>NC_133800.1:34120654-34775654 GCF_043250625.1 Sebastes fasciatus
GGATGGATGGATTAGACTAGAGACCTAGAGCATTCAGAGGATGGATGGATCAAACTAGAGACCTAGAGCATTCAGAGGATGGATGGATCAGACTAGAGACCTAGAGCATTCAGAGGATGGATGGCTTTCCTAGCTAGATTGACAATAAGGGGGTTTCTGAGCAGTTTACACAACAGAAGCGCTCGCCATCCAATCGCCAAAAAAATGCAATTCTTGCAGAAATCTCCAAAATGTCAAAAAGTTTTTGATCCCAAATCAGAGCATGGCTTTTTCTATGGTGTTCTTCAAGGTCTTGGTGTCTTATTGTGGTATTTTGGAGGGATTATAGAGCATTTTTATCAATTCTTCAGTGGTAAAAAAATTGTTAAATTTAGCACCAAATCTGTGTAACAAATGTTATCAACCCACAAATGGCTACAACAACTTATGAGACCTAATAGAGCATGGGGATGACCATCATATACTTCTATCATAATGTTAAGCCCTTATTTACTTTCAATTAATTCATATATCTCAAATTAATCTTCAGGTTTCCAGCTTTCAGATGCTGTACACCACTTCTATGTGACATCTACTGTTGACTTTTTATCCCCCTGAACATCCCCTGTCCCCCTCAAAAAGAGGGCAGAATGGTAAAGGGTTAACAAATAGAAATATTAGTTTGTTCTTGCACTTTTGCATTTTGTCATGGCTTTATCTCTTGATTAGCTTCAACACTTCACTGCTTCCATAAATCAGTGTTGTTGTTTTAACCGTCACTTTTGATTCCTCCTCCAGCTTAAAAGCTCCGTGACAAATTCATGCACTACAACTATTTTCTCAATCCACTGGATTCTCATATCCACGTACATTTCCCCAATAATGGGAAATACATGCTTGTTGTTTTTTTACCCCGTTCTCTTTGTGTTATGGAGCCCTGCTCAGGATACACCGAGTTAGGTAGCATATACTGAAACCAAACGGCGTGCAAAAGAATTAACATTCTAATTAAAATCTAATTATACTTTGATTTGCCAGATAATTATACTCGTGTGTCGCTGTTCTCTGGACTATTCAGATTTGATGAGGTGTGTTAGTGGTAATTACCTCGCTGATATGGAGTTGTGTGACAGCGCAGTTTTCACACGGAGGCTAAACAAAAGAAAATGTTCTTCCTCTGTATATAATCCATGTTTTAGTAGAAGCTGTGGTTTGAGGAAAACGATGTGAGGACTTCCTGAGAGAAATAAGAACTCAAAGCAATCAGGATTTAAACAAAATGGTCTAACAGATATTATATATTTAGTGTTAGTGCCAAACTTGAGCCTGGAAATATAAACATACATGTCATCTTTATGGTAATATTCAGATTATATACACACTATACCGTGTACAGCTGTTGTATTAGCATTCATCTTTACACTGCCCCAGCCTGGGGGCAGAGTGTAAAATGAACCGGAAACTCATCTGAATTGATCGACTTGATTACAACCTTTAAATATATTTGAATGTCACATATTATATTGTCGAGTGACATGAATTTGATGACTTTAGATGTGACTTTAACAGTAATGATTTGTGACTTCATTTGGACTTTATAGCCTTTTGACTTTGAATGTTTTAAATGATGTTGAACAAAGTGTGGAGCAAATCAACTCTTCATTTTTCTGACCATACACATGGATCAATCTGTTGTGTGACCAGGAGGGAGATGTCTTTAGGAGTGCACATAAAGCATGTAATGCCATATTCACACGAGGCAGTGGCGAAGTGCGGTTCGCCGCAATAATTACATATTTCCGCGGCTGGGAGGCGTGTTCATGTGTTTCAGGCAGGAAATATCATTGTTGATTGGCTGCGGAAACTCTCTGGCTGCTTTTCGCTGCTAAAAGTTAAACTTTCTCCGATTTTGTTTGGTCACACTTCCAGAATCAAATGGCCGCAGCTCGCTGAGCTCAGAGCAGCCGCCGTAGCTTTCCATTGACTTTGCATGACTTTTCATCAGGTTGCTTTCAAATTTTAGGACATTTATTTGGAGGTCATGAATACAAATTTTATAATGCAGTAAATTATTTGTGTAAATTTACTAATTATTACGCCGTTTAAAATTAAAGTGGTGCTTAATTTGGTGAAGGGCACAAAATTACAGAGCCCCCGGAAGGGACATGATCTTGCAAAAGTACATCTTTTGACTTGTACTGACTTATTTTGACTCAAAACACCCATTTCAGGACATGAGATTTGCAGAACAATGACTTTGTCCCCCCTCTGCAAGTAAAAAACGTTCCCAGTATGTCATGACAGGAGACAGTTAGGAATATGTCAAAGTGATTACAGAATATAGCTGTTGATTTCCTCAAAATTTGCAGGCAGCGGCTTTAACTCAATATGTACTACAAACTTTTTTCATTTAACTGCGAGATTTGTATGGATTTCAATGCAGGTGCCATCCATAATATTGACATAACTTGTAAAAACCAACAAACAAATATGTCTACATGAATTACAGAAATCGCAATAACTATATAAAACCCTTTTTTATTGAGGACATGTGTTGCAGCAGGTACAGGTAAACCAGGTGGAGCTCAACAACAGCTGTTTTCACTTTGAGCTCCTGTCAGTGTTTTTACCTGATTCCATAGCCTGAAGTCTTATCCTCCTCCAGCACACCTTGTTGAGTAATCAGATAACAGCAAACCTGGAATTTCCTACCACATGAACAAAGGTATGATTAGTGTTTACTGTAACCTGAGCGGAAGATAGCCAGATACACAGGAGTTACTCATCTATAGATGTGACAACATTTGCATCATCCACCCTGGTATTCCCTTGAAGACTTTTGTTTTTTGGAAAGCCACTTGGCCACATGTTCATATATTGCGTTTGGTTAAATGGTGGTGTGTAGCTCGGTGGGTGGAGCGTGGCAGCACTAAGACGAGGAAGGCTTCGGTTTTATGCATCCAGCTCCGCGGTGCGTTGCCAGGTTTAGAGGTTCAGCTCCCTGCGTAGATCAATGAGTAGAGCGATGCACTGAGTCTGCCAGCGTTGGGGATTTAAATCACACAATGAGCCATCCATGCTGAGGATGGAGGCACCTGCAGCTTCCATAATGTGCCTGGAATATAAAGGCACATTTAATTAAATGTTAAACTGAAAAATCCCCCCATGCTCTTACACTGTTGCATGACATATCTGTCACGAAAATCCGTGTTTCTTAAACTTAAAGGAACAGTGTGTAGGATTTAGAGAGAGAGAGAGAGAGAGCTGCAGAATGCTAAACCGTGGAACTGCCAGCCGCCGTCTGACTTTCATTGCTCCTGAAGTAATGTTATTATGGTAAGGATGGTCTCTGAGCGAGGCGAACGGCGTTACCACGGTTAAGCACTCAGCGGTTCACGTAAAGGGAGTAGTGAGTGGAGGGGTACTCAGTTGGTTGCAATCTGCTACCACACCACTAGATGTCACAAAATCCTACACACTTAAAAACTTAACAAAACTTAAAAACTTTAAAAAAACTTGAAGACTGTAAGAACTTTTTAAAAACCCTTAAGGGCTGACCGTCAGACAGTTTGGGGCCGTCGCTGAGCGTCTGTCAGCCTAGATTTTGCGGTGTGTCCTGCACCGTCGACTCTAGTCTGCCCGTGTTGGAGACTTTTCTGCCGATTCAGTATGTTGAATTGCGGGCGGTGCTCGTCGGTGAGAGAAATCACTCTGATTGGCTGTTCAGCTTAAGCAAATCAGTCCACAAGAAGAGAAACGGACGTGAAGAAAGCAAACCGACGAGTAAAGTCAAGAGGACAAACACAGAAGGCTCTTCTCATTTTTCATCTTCATCTCATCTGATCATTCCGACACACAGATATTTTCACAGCGACATGAACATCTGGAATGAAGCTAAGTGGTGGTCATCGGCTGTAGTCTTTGTGCTGTGTTCAAGTGCAAGTTTTGGGCCAAGACAAAGGCGACGTGAGGCAACTCCACTGGTGGCCTTCATCACCGCTAGGTCTTTGATGTTGGTTTGGTGTGTCTGGGTACATCAAGACACGACTGATCAACAGCTGTAAATCACTGTTAGCGTTAAGGAGCGTACTGTTTTATTGCGTTCTGGGGGTCTGTTCTGTTGTGTGTTATTGAAGCAGCACACGCCAAAGTTATTTCTTGGATACGTATGAAAGTCGTCACCCTCTTTTCACATGTGAGTTATAAAAACTGAAAAGGAAGGAATGAAGAAACACAAACTAGAGGAGAAAGTAAACACAAAGAGGCTTATAAAAACACACCTCTTCCTCCAAAAACAATTTACAAGGAATACTTTTAATGCTGCATCTCAGAATTTGTCCTAATGCAACATCTTTTCTGAAACCTCTTTGAGTTCACACATGGCAGACCTCACATCTGCAGCCTTTTCCTGGTCTCATTTTGCCAAGATACTTTTTCCTTTATCAGATTGACTGTTCTCTCTGTAGTGTGGAAAGAGTTTTGGATGCTTTGTTTGCCACGTGTTCGTACTGTTTTAAATAAAATCTGTCACAGAAGTAGTGCAAGCCAAGCCGATATCTGAGAGATGTCAAAAAATATTTGGGGGAACTGTGAAATTACGAGGAAAAGGAGAAGCATTTCCTGTGCAGACGGTTCTTCCAAAATGTAATCAATCGTAGCTTGAAAAATAGGAAATTTAAATCATCTTTTAGTATCAAACGTTTTCCTCTCTGTGTTAATTCCAACAAGAAGTTTTGTAGTTTTCAGGCAAGAAATGAACAAGAATCATGTGGTTTTAACCAACACAAATGCAATTTCTGTTTCATGAACGAGCGGTTCTTTAGTTGCAAGAAGACTGACACAATCTTTATAGTCCAAATGTCTAGAAATATACTATAATTCTTTGTCTATACATATAAGTATAAAACCTTATGTATAATTCAGCTAAAAATAATAATAATTTGGGCCTGAAATATATAGGATATGAGACTGAACTATTATCAAATAGTTTTAAATAACAATAATATACAATGACTGTGTAACGCATGTGACAGTGAACAGATTTCAACATTCATGCATGAGCCTAATGGGAATCAAACCCCAACCCCTGAAGTGGTAGTGCCTTGCTCTTGAACAGTCTGCAGAAAAAAACTGATCTCAAATATCTGACCTCTGACCTGTGTGAACATTATTATATTATTATTATTATGAAGTAGCCTTGTACAGAAGATGATCCAGATGTTATTGGGTGTGTGTGCACTGTAGGACCTCTGCAGAAGTCCAACAGGTGGTTGCAGCTCGGGCATGCGCAGTAGACTGGAAAACTGATGAGGCCTTCATGTGCTTTAGGAAAGATTGGATTGAAACTTGGAAAACGTGAAGACCCAAACAACTTGTGAACACTGTATCACTACTTTTACCTTGAATTATATAAAATACAGTAATTATACATATCCATAACAAAAACAAATGCTGATTACACATTAAAGCATTAATAATGTGACACACTGAAAGGAGCTGCTCTTCACAATGACTGCATTTCATTGTGCAATCCTGTATTGCATAATGACAATAAAGCTGAACATTGAGCCTCTTAATGTTGATGCTTAACTACATTTAATAATATTTTATTATATGTTTTTTTATTGATTCAATAAAAACAATGCGCGTAATTGAGTACTTCTGCTCATACTGTACCAGAGAACTACTATTAATTGTACAGCAACTCTGCAATACTCTGTCATTAATAATGCAATCATACTGTACATTTCAACAAATATTCTCATATTTATACTTTTCTTGCATTTATATTTAACACACTTAATAGATCTCACTTCTCAGCATTTTGTATTTACTTATTTACACTATGGTTTTATATGGTTTGATGCACATATTTGTACATATTTATTATTTATTCACATTTCTTTACATATATTGTGTTATATATTGTAGCATTATGTACTTAATTTAAATTTGACATACTTTACTTTTATTTACTTTATTTCTTATTTCTCTTTATGCTTTTATATTAGAGTAACTGTAACGTTCCAGTTTCCCCAGGTATTAATAAAGTATTGCATCTTTTTCACTTTTCAACCACTTAAAATGCTTCATGCTTAATAAAAATATCTTTTCATTGCATTTCACATTTTTTTTTTTTTTATAATTTCCAACCAGTTTCCAGCTGTGGTGAAAAAAGTACCGCCTGCAGCACTCAGAAGTCCGAGCTTCGGAGGAGCACTTGAAAGCAGCCTAACTTTTCTTCAGACTATCATGGTGAAGTTTGTTTCTATTGTAGCAGTGATTTAGTTTATCTCCTCACTAAACTTGGTCGATGTGAGCTCAGCAGCTCAGTTTGTGTTTTATTGAGGATGTGAGTGAGTGAACGGTGAGTCAGGAAGATGATGAAAGCTCACAGTTGATGACGGAGGGCGGTGGTTTCCTTTATTACTTCAGCTCGTAGATCTTCTTTAACTTGGTTGTTGTTGGAGGAAGTTGTTGACATGTAGCTGATCTCACTGATGGATGCACACTTCTTCAGATACAACTGTGTTATATGAAACTCTCTGAAGACTATTTTTTGCTTTTTAAACTCGAGATTTAACTGATTTTTTGTTGCAAAAATGTTGCAAAAGTGTCCCCGTTCCTCCAGCCCGGAGGAGGGTGAAGTGTTCCACCGGAGGAGTCGGTGGAGTTCTGCGGCGGCTGCGGTGCTGCTCCTCGGTATGTTCGCTTCGACCTGCTGGGCAGAAGAAGCTTCCTGTCACGGAGCCTACGACCTCTACTTCGTTTTAGACAAGTAAGGAACACCAACACAAGTTTGTTAGTCATCTGAAAATATTGTTACTTTTGTTTTTAAAGCTGTTAAGTTTGCATGTAAAGGGAGAAAAGATGTGACGCTTTGTTGCAGATGTGAGACTTTGTTGCAGATGTGACACTTTGTTGCAGATGTGAGACTTTGTTGCAGATTTGACACTTTGTTGCAGATGTGAGACTTTGTTGCAGATGTGAGACTTTGTTGCAGATGTGACACTTTGTTGCAGATTTGACACTTTGTTGCAGATTTGACACTTTGTTGCAGATTTGACACTTTGTTGCAGATGTGACACTTTGTTGCAGATTTGACACTTTGTTGCAGATTTGACACTTTGTTGCAGATGTGACACTTTGTTGCAGATTTGACACTTTGTTGCAGATGTGACACTTTGTTGCAGATGTGCCACCGTTTTCTGTGACCCGTTATATTCTGTGACCGGATGAGGACATGTTTTGTCACTGCACACGTGTTTGCATGTTTTCTTTTTTAACCCTAAATGGTGACACTATAGTGTTAGGGTTGAATAATAAATATGGGCCATCAAAAGAGACATTTTAGGCAAAGAATAAATAAATAAATCTGTCTGGAGCCGCAAAACATTTGAGCATTGTGATGACGGTAACACAGTTTATAGTCTAAGTATATAGTATATGAGTCTGATGTAGTGATGGACAAAGAGCAAATGTACTACGGAGTATTAGGGCCACATTGAGGGGAAAAAACATCTGAGATTTACAGAATAAAGTCGGAATATTACGAGAATAAAGTCATAACTTTATGAGAAAAAAAGTAGTAAGTAGTAAAATTACTACTTTATAATATTGACTTTATTCTCATAATACTATGACTTTTTTCTCTTAAACTTGTGACTTTATTCTCGTAATATTACGACTTTATTCTCGAAATCTCAGATCCACAGACCTACAACAATGATAAATAAAAATAAAAATGAAAATGTAAACAAAAAACAGTTATTCTTTTCCATTTTTAAAAATCCACAGGGAGCCACTGGAGAGGGGCTAAAGAGCCACAGGTTGCTGACCCCTGACTTATGGCCACCATGTGGTCATGGTAGGGGTGTCAACACTACTTTTAATAAAGGGAGGAAGTGTAAATGCTGCAGTTTGCCAAGATGGCAATGATTTGGGGAAGGCCATTTCCTGTTTCAGCATTACCACATCTAAGGGCACGAAGCCAGCTCCATAATGAAATAGTTTTCCTGGTTTGGTGTGGAAGAACTTGACTGGTCTGACCTCAAACCCATCCAACACATTTGGGATGAACTAGAATCCAGACTGTGAGCCAGACCTGATCCTCCAACATCAGTTGGACCTCACTGATGCTCTTGTGTCTGAATGGGTGTAAATCTCTGCAGCCAGGTTCCAACATATTGTGGAAAACTTTCCCAGAAGAGTGGAGGCTGTTATAACGGCAGATTAATGCCCATGGCAAAGAGCATAGAAGCAAAGAGACACAACTCCAGTGTTTATTTGACTGCAGCTGCTGCCGCCATTTTGGACTGAATGCTTATTATATGTATATAACAATGTGTTATATGACCATAGAATAGAAATAACTGACTTTTACTTTTGTGCGGAACTTTGTAGGCAGACGTTTTACTGGCGTCAGGTATTTGTTTTCAGTCCAAGATGGTGGAAGCGCAGCTCTGCTGCTGGGCGCTGATGTTGCAATGGAACGAACAATTGACTTTCACTTCTTGGCAATATACGTTCTTTGCCCATAGTTTTGGATTAGGCCCTTTTCACAGCAGCCATGTTGACATGTCATTACAGGGTGTAATTAATAACATTATTTATGGCTCTGATCCATTTAGGTGGATGAGGGCTCTGGTATCAAACAACGTACATTGCTAAGAAATGAAAGTCAATTGTTCATTCCATTGCAACATCAGTACCCAGCAGCAAAGCTATGCTTCCGCTATTTTGGTTTGCAAACAACTACCGGACGCCAAGCCCCCAGGAAGAGCGCCGGCCGTTGATCCCAATTTTCTTAGTGGCCAAACGGCGGTACTACAACTTCTGTGTCCATCCTAAAAGTTGTAAAACGCACTAATAGCTGAATCCAGAGTTATTTCCCTTCCCCCGTTCACGTGAATGAGACCCAGACCGATGATGGAGGGAGGGCTGGGAGGCGGAGTTAGCAAGCCGTGATGATAGCATGACGCAGGAAGATCCGGGTACTTTTCCATTCGGAAGTTGAGCCATTTTGGCATCATGCGCCACCGAACAACTTTCATAGAAAAGAACAGGGCCCCGCCTCCAACGCTGTATCCACTTCTCTTAATAAATCCATGTCGGACGCCAGTAAAACGTCTGCCTACAAAGTGCCGCACAAAAATAAACAACATATTCACATTTAAGAAGCTGGAGTCAGATAATTGAGACTTTTTTTTCTTAAAAAAAATACTCAAACTGATCAATCGATTATCAAAATAGTTGCCGATTGATTTAATAGTTGACAACTAATTGATTATAATTGTTGCAGCTCTACAACACAGTAAGGGTTATGTACTAGAAAACAATGAAAAGACAATGAATTACATGAAACACAGCACAACAAAATATAAAAGCAGTAAAAGTCAACTCACTCCCATAATGTTCTCATCCACCACAGTGTTTTATGTTTCTGAATAACAAGGCGACCGTATTTGGTTTCAGTTCATTTAGTACACAAAGCAGCTATTTGAACGTGACGTTATCATCGTGTTGTAAAGCAGTTCTGACCTTTCGAATCCATCTGCAGCCACAGCAACTCTGACTAAGTACAAACAAACATGATCTTTACTTCATGAGGATGCATTAACAAACTCAGCTAACGCTTTTTAGATCTGTGAAGGTTTCAGGACGTTAGTTTAGAGACTTGAGAAAAGAAGATCCTGCACACTGGTCTTGCTCAGCATCACAATTTATTGAACATACTAATGTTTCTGGACCTTCGTCAAGACAACATCTCTTAAATGTGGAACATCATGTGGCAGATTATTTATCTGCTGCTGTCAATTATTGAGAGACACTCCCACAGGAGAGTAATTGTCCCACACCTGTGCACACAGAGTGGGCGGAGCATTAAGATCAATGCTGTATGAATAGTGTAAATAGTCTTCCAGAGGAAACGTTATTATGATCAATAAATTGTGATGCTAAGCAAGAACAGTGGGCTGGATCTTCTTTTTTCAAGATTCAAGTTATAATTTCCAACTAAAACTAATGCATGCTTCAGAAAATGTTTAGCAGCAGTAATGTCAAGTATATTAAGTGAGTATAGACAACAACATGAAAACATGTGTATAGTCCCTCAGAGTTGGAGATAGGTGTGCATGTTTACGCCTGACTTGGAAAGTTAAAACCTTCTCAAACTGGTCAGGTTGGATCTGGTCCAGTCTGTCTTGTGACGAACCAGGTCTGATAGATAGATTGGCTGAAGACATGTGATGCTCAGTGGTTTCATGGGAGGAAGTGAGTCCTCTGACAAAACCTCATGGAACCACAACACAGGTCTAACCATGACCATGACTTCTCACTGACACTAACACTAACCAAGTAGTTTTAACCAAGCCTTAAACATGCTGTCTCTAAGGAGTCATAGTTGGTCACATGGTGTCATGAGGTTTGTCCATATATTGTCTCCCTTTCATGAGACATACTGCCAATGTCGGGAAGTGACCATGAAAACAGAAGAATAGAGTTTTGTCACCTCTTCCTCCCACACAATGACAAAGAAAATGCTTACTACTTTAAAGTACTTTACTAAATGAATAGTCTTTGAATCTTCTCTGTCCTATAAGATCAACTAGCAGTATATCACCGTAACGTATGACTATTTGAGTCCTCAAACATGACCCAAAATAAGATCTTAATCATCACTGAGAAGTCCTTGAATGTTGTGTGTTAATCATGCAAACTACCAAGAAAGAATTGCATCACCGTTTGGCAGTGCAACCACTTCCTGTTTCTTGTATGCACTCAAAGTGCTGCTTCAGGCATCAAACATACAGATACTGCTGCACACAGCCACATTCAGTCAGCTCAGCAACACTTTGCAGTAGCGTCATGCAAAAAAAAGGTCTCCTAATATATTTCAGAGAGTTTACGGCCTTGACAGCAACAGTTTCTAATCCTGTCCTCCCCCGGCTTGGACTCGTGCCATTACTCAGGGCCGTTGAGTTGAAACACTGACCCATTTCCAAGCTACTCCACCCTATTTCTAAATTGCTCAATTACAGGATGATGACCGGGATTATTTGCAAAAGTTTGACTAAGTGCATGTATGCATTTGTAAATTGATGGTCTGTTTGATTTACAGATGCACGTTTATATTTGTGAAACACAAGAAAAGCCTATTCTGCAGTGATTGTGCAGAGTCATCAGTTTGTCAGTGTGTCAAGTAGTAGCACGTCTCTCTGAAGGAAGTTTACTTTATCCCTGCAGATAAAGAAGCTCCACAGTCAGACTTCCTGATTGTACCGATAAGACTAAGATCCCAACGTCAGCAATTTGTGCTGCAAGATTTGTTGCAGCAGTAATCTGCAAAGTTTCTGTACAAAGAAAGGTCCGTTTTGGTGTTCTAACACCGACTGATGGTGTTTCAGTCTGAGGCCAGTCAATGAAAGCTTAACTGTTTTGGTTTTCTAAACACTCTTTCCAAGGAAACGTCCTGTGAGGTGACATGTCTAATGTCACTGAGTCGTCTTTATTCAGGGAAGTTTCACTGAGAGCCAAGCTCCCTTTTTCAGGAACGCCCTGATCACACTCCCTCACACAGTTACACATATTCACACCTGGAAGCTGACCAGTACGCTCCCAGTCTGATGTGCTGGTATAACTGAGCCCCTGACACACACCAAGCCGTCGACCAGTTTGGGGCCGTCAGTGAGCGTCTGTTGATCTAGTTTTTGCGGTGTGTCTTGCACCGTCGGCTGTAGTCTGTGTTCAAATGCAACTTTTTGGCCAAGACAAAGGCAACGCGAGGCGACTCAACAGTCGGCCTTCGTTGCTGCTAGTTCTTTGATGTCGGGTTCATTCCTATCTGATCAGCGCTGCCTAGTTTGACCGTTTGATCGGAGTTTGCGAGTTTCACGAGCAGTGACTGACAGCTGCGGGCTTTGAAATCTTGCAAATGCCATTAAGAGCACCGGAGGACACATAGGAACGTGAATTTTTTCAGATTACCTGTCTCATGATGCACTACTGTCAGGATGTAGTGACCGTTTTATAAAAATGACTTTTTATTTTTAATCATATTTACTCAAAGTTTCCAACGACAGCTTTAAAGTATATCTTGAAATTCCGCTAACCAAATCTCAGATGATATTGAATCACTATATTTTATATAACTTACAGTGATTTATGGCCCCGGTCTAGTTCCTGGCGTATTTGTAATCAACTGGTAAACATCTGGATGCTTAGCGTGAGCAGTGACGGCCAGCATTGCACAACAGAGTGGGATGGAAAGTTATAGAAATGCAGAATACAGTTAAAAAGCCAGAGCAGCTTAAATGCTATCAACACCATACCGATGTGTTCTGGAGCAATACAATTAAGTTAACTGCCGCACCAACACTCAATTAACCACCGCTAATTATTCCCCGCTGACACCATGTTGTCAAAGTGCAGTGTAACTTCCCTTTACCCTCGCGGCCGTCTCTGTGTGACCTTGTCTCTGGGCAGCGGAGAGGTGGCATGAAAGATGAGCCTCCTAATGGTCAAACCCTTCTGTTTTATGTTCTCCGCACATACATTGAATTGTAATTATTGCTTTAATTACCTCTTTGTCGTTAACATCAAGGGCACATGATTTTACACGTCGTGTTCACTGTGGTCAGGTTGACTTATGGAGGGGTGAGAAGGGCCAAGGGCTACAGGGTGACACCCACCTAACATTGGTTTGTCCTTCGTTACAGCGGGAAATTTATGCATCGCTTTCAACAATTACTAAGTCTTAATTAGTTTTAATGAGACGAAAGAGAGGTGGAAGAAGTGCTTTTACTCAAATAAAGATACCTCAAAGGAAAACCTTTGCAGTTTTCATTCATTCATACGAGAGGAAGAAAAGAAGGAAAGAAGGATTGATAGAAGAGCACATGGAAGGACATTTCCTGTTTGTCTTTTGTAATGGCCTTTTCCTGCCCGAGGCTCCTCCTGCACATCTGGCCATCTTTCTAATGGAAGAAAATCACGAGAGTTTTGCTTAGGACTGACATCACCAAAGAAATTCTTAGTCAACTAACACTTTCACGATTTTGTCGACTAATCCATCAGTTGATTTTATGGTTAGATCAGTAAAACTGAGTTTCTCCACAAAGAATCACATAAAAGCACCACGTTAAATCTGGTGTTTACCAGAGATGTGCTCTTAAGGTTCTTAGAAATAAGTCATTCAGCATTAATAACGACTAATCTACTGAAGAAATCTTATATCTTTGATTTCAACACAGAATTATCACTAAAAAATATTATAATTTTTCAATGAAATAACAGTAAGCTGAGACAATATACTATAATATTGTAATATTTCTTCAGGTTTTCTCCTTCCTCACTCCATAAAATCATCTCTTCCGTTCCGTTTTCGTTCATTCTCTTTATCGACCGCACACACAATCTCGTCTAAGACCAAATCGACCAATTGGTGGACTAATCGACTAGGAGGGGGCGGCCCTAGTTTTGCTAGAGTTGTGGCGCGTTCGCGTGATCCTGATCATTTAGTGTAAGGTGGTCATAAAACTCAGTTCAAGCTGTCTTTAGTCTTTTTCTTGTGTTGACGTTCCGATAAAATCAAACAAAATCTTATAGTCTGTGACTAAAAACTCTATGACTTCTGTCACATTGTCTTTAGATGTGAGAGAATGTCAGACTTCAGTCTTTTAAAAGTCTTTTCAAAGTCTTCTAGTGTCTGGTAGGCAGGCCTTAGAGAGCATACTGTAGCGGAGTTGGGAACTAGGGGTGTCATGATACACCGGTATGACAATAACTGTATTAACCGTATTAATAATACACATGCAATAATATCATGTAAATAATCCAGCACCTCTTAGGCATGCTTTTGTGCAGTCATGGTTGCGGACTCTCTCCACCTCCCTACATTCGTAGTTTGAGTGTAATTAATTTGCCAAAAAAGAGACAAAATGCACAATAAATAAAGAGAAAGATGAATTAGACTGATAGCATTATTGTTATTTTGATCAAATATTCTATAGACGTCACAATAATATCGTTATCATGAATTGTTTTGGCCACTATTTAGTGAAAATCTAATGTCAACAGCCTTATTGGGACCCATTGCTAATGTTGGTTTAGACGTATCACTTTGGTGACTTTTCTATGTTTATTCAGGGGAATAAATTCTAACTGAACCATCCAACTAGATCTGTAGAAAGACAAAGCTTCTGTGAACATGTGAGTGTTCTAACAGCTGAAGTAGCTGCTATAGTACACAGACTTATCAGCACAATTATCCAGCATGTGGCTGGTGTTAATGTCCAACTGTGGTTGGGCTACAAAGCACAAATAACTGTACAGTTATTTTACTCCCCAGCACACAATCTGCTGCCGCTGACGAGCTGCAAACTGACTGTTGCTGTTCTTGTTTCAGGTCTGGAAGTGTCTCCGCTGACTGGGTCGAGATTTACTCCTTTGTGAGGAACCTCACCGACAGATTTGTGAGGTGAGTGCAAAAGTCGCTATAGAGTCAACGTCATACACTTTCTCTAGAAAACAAAAGTTTCAGGGTTTCATAATGCTTATATTTTGTAATAAGAAAAAAACATGAAGTGAAATTCTACTCTGCAGACTTAGACCTGCAGATATTGCATGGAGAGAGGTCAAGCAATGATTTAAAATGCATATAAAAAAGCAGAAAATATAAGAAAAGATATTCATGCATCTCTTAAAAATTAAGTTAAATGAGCTGATTGGTTGCAGAAATAATACCTTTATTTTACATGTGTTTAATATTTAATATTATCATGGCTGCTTTATCGGATACATTTAAGAGCTTATGACATTCGTAGCAGCTCCCACCTGTTTTACAAACTATCAAATTGCAAAAATTTACGACATCCCGTTTTTACACATAATTCATTAAAAACCGGAGAAACCGGCTTGAAACGTTCGGCTTGCATAACGTTTGAGTCAAATGGCGCCTGCCAGCACAGTACAGACGGTGGCGACCCAGCCAGAATGAAGTGGTTGGTTGAAGAAAATAGCAAAGGCACCAGGTGGGAGTGGGTGGCAGAGAGGAGCAGTCTTCTGGGCTGTGAGAATGGCCATTTGCACCGGGGGGGTCCGGCGCCACACTTATCCCCTGCTTCTCCACCACAGAACGGCTGACAGGCAGACAATGTACAGTAAAGCAAAAGAACACTGGAAGGCGACGAGGACAATCTGCTAAACAATGCTCGCTCACCAAGAGCTCTTCTGTTGCGCCATGTGGAGCGAACTGGACTACTTCACCAACCCCCCCCCTCACCCTCCCATCCTCCAAAGAATCCCACCACCACCACCACCCTCTGATATGTCCTTGGCATCGCCGCCTCTCTATCCGTCCTCTTTCCATACTGCTTCATATACAATCACAGGCTCCACTGGAAGCCTTTAAGTTTGACGTTAAGTCCCCGCCCACGGTTTATCATCTCTGACTTGAGCGCGGTTAGTTTTTTAGACCACATATGACTCTGAAAACTTGCAGACAGGATGTGGATGTATACGGGCTGCTACCGCCACCAGCCAAATTTGGCCGTGTGGCTTAAAGATTGTGCTATGTTTGCGGGGGAGGATCGCGACTGGGCCATGTGTCACGTGGGTGAGAAATATCAGCACCTCTCCTTATGCTCCGAAAGGCTTCGGCTCTCTGAAGGAAACACTTGTGCGCTTAACTATCTGAAGTTTAAAGTCGCTCTGTGGGATGGCATCCGTGTGCTGTGTGTTTGTGACGAGAGATGGGAAGTAACGGAGTACATTTAAGTCCTGTACTTCAGTATTGTAATACTGTATTTGGGAGACTACTTACTGGTTACTTATATCATTTAAGATGTTAAATAGAGACGCTCAGATCCTACTTTTTCTCTCCATATATCACTTCTGATATATCAGTGCTGTTCTTTCTTTTTAAATTTAAAATCGGTAAGCTGTGTAGACATGATTGGTATTATTATTCTGTGTGTAAGCTGTAGATTAAACTATGTATCTAACACACTTTTTAGGCTTGTGCAAATGTTAATTATATCGTTATATTAGGTTTTCGGGCTGCAACTAAAGATTATTTTCATTATTGATTAATCTTTCTCGATTAATCGATTAGTTGTTTGGTCTATAAAATGTCAGAAAAAGGTGAAAAATGTTCGATCAGTGTTTCCCAAAGCCCAAGATGACGTCCTCAAATGTCTCGTTTTGTCCACAACTCAAAGATATTCAGTTTACTGGCATAGAGGAGGAAAGAAACCACAACATATTCACATTTAAGAAGCTGGAATCAGAGAATTTTTTCTTAAAAAATGACTCAAACCGATTAATTGATTATCAAAATAGTTGCCGATTAATTTAATAGTTGACAACTAATCGATTCATCTTTGCATCTCCATTATTTTTCAGATAGCGTTGTTACCTTTTTATTAACCTCAGCGACTATACGTTGGGGCTGGGCGATATGGAAAATGGATTTTACCAAATACCTCAATATACTGCAACAATATTGTAGGTTAACTATTGGTGCTTTACAAAAATATTTAGACAATGAGATTTATAATAAATAATCATCATTAATGTGGATATTAGGCAAATAATAGAACAGCTAGAACATTCTGGTAAGTTCAGAAAATCACACGTCTTTACTGTAATTCAACCTTTAAAACCAGGAAAAGACAACACTTGTGCCACATTACCCAAAATCTAAGATGATATCTAGTCTCATATCACGATATCAATATAATATCAATATATTGCCCATTGATATGTTATGGACCCGTTATATAATGCCATTATCAGCATCCGTTCTTTATTTCATATTCAGTGTGAGATACGTTGATGAAATAAGGATGTTGTTTGGTAAAAATCTTGTATCTATAAGATGGTAACTTTTAACCCCTGGTTCAGTTTGATCTGTAGAGGAGCTTGTAATCCTTCAGTCCATCATGCATCAAAACCCTCAGAGTTAAGTCAAGTCAAATTAATTTTATTCACACATCTGTACGGCATACAGATGTTCAGATCAGGGAAAGTCCCTCAAATATCCCTCTCCATGGACAGACATGCACTGGATGTCTTGTGAACAGAGTAGGCTGAATGACAAGAGTAGGATTACAATATGGAGAAACGGGATGACAAAATTAGGTAGATAGATAAAACGTGAAATTTGAATTGAAATGCGTCAGTAGCACAAAGTATTGGAAGCTCGTTATCTCCTTATTTAAATCATAATTTTGCTCATCAACTGCTTTGTTTTGAGAAAAATTAAAGATGTGCATTTGAGAAATTTGGCTTGTTTTGTTAAATCATTTTATAATTTTGTTAAGATGCATGTTTATGCTGTTCAGACTGAGATATTGGAAAAAGTATTGATAACAAAACTCTCTCTCTCTCATTCTCTCTCTGTGTCTCTCTCTCTCTCTATATATATACATATACTTGATTACATTTAATTGCTGATGATTTGCTTTTGCTTCAGTAATATCACATATATTTGAGTGTTTTTCTTGTGTGACGTTACAGCTTTTACTAATGTAAGAATTTGTCTGGTTTGTAACTGTTTTTGGTGACGTTTTCAGGTCCATTTTTTACAGTGGGAGATGAGAGAAACGACATTTTATTTCTCTCTGTGTTCACAAATTTCAGCAAGACGTAAACTCAACAGAATATTTATGAGGCAGCTGTAGTGTTACAGAAGGATACTGAATGTAAACAGTGCTGGTTGTACAGAGAAGACTCTGATCTTAGTGTCCAGCGTCAGTTCACACCCTTAAACACTCACAGGTACAAAGTATATATTTGTGTAACAGGATGTGTGTGTTTGTGTGTTTATGCGTGACTCATCAGCACAACATGTTTCCTGTCTGTGAATTGATTAATCACTTCCCCCAGTTCCACAGAAGCTGCTTTAAGTCGTACACTAATATTAGTTGACATTAAAAGAGCCCCTTCTGTTTGGTTAATTATACATGCCTCTTTTCATTCTCCTGAACTGAGCTGAACCCATGTAGGAGCTTTATATAAAACTGTCAGTCACACCGACTCCTTAATAGCCATCCTGAGTGTTTTACATGTCACGCTGTGTGGGCGGTCGATAAAGAGGATGAATGACGGAGCGGAAGTGATGATGTTATGGAGTGAGGAAGGAGAAAACCTGAGGAGATAGTACAATAGTATAGCATATTGTCTCAGCTTAGTGTTATTCCATTGAAAAATCATAAAAATTTTTAGTGATAATGCTGCGTTGAAATCATAGATGTAAACAAAAGAAACCTTGCCGCCCAAAAAAGGAAATTCAAAAACCGACCACCATTGTCTGAGTGTCTATCGAGCGCAGACAAGATCCCGTTCTCATAGTCTCAGTCTTCGTAGTAGAGACTAGACGCCGTCGCTGCAACAGGACCAATCCTCGCCGCACAGATTTCATTTCAACAATCACAACTACAAACTTGGTATTGGTAAAAATGATCACGTGGCCACTGATCAAAGCTCTATACACTCATGTCGCCTCCATTTTCTTGTCGTCTGCGCATACTGTATATCTCGTGCAAGTGGATGAGATCGATTGTTCATAGAGTGAAAGGAAAACGTAAAACGTATTCTCAGGAAGAAAGAGAATCAGCATATTCCTCAAAATGTTGAACTATTACATTTATACAGTAGCTTATTTACATTTTTATGGATTGAATCACTTAAATTATCTTTTTTAGATTCCGAAAAAAATATAGAATTATATATATTACCAAATGTTGATTGGAATACAAATAAAGTTATTCTTAAAAAAATATACTGATATTCTGATTTGGTAAAATGTGTGAGAGACTAGAAGGGGAAGCAGCTGAGTTAAGAAGGAAATGACGAGTTTAACGCTACAAAGTGTCAAAGGAACACATTTTATTGGGGACGCACTCAAATGAGCACCTGTTGGTTCCGGGGAGTCACTACGTTGAAAACGTTTCAACATCGTTCATTTCTGATTCCTAATTTTTGACTTTTGTTTTCCTCTTCAGCCCCAGAATGAGAGTGTCGTTCATCGTGTTCTCGGCCCAAGCAAAGGTCCTGCTGCCTCTGACTGGAGACAGGTAATGAAACTCTGGAATAACACTCAACTGTGAAATAATACATGGTCTAAATATGACAATTCTGTCTACTTTTGTTTTAATATATGTTTGTTTTTTATCAGCAACAGTTGTGAGATGACATAAATGTGTCGGCTGTTACAGATTTTGCTGTACCGTTTGAACCCTTGTAGCTCTCCCATCTAAAGTCTCTAATGTTGTAAATCAATGATCAGGACTGTTTTGTAGCAGTATTGGAAATATACAAAATGTTTGCATCATTGTGATAAAGTAACTTAATTGATCAGGTAGTTAACTAGATTAGCCCCAAAACGACATTCCTGTGTAGTTGCTTGATACATTAACAGCTTTTTAACTGATAAAGGAAACTGATATAAAGTTTTTTTTTTTCCTTATTGCCCTGTCCTACCACTTGCTATTATTGTATCTCTCAAATCCCCTTAATTTACTTCTAAAACCAACAAAAAGGATACAAATGAATTTTGTGTCAAAAATCTTCACAATTATAAATAACAAAAATACTAGAAGGGCAGCAGATATTGTTTCTTAGTAAGTTTGACAAACTAAAAATGTGTACAATAGTATTAAATAGTATTAAAAACATTAAACTGATGGTTAGATTTTGCTCATTAGATAAATTGCTGTGAATTATAATAAATTGTGGTCTCACATATAAGTATGCGCTTATATAATAATATCATCAGCTAATAATATAATTTTATATTATTATTATAATATTTTACAGACTTTGTGTTATACTATATATTTGACCTTACTGTAGTTACATACTATGAAAGTGTTTAGTTGATTTGGGTTTAAAATGAACTTGAACATGTTTGCGTGGTGACATTAGGTTGAAGTTGGAGGTTTAATTCCCACCGGGCCTCTAAATGCCAAACTGGATAAACAGCTTCTATTTTCACCTTTTATTACCGGAACAACTTGTTAAAGTCTCTTTTCCAGCTCGACCATCACCACAAGTTTCCACCACAGCATGCTACAGTACAGCTGCTTTTACATGAAACCTTCACCTGCAGTGTGGAAACAATACTTGTAATTCTGATATGATTTCATATATTTTCTATTTGTTTTAAGGTACGAGATAGAGGAGGGTCTGAAGCGCTTGCGGGAGGTGAAACCAGCAGGTGAAACCTACATGCACGAGGGAATAAAAGCGGTGAGTTTTATAACCAATTAGCTTTTTTTTTTTTTTTTACAAATATAGAAAACGACTGAGATGTGATGAAATGTTTTGGTGTCATTTGCACCTGCAGGCCTCAACTCAGATACGGGCCCAAACCACCAAGTCGTCCAGCATCATCCTGGCTTTGACGGACGGGAAACTTGACGTTTACATTCACGAGCTCACAATAAAAGAGGTGAGATTATTATATCCTCAAACAGTAATCTAACTGCAAATACAAATTACATTTTCCTTAATATTTAAAATATATATTTTTTAAATATATGTTTATTATTTTTGAGAACATAGCAGAAAAAACATCCCATTTTTTAAAATGTATTTAATTAGTGACATATTTATTAATTTTTGAATGTTTTGGTGCCTGGACATCCTGCATGGGTACATCTTTTTCTTTTCTTTACATCATCTACACATTTGTTTGATGTGCAGGCTGAGGAGGCGAGGAAATACGGCGCCCGTGTTTACTGTGTGGGTATCAAGGACTTCGACGAGCAGCAGGTAAGAAAAGCTTCCGTCTTAATCTGCGGCAGTAAAAACACCGGTGACGTCTGTCTCTGAATGTATGCTGAACGATTACATTTCATAGCGAGAGACACGTTGCCGTGTTGGAAGAGTGTCAAGAAAGGTAAACACGTGTAATGCGAGTGCCATTATTACCTGTATGGAAAATCCACGTCTTAAAGTGATATCAATAAAGCGGCATAATCCACTTTTCAGATGTTCATCGGCATGTTTCAGTATGCTCCAAATAGCTCCCAGCCAGGACAGGAAGTATCTCTATATTTAGAGATTTCTTCAGGATAAAGTCTGAATTTAGTTTAGTTCCTGGTTTCCTGTTAGCTACAGTGATTAGTGGTTGCTTTTATTTATTTATTTGTAATACTTTTTTGCTGTGTAGTGTCTCCAGCATGGGAACCTGGTTATGTTTTAAAATAGGGGAACAAACTTGGAAAGATATATAATTGTATTTAGGGATGCACCGATACCGATACCAGTATCGGTTATCGGATATCAGGATACAACGGCACCGATACCACTTTACAGCAGCGCAACGTTAACCTCTCATCACCATCTTCCGGGTCCTCACGCTCCACCTCCCCGACGGTGCGGGCGAGATGGGCCGGTAGTGCGCCCGAACCCGCGGGCCGGGATCCCACCTCAGCCGGCGCGCGCCGGCCCTCACTTTCATTGCGCTACGGGGTTTTGCTTGCACCCTCTTACTCGTGCGTGCGTTAGACTCATTGGTCCGTGTTTCAAGACGTGTCGGGTGGGTTGCAGACATCGCCGCAGACCCCTGGCGCCTTTTACGTGGGCTGCGGCATTGGGAGCAGGGGGCCCCATCACAGTGCGGCGAGGTCTGGGTGTGGAGCGCTGTAAAGCTGCGGCCGCGAGCCACCTTCGCCCCAAGCCTTTCCAAGCCGACCTAGAGCTGGGCGCGATACACCGCCTCGTATGCGGGACTCCCCAGCCTGCCGTGTGTCGCTCAAACCCTCCAGCTGGCTGTTAACGAAGGTCTTTAGGCACAGAGAAGTACTCGTATCGGTACTCGGTATCGGCGAATACCCAAATGTAAGTACTTGTACTCGTACTCGGTCTGAAAAAAAGTGATATCGGTGCATCCCTACTTCAATCAGATAATTATTTTACAAATTTCCTGATAAAAATCCCAATATTGTCTCCAGCGTGGGCACCTAGTTATTTTTTTAAAATGGGGCAGCAAACTTGGAAAGATATACAGTACATTATATAATTAGCGGGGAGGTCTTCACTCAGAAAAAGAAATTGCAATTTAAAACAAATTTCTTGCATTTTTACACCACCTAACTTCTTGGATCAACCCTCCACTACATCCCAAATAATCAAATCAAAAGGGCTAATGCAAAATATTAATAGTGCACGTTACACTTATAAGAGATGACTCTTTGATTGGATCCTTTGCGAACGTCCCACCTCCACAGCCGAATCCTGTCCGATCAGCGAGCTAACGTTGACTCTGCTTAAAAACTGTTTGATAAGTTGATTTTTTAAAAAGACAATGCTAGACTATAATTGTGCTCCTCCTAATTGAATAATGGGTATGCATTTGTTCCACTTGCTCCGTTGCTACGGCACATCTATGGTCTCCAGTACTCACTAAGAGTGTAGGTCCTTGTTTTGTATATTATTTAGACATGGACAGGCCAGCATTGTCATGTTATCAAGAATCTGTTAAACTCTGATGTGTAATTATTAAAGCGTACTGTGAACATTTACATAGTGAGCCGTTTTAAGTAGAAACTCTTGATTAAAGGCATCACCATTGATTCATTGTTGGCTGTTAAATCCGTTATTTGCCCATCTCACTGTTCACACGAAGGATGTCAGACAGTCTGAGCTGCAGTCTGAATCGTTTCCTCCTTGTGTCACTGATGTCTGTAGTTTCACTGTCTCTCTTCCAACATGGTGGCCTGTCCCTTGTAACCATTGGTAACCATCCTGTGATGAGCTCTTATTAAGTCAAAAACAAAGGCAATATTGCTCCCAGTTTGTGTTGCAGTGATTTTTTTTTTTTTTGTATGGTTGAGCAAAGTGTTTGCCACAGTCATGCCATCTGCTATGTCTCCTCCTGCCCATGATATGAAAGGAAAGACAGTGCTCAGTCATAAGGAGGAAAAGAGAAAAAGAAGAAAGCAGCGTTAAATCAGCAGTACTTGTTGTTTACTCCACTCTTTCATGATTCCGACAGCTCGCTGATATTGCGGACACTAAGGACCAAGTGTTTCCTGTCAAAGATGGCTTCCACGCACTCAAAGGCATCGTCAATTCTGTAAGTTCGCCTACTTTCTGTTGGTGTTGGCGTTGGTTTGTGTGAGTCTGTGTGTGTGTGCTGTTGGACTGGTTTCAGTCAGCTCAGGTTTGAGGTTGATGCATGAGATCAATAAGCAGAATTTAAAACTTATGCACAAACTTGGTAATCATTTAAATGTTTTTTCTTTATTTTAGCATAATTGAAGGTGGTAACTGTGCAGATTGTTGGTTAATTTGGCGATCAGGTGGGTAGATGGGCAAATAAATAGTTCCCCGCCTTTGCTTCATTGAAGTTTGTCACAAATTAAAGCAAGACCTCAGTGAACTTCCTGCTACGCTGCATGGAAAACGTCTGTGGAAATAACTGCTCGTTGTGTCCTCAGTTTGTAGACGGAGAAGGAAATATCTTCGCCATTTTAGCAAATTAAGACGCTGCAATGGGAGCAGCTTGACAGTTAGTCACTGTCCATATGACATCTTCTTCACAGTGTTTTTATTGTGTTGAGTGTCAAAACTCACAGTTCAGCAGCAGCAGCGGCTTCAATACATTTAATGCTTATATTTTAGATGAAAACTTCAGAATAAAAGCTAGCGTAACGCATCAAACCCATCTTGTATAAAAAATAAAATAAAAATAAAGAATAAATAAATAAAAGACTTGATATATAAATTAATTTGCTTTTATAATAATACATAATAATATTTTTTATTATTATTATTATTATTATTATCAATTCCCCTATTGATCTACTCTTCTACTTAATTTTCCCTTTTATTTATTTATTTATTTATATTAACTATTAAATTCAGCATTTATTTTTTATTTATTTGTGATTTATTTTAATGTATTTATTCATTATTAAATGTATTTATTTATTTAATTATATTAACTAATACATTTTAATTATTTTTATTTTAAATGTATTTTTTAAATGTATTAATTAATTATTAAATTAATTAATTATTTTATTTATTTATTTATTAATGCATTATTTTTCCTTTGCATTTCAAACAAAGCGTGTCATTGGATAAACTAGTGCGCTAGCAATGCTAGCTAATTTTTATTTTTCCAGAATCGTGCCCGGTGACAGTCAAAATTGCATAGTGAAATGGAGGCTTATCTAAATGTATATTATAAAACATCAAATTGGTGGTGGTGTGGGAGCGGGTCCTCTGGCCTTCCTCGGTTCCGTCCTCCAGTGTAATGCTGTAATCACTGAATAGCTGTCAGAGCATAAGAGTCCCTTAAACAGTGTTTATATGAAGTTTCCCTCCTCGTCCGCTGCCAGACAATTAGTGATAGTTTCCATTTGCTGCAGCTTTTAGCCTAAACGCTGTCAGCCAAGGCGGGGGTTTTGTATGGCAACATTTTGAACATGAATGTGAGCCCGGAGCCCGGCGGAGCTCAACTGACCTGAGCTGGACTCGCATCTGTGTGAGAGCCGACAAGGCCGGCAGTGTTTAGGAAAAGAGGCAGAACTCGAAGACGAAGCTGTCAGACATGCAGCTGGAGCGACGCGGAGCCAAAGGGCGTGTCCTGTTTCTGTTGTGGGATTCAAAGTACAACAACTATGATTGATTATGTTGCTCTGAACAGGACTGTCGAAGGAGGGTCTTCTGTTCTCTCAGTCTGTTGTGTGACGACGCCTCGGTGCAGAAAATAATGTGCAGACTATACACTTGAAATCTCTTCTCCTCTCCTCTAAAACATGGCATGAAATATCTTTTATTCTAACAATTGCATGACCCCCAAATGTCACCTAGCGTGCTCTAAACTAAGTCTAGGTGATGCATCTTTCATATATTTTGCAGCAAAATGATAAAAAAGTTATTTAAAAAATACAACCATGATTCATTCAAAACAGGTGTAATAGTTGGATCATTATAAAGCATGAGTAACCACGACTAGCACCCAGAAAAAGGCAAAAGGAAAAAAATGACCTAGATTATTATCATCTCTAAGGAGCATGCGAATCCAGCTTGTAATAATTAACATTCAAATAAAAGGGTTGATTTCATTATTTATAATTAGAAGAAAATATGCTTCTAATCTGTTTGGTGCTGAGCTAAGACAATCTTTTATTATTTATTATAAGAGCATGCACACACAAGGTCGTCCTTCCCATTAAAGTCATATTTTTCTGAATGTTTTAAAGCCTGTACGAGCTCATCAGTCCTGCAGAGGCTCTGAGCACAGTGACGCTTCCAGCATCCGAATGGAGCATTCTTCTCTGATTAGTAATACTGGATTCCTGACTAGTTGGCCTCCTCACTCCTCTGTTGGATTTCGAGGATTTGAGATCATCTGTGTAGCCTTTTGCTGCAGGATCCACCCCGGTCTCTTTGACCGGCATGACAAAACTCACAGAAAGAGCTCGCTGAAGTTTCTGCACCCTTTGTTAGGTCATTTATTTATTTTTTAGTCTGTGCCACACTGGACCTTTGTTGTCTGAGCTGGGAACCTTTTGGGAAAAACCCCAGATTGCAAAGTAGCCACATCGTTATTGTTAACATCCTTTTAGCAACCTGCACCGTATCGCCGATTTCAACATTGTTGTGACGCATTCCTGTTAAATAATGTGTGACAGAAAAACCCTCACCAACTTTTCCACCCGAATTATTTCCACTCAATGACTAAACCAGCCTCATCCTTTCAGAAACCCCACCAGTTACGGCGCTGGCTGAGATATTCGGATGACTTTGAGTATTTGGACGACTGCCTCCGTTTTCCCCCTGCAGCCTGTAAATAGTGTTTGTCACCAGATCCCAGAGAAATGAAGAGCTGCTGTTTGAGTTCAACCAAACTGAGGCCTCTAATCTCAGCGTTCAGAGCTTATAGTTTAATATCTCCAAAACACTGAGGTCTTCTAACCCTGTACAGGAACTTACCCAAAACTCTTTAAAAAAGTAATATATTTATTTTTGTAGGAGTGGGAAAAAATTGATTCACCTTTGTATCATGATTTTTTAAATAGATTTTTTTAATGCCAGAATCGATATATTTGCTTCATTTGAGTCTATGTGGAGGTAGAAGGAAGTTAGCGTTTTTATTGTTGTAGTCTGAGTAACGTGACGTCACATCCATTCCGTATCCGTCAACCAAAACAAACCACAGCGAGCCAAAACAAGAAAGGAGAAAACGTTGGAGGGTCTGTGTGGATACGACCTGCACCCTCACATGTTAAATCCAGCGTGGTAAACACTACACATCCAGTAAAGGATGGAAACACTTTGGGTTTCACACATTGACAGGAAAAGCAGAGCTAGACATCACGGCTTAAGCTGCATGCTAACTCCGTCACGGACAGGAAACGTTATCGTATCGCGGTAACGTGCGGTCGAGCCGGCCGTCGCGCTCATCTCCGTGGTCAAATGGGCCGACGCTACGACTGTAGAGCACCCATATACTGACATTTATGTTAAATGCATTCAAACGGCCCCGATGGAGCTGACCATGGATGGATAAAGAGAACAGAGCTGACGGGAGAGCTAAAGACCACCTTGGAGAAGTTAGAGGAAGTAGACACGTGTGACTATGTCTGGTTTTCAAAATAAGGTGTTAACAAAGGGAACTGTATATACAAAATACATATATGGAAATAAGATTGATTGGATTATATTCACCAGAAGTATAAAACATTAAATGTCCCTTATGAACTCAAAAGCAAATACCACTAATTTGTGAGGGAAATGCTTTTATTCTTTGATTCTTTTGGGTTGCTGGAATTTTTGTTTAAATAATTCCCGACAAAGTCTGATGTATTTGACTTCAGGACATGAAAATCAAACATTTTTACTGTATTAATTTAGATATTTTCCAAAGTAAAAGTCCTTAGAAGTGTATGATTCAACTTTTCCCCAAGGTCTAGTGTTAAAAAAGTTAACAAAAATTGCAATAAATCGTAATATTGAATTGCAATACATATCGAATCATCGTGATAGTATCGAATTGGGAGAATATGTGAATCATCCCAACCCTAGATATTTTGTTATATTTAAGAGTAAATGCAGAGCAGAACTTCTCACATTTCTACCCTTAATGGGAAAACAATGTCATTCCTCATCACTTTAAGCTTACGCAGGCAAACAGTCAATTTTTTTTTTTTTCCTTTTTTCTCGGGCACTGCCAAGGAAGTAATTAGACGGGGAAAATAGTGGCTCAGAGGAACAGCAGCAGATCCTTTTCCTCCCAGCTGTCATCTACAACCCTCTCCCCTTTTAACGGTTCCATATCAAACCATCATAGTTAATAAGGCCGCTGTAAACACTTCCCTCTTCCTCTCCTCAGATTGAAGTTTCGCCCAACATCAAATGAAAGGTTCAAGTGTCCTATATTGCAGTTAATATGCTTCTTTTTACTGACTGTGTACTGGGATTTGCATAGTTTGTCCTTTGTTGATTTATTGAATCACAGCGGATAGTGCGGCTCTATGACAGTGGGCTCACACGGGCCTCTTTATATGATAATGCAGGATCCCGGAGGTTTTTAATAGAACTGAGGAATGTAATAGTCTTGCATAATTTTCCCATAAAGGCTGACACAGCTGCCGTTTCTCCCTCCCTGTTCTCCTCGCCGCTGATATTCAGCGCCCTCCTTTAGCCGCCAGGCCCCGATCAGGAGTGAGACATTTCTCAGGTGTTGCACCCTAATCTGTTTTCTAAACTTGACAGAGCCGATAACGGCCTGGACTTGATGTATTTATTCTCGGCCCTCGAGCGATAATGTACCCATTTCATTTTTTTTTTTTTTTTTTCTCGTCCTCCAGATATTAAAGCGATCGTGCACAGAGATCCTGAGTGTGGAGCCCTCCAGTGTCTGTGTGAACCGTGAGTGGATCCTCCTGCTGCAGTCAGATACTGTCGGCTCTTTCTCTGCAGGAATCCTGCTTTTTCTGTCTTCCTTACTGAACTTATGGCATCTTTGGAAACATGTAACACTGTCAAGCAGTGGTGAGGTAGCAAGTCTTCTTAGAGATGAGTAGTAGATCAATCATGTAGGGCATCAGGGGACACTTAAACTCCCCACAGAACCTCAGAACATTTAGATTCTTTCAGATTTCTCAGATCTTGCAACTTGACACGCCAAACCCGTTAGGGGGTCGATCCACCTAAATCAGTGGTTCCAAACCTTTTTGACTTGTGCTCCTTAAAAATCAAGCAATGTCTATTTGTGACCCTTCATCATTGTTTATTGTACACTAAAAACATATTGTCCTTCTCAGAGGAGACCTAAAAAATCCATTGGTACCAACCATGTCATACTAGCATGGCCATTTTCAAAGGGGTCTCTTGACCTCTGACCTCAAGATATGTGAATGTAAAAGGGTTCTATGGTTACCCGCGAGTCTCCCCTTTACAGACATGCCCACTTTATGATCATCACATGCAGTTTGGGGGCAAGTCATAGTCAAGTCAGCACACTGACACACTGACATATGCCATGTTATGATTTGAGCATATTGTTTTATGCTAAATGCAGTACCTGTGAGGGTTTCTGGACAATATCTGTCATTGTTTTGTGTTTTTAATTGATTTACAATAATAAATATATACATACATTTGCATAAAGCAGCATATTTGTCCACTCCCATGTTGATTAGAGTATTCAATATTGACAAATCTCCCTTTAAGGTACATTTTGAACAGATAAAAAATGTGCGATTAATTTGCGATTAATCATGATTAACTATGGACAATAATGCGATTAATCGTGATAAAATATTTGAATCCATTGACAGCCCTACTCTCCATACATACAGTATACTATACGTAGGTTCCTCCTCTCAGTCTTATCTCCCGTTTGTTTCCATCCCTCAGAGTCCTTCGACATCGTCCTCAGAGGGAACGGCTTCGCTATCGGCCGCAGCAACGAAGGCGTCGTCTGCAGCTTCATAGTCGACCAGCAGACCTTCAGTAAGTGGTGGGAATCACTAGCAGTGACCGTAGCACACTTTGCATTCAGTTGGTCTAAATCTACAGCAGAGTCTCTTCTTAACCACACGGGGCTCCTTTAGGCTGAATTCATTCAGCTTTCCTCTGATATTCTCTAATCACTATGAACAGCAAACAAGCCAAATGTGGAGTCACATAATAATTCCTGTCTGGCCCTCGCTGATATGTTTCTCTAAATCGCTATCTCAAAGCACGCACAAATTAAAATAGTCAAACTGGAAATAGTGGGTGTTGTTATGACAATAAATAAACCATAAATCTTACATCAGGCTGGGCCAGCTCGAGCACGGAGGACAACAAAAGACAGTAAGAAAAAAACTGGTTGGTATTTATGGAGATGCCTAAATTTAGTGAAAACCCAGAATGCCACTCTGTAGCTGTAATGTGTCTTTGTAAAAGCAGGAGGTTTGTTAATGCAATAATGAAGCATTTACATTTTATACAATATCTCTGTTCAACACTGCTGTCACTTTATCAGATATGAGCTGACGTTTGACTGGATGAGTAAACTACCCCGTGTGAGCTGGATTCAGACCTGAAGTTCAAGTTTTCTACAGATGTTTGTGTCTATAAAGCTTCATCTTTTTCACCAAAACAGAGCCACGTCGTGCCTCGCATTAGTTACCCAGCTGATCGTCACTCAGAGCCCACAGTTTGCCTTCAGCCATGATGTCTACAGTCACTGAGTAAAAGGATTCCTTGTTATTAAATGATCAAACAACAGAGTCAACAGTGCGGTTTGAATGTCACGCATTATCGATAAATCTGCGAGGACTCATGTGGATTTTTCTTCTGCAGAACTGAAGACTTTCAGAAGGGGATTACCCATGATTCATAGTGTCCTAATATTAGAAATAGAGAAGGGGAAGTTTACATGCTCACAGCAGCAAGCACTGTGACTATGTCGGCATCATCATCCGTCCAGATAGCTTCTAGTTTCACAAAGTGCTGTCCTATTAATTATATGTAAAATATTTGGAACTCCTTTTTGACTCTTGCTGATCATGTGATGTCCGTTAAAGTGTCTAAGGGTTCAGAGCTGAGGGCCTTAACTGTGTTCACATTTACATTTTTATCAATCAATCTATCCATTTTATTAGTAAAGCACATTTCATACACAGGTAAACTGAATGTGCTTTACAGTAAAACATAAAAAACATTTAAACAGATGAGATAGAAACACATACCAGGCAGCTAAATGTAAATGTCTCCCTAACGTTTTTTTTTAGCTCCATATAATGTTATCAACTCAAGGTCCACTTGAGTGGACGCCATCTTTAATGGTGTGCACAGTTTTCAATCATTAGTTGCGCTTAAAATGGTCAGCGCAGCAAATTTGAACTCTGTCCGCGCAGCGCACCACAAACATCGGTGCAGGAATATCGTCAGGAACAAAACACACAAAAACATCAACTATGTTTAATGTTTTCAAACAGGAAAAATCAATAACTATCAAAATCACCGCATTAAAAACTCAAGACAACTCACTGTTGCCGGTTGTCATAGTAACACACTTTTCAGGAGCTCAGCAGTCAGAGAAGCAGCTCTCTGAGCCCATCAGCTATCGGTCTGATGACGATAAGCCTCTGGGGGTAAAGGGGTTTTATTTCTGGGCCCAAGACTTCCCTTTCTGTGTGCTGCTCATTGTTTACAGTCCGATTAGCAACTTGAGATGTGAGACTGGAGTTGGAGTTGAGAGATGACGTGTACGACCAGATTGTTTCAGTAGCCAGTTTACAAGCCCATAAAAAGCTAAATCACCGTCAGCCGATAGCCGGTGGGTTCCCAGATTGCATTTCAGCTAATGCGTTCTGCCTCTTTTGCTCTCCACACGGACTGTTTACCATCATTCAACACCTCGCCCTGCTGTGCTGTGATTGGCTAGAACGCATTGTGTCAACATGAAGAAGCTATGCTTGAGATGATCCTAGGTAGGAATTGAAGAGCAACTGTTGGATGCTTTGGAGACATGACTAATCAAAAAATGCACAATTTTATTTATATGAAAAGGGAAAATATTACTGTATACATTAAAAGGTGCAGTCATTGTGCTCTCTCTCCCTGTGTCACAGCTACCCGGTCCAGCGTGGCTCACGGCTCCTAACACTTTAAATCTGGAGTTTAAATAGATAGAGCACGGCAGGTATACACAGTTACAATAACTGTACACCACTTTGTGGTTTATAAAAGGAACTATTCCACCGCGGAGAGACCCAGATCCGGCCTCGCTGCTCCGGCGGGAGGTGGAGAGCTCTGCGCCCGGCAGCAGTCTCACTGCTTCCACAGCAAGAGAAAAAAACATCCAATCACAAGGGTGCATTGAGGCAATGCTTACTAGCCAGTCACAACCCAGTAGGGCGGGACTAGGCGGAACAAAATAATGCGCATTCAATCAAATCCTGCTTGAACGTGATTGGTCAATACTACTCGGACTACACTATGGAAACCAGAATGCTTCGGATACCAAAATCTTGTCCCGTTGCCTAAAGATTCTATATATGAATGCAGAATCTGTTTATAGAGAATATAGAGAAGTGGTGACCGTCAGAGCGGTGACACGGTAAACAGAACTCAAAGAGTCAACACAGTCTGACAGGACTGGATCTGAGCTGACCAACAAAACTCAAATCCCACTGAACACAACTATCGGCTTAACGGACTGCTTGTTGAAGACCGATATTCATCATCACTCATATATGAGTGATCTGTCTCTCTCATCCCTGCTAGACATGCAAACAAGACCAGTCAGACCTGCAGGTTGTTCTGTCCACATCTTCTTATTGAACGTTATGAGTTGATGGTGTTCAAAGGAAGGACGAAGCTAAAACAAACCCCTGTCCCCCCCAACATATCTGTTATCTCCTAGCAGCTCCATATCTATACGATCAGAACAGAAGAAAGGAGGCTATGTAGGTCACTGTGCTCCTTATTTTGAGCTCGCAGTCTGTTCTGTCGAGAAATCCTTTTTCAGGAAGCAAACGGGATTTGGCACCGAGAGCCAATCTTTTCAAGCTTCTCATTTGGCCGTGGGATCTGTGGGATCGACGACTGCCAATGACAACACTTCCCTCCTTGACAAGTTATTTTTGATTTTCAACATTTCAACTTGACTAAAAAACACTTGAGCATATTTTTTTTTTTCCTCCCTTTTTTAAAAAAGAACTCCATCCGACTCAGGAAGTGGCCATTAGCAGATGTCTTCCTGTTAGTCCTTTCTCAGTTTAGGCTGTCTCACATTCGCCCACTTGGGGCTATTTATTCCCTTATTGGCTTTTGCATGTGTTCAGCCCAGACCTTTCTAACAGTGGGGGCACCTTATAATTATGGACAGGCATCATGGCGACTATGGAACACACACAGCGCATATGTGGAACAGATGCTACCGTCTTCTCCATCACCGAACCAGTCGCAGCTCCGAGCTGACGAGCGGGAAAAAAAATATCAATAATCTGAACGACCTCCGTCGCTGGAGACGGTTCAGGCCTCCGTCAACCTGACGAACACAGTCTGTCATCTTTCTCTCTCTTTTTTATCCGTCATGCAACTCCCAGCGATAGAAATATCAAACATATGACACAATGTATTAATAAGACTTTCCTGACTGCATCATAATTAAGTTTAAAGTAAAATAAGTTTACAATATAAGGTCATAATAACTGTGGTTTTATTTCATATAAAGGATATTTAGGGTTTAAATATTTCAAAATTCGTAATACTAACCCCTGACGCCCCCGTAGGGCTGCAACTAAAGATTATTTTCATTATCTATTAATCTACTGATTATTTTCTAGATGAATCGATTAATCGTTTGTTCTAATAAAATGTTAGAAAATAGAGAAAAATGTCCATCCCAGTTTCTCAAAGTCCGAGGTGATGTCTTTAAATGTCTCGTTTTTAGTTGTAGTTTCACTTTAATATGATATAAAACCAAGAAAAGCAGGAAATCTACATATCTGAGAGGTTGAAAACAACATTTTCTGCCACCTCTGCATGAAAATGTAATTTTGTACGTGGGTTAGCACGAATACACATATACATATACATGTGCCTGGAAGTGACCTTACATGTGAAGGCGGACGCATGCGTGGGCTTATGTAAATGATATTGCTATATTTCAATTCAATTCAATTCAATATGCTTTATTGGCATGACTGTCAGGTGAACAATATTGCCAAAGCGTCAATTCAATAATAAGAAATAAAAAGAACAAAATAAAAACAAAAACATATATATACAATTCATTAAGCAAATTACATTATATAGATATTTAAAAAGAACATGAAAATGGTAGAAAATAATACAGACGTCATGCTATATCTCTACACCCTTTTTCTTTTTTTTATTATTAACTTATTTTTTAATATTTCCCTTTTTTTCACTGTCTCTCTCTTTGTATTATTATTATTATTATTATTATTATTATTATTATTAATAATCTTTTTCTTATTTTCAATTTTTTTTATTTCAATTTTGAATGCTGATGTTTTCTCTTGTGTACTTATTGTGTTTGTTTCTAAGCTCAATTACTTAAAAATTGGTTTATAAACTATTGTAATTAAGAACTATAAATTGCATACAAAAAAACAACCTCGAAAAAAATAAAGTATATAAAAAAGTATTTTTAACGATTAATAAATTATCACGATGTTGGCGAGTATTTTTCTGTCATTCAACTAAAACTAAAGTTTTATAGCTCACATAATGTTATGAAAATTAAGTTTTCATTTCATTTTGAAAATTGTTTACAGGTTTAATGCTGTTGTAGTTTACATTTCCTGATGCAGAGCTCATTGAGAACAAATTCTGACACGCTGTCTTGTCTTCTGTTTTGTGTTTTTTTACAGCTCAAAAGCCGAGCATTGTGCGTAATGACTATCTGCTTTGTCCTGCACCGAAGCTCTATGAAGTGGGACAGTAAGTAACCAGTTGGATTTCTGTTTCTGTTGCTTGTTAGTGCTGCATATGGTGACTTTTAATTAAATATTATCACTGTCAGATATCATGTGGTCGACTGCTGATGGGGTGCAGATCTCTCCATCACCACAGACACAGGAACAAAACTCAGGGTTAACATATAATGCAGTTTTATTTTATCAGATTTTATTTATTAAGAATAAAGACACACATTTGTAATTTTTCTTTTTTCTAAATATTGCTATTAAGTGGGTATAAACGGTAGTGAAATTTCTATAAAGTAAGTTTGATACAAACTAATAAATGGATGGAAATATGCAAAATATCGGTGGAAAATATAGCAATATTCTCATGAAGTAAGTTTTCCAAAATAACTGATATGTAGTTTATATGAGGGCATCGTTTCTGTAGATGTATTTAAGTTTTGATTTTGGCACGTGGACAACAGGAAATGTGTGATATTTTAATGACTACTCAAATAGGACCGTCTAAATAGATTTGTTTTGATTTTTATTTCATCTTCAACCAGATAAAACTAATTGAGATAAAATACATTTTATAATGGTGACCTGGCCAAGAAGGCAGCAAAGTTACACGTCAAGCACACTTCGATTTCATACACACAATAAAATACAAAACAATACATTACAATAATAAGTTTTCCTATAAATCGTTATATTGTTATGGATAAGTGAAGAAAAGAAAAGCAGTATTGTGTCGTGTAAATGTCTGGACATTGTCAGTTTTTCAGCTGCACCTAGAAATCAAGAAGCTTATCTCGGCGGAGTGAATCATGTCTTTCTTCTTCTTAAAATAAAACCACACACACACACACACACACAGATACTTCCTCTCGTACTTTACCATCATCAGGACTCTTTCACAACTATTTAATTTCCACTTTTTCTTCAGGCGTGTTGTTATTTTTGTGTTCAGCTTTAAATTTGTTTTCCTGTTTAAATCGCACGCATCGTTTATATTTAGATAAGACGTTTCAATCCTTTCGGTTCTTCTTGTTCTTACGTGCACAGTTTTTTTCTTTATTCTTTTTGTGCAAATAACCAGCTCCTAAACCTATAGATTAGCTGTATGTTAAAACAGTAGACGTAGGGATGAAGAGTTTGGTGTAGCGTGGAGACGCAGTAAACATTGTAGATGGAGCGCGACGGAAAGAAAACATCCCATACGTATATATACAACCCCCAAAGATTTAAGTGAAAACAGTGTAAATATGCATTTATTCCTGGCTGCACAGCTATTGTTTGATTTTTAACGTCATCTCTTATAATCCCAAACCATAACAGATGATCGCTAAGGCGTTCTAGACGGAACAACAGATTTTAATGTCCTCGATGACTCCAATCCAATCAAAAATGTATGATTATGAGTGCCGCTGGCTCCTGGAGGCCTTTGGGCTCTAAAACAGATTATGTATCATACTGTACGACGACGGCGATGCTGTAACTACTCCCCAATCAACTTGAACCTCACCTCACATAATCCTCTCATTTCAACGTCCAAAACTGCTCATGATAACATGTTTTTCTGCCAGATGCCGACCGGCGGTGCCGAAACAGGAACATGAGTTTTTGAAGGGAAATAAAACACGATGTGTTTTCATGTTTTCACTTCTATTTGTTTCTTTGCTCGTGAGCAGATTAGCTAAACCTTCTTCAAATACAGTTTTTAATACACAAGTGAAATAATGGCTTGAACAACAACAGACATTTGAACACTGAATAAGTTCATCCACTATATACACAACATCCACTCTCACACAGAGAAACACTCTTCTGCACCTGTATGTCGATGCACACACAGTCCTGTGCAGTGCATATTGTGAATACAGCATTTGAACTCTCACACAATCAATCTGTTCAGTTGTTTTAACCCGATATTCAAAAGTCTAACCGGTGACCACGACTGCAAATTAGCTTCAGCTACACGTTCTTTATACACGTTTTACACATCTACCTGTATTGTCCCTGTTAAATAAACAGATAGGATACAGAAATGGGAAGTTAGGCCTCGAGCAAATTAAGGGGGAGACACTCCAGGTGGATACGTTCAAATTTTTAATTCATAGATATCATCATGAAACTTCCCCAGTTGATTACTGATATTGAGGCAATTATTATTTGTATTACAAGTTTTCTAAAATGTTATGTTTAGATATGCAAATGAGGCAGAATCTTTATTAAATATGAGCTAATTTGCATCCATTTCCAGAATAGAAATGTGAACATTGGATAAAGCCCGGTTAAAAATTCTTGTTTCATTTTGTCGACATATTAGAGTTACATTATGGATATCTCTTTGTATCGCTTCAGAAATCAGAAAATACTGTCATCAGCCAATAAATAATTTTTTTCTGTGTTTTTAGGAATAACAAATTATATAAATCTGCACAAACCATCAAAATATAGAGAGAAATGAAACAGGAAAGTTTGGTGTATTTCTGGCTCAGAGTGAGAGAATAGAGATAACTAGACTTTTGCAAAAATGTTTGCATTTTTTTTTTTTTCAATAGTCTGAAAGAAGATGTTATGGAAGCAAAATAGCAATCTCAAAATAGACCAATATCAATGTTTTTACCTCCCCTTAATAGATATTTAGTTTTTGGTTTAGATCTGGGAGTTAAAAAACTTAAAAAATAAAAACATTACAAGAAGGGGCATTTTTAAACATTTAAACATTTTTGCTATTATTTCTAACTTTGAGAATACACACATTAAAAGGAGCAGATTGAGCTTCGATGCAAATCCATCAGAATTATCACTGAGAGTAAATATAGTACTTTGTAAAATGATTCTAAAAAGGTAATGGTGTTGTTGTTTTGCATACTTATCTAAGGTTTACTGCAAGTCACTTGTTAGATTCAAATTCAAATGTATTTGTATAGCACCATATCATATAAAAGCAGTTTACATAGAAAAAAGCATCACGTATGTATACAATATATGCATTGTATATAAGGAAACAACAAACACAAAAACAGCTTAATAAAGGGAGACAGACAAATAATAAACAATGAATAAAACATGGTGTACGGAGAAAAAATTTGCAATGTTTTATTTAATTTTGATGGACTTTGATGGAATTTTGAAACTGACACGTGTCCCTTTATTGTTACTTTGCATTTTGATGCAGATTAAAATTTCTTAACATTTTCTGCTAATGAAATAACACATTAAACAGATTGTGCATCCTCTGAGGTTTTTGCTCTCAGAGTTCTTCCTTCCATTTTTTGTTTCACAGCAGGTCTCTGCTTCTTTTCTTCCAGCTGCTAGCGATACTATATTTGACACTTTCCCTCCAGCTGGCATCTCTTTCAGTAAAATAGGACATTCACACAATGCAGTGGGATTGCAGTCACCTGATTCTCCTCACTTATCAGTGTTACAGTAGCAGCTACTGGAGTCGTCTCCATCTTGCTTTCTCCAGAAATCAGGAGAGCAAAACAGAATCTTTCAACCAACTCAACAAGGATGCAGCAAAAAGATGAACTTGAGCGACTACATCTGTAAACCACAGACCTACAGCGCCTGCTACGACCTGATAGGACCTGAGCTGATGCTGATGCTGATGCTGATGCTGATGCTGATGCTACGTGCCCGCCATTTGCAAAAGGCCTTGCTTAATTAACTCTTGGCTGCCGACGGTGACCCATTAAGTAGTTAGCTGGTACGGGCGGTGAGTAAACACATCTGCTGGAGGGGCTTTAAAAGGATGTGCGACAGATGCAGCCGTTCCCTTTTCCACGCTCCCCATTTAAATAATTCACCATGCGCTGACAATCCCTGCACCCAGGACCACCTGCATGGAACAGCGGAGCCCGGAAACTTCCGTCTCCGTCCATCTGTCTGCTTCTGCTCCATCACCGCTACCGGCGCACAGGGCGCTCCGTGAACACGGCTCTACTCAGCCGAAAGAAGAATCGCCTCGTCGCTGCGCATTCCTTCTCCCCGTTTCCCCCTTTTTCAAACATGTTTCGTTGCACGCGAGGCCTTCTCCTCAGTGCTGCTCGACTTTCTTGACCTCATAAACATGGTTTGCTGCGGAGCATATTTCAGATGCAGCGGTCTCTCGAGTTGAGGTGCTCAGCTGCAGCTTCCTGTCCCACCGGGAACTCTGAGCAGGCGGCTCCACATTCAGCCTCCATGTCCAGGAATCAGTGTCCTCGGTCGGTCATCGAGCTGTGTAGGAGCACTCACGGCGGAGGCATCATCTGTGCTGACAGCTGCGGCATCAGGCTTGAAACACTGGCATCTGCTGGCACCCTTCCTTCCCCTCCCTCCATCCCCCCCTCTGTGTATCCCCATTAGGAGACCCAGCATCCCCTGCTGGGGCGTCGATGGAGAGGTTAAGTGGCTGCGCTCTTGCAGCAGCATGTCCTCACCTGGTGTTTTCACAATAACGGTGCAGGGCAAAAAATAACTGAGGGGGAAGTCGACACCTGCTTTACAAAGCAGGTACAGTAGCTAATGCTAATGCTAGTCAATAATTAAACAGGCTGTCCCAGGGCTGCTGCTAGCAGCGGCATCGCTCCATCTGCTCCGGTGGGGGTATGGAGACGTCCTGTTGTTTGATTGTCCTCCATGTTGTGGGACAGACATGTTGGATGTGCATTGATTGCTGCATGATGAAACTGGAGCCAACTCTGTTTGATTGAAGAATGCAGGGAGCAACGTGTGTCGCATGTCTGAGGGTCTGGAATATAATATTAATAAGTATGTTTTCTTTAGTGTATAATCACCTGAAACTAAGAATCATTGTGTTTGCATGACCTTAGAATGAGCCGTTTATATCTACATAGGGAGCGCGTCCTCTCTTCACGGAGGTGGCTGCCATGTTGCACCGCCATGTTTCTACCGTAGCCCAGAACGGACAAACCAAACACTGGCTGTAGATGGTAGTGTCTAGAAGGGAACCCACAAGTTGGGAAAACTCTCGCGAGATGGTTGAGGTTAGACATTGATCTTTTTTGCAAGTTTATGCAGATCTCAGATCAGAATTCACAATTTGCAGGTTACCTTCTTAGATACGACCAGCTCTAGATAGGGCCATTTGCGTTTTCACGTTTTCGCCTCTGCCATCGTAGTTCTTCTACATGCTCAGCACACGGGAAAAGGTTCAGTTGGTTGCAATCAGCAACCTCACCGCTAGATGCCGCCAAATCCTACAAACTGCACCTTTAAATTCGTAATATCGGATGATTTAAGCTCTTCTTGACAACAACTGAAACATACAACTCAGAAAATGAAGAAGTTTGGCTTGTGACCTCTTGAATGATGCAATGTCCACATGTGACCTCTCATCACGAGTTCTGCCTTTTAGAGTGGATATGAGTTATGAGCAGTTCCAACCAAAGACTGTTTTTTAAATCCAAACTAATTATTTTGAATAGTTGTTAAGGCCTGAAAGTAGTGCCCTTTAAGTCTGAAAAAACAAAACAGAATTTAGTTTTCTTTTTCTCACCCCTTTTAATCATTTTGTGATTTATCTTGAGACCCCTATGAAACAAAACTTAACATCACAGATAATCAGTTTGGAATCATCATGCAGCTGGGTTTCCATTCATTTCTGTATGATCTGAAAATATATTAGCAATTTGCTTGAGTTGTGTAATGTCGGGCAATTTTTGTCATTACACTATTATTCTAAGTCAATGCAGTACAATCTTTTCAAATCAAGCTGCATTTTTTTCCACAGAATTATCACATAATAATGTTATATTGACAAAAATAAGACTAAGTAAGTCAGTTTACTGATACATAAATCAATAGAAACAAATGGCGACCTGGATTTGTAGGAAAAATAGATCCAGAAATCAAAAACTGTACACAAGTGTTGGAAAATACTCCCGAAAAAAAGTTGTGGTTCAGGAGTTGTATCGTGCAACACTCTGGTCTGGCCCTTTAAGTTACCAGCTGCCGTGCCATAAAACCATCACTTTATCTTTAATCAGTCAGTTTGTTAGAGTGCATGTCACTCTTTCCAAATGGTGGATGTCTCACTCTGGAACACAACTTCTCAGATCTGGTCCCCAGGCTTCGTGAGGCCTGGAGTTTCCTTCCCCTCCGTCAGAACTTCTGCCACACAAACTGCTGCAGAGTGATGACTCCTGGATGCCGAGTGACAGGCCTTGCATATGCTCCGCCGTGAATTATTCAGCCTCCTCAATTTCCACATCTTTAAGGGAAGTTTGAAAGCCATTAGCGTCACCATTGTCAGCCGCTCCAGCTGTATCGCTTCACCAAAGCTTAGTGTCACGGCGGCCTTACTTTCTGACAGATCATAGCGAGCCCGGGGACGAAGTTATTTCCAACGCGGAGCCAGAGATCTGCAGCGGGGAAGAAGCCCTGTGCCATTCAACTGGTGTCCCTGGGAGCCTGTGTCGCTTTCTACCCAGGTTTTGAGTGATCCCTCGGCCCCGTGACAATCTGCCCTCTCATCTCCCATTTATTCAAACACAACCAGCGACCCACCAAGCAGCTGCAGCTCTCTCCTCAGTGTCACTCACTGGCTTTCACCACGGCACAGTTGAATGACAGCGAGCGATGTTTTCAATTATTCACCCGACTCCTTTTTAAAGTCACTCAGTGGCCTCTTTTTCATTCTTTTTGACCTGCTTTACTTCCTGTTTGTGCTTGATGTTACCTGTTCTACATCAGTAATGGCTCTCATTGTGGTTTTGCAAAAAAGAAGAAGCAGAAAATATGTTTTGGTGCACCACAGTGGTCATTTTGACAACAACTTTAAATTTAGTTTTACTCTTAGTCGCTTACTGAAAATCACATTTTAGTCTTTTGGGGGTTTTTTAGCCACGATTTTATATTATAGTAATATAGATTTTTTTTTTAGTCAATGTTTTAGTCATAATTATCTCAGACAAGAAGTAAGAATACTTTAAACTGTGTGTTTAATCATCTAGGCCAGTGGTTCTCAACCAGGGGTCCGGCGACCCCCAGGGGTCATCGAGGGAGATCCAGGGGTCTCCAGAAAAATGGGGAATAGTTTATTTGTACTTTATAATTCACTAATGAAGTGAGTCCAATGTGAATACGAGTCATAAGAGTGACTATTCTGATCTTATTACACAGCTTTGTTGAATAATCGAGTCTGATTGGTCAATGACGGCGTTCTACAGTCTGTTATTTCTTTATAGCAGACCGTTGCTATGTATAACAGACCGTTGCTATGGGCACAGTTCTGATGTCGGACTCTGAAGGACCATTTTTGTGTCAAGTTATTGATTTCTTAAGTAAGTAGTCGTGTAATAAAGCAAACATATCAAGTTTCCAGAACATAAGGTGACATCCTCCAATGTCTTGTTTTGTTCAACCAACAAACTCAGATTTTTAATATACAGTGATACAAAACAGAGAAAATCAGCAAATCGTCACATTTGAGAATCTGAAACTATCAAATTTTAGTATTTTTTTTTTCTTGACAAATGATTTAAACAATTAGGTGATTAACAAAATAGTTGTAGATTAATGTTCTGTCAAGCCACTGGCTAATTGTAATACAGTGGCACAGAACAACCACTTTAAATAGACGCTGTCACCCAATTACTAATCATTCTTTTGTTAATCTTCCTGGAAATAAAAGGGTGAAAAAGAGAAGAGCCTAATATGACTTATGCCTCTGTGCTGGAGCAGATTCTGCCTACTCAACAGTAACTCGCTAAATTAGCAGTCAGTGTCTCAGCGAGGAAGAGAAAAGGCCTCGCTGACTGTGGTTGGGTTGTGGTGCGTTAAGGATGTCCAGCGATGTCAGGCGAGGGAGGGGAGGTGGGGGGGGTCGGGCGTTCGTCAGTGTAACTCGCTTGGGAGCTTTCCTCCTTCACACGCCGAGGTCCACACCTCCAGCTTGATTAACAACCTGCCCACCATTATCACGGATTGAGGGTGTCAGCTAAATTAGCCTCTCCCCTCACCCATTCAGCACGAGCACTTCGTTAACATGCACGGACCCGGAACGGCTTCGCTGAGCCGCAGAGGCGTGCGGCGCTTCACGGGTCCACGTCGGACACAAAGGGACGTTTTCTGATAGAAGAAAACTGGTTCACACTCAGAATTAGTTTTAAAATAGTGTTCTCATTTGTTGGGAATTTAAACATTCATGATTAAACATGAATATGTTGCACCTGGTCTAAAAGAATTAAGAAAAGTAGAAAACACACATGTGCCATCTTTAATGGGCATGCACAGTTCAACTAACTCTAAACAGGTCGGTAAGATCAGGTGTAAACATTTTAAACAAACCAAACACCTGACATAGAAATAGGGCACATAGAGCAGATCAAAGTGTGTGTAAACACAGATGTAGAAATACTCAAACCTAATGTTTAACACAAAATAAAATCATGTTTTCTGTATTAGATTGAAAGCTTTTATGTCTTTTCTAAACTATAAAACTTTTATGTCTGTACTTAATGTCGCTGTGACGCTGCCTCATCATTACTTCCATCAGTGGTGGAAGAAGTACTCAGATCTTTTACTTAAAGCTGCAGTAGTGGAGCAAATATGATTTTTCAAAAAAGTTATTTTTATTAAACGGTCACTATATCGTGACATTAGTACATGAAACAGGTAACCTGAAAAAAATCATGTTCCTCTGTGTCCTCCGGTGTTCATAACGACATCTGCAAGATTTCACAGACCGGACGAAAACAAGCAGTAAGAGCTGATCTGAGGTCTGCTGTCCATCTGCCGTCTATGAGAGCCGGCTGTCAATCACTCACAAACTCCGACCAAACGGTCAAACTAGGCAGCGCTGATCAAATATGAATCAATATTCTGTTACGTTAATGCTTATTTCTCTCCTCAGATGTTTTCAGAATCATCTTGTAGCGCACGGTTTAGCTGTAAAATGAGAAAGTTTGTGACGTCGCCGCCATTGTGAAATCTGGTGAAGGAACGCCAGGTTTCTGTCACATGACCGGAGCACAGCCAATAGGAACGCTCTCTCTCTCAATGAAATGACCTGTGATTGGTCAAAGTCTAGATTTTTTAAAGCCTGAAAACAGAGCCATGAGGAGGTGCAGAAGTCTAGTTATCTCTTAGAACACTTGAATTATAATATAATATATACTGCCTACTACATTGTTGTCATTGTTTTCTTGTCGGAAAGAAGCAAAATAGCCCAAAATATCTAAATGAACCCAAATTGCATTTAAAAAAATTATGTTTTTGCCCGTAGTGTCTCACCTTAAATGGTTTAAATGAAAAAAGAGATCTTGACCTCTACAAAGTGATAATAGAATAAACAAATAAAAATATAAGTGGAGCCATCAACAAGTTGAGCGAAGTGTCAAAGTTGATCCGGTTTAAAAGTTCCATGAATTGTATTTTAAATATTTAGCGTGGGTAAATCAGGAAAGGTGCAAAGGAGTCGGTTTAGAATATTTAGAATCCACTGCATAGTAATGGACACATGGTCTGGTTGCTCATCTGTTGGGAACCACGGGAGAATTGGTGGCCCAAGGCGCTGCCTCGGGCGAAATCCAAAGCAAAGCAAAGAGCTCTCTTGTTATTATTCCGCAGCACCAGTTTTAATGGCGGCCTCCCCTGTACGCTACCACACACTCACAGCTGGCCCCTCACACACACACACACACACACACACACACACACACACACACACACACACACACACACACACAATGCCACTCTGCCTACTTCTTTCTCTCCTCTCTCTTTTTGTGTTGCATTTCAGCCGTTCCGTATCCTGAATTCTCATTAAACCTGCCGTAATTGGATTGGGCGTAATAGACATATGGAAATTGCGGTGCCGTTCATCATTAGGGTTTTAATTGTGCCCATTTTGGCTTCCGCCTTTTCCCCCCTTCTAAATAAGTCATAGGAGTTCACGAGGCTTGTTACCGCCAGTCAGGTTACTTCATCCACACGCGCTGACGGCCGTGATAATGAGAGGATTTCCTCCCTCTGAGTTTGACCGTTTAGTTTGTACCCATTGTGTTCTTTTACTGAGCGCGGTGCTAATGTGAGCGCCCGACTTGTTACTCGTTTTTTTTTAACAGGATTTCCTTGTGAAATAAAACAGTTTAGCTCTTTATTCTGTCTCTGGAAGTCATAAGGGATGTTTTGTAGAACGCTACTGGGGGAAATTACTGATATTGATATTGAAAAAAGTAAATCTAATGCTAATAAATCAGATAATGTTCTTTTTTAACACTTGCAGTATTTATAGCTAGTTTCCTTTTTTTACTCAAAAACACGAACAATTGTGGTTATTATCCCTCATATTTCATTTGTTAAAGAGTTGTGACAAAGACATCTCCTTGTTCCTTACCTATTATTTAGATTTTTTTATTTATGTAGACATGATTGACAAAGCCTTTTATGTCCATACCTGTTTGTCCACTGCTGTTGTCTCTATCCAAAAGAAAGAGAAGCATTTTTGTGTGGATAAAAAGAAAAATGTAAGAATGTGTGTGTCCTTCTTGGAGATTGAAAATATGACAGCAAAAATATGAGTAAAATCAAACAATGTAAGCTGGAAATTAATTAATTATAAAGAGCAAATATAGATAAAATACAACGTGCTTTTTGAAATGATAAATGGCTGCATTTATATCCAAAGCGCTTAATAATGTGTCTCTCATTCACACATATTCACACACACACACTCACACATCAGTAGCAGCGAGCTACCATACGAGGTGCCGGTCTGACCATCAGGAGCAATTTGGTGTTCGGTGTCTCGCCCAAGGACACTCGGACATGACAGGAGGAGCTTTACCTCCTGAGCCGCAGCCGATCCTTTTATTTAGCAAAATAAGAGTCACAAAATACATAAAAATGCAACATAGAACAATATGTCTGCACTGCAATTTCTGCAGTTTAATTGAACATATTACGGTGACACTAATTAATCTACTTTCTCTGCAGGACTATGGACGTTTTCATCAGTCTAAACCACGGCAAGTCCTTCATCTCCAGCGCCTACACCATCACTGCCTCCACCTGTGTGAGTCTGAGTTAACCTCTGTATTTGAAACCAAATGAAGCGTCTGAGATGTTTTATAACATGAAAACAGCTTTCTTTAATGTTCCTTCACACCTCTCTTTCATAACCTCAGCCTTATTTCCTGAAATCCTGTTTCAGTTCACATTGCTCATATTGTGGTTTTGAGTATGTGATAGTCTCCGTCCCTCCCTAATCCTCTCTTCCATTTATCATGTGATGAGTCTTTTTTTCTCCTGTCATGTTGTTCCGTAGTTTCTCACTGTATTTTTTATTTTCATGCACGCAATATGGAAGCACTGGAACTTTTTCTCACGTTGAAGATAGTCAATTGTTAATACGAGGGAAAAAAACGGCAATGAATTAAATTTAAAACTTAAATCAGCCTCTCATCCATCTTTATCATGTGATGAGTCTATATTTCTCCAACAGTGACTTCATAGTTTCTCACTGCATTTTGAATAGTCATGCACACAATATGGAAACACTGAAACTTTTTCTCACGTTATAAAATAGTCAAACAAGGTCAAATATCTCCAATAAATTACATTTACACCTTAAAGCATTCTTTTTATTTATTACACGGTAGACAGTTTTCTTCAGTAAGTAGCAGTGTAATAAGCAGGATAATGTACAGCTAGTGGGTCATTGTTGTGAAATTAAAGACCGGCTCGCTGTACATTATCCCTTACATGATAATAATAATAAAACTTTGTAAAACAATTATCTTAATAATTTTTTCCCATTTAGTTGCCTCTATGTGTATACATATAATATCCATAATATTATTGTTATTTTCTGTTGTTTATTGTTTTATTGTTCCACTTGGGCCATTTTGCATCACTGTGTGTGATCAACTAAAACCAAACGATTGTGGGGGTTTAGAGTTTTACTTTATTGAAAGGTTGTAAACATCCCTCTTCCTCTGCATCTCATCTTTACTTTATTGTTTTTATTCTGAATGCACATTGATCAACACCACTCTAAATGTGCCAGTATAAGTCTAAAAGGCTCTTTTTCAGCTCTTGTCCCTCAACCTGATGTTAAAATTGGCCATTAAAAATCATTGCTAATATTTCTCCACTAGGTAATTACCAGACATTTTGTTTACTGTCCAGTAGCAAACAGCAGTGACTTGAGTCTCATTTCACCATTTTGTCTTTGGATGTAAAACCAAACTTTATTTTTAGGATGAATGAACTGATGAACGTTTTGTCATTTTCTCCTTGTAGTCGGATGGTTTTGTGATTGCGATCGTCTTCCTGGTGCTGCTGCTCCTCGTCGCTCTGGCCCTCATGTGGTGGTTCTTTCCTCTTTGCTGCAAAGTGGTGAGTGTTTAGATTAATTTACTCTGGTTTTACGTGGAGATAACAGCAGGTTGAGTGCTGGCAAAACCTGCCAGATAACTGATACTGTATGTTGCCTAATATAGAACTAATACTCACTGCTATTTTCTCTAGCTCTGATGATGACAAATGTCCTGTTGCTGCAAACGCAGCTCGTCTTACGAAATCGATTCAACTGAAAACTGTATTTTTTAAATCAAAATATAGTTGGGGAAGTGGTGCAAAGCATATGAAGTTTATGGCCACTTAGAAATACCATAAAACCAGAGATAAGCAGCAGGTCGGTGCAGGTTAACCGAGGCTGCTCGTAAGCCAGCGGGCTCTGAAGGGAAGTGGTGTGAAACATCCGTTCAACCCCGTCACCTCCCATTTGAAGAACCTCAAACAGGAAGTGAGGAACCCACATCCTGCACAGCATCAGCGTGACAAGTTCTGTGAAGAGATGAAGTCAGTTTTTATGTGAACAAACTGAGTTAAAAACAAAACAAGAGATAAATAAGCAGGAGGAGAATGTGAGTGACAGATTGCAGGAACGTTAACAGAATCTGTGTTTGCTCAGGACTAACATTGGGCCTACCTGGGGACTGAAGTGATTAATAATAATCACAGAGATTATTTATGGTTTAATCACATTTGAATCTGTCATGCCCGGCTTAAAATACTTACTCTGTTTTAGTAAACACTGAATTCTTCTTTTACTAATCCTGTCAGAGTGTTTCATTTCAGCTGCACTCTGTTTCAGGCCTTATCACTTATTATTATTATTTTTCTTTGGTGATTACTAACTTCCTCTCTTCATCAAGGATGGAGGCGGTATCTAAATCAGGGTTAGGCAAATTCTTACTATTTAAACAAAGCTCTTGTTGATGTTTCAGTCCTTCCTCAAGTAAGATTTTATCAAACAGCAGTGGCACCGTATATACACCGATCAGCCATAACATTATGACCACCTGCCTAGTATTCAGTAGGTCCCTATTTTGCCGCCAAAACAGCTCTGACCCGTGGAAGCATGGACTCCACTAGACCTCTGAAGGTGTGCTGTGGTATCTGGCACCTAGCCGTCAGTAGCACATCCTTTAAGTCCTGTAAGTTGCGAGGTGAGGCCTCCGTGGATCGGACTTGTTCGTCCAGCACATCCCACAGATGCTCCATTGGATTGAGATCTGTAGACCGAGTCAACACCTCCAACTCGTTGCCATCCACATGATGTAAAAAGGTCAGCACGGGGCACCCTGACCGGTCTGCAGCTACGCAGCCCCATACGCAACAAACTGTGATGCTCTGTGTGTTCTGACTCCTTTCTATCGGAACCAGCATCAACTTTTTCAGCAGTTTGAGCTCCAGTAGCTCTTCTGTTGGATCAGACAACACGGGCCAGCCTTCGCTCCCCACGTGCATCAATGAGCCTCGGGTCTGACCCTGTCGCCGGTTCACCGGTTCTCCTTCCTTGGACCACTTTTGGTGCTTTAGTCTGACCACTGCAGACCGGGAACATCCCACAAGAGCTGCAGTTCTGGAGATGCTCTGACCCAGTCGTCTAGCATCACTATTTGGTCCTTGTCCAAGTCGCTCACATCCTTACACTGGCCCATTTTTTCAGCTTCCAACAACAAAGTTCAAAGTTCAAAATGTTCACTTGCTGTCTAATATATCCCCCCCACTGCCAGGTGTCATGGTAACAAGATGATCCATGTTATTCACTTCACCTCTCAGTGATCATAATGTTATGGCTGATCGGTGTATATATAAATTTGACTTGGGAGAAACTCACCAATCAGAGCACACCAACCCCGCCTCCTGGCATCCATCCAAATGAAGGTCAATAGAAATGGTACGAAGCTCTTTCTATTACAGTAAGTACATATAGAAACTACAATGGCGCCCAGAGAGCGCCAAGGTTCCCGAGTACGATTGCCCCCCCTCTCCGTTCAGCTTGCGCCATCATCCACTGTATCAGCTGAACATAACGGAGCATCGTAAAACACTTGATTCAAACTGGACAGAAACAAAAAAAAAGTTTAATGTGAAAAAAAAGGCAGAATCTACAGTTCTTCCCCCCCACTCCACCCTCCGCTCTCTCGCTGTCTCTCTCTTTGAAGGAAAGAGGCGGGGTCATGCTTCATCAATGCGTCATCACTTACACTGTGCACGTGTTATACCCAGAGGTCTTCATGTTCTGGCTGATTGGAATCCTTAAAAAATTTCCTGAATCCGGATCATGATCCTCCAAAACATCTCATTCAAATCTATCGCAGACTTTTGGAGTAATCCTGCTAACGGACAAACAAACAAACCAACGCTGGTGAAAACATAACCTCCTTCCTAGGCCTTTTTGTATATCCCATGAAATCAATTCCCGTGTAATTCACGTAATCTTGAACCAGAAGTATAAAGAGTGGCAAACGCCGCGTAGGGAGGAGGTAACTGTAGTGTCTCCCCTTAATAATACCCATTCCTACTCATGACGGATCTGACATTGACTGAAGTCCAGAGGCTCTGTTGGTGATTAAAGAGAATTTCATTAGTAAGGTCAAATGTGGAGGTTGGAAGGTTCTTCATTAATTCACACACAGATCGCCACATGTTCCTGGTCCCACGTGAACAGGTGCAACTTGTGTAATTAAGGAACCTTGAATCTGCAATGAAACTCTGAGCTCTCCCTCATCGTTTCCCAGTTTGATTGAAGGTATTTCTTCCTTTAATCCGTTGTTTAAACTTTTCTTTAGTCTGGATATTCATGAAAACTGCTCTCATCCCCTTTGGAAAAACAGCCTCACCCACTTAACCGTTTACAAAAATCCACAACAGATTATCGTTTGGGGCTACGAGCGAGGGGCTGCAGATGGTGCACCCTGCTCTTTTTCTGTCTTTTTTTTTTCTACTGAGATCTGATAAAGGCAAATTTACCCTCCACCGCCGCTTACCCGCTCGCCCCGCGCGCCGCCCCTTAAATGATAGACGTCACCTGGCTTTGTGGACCTGAAGGGAGCCCATCCAGGATGAGATGGAAGCATATTTTGGAAAACCAACAAAGGCATTAAAATGTAAACCCCCTGCAGCATGTCTGGCCGCGGACGTGTTTGTCTTGGTGGAGAGAGCTGCTGTTGCCTTCCATCGAGGGACGCGGCAGAAGAGGAGGGCCATGTGTGGCTTGTTAATATTTAAACCCCCAGTCTGCCAGGTTTCAGCAGTCGGGATGAGGCCACGCACACACACACACACACACACACATGCCCAACCTCTTTCCCACAATCCCTCTCTCTCTCACTCTGTGTCTCTCTCTCCCACATGGATTGATGCCAAGCGAGAGGTCACACAAGCTGTGGAGTGGTAATTTCTTTGTTTATGATTTGTTTGGAAATTAAACTCAGAGTGGCGTAGCCTTTAGTTCAAATCAAAGGATTCAGGATCGGAGTTGTGGTTTTGAATTACATCGCCAGTTTATCCAAATCGCTGCTAAATTGGACACATTTTCAACTCAGTTGGTGCTTAATATGTTAATAATCTCAGATTACTTCATTTTATTTCATGTGAGAAGTTGTCAGCGTTTCTCTCCGATGCAGATCTTTACTTTCTGCTCCCCTCACAATCATTTTTTATTTTGTAGCACAAATTAAATTTCTAAATATGCTACCTGCCACCGATCCATCACGATAAGCCTCTCGAAACAGCTTGACACAACACGGTTTGAGTTTGGGAACGAACGGATTATCAAGTCCAGTCGGTCGGAGGCAGCCATATGGGGGGACGATGGCCCACCCGAGCCCCTCTGATTGGTCCGATTCCCTGCAGAGTCGTGACTGCGGCGGCGAGCCGCCGGGGCCTGGTGTCAGACGGCTCCCGCGGTTTTAGTTTTTAATTACGCCGCCGAGTGCTCCTCTCTTCACATCTGTCCATCAGGTAGCTGGGAAAAGAGCAGCAGAGCCCCGTCATTTAATATAATGCTTGTATTTATCCCACAATATGTCCAGGAAATCTGCTGCGTAATTACTTAATAAAAAGAGATAATCCTGTCAGCGTAAGGTGTGACGTTAATCAGCGTATGGAGAGGCTACCAGTAGACCTTCACTGGATTTGCTTACAGCCAGTTGTGTGTCAGAGAGCAATTAATTAACCCTAATTGATTATTTCTCATTATTCTAATGACAACAGTATGTGGGGAGTGTGATGGTATCCCAGTGAATGAAACAGCTGTTAGGATCTATGATACGCCATTATTACATTGCTCCTTTTTTTCCTCCCAAAACCAATTTAGCAAATGCACAACCAGCGATGACGGTGAAGTCTCCGTCTTTGATGACTAATGGACAAAGGTCTGCCGCCGTCCACTTTTACCGCACACCTCGGGTTGAGATATGTCCTCGCTGTAATTATATGTACGGTATATTTATAGGCCAGCTACTGTACTCTGTATTGTGTAAGAGGGGGAGCAGAGAAAGGAGGCTTATCTCAGACCGACCCCGGCAAAATCTGGGCGGAAAAGCCAACAGGAAAAACACTCCTTCCTCTCTTATCAGCTCTCTGCTGATGGTCAAAGTACTAAACCTCATTTCCTTATCATCTTCAATAAACATTGTCAATAAACGTGATGTCATCTAGGATCTACTATGGGAGAGGGGAGAGGGATCCCTCCTCCTTCCCTGTTTAAAAAGTTTTTTCCTCATGCACCGCAAGGGTCATAAAGGACAAAGGATGTCGTGTGCTGCACAAATTGTAAAGCCCCCTGATGCAAATTTGTGATTTATGATATTGAGCTATATAAATATAACTGTCCGCAATAAACCTTATATATTTAGTTGCTACTGTACCTTTGTCCAAAAACAATCCAGAACCCAACAATAATTCAATTCAAATTATATTAAATAGGAAAAAAGGACTAAATCCTCACATTTGTGAAGTTTGAACAAGATCATAGTAATAATTATATAATAAACTTTATTTATATAGCATCTTTCATGGCATAAAATGCAGCTCAAAGTGCTTCACAAGAGAAAGAAATCAGTTGTAATAGTATACCGTTGTATGAAAGTTGACGGTTATCATACCGTGTACATTTGGTTATCTATGGTATTGAAAAAAACTGACATAAGTGAGTGTGTGTGAGTTAAAAACACAGACAGGAGCAGTCTGGCTGCTCTGTTCTGCACCTATAGTATATTTTAATTGTTAATAATTTCCATTTAGTAGTTAATTACATGCTCTAGTGCTGCTGGGAGCAACAGCAATACAAATACATATCAAATAAGATACAAATAAAGATAATGTTTGGCATTTTCTTCTTGATGAATAACTTAGCTGATTGATTATCAAAATAGTTTTTTGTCAATTGACTGATTAATTAATGAACTTATAATTTCGGCACGGGGCGCTCCTGTAGCATTCAGCTCTTTGCATGTACGGTCACTTAAATCCCACAGTTTTCAGTTGCAGCTCTGCTCTCTGTAGTGACTCTGACTTACATCTCCTGAACACTGAAAACACAGAAGCGTAACCTCCATCTTTCCCTCTCACAGACGGCTGCAGTGAGTGGCAGACAGTGGTGTCTTCAGCAATCCTGCAGTAAAAAGTTGGACATCAGTATGTGAAGCGTCTGACTGACACCTGACAAATGTCGCTGTCAGGCTGCTCTTTGCTTTGCGATGCACATCTGTAAAAACCCAGTAGAGGCATCTTGTCCTTGAGTGGAATCACATTGTGGACAACCTGCTCCTCAGGTGCCATGTCATCCGGTGTTGTCATGAACAATGCCGCCGGGCTGGTCACTCTGCTGTGGGAGAGGTGTGCCGCGGTTATATATGTGTGTGTGTGTGTGTGTGTGTGTGTGTGTGTGTGTACACCGCCACTCATCTTCCACGCAGACGGGGCTTGGAGCCGAGCCCGAGCCTCCTCCTCTGTATCTCATTGGAGCTAATTAACTCCTTAGGACTTTATGATTGGGGGGATTGCTTGGGAGCATTGAACCCCATCCAATTAATTAAGAGCTAAACGGGCAGCGGCGCTCGCCCCAAAGACTCCCCTGTCAACAAGTTGATTTTCAGCTTTTCTTTATTTTGCATGGGGGGCCCCTGATGTTGGTTTACAAGCAGAATCCTTGTAATCAGTAGTCAGCGGGGCGACGGGGTGCCAGTTGCAGTTACAAAGCAGCCTGGCAGCAGCGGCGGCGGCGTCTCTGCTGTGCGCCGAGCTCGGGGACGTCTCTGTTTGACTCAGTCACCTGTCACGAATCACCTCCGTCAGCCTCGTCTGTGCTTGACAAGATTCGAGCGAGTGTGTGTGTGTGTGTGTACGTCCCCTGATGGACTTTGTGCTGACGCTCTTTTGCTTTTTCTGTTTATCCAGGTCATCAAAGACCCGCCGCCGCCTCCTCCACCTTCCCGTCCTCCACCACCTGTGAGTACATCACTACAGTGTTGCCACAACACCAGACTATTTCTATAAAATGTGTGTACCATTACACTATTGTAGATGAAACATGATAGTCATCGAGCAAAGATCACACAACAAATACTGCACTTCATTATAGGCTACCACATGGGATATAACTCACAACAAAAATGTAGCTTTGACATTTTTCTTAACTTTATAAAAACGGGTGTATATATTCGTCTAAAACGCCTAAAATTACTCCCCAACATAAATCAGGACTTGCTCCTCAACCATAAGGCTTATATGCATATATCTGGTCTCATTTGAAAGGTAAGCGGCGAGCTGTTTTCACATATATGTCTGTATCTAGCAAAGCCACACGTTGCTATTGCGATATGAACCCAAAATAAACAGATTACACTGAGATGTAATTGCAATAAACAGACCAAAAGGATGCCGAAATAACTACATGATGATGTTGATTTGTAAAAAAGTGTGAATTCATGATTTGTGAAGTCTGTATACCAGAGGACAAGTAAACAACTTTTGAAATGCTTGTTTTCTGAATGGAGTTTGGATCGATCAGTTCCAGGATATACAGCTGCTGCATCAACACCCAAGATAAAGTCATCTAGACATAAATACAGCAGCGACGTTGTTGTTTCTATCATAGACAGTCTTTATAAACAGAGTTTGGTCTCTGTACAGATATGATGTACTATCTTAGCTCCGGGTGACCACAGACACATACAACATTTATTTCCACCATATCTGATTCAACAACGTCAGAACGTCAATGACGACAGGAGGAGAATCTCAACACTGATAGACCTTTGCGACACAGCGTCACGCACATTTTTGCATCTATTCGCCTCTTTGCATTGACTTCGTATGTAATCACGCCACGCGAAAAGTTCGAGATCTTTTCTTTTCTCAAAGAAAATGAATAATCATGAGTCCCAAAATGTTGAACTATTCCTTTAAAAAAACATTTGAGAAGTTGCTGCTGACATTTCACTGAGACATTTCTGCTGATTTGTTTGTTTTTTATGACCTTTTTTAAGTTGAATAAGCCGTCTGTCCTTTCTGGAAAATTATATCATCATATCAAAGAAATCTGACTCATATCTCCGTCATCACAATATGCACAAACAGGTTTTGGTCTTTAATAATCACTAGATGTTAGGAGCTCCTTCTGCTAGACTGGATTCATCTGCACCACGTAGAAAGAACTGATGTCAGGACATGAGTGTCTCTTCCTTCCTGCAGAAATGACCTAAATGAGTCTTTCCTGTTCTGTTCTGTAGTAGAGGTGATTAACGTAGTCATTTACAAAAATACAGTTTGCATATATGTAAGTATGACTCTCCTAATTTCCCTTTTTTTCTTTTTAAGGAGCCGGAGCAGCTGTCCAAGATGAAGTGGCCAACTGTGGACGCCTCCTACTACGGAGGAAGAGGAGCTGGAGGGATCAGACGCATGGAGGTCAGAGCCTAAATATCATCCCCGTGACATATTGCTTTTCAGGAACACGAAACACTTTCATCGCAGTCACAAAGACGCGTCTCCTCCATTGTGTTTGACACACGAGGCTCTTTGAAGCTTCGTCGATGTGAGCAGCAAATGTTAAAACATGAGGGCATCTTCTCTCCCGCAAAAAAAGAACTACAAAAAAGTCCCAGACAGCCGGACTCTGACAGCTGTTATCATGTAAACCTGCACCACGTTTAGAGAAAAAGTGCTGACAGTCGGTGTTTTATCTGAAGCTACAAGTTTGTGGAGTTACATAGGCAGCAGGAGGAGGAGGAAGAGGAGGAGGAGGAGGAGGAGGAGGAGGAGGAGGCTGACTGACCGGCCGGGCCGCTGTCCTCGTCAGTCCACTGATGCCTCCGACATGACAGGCCCTGCCATCTCGTCCTTGGCTGTGCGAGCCTGATTGGATCAAGTCATCTCCAGGATGAAGGATTGAGTGCCGCTGTCAACTTGACATATCCACCTCAGCCACCTCTCCTCTCCACCTCCCCCCCCGTCTCAACTCCCAAACCTCTTTGTTATCCGCCTCCTCCGAAGGGACTCCAGGTTTAAAGACGAGCTCCCCTCCTCCCACCTGTCTCTTGTTTTTTACCCCCTACCGCTTCCTAGCCCCGAGGAAGTTCGTGGCGTTGCAGGGATTTCCCAGCATCCTCAGGGAGCTCCTATCTCTTGACTTTTTTCCCCACGAGTGTTGCGAGCCCGGCTATCCTGTCTTCTTCCTGCAGCAGGTTGATTCCCACCGACAGGCCCGTCTCCACTTCTGAAGCCTCCCCCCTGCGGAGGGAGAGCGAGGTGCTTGTTAAGATCAACCTGCCCTCTCCCCCTAGCATCCACATTTAAGACGCCACGCTGAGAAAAAACAACCTCCACCTCCGCCGCTTGCCAATATTTCAAACGCGTATCGAGCCGGGCCGAGGTGACAACGTTATCTTTTATTCATCGCGGCCCTCTCTTCCTTTACTGGATGCGGCAGGCCGGGGATGTATCCCAGAGATGAGTCTGAAAAGCTGTTCTATATTGTCACGGCTTAACCTACAGCTTGAAAACTGTGTCGCTAATTAATCACCTCTCCCCGTTCATGTGATGGTGGATGCTTTTTTTTTTTTTTTTTATCTCCTCCTTGCAACAGATGTGATGAATTCAATTAAAAAGCAGGACAGCTTAACTAACACACAGGCCTGTATTCACACGCTCACACAGTAACACATTATACCACATGTAAATGGGCTTATTAATAAAAGCAAAAACAGGTTTTCAGGTCATTTCATATTCTTATGGATAATATAGTGATAACAGTTGTCCAATTCCCTTCTTAAAGGGACAGTGTGTAACATTTAGAGGGCTCTGTTGGTTGAAATGGAATATGATATTCATAACTATGTTTTCATTAGTGTATAATCACCTGAAACTAAGAAGCTTTGTGTTTTCGTTACTTTAGAATGAGCCCTTCATATCTACATAGTAGAGCTGCACGATTATGGCCAAAATGATAATCACGATTATTCATTCATTTTAGCGACAATATATTTTTACTGCACTTTCACATTAAAATAAACAGAGCACTCTTTTCACCTCCATGCTGTGCTACATTGCTGCTAATGTACAAATGTAGGGCTGCACGATGTTGGAAACAACTGACATTGCAATATATTTTTTGCTATATACAGTTTATTGCAATATGAAAAAATACAGGAATATTCACCACCATATTCACAAGCGCTTGATTTGATATGCAGCAGAGTTTTCTATGAGCAGAACGCACATTTTAAACGTCACTATCTCAGGCGATCATGTTTATTTAATTGTGGGAAGCCAAAATTGTGATCGCGATTGATATTTGATTAATTGTGCAGCCTTACTACATACAGAGCAGGTCCTCTCCACAGAGTCCACCATGCTGCTCCGCCATGTTTCTACAGTATCCCAGAATGGACAAACCAAACACTGGCTCTAGAGAGAGACTCTTTACGTTACCTGAAGGCCACCGTAGTTCTCAGACACGCTTGTGAAACTGCGGTAACGTGAGCCGCAGAGTGCTAAACCGTGGTACCGCCAGCCACCGTCTGACTGCCGTTGCTCCTAAAGTTGTGTTATTATGGTATGGATGACCTCTGAGCGAGGTGAACAGCGTTACCACGGTTTTGCACTCGGCGGCTCACATTACCACCGTCTTGGAAAGGGAGGAGTGAGCAGAGATGTAATCAGTTGGTGCTAGATGGAAATATCTGTGGCTTCAATTTTGATTTTTTTTTTTTTTTAAATCGTTCCACAATTTAATGAAAGTGAAATCCTAATTTGCTGCAAAATGGTTGTTTGACTTTTTTATTTTTTATTAATTGGTAAACTTTTTGGGAAATGGTGTTGGCCGTTTTTAATTTTTCTGACATTATATATGCCAAACTCCAAGCAGATGTCCTCAAGATGGTTTTTTTTTCAACCAACAGACTAAAATATTATTAATTTTTCAATTATGTCAAACAGAGAAAAGCAGCAAATCCTGACATTTGAGAAGCTGGAACTAGGAAAGATTACGATTACCTGCCCAGTCCTAATGTAATTTTGATATTTTGTAATGTAAAATGAACATAATGAGCTTTTATTCTTGACTCTTAAGCTTGCTCTGTGTGTGGTTTTTACCTGTCCAGGTGCGTTGGGGCGAGAAGGGCTCGACCGAGGAGGGAGCCAGGCTGGAGAAAGCCAAGAACGCCGTCGTGTCCATACCAGAGGATGTAGACGAGCCGATGATCAGACGTCCACCCCCGAAGGCCGCCCCCACCCACCATCAAAACCAGAACAAGTGGTACACTCCCATCAAGGTGAGCGCTACAGACATGTACCTGCAAAAGATGTGTTCTTTTTCAGTTCTCTTCCCTCTAACTAATGATGTCACTTGATATATTACTATATTATGTAAGAGGTCCAATGACTAGCTTTAAACAGCCTCTCGTGGTCTTCATTCAGAAAATGGAGCTGGCTCTAGTGTCTTCATGTAAACGGAAATGAGACCACATTCTAACTCTTCTTCAGTCTGGAGTGTTTGTTTATTATTGTATAAACAACTTTACACTTTAACTTTACTTTAACAACTGAATCATTAATTGTGTGACGGCGCCAAACTTTAATTTTCGGTGGAATACACGGAATGCGAATATTCGTGTCGGCCCCGGTGTGGAATTTCGGTCAAGTGATTTTTTTTTTCAAATGTTTTTTTATTTTTAATTTCAAGTGATAAGAAGTGGTCTGATATGAAGGGAGAGATCTTAACCTTAAAGATCATTTTTGAATCGAGACAGAGGTTACAAAATTTCACACTAAAGTCATGTGATGAGCCTGCTCCATTAACGGCAACCTGAATATAAAGACTATTTTAGATGCGGTTAAAAGCTAGTAGGTGGTCCTTTGAGCTTAGATTATTCTGTTCCAAAGGTTAAAGAGGACCTATTATGCTCATTTTCTGGTGCATACTTGTATTTTGGGTTTCTATGTCATATGTATGCTTTGGGTTACATGTTTACATGCTTTAATTTTCAAAAAACGCAAAAAAAAATGATCATACCGGGTGTGCTGCAGCATCTCTTTTCACCATCGCTCCGCTCTAGCTAGCTTTGTTTGGGGGCAAGACAAACTAACTGTTATGCAAATGTGATACCTGGTGACAGCACCACGTTACGGAAGAAAAGGCGGGACTTCAAGCAAGGCCGTTCAGGAGCAGTGTTTCTGTAGGGGAGAGTAACTCCCTTTGGAGTTGACTTTGGGCTTTGTAACTTCACAGACCTTTTACATACACAAAAAAACACACTAAAGGAAAGGGAAAAAAGCATAACAGGTCCCCTTTAAAAATGACCTACAGTACTCAAAGTTTCATATTAATACATGTTGCTAAACTAAAATCCCATTTTTCTTTGTCATCAGGGTCGTCTGGACGCTCTCTGGGCTCTGCTGGGGCGGCAGTACGACCGAGTTTCCCTCATGCGACCCACAGACGCAGACAAGGTAAGTCAGTGAACAGAACCTCAGCGTCTTCCAGCTCCTGACACTTTTGTTCCCAGTGGAGAATTTATTTTGCAGAGAGAGGCCTAAAATACAGGAACATAGAAAATATGCAGAGGCACGCAGGATTGAATAAACAGTGAAGAGTACGTGGGTGTTTTACTGTAGGGTGTGTGTGTGTGTGTGTGTGTGTGTGTGTGTGTGTGTGTGTGTGTGTGTGTGTGTGTGTGTGTGTGTGTGGGATACAGTAAATCAGAGTCAGAGTGTGGTGTTGTGTTTTTAGCTGCACGGACCTGCAGCCTGAAGGGAGTGAGTCAAAGACTCATCAGTGGTCATCTGTGCAGTTTGTCGTATTCACGGATATAAATAGAGGATTTCCTGCATCAGTCAGCAGTGTGGACATTTTAATGTTGTTGTAACTCTTCTATAAAAGCTCTAAAATCCCCAACATGACAGTATTTTTATCCATCCAAATCTTTTGAGTCACCACAATTACAGCTCATTATTTTATTGCAGTATTGAATTACAGCTGTGGAGGTGCAGTAATCTGCAGCAGGGGAAGAAGCTGCTGGCCTGAGTTGAGCGTTGTGTTGTTCCCTAACCGGGTCGATGTGAGCTGCAGCTGCAACGGCTCACTGAGAGGAGCGTGACAGGGGACGACCTAATATGGTCAAACTCTTGACTTTTCTCATCCTCCGCCTGAGAAGAGGAAGCATTATCGGCTCCACAAACCGACACGCTGAAACCTGACGCCCCGCAGGCGGTTAGGAGAAAAACCGCCACCAAGTTAACCAGAAGTTTTGATATGTTCTTAGGCAGCGGTTAATCTAACAAACCACACCATCTGCTCTGGACACTGAGCTATATCTCAAACATTAGAATCAGTTTGCAGAAGTGACGGAGCGTTTAAGTTTTCATTTCTTATTAGAAACAGATTTTCGTTGGTAAAATATAGCAGAAGCTGTACAGGAAAAAATGACTCATCTGTACATACAGTACATGCCTACTGTATAAATTAAGTCCCTGGTGTCTTTTATCCGCTGTGGTGGGCACTGCTGATCATCTTCACAGAGCTCTGAGAACAGGAACCATAAGAGGTTTTTTATTTTAAACATTCACAGAATGATGTCAGACTGCAAACGTCTCAAGTGAAATAACGTAAGAACAGGGAAAGCAACGAGCCGGTGGGCCAGCTGTGAGGCTGCCAGTTGCTACTCTGGGCGTCACAGTGCTCTTTAGATAAACTGCCAGAAGATGCACCATGAGAAATAAACATCAACCTCTTTCTGTGAAAAGATGTCCAGATATCAGGGTTAAGATCAGCTCCATTTGGCTGAAATGTTAAAGTTTTTAGACATGTAGATCACCGTTTTTTTAACTTGCACTGTGTACCTTTGGTGAGCGGGTACGATTGCTTTATGGCATTACGTCACACACCACCAGCTAGCTATAAGAAGAAGCTAGCTTGGTATTCTCAGTATGGACATTATGGCGGAGACAAAGAGACCGAAGAAGAGGGCGTTGACGGAGGAAGCAAAGAAGAGAAATAGAACGGCCGAGCAAGAGTAAATTATTAGCGCAGCGCTGTGTGGCGGTTTGGGAGTGTCCCTTTTTAATGGCCCAGCGACTGCACGGCGATTAGCGTCTTTGTTCCTTCATGGCAGGGTTGAACAGCTCTGGATCGCCGGTTACGTGACGTCGGGTTGCGTTTCTCCAAAAGTTGATTCTGTTTCAACTTTTTGCCGCATGCACTGCTGTTTATTTTTTTTCCGACATCCCCTGCGGTCCCCGTCGCTGCAACTTAAACACGCTACCAAGCGTCTTTTTTCTATGCAGCGCTACAGAATTTGTATTTCTGACAGTGTAAACTGTAGGGGCGCCAGATCGTCAAAAATACCAATTATTGTATAATGTTGCTTTAAACTATAGTTACTGAAGTGCTCTCAACAATAGTTAGATGTCATCAAGACATCTCTTGACCTAAGAATCACTGAATCAGTGCTTTGTTTGTTAGTCTCAAGCAATACTAGTGCCTTTAATAGTCACATGTTTTGTTGAAACTTCTCTCTGTGAGGGCAGAAAGGACTGAAGTGTGATGTGAGTTGGCTTCACTACCATGATAAATTGTTCATAATTTGTTAAATGGGCTAGTGCTGTTTATTTAGTGTCATGAGGCTTAGTGATGAGGCCAAGGTTTTCATCAGACGACCAAACTTGCATATTTTCCTGCAGTACGCTTGTTGGAAAGTCTCCTGTTTTCATGTTGAAATGACAACAATCCCCCTGCTCAGCACTCATCCAAGGCAGAATGTGGAAACATCATGGCTGCAGCCCCCGCTGAGTAGAAGATGATAGATGTTCCCGCACAAGAGGTCACCTCAGTCGCTCCGAGCAAACTGTTTGGAAGAGTAGGAAACGGAGAGTGAAGCCCACTGGTGAGTAAACCAGTTGTGTCAGAGCACTTTGGATAGAAAGGGGGATGTGTAAGGAAAGCTCTCAGTGGCGTCCCCGGCACCGCCGGCTCTCTTCATTCACATGCCGATCACTGCGCCAAACTCCACGTCTAAGTCTTTGATCAAGACACGGCGGACACGGAGAATCAAACAGCGGGCCGCGGAGGCTGTGTGTGTTTGAAGTTACATCTTAACCAAAGTAGTAGACAACAGTGGACGGAAACTGAATATTAGTGAAATCATTTATTTCTAAGTGAGCCATGATGTTTTAAATCCCCCATCAGCATATTCCCAGCATCACAATGAGCAATACAAATACTTTTTATTAAAAGGCAAACATCTAAATTATGATTTAATCCAACTGTATTTGGACTTTCAGCAAAGATTAAATGTACTGTTACACTGTTTCCAGGGTAGAGAATGATCTATGACTACTTTCAACTAAATATTGTTTGTAAGAAACACCTAAAATGTACATTAAATTGTGATTTACATAGATGAAAAGGTGCTCTATACGATATCTAGAGCATTAATATAGCGGCTAACAACTATTGTTTATGTAAAGCTATAGAGGAGTGATGTCTACCTGAGCAGAGAATGAAGTCGCTCTCCCTCTGTGTGTCTTGTAATCAGAGCTTCTCCGTGCTTTGTTGATAAAGCCGGGCCGTGAATGTGAGCGTTCCCCACTGGCTAGCTCACGGCCGACGCTCTGCCCTCACATGGTGGTTACAGCTGATAACGCCGGCCCAACCGACGCGCGTTATCGCAGAAGCGTAGCACCAACCCCTCCGGTTCCCCCCTCAGGTTAACACTGTTAGCTCTGTCAGCTGCGAGCTGCCGTCTCAGCTGTCACCATGTTGAGAGCTGTGCAGAGGCAATAAAATGCTCTGAATTACATATAGAGAACCTTTTTATGTTACTTTCAGGCAATTTACTTTGCTTTACAAATTATAGATTTTTCAATCAACACCGTCAGATTAATTGCAGATTAACACAATTCCATAGCGAAGATGGCATGTGGTTTAAGGAGCAGAGCATCAAACAAAGACTCAGATATACAGTATGGAAACTTGGCATCAGTCACCAAACCGCGATGACTGATGCAGGTCTGTGGTTTCATTGTCCAAGATAAGAGTTTTTAAATCAGTGGAAGACAAATCAGAGCCGTCCGATGACGTATTACCAACACATGAAGGACTGATATGTGTGTCAGCATGTTTCCTTTTTCATTTTTAGTGGAGAGGCTAAAGGCTTTTGGCACTAACACAGCTTCCATGTTCTCATTATATCATATACCTGATATTAGACTCTCATTGGACACATTTCGCTGGACTTTAAGCTTGCAGCATCCGTGAGGGTCGCAGGCAGGGTTTTGAAATCAAAGTGACGTCACACCATCAGACACGGCCCTTCGTGGGGGTTTTCTGCAGCAGGTTTGTCTGTGCACATCCAAATGTTTCTTACTATGCGGATGGGCGGAGAGTATAAAATATCCATACGTTTCCTCGTCACGATTCCACGTCAGCTCACGTCCGTGCGACCGACCTTGAGGAAAGTATAGCCGAGGTAACTTCTACTGTTGTTGGCCTCCAGCCTGGTCCTCTATGAGACTTGTGTGTGTGATATTGGTCTGAACAGATAAACTTGACTTGATCAAAGTGAGGAGTGTGAACTGTCCGGTGGGAGGTTAGGTGTAGATGGCAGAGCGGGCAGCGGTGACGTGGTGAAGGGAGAGGAGGGGAGGCGAGGGAGGGCAGCGGTCTTTGATGGCGGACAGGAAACCTCCAGGGTCATGAATTTTTCAGCGGGCTGCATCCGCGGGGTTACAAGGACTCGTACAGGTGTAAGGAAGCAGGTTGTCGCAGACATCTGTTCAGCACGGGGACCCGGGTGTCCACGCCTCCCCCCCACCCCTCTCCTTTCCCAGCTTCCATCCTTACCCCCTCTTCCCTCCCTCAGTGCTGCCGCCCGGAGCCAGACTGCTGGATTGTCAGCAGATGCAGAAGAGAGACAGAGAGACAAAAAAAAAAATGAGAGTAAAACAGTTTTTTTTTTTTTTTTGTGGTCTCACATTTAGCGCCCGAGGGCCTTCAACACCAAAGGTAGAGCGGGGGTGGACACAGCTGCAGTGCCGAACTTGCCCCAGGCACAAATAAAGAGATCTAATGTGGTTTGACTGTGTTGTCGGTGAGACCGGGGAGCCGGGGAGGCACTTCAGAGCCAACTTAGCACGGCAACATCTGCCGCCAAGTTTTGCCGGGGATCGACTGGGGACAGCAGGTAGAGGAAGGTGGCAGAGAGAGAGAGAGAGAGAGAGAGGGAGGGATGGAGGGAGGTTGGCCTTATTCTGGTGCTCAATCAGGCTCTTTTTGAAGAGGCGGTGTTGTGCATGCATTTTTTTTCTTCACGCTCTAGGTATTGTTTTCTAAAAGCAGCTGTCCACAAAATGTCCAAACAAGGTGTGCAATGAATGATGCATCACCACCATACATTAAACCCTCACACAGAAGAAGACTCACCATGGTAGGAAAGCCAGAAACTTCCTCTTCGCCCTCTGTTGGATTCGTTCCTCTCGCTCTCATCTGTTCTTCACCAGGAGGACGAGTGGGCCGAGTATGCTGCTGTGTGTGGAGGTTAATAGTATTAACTGATGGACTTTTATACTGTCGCTAAAGCATATTTGTTATGGGGACAGTTCCTTTGTGAATCTTTAAAATACTGATGAGGTGATACAGTAGTTATTGATCCTTTAGAGTGAAAACACAGAGGAAAAACAGAAGCAGTGTGTCTCCTCCTACAAGCATCTTGGATATTTCTCAAGATCTCAAACGTCATTTTAGCTCAACCTCTGCAGACGTTAAACCAAATCCTTCCACCTCTCAGTAACTCTCATTCCTCTTGTCCTGGCCTGTCTAGATTTATTTCCAACATGTAACAAATAATAAGAAATCAAAACAAAACAATAGCCAATAAAATGAACAGTAAACATATACAGCAAATTCTAAACAAAGTAAATCAATATTAAATGTTTGAAAAAGAGTAGACAGATGTAAACACTTATGAGGTCCTACCCCTTTCTGTAACTTAAATAATGACCTTCATGTTTATCACATACCGTATACACATAAATAATCATCTTAATATATAAAACAATAACATCAAGAATCACAGTCCCGAGAGAGACACGGCTCCTTCCTCCGCATATTTTAAATACATTTTCTTTAATTGATTTATGTTTGTACTACCTTATGTTTGTGTCTTCATCTAAATCTTTCCATAAATTCACCCCACAAATTGATATACCGGTTCAAATACTCTCCCTAGTTGTAAGAAAACAATGTTTTTTTGGGATTAATTGATCCTCTTTGGTTTTAACCCCCCTAGTTGTCTGGGAACAGTTTTTGTATGTTTCCAGGAAGTAAATTATTTCTTGCTTTGTACATAATATGTGCAGTCTTAAATGCAGATAAACATGTGACATCATACTATTAGTTATTTTAAATAACAAAGTGTCAACTAAGTGGAAACGATGTTGGAATCAAGGACATATTTACATGTACATAATCCTCTTGCGTAAAGACACAAGTGAGTGCATCAGCAGAAAGAATGTAAATCTCTGGACTGTAAACAACCAGTAGAAGAGTGTGGAGGATTTAAAGCTGCAGCATCCCGACAATAAAGGTATTAGTATTAGTATTATTATTATTATATAGTGCTAAAACAATGTTGTGGATTAATTGATTAGTTAGTCAGTGGGAAATAGAATGTTTATACTTATAAATAATATAATAATAATAATATAATAATATAATAATAATAAATCTTTAAAGTCATTCATGTTTGCAGCTTCTCAAAAGTTAAGATTCACTGCTCTTCTCTTTTTTTTATTATTTTGTGATATTTTATAGACTAAATGAAAAACAAGAAATGAATCAATAATGAAAATAATCAGCCTATTTTTCCTTTTAATTTGCATGTCAATATATTTTTTCGAACGTTTGTTTTTGTCATGGATACTTTCATACAGAATGCCAATATTACGTGGTTAAAAAGCAACCTTTTTCATAAAGAGGTAGATTTTTCTGAGCTTTCGCACCGTGAATAAAGGCATCATCTAATCATGCGGACATATTCAAAAAGTGTAGCCGAAGGTTATGAGTAAAACAACAACAAGGAGGCTCCGTAATCCGAACCAAGGCGGCAAATTCCTTTCCACTCTACTCCTCTCAACCTTGACAAAGGCAGTGCAGTCCAGATCCACTGCTTCCGTTCTTACCTTTCACAATAAGAGTCCTCAAATTCACATTTAGCTAATGCTCAATAAAATAGCTTTTACCTCAGAGAGACTGCCGGACGTTGCTCTGGATCAATAGCCTGTGTGAATCTATTTGAACTTTTTATTGAACAAGTGTTGCAACTTTTACAAATTTGCATCGCTGCCGGTATGAATAGTTTTGATTTGAAATGTTCGCATGCGAGTATTTAGCATTTTGTGTCATTTATCCGTCACTCCCCCGGTGTGTAAAGGCCTTTACTCTAATATTAGAGGCAACAAAGTATTCCCATGACAATACAATTATTATATAAGTGGTGCTAAAGGAAATGAGAGGTGAGGAAGGATGGTAAGACCTTATTCTTTTACACCAGGAGAGAAGTCAGTAGAGTAGGAGGCTATTCATGAGTAAGACAGTTGAGATTTTCCCCCTAAAACGCCTCTTAAGAAACCGTACAAATGAAGAACACATGTGAGGCAGTAAAGCTTCCCACCTCTCTGTGTCTCTTCTCCCTCCTCCTCCTCTTCTTCCCTCAGCTGGTTTATCTTTCCTTCGCCCCTGCCAGCGCTCGGCGGCGGCGCCCAGCTGTGACAGCGTCTTAATTTAACAGCCGTCGGTCACGTTGTAGACGGTGCTGTGGGAGCGTTTAATTAAGTGACTGTGAGCAGAGGGACTCCACGGACCTGCTCTGGAAGAGTCCCGTCACACAGAGGAAGGGATCGATGGAAAAGGGAGGTGGAAAAAGAAAAAACGAGGACATGGCTGGCATGAGCCGAGGGCCACCGAGGGTAGAGGTGACAGTCTGCTTGCCTGGCGTAGCCTGGCGTGGCACGGCATGGCACGGCAGAGCTGTCCTTGGAGGTCACGGCAATACATGCTTGGGTTTATTTCCTCCTTCCTCAGCAGCTCTAGTCTCGGTTTCTCAGGGCTTAATTAGGATGCTGCGAGGTGATTGTTTGCATGGAAATAGAGCCAAGAGCAACGGAGATATTTGCTTTTCAGTTTCAATATTTGACTGGCATGAAGGTGCTGCTGCATGTAGCTCTTTAACATCAGTAAGTCATCAGTAATTACCATGAGTATAATTACTGTAAACAAACAAGCCCGTGTCTGAGAGGATTGGCAGCCTCTCTCTGGCCTCTACGCTGCATTTTTTTACATCGCGAGCCACCGGGTCACATTTTGTGGGAAATGGAAGCTCAAGTTTCTCTCAAGAGTTTCTCTCAATGGCAGATGGTGGAGGAGGGAACGGCTGATGGGTGGAGGGAAAAAAAATATTTTCCAATATCTTAATCGTCTTCAGAAAGTAAAGCTTTGACTTCATCTTTGTAACAAGAGCTGAGGAGGATTATGGGAAATGCAGTCTTTTAGGAGCAATACCTTCTAAACACACGTGCACTTTACATTAATGTCTACCATGTTTCCAAAGCAGGGCATGATTTTACACTGATTTCCTACCTTCTATTTTCTATTCATTCAATTGACTTGAGATTTGTAATCCATCACTGAACAAGAAGTAGTCGCTTTTATGTTTTTTTTTATAATATTACTCGTCATATATTTGCAACAATAGACCATTTTGAAACCCTTCCTGTGATGCGTTCAAGTACGCTCAGACACCTAACATTTCATAGCCATGCAGCAACCTTTATAATTTAAATTTATGTTTTGATTACATCCATGATAGGTAAATATTATTTGTGTTCTTGGTTTAAATGTCAGCAGCTGTTTATGGTAGCCAATTATGAAAAGTTGGATGTTTCAGCATTTGTGCGCACGCAACCGGGAGCAACACAGCTTAAAGTAGTTGCAAGTGAACATAACAAACCAAAAAGCAAGTAAAACTAGTGGTAATAATGGTTAATGTGTGGTTAAGCAGTGGTAACCAAAGACACACAGTAGCACAACCAAACTAACGATCGATGTAGCGGTAGATCAGCAACTCACGTGTTCTGTGAGGTAAAATTACTGCTTTTGTCAATGGAGTCTGGTGGCTTTGAAGAGAGCATAGAATACAGCTTCAGTGCTGGTACTCCTGTCTGTTTCTCCAAACTCCATCTACTGTAGGTAATACACTGACTATGGATAAGTAGTACCTCAAACAACCCAAACTATCCCTTTAACTAAAATCAGTGATTTAGTAGAAAGTAGGTTAGTGGTTGTGTAATGTAAGGTATGCTGTTGAAGATCATCAGCAATAATGTACACAGTTTGTATTTATTGTGGACTGAATGCAGTGAACATGCAACTCTGCTGGTGTGAATATTTACTTGGAACATGATGAACATGGTGTCATCTGTCATATAGTGACACAAATGAATTTTAAGCCAAATCGTTCAGAATGAATTGGCTGAAGGCGGCAACACATAGACTGCACAAAAGAGTCTGCAAAAAATATTCTACAAGTGAAAACATGTGCCATTAAAAAGATGATATAAATTGTAGATGTAGGGGTTTTAGGAAGGCAACATGTCGGCCGTTTAAAGAGCAGAGTATCACTGATCTGTTGACATACTGTACTGACATACGGGCTGACTAATATCACCAGCAGTAGACTAGCTAAACCCAACTCTCTACTCCATTGAATCAGATTTAAATACAGATTTACATCTTGGACTGCAGCCATGCCATAGGATCAGCAGCAAACTGGCTGCCGTACTGGTTGCACTGGTGTATCAGTATGTACTGAGCAGGCTGGTCACATGGAAACGGTCCAAGAGAGGAAATGGCCGCCTCACAGGAAATCAGGCAGGCTGATTGTGGCCTGAGAGATACACAATGACCCACTTAGATAATACAAGAGGTGGAATAGCTGTGATGGCCACAGGATCTTAAAGGAGCTATATATGAGATTTCTAACATTAATATAGCAGCAAACAACTATCGTCTATGTGAAGATATAGAAGAGTAATGTCTACCTGAGCAGAGAATGAAGTCACTCTCCCTCTGTGTGTGTTGTAGTCATAGCTTCTTCTGCTTTGTTTTGGTTTTTCCTTCATTGAAGAATACTTGTTCATCAAAATAAATATACTCTAGTCTAGTTTCCGCACGTGACATACATAATGTCTTTTCAAAATAAACCTCTGTGTTCACAGGAAATGTACAGTTTCCACTTATTACATGCATACATACAGTCTCTTTTCAAAATAAACTTCCAACGGAGGTTTTGCTTAGTTTTAAGGTTTACTTACAAAACAAAACTACTTGGTTAGGGTTAGGAAAAGATCTTGGTTCGGGGTAATATAAGTATGTTTGTTACGTAAAATTACTATGTTTATTGGGGTTAGTTAAGTACGTAAATTACGTAACAAAACTACGGTAAAATAAGTCAACCTTGACTTGGTTTCACACGGGACAAGAGCATCGGTCTCATGGGTGAAAGTACTGTTTGTTTGACCCATCCGTCCTCCCTTTCTTGCTATTTAAACTGCATCAGTTGCTCTGACCGTCTATAATGACATGGATGGGTTTACATTGGAGTTATTTGAAAGCCCGGTGCGTCCAATACAAACGGTAAAGGGTGCCTCGGTGCGGCGGTATCAGACGCCGAGGGGCACTGACCAAGCATCAGTACTTAACGCGCTGGGAGTGATGTTGATGTTGCATGGATTTAGGTCGGCAGATCGAAGAAATAGGTCCTTACCAAGCTTACCGAACTAAATATGTTACTAATATTATTAAAATAACTGTAAAAAATCTAGTCAACGAAATAATAGCCAAGATGTACATCATCTTCTTGCTTGCCGAGTGTGCTTAACGCGTTTATCTGTGAGACTACAAAGGGAGGGGCGGGAATGTGTCCGACACGCCCATTTGTTTTGGTCTGAGAGTGCAACATCTAGTGGTTCTGAGTTTCCTATATAGAACCTTTAAAGAACAGTGAGAATGGGTGAACGTTTGAATCTGTGCTCAGCAGTGAAATCCGTTCAACAGACTGTTTATTCAGTCGTATACTTATGGGATGTATTTAGCAGCCTCTTTCTTTGCATCTTTTGTCACTTGATCCGAGAATGTAAAGCGGAGCAAACATTTGCTCTGTAATGTAAAAAAAAAAAAAAAAACTAAACAGATGCACACATACTCATCCTTTCACGCTTCCTTTCATCTCGTCGCATTACAATGCCACGCTGAATATGGTGAGAACATCTTTCCCGTAACTAATAAAAGCCGTCAAACTGTATTGTTTGGTGCTGAAATAAATGCCTGAGAAGAGCCAAAAGATGACACATCCTTGAAGGTTTTTACGGCGTTGCAGAAGGCCCACGTTTTGCTCTCTCCACAGCCGTTGAGAGGAATAATTTGGTACCTAAACGTCTGATAAGACAATATGCTAATGTGGTTCTAATATATGCCTAAAGAAAGAGTCGACAGCAGCACTAATACAGAATAAACACATGGCTAATGCATGCAGGAGGACATGTACATGTTGACATCAGTCAGGATGTTTACCATCACACGGATAAATACCTTCGCCGAGACAAATGTAACACTTAATTTCACAATAAAAGCCTTTAATGGAAAGTAAACAACCTGGCAAATGACATTAAGTTGAAACGAACCTCTGGATCAGAGAGCATGAGATTTCCTAATTAACAGGGGTAATTGGAATTAAACCAGAGCGTCGCCAATAATGAAGCGTTGGGAGAAGAGACAAGGCTTCATTGGGAAAGGCTGGAGTTGACTCTGGAAAACAAAGCTCAAAATAACAATCAGACGCTACTCATGCTTGACTTTTAACCCCCCGACCACCAGCGTCACATTGATCTCACCGTGCTGACGGGGGGAGGAATTTATTTACTGTTTTTTTTGCTTCTTTGTTGCACTGCGTAAATGTTGTGTGGGTTTACAGCAGGATTAATAGCTGACCGCCACTGTAAAATCACATTCTAATGCAGGGTTTCTGCTGATTTTGAAGTTCCTAGTTGCTTTGTCTCATTTTTCCTGGGGGCTTTTTGCTATTTCAAATACACCGGTTCTTCAAATTTCCACCTCTAATAACATAACATACATCAATTTGTGTGCAGCTGCAGAGTTTAGTATTTTAAAATACAAATTCTGTGTATTTAAAACCATGAATATACTCTACAACCTTTTAATAGTCATGCATTCTTCAGATAACGAAAAAATATTATATTTAAAAGAAACTGAAAACAATCCCAAAATGAACCTCCATCCAGGCGACAACAATATGGAATACACAACAGAAAATCTCCCACATATGACATGATCCAAAAAAACAAAACAAGAAGCATCTTAAGACTTAAAGCAATTTTTCATGGCACATTTCATTGTATATGAAGGTATTAAGTGCTCAAGAAAGCTGTTTCAAGTCATATGTTGTGCAGATTATTCTACAGTAAAAATACTGAGTGCATTGCAAAACATAATTTCCTTAACTAATTTAGTCTACAGTATTTTTGATATGACATTCTGTCTTAATCATTCTCAAAATCAAGGCAAACGTTATGCCAGATTATCTCCCCTTTTTCTAACAACAATAAAAAACTATTGATACTACATGTGCAGTGATCTGCTTTATTATTGTTTCTTTTCCTCATGAAATGAAATGACTTGTTCAGACGGATGAACATTTATATATTTTTTTGGTAACACTTTCTATGACGCCTATGTCTATAATACATTATAAACATACGTATGTGTTATAATCTGCTTATGCCACTGTAGAATATAGTTATAAGCACTCATAAATATTCATCATATTAATTTATAACAATTATCATAACACATTATAAAACATTTCATAATGACTTTGACGTCAAGTATCTTAATAATTCAGAATTGCTGGTCACTCACTGACATATTTTTGTGCAAGGATCATAGTGTATTATAATTCCCATAGTTGTAATACATTATAATCTTCTTATAATGCCTTATAATTACTTTTATAAGGCATTATAATGTGATTATAGGTTACTCTAAGTGATCATTGGATGCTTTTAAGTGACTGGTGATTATTTTTGATTATTATAACTATAATTATACAGTGCTATAATGCATTATAAGTATGTTTATTTATCCCTATTAATCAGGATTGATCTGTTCTTTCTCACACCTTGCAGCTCTTTATACGTTATCTAGCACATAATGCAGCAGCAGCAGCAGTAGTGGTGGCGGTGGCGGTGGCGGTGGCGGTGGCGGTGGCGGTGGCGGTGGGCTGTGCGGGGTATAGCGGCGAGCCCTGGGCCTCATTAGTCCTATCAGTGGACGGCCTTGTTAGCCCTAACAAGTAGCCAGCTGACAGCTCCATTCAGCCGCCGCTCCCCCCACAAGAGAAGTGACAGCTTTAACTACGGCGGAGAGCACCGCCGATTTATGAGCCGCGCCCGTGCTCTCTTAACCAGATTAGTTCTTTTTACATTAACCGAGGAAAAGTAGGGCAGATGTCTGTATGACTGGTTGTAAATTTGATAATGACCGCCATGTTAATCCCCCCCCCCCCCCCCCCCCCCCCTCCATCCTCCCTCCATCCTCCATCCTCCCTCCATCCTCCATCCTCCCCTCCTCATCCATGCCCCCGCACGGCAAGTCCAGGCTGGGACCTGGCTGGTAACAGGATTACCAATGAGGGGACCCTCCCTGTGTGTGTGTGTGTGTGTGTGTGTGTGTGTGTGTGTGTGTGTGTGTGTGTGCGTGTCTGTGTGTGTGTGTGGGTGTCTGTGTGTGTGTGTGTGTGTGTGTGTGTGTGTGTGTGTGTGTGTGTGTGTGTGTGTGTGTGTGTGTGTGTGTGTGTGTGTGTGTGTGTGTGTGTGTGTGTGTGTGTGTGTGTGTGTGTGTGTGTGTGTGTGTGTGTGTGTGTGTGCGTGTCTGTGTGTGTGTGTGGGTGTCTGTGTGTGTGTGTGGGTGTGTTTCTTGGACCAGGAAAAAGGCAGCTAATTGTTGTTGGTTGCGGCCGGTTGGAGGAGTAAAGTGAAAAGTAACCTAATGTGGGAAAAAGAGAGAAATAATGAGAATTAATCCCAAATCCCATCTAGTTTTTCACCAATTTAAGATTTCACAATAAAAAAACTCCTGTAACAACGATTGAAACACTTTGCTTTCTAATTTATATAACTTCAATTGTTAACACTTAATTCTGGTTAAAATTAATTTAACAAAACAGCTAGAGTTTTACTTAAAAGCTTTGTGTACATGTACAGTATGTTATTAAGACATATTCCTACTTTTATGTATCTGTATTATCAGATTATATTAGTTTTAAAAGCCCAAACAGAATGAAAATGCTCCATATAAACACCTAAATCAGAATGAAATAAGGTGTGTATGCACAAATCCCATCTAGTTTTTCACAAATTTAAGTCTTTCCATAAAAACGACACTTTCACACATTAAAATTTGTATAAATTTAATCGTTGAATGTGCATGTACAGTATGATATTCAGAGATCTTCCGACGTTGATGTATCTGTGTTATCCGATTGTATCCGTTTATAATCGATTTAAAAGCCCCAACAGAATAAGAATGCTCCATATAAACACCTTAATCAGAATGAAATAGGGTGTGCGAGTATACATATGCACATATATTTTACAGCCCAGACTTAGAGTGTATTGTGAGGTCATTAAATAAAGGCAAATATGACAAAAAAAATCTTTTCTTTCTAAGGTTTTATGTTGTTTTTTTAAAAAGTATTATTATAAAATTGGATTTACAGCAACAACAACAAAGCAAATCAGTTTGTCAAGCAACGTCACCCCCAAAAAAGAAAGAAAAAAACAAGCTGTTTATGGATATTTTAATATCCTTCCAGATTTAATGTCATTTATCTGCATGTGAAGATTGTGACTCTGATCTCTCCTCAGTCAGTGTTGGATTAGCTCTTGTTTTTCCCTTTAAATCTGCAGTGAAATCCACTTTGAACGCAGCTTTATACACTCAGCTACTAAAGTATTTTGAGATCCAATCAAGTATTTTCCATTGTTGTTGTTCTCTGTGTTGTTTTTGGGACTGTCCGCCCCCCCCCTGTGTTGGAGGTGTCCCCTTTTCCTCTCCATTAGCTGATCGGTGTTGTTGTATTTGGGTGGCCGGGGCTGGTACCTGCACCCACTCTCCTTCCTCCCCTTCCATCCCTCCCTCCCTCCTCTCCATCCTGATACGATCTAAACTGATGTCCTGCCGGTGCCTTTTTTCCCAGAACCCCTCAGACTGGTTGGAGCGGCGGCGGCCGTGTCGCCGTGTGCCGAGCCTTTTCTTCATCACCTATTAAAATCAAAGCCCCGTCGGTCGTTTGGCGAGGACCGCTGGGATCTTGGCTTTAATTAAATTACATTATTGTTAACGTCAGCGTTGCCGAGGCCGGCTCTGTCGCGTGCACTTTGCCCTCCTCCTCCTCCTCCTCCTCCTCCTCCTCCTCGTCGCCTCACCTCCTGACAGACATATAGAGGAGGGAGGCGAAGGAGGGGAGGAGGATCACACATACATGCAGTAATGTATTCTAATGCCCCCCCCTCCTTCTTCCTCCTCATCCTCCTCCTCCTCCCATCGATTTGAATTTTTAAAAAGATGGAAGCGGGGAGTCATGTTATGCAGGGAATATGTTCACAGTGAATATTCAATTAGCCTGCTCGTATTTTGTATACATAAATGTAACGGCGTGACGGCGGCGGCTAATATGTAGTGAAGGGCCCTCGCATGAAGCTACATGTAATACGATCTGCCCTCAAATGTTTGCGTTTGATAACAGACGTGCGTTATGAATAAACATGTGAGCCTCAGATTGTAATTTTCATATTGAATGTACAACATGACACTTTTTTTTTTGTACTTTAATCCTCAAGCTTTACCATCACTGATAATGTATTAATCTGAGTCTCTTATTCTCTTTTCTTGATTTAATTGTGTAGCTTATTAGAGATACATATTTGTTTTTAAATCTGTTTTGGTAAGAAAACACCGTCAGCGTCTCCCCTCCGAGCCTCTCTCCTCTATTGTGAATAGAGCAGTGAAGTGTCACTAATGTGGCTCTATTCATTGGTTTGCAGGCCTGAGTCTGTTCACATACCTCCTCCTCCTCCTCCTCCTCCTCCTCCTCCTCCTCCTCCTCCTCTTTGCTCCTCTGTCCGTCTCTCTGTTGTCGTCCTGTTGCTCCTCTAAAGCTGCTAGCTGATTAAACTCCTACAGGTCACTCACTTTCTGAGAGGTGAATCTGATTCGAAGCATCGTAGCTTCACTTTGCAAAAGGCCCGGTCCATATGGCTGACTACTGTATAACAATATCCATTTGAACATTTTAAACTAGCAAACTATTAAGCCTAACTATTAATCCTGATTAATCGCAAATTATTTGCACATTTTTTATTTGTTCAAAATGTACCTTAAAGGAAGATTTGTCAAGTATTTAATACTCTTATCAACATGGGAGTGGGCAAATATGCTGCTTTATGCAAAAGTATGTATATATGTATTACTTGAAATCAATTAACAACACTAAACAATGACAGATATTGTCCAGAAACCCTCACAGGTACTGCATTTAGCATAAAACAATATGCTCCAATCATAACATGGCAAACTGCAGCCCAACAGGCAACAACAGCTGTCAGTGTGTCAGTGTGCTGACTTGACTATGACTTGCCCCAAACTGCATGTGATTATCATAAAGTGGGCATGTCTGTAAAGGGGAGACTCGTGGGTACCCATAGAACCCATTTACATTCACATATCTGGAGGTCAGAGGTCAAGAGAGAGATTGATTGCATTAATGTGTTAAAAAAAATTGTGGCGTTAAAACAAACTTGGGTTTTCATCATGTTAACTTTGACAGCCCTATTTTAAACATGTTGATATATCAGTGTGGCAAATGACAGCCAAATAAAACATATAGTAATCAAAGTCAAGCAGTCGGTGATGCAGGCCTCCACATATTATGTAAAATAAAAAGACTGGGATTTGGGGATGATCCCTACATAGCAATACTGAATGTCACTCAGGCGTTGTCCGCACATACACAGGAGATTTTTGTAAACAGGGTTTTTCCTATTTCATTTGAAAAAAAATCCTGTCCATATAAGCATCGTATAAAAAAACACACACAATTGAAGCGCTGTCAAGGCTAGTGGGCCGGTCGGGCCACACCAGCCTGTTCTCGTTCCCGGGGGCATTATCCCGTTATCGACGCTTTGTCACGCCCCTCGCTGTGTGATACCAACGCACCCTTTAGCAGCGGTATGAAACACACCAGGCTTTCAATTCATTATAATGTAAACCCATCCATGGCAACAGTAAACGCTCAGAGAGAGTGCCGTGGTGACAGAGTTTAAAGAGTGAAAGAGACATCCGTGCGTTAAGTTTCACTTTCACGTTACAATCAGCTGTTCGTTCGTGTCCCGTGTTCACAACATTCAGTGTCATTTGTCACTGTACGAACGTAATCATTTTAAACCCAACCATGATATATTTTCCTACACAAAATGATGTGGTTTTTGTTGCCTAAACCTAAGCAAGTGTTTTTGTTTAATAACATTAACCACGTGTTTACTGCGATCGTAGAAAGTGACGGCAAGGGGTCCTGACAAAGCCTCAGTATGTGACGTGTTGGGATGAGAACGTGTGGAAAATATCTAATAATTGACAGTAAATGAATCCTAGATTTGGTACAAGGACACACAATCAGCACAGAAATAGGTGAATGTTGACATTGTAGATTAATGGCCTGACATCTCTGAACTGATTGACGTCACTCACCCCGTGGTCCAACATGTTTTTGCTCTTCAGAGCATCTTTTGGGACTTTTTTTTGTCTGTACCCAAAATGCCAAATGGATCGGCTATGAGCTTATTTTAAAGACATTTTATTGTATATTTCTGCAGTACTTCCTTGAAAGAGGAGTAACAAGTTACTGTCACGCAACCACATGAAAATGAACACATTGAAATCAGACACACATTTAGCCATCCGTCTCGATGACGCTGAGCTGACAGATGTGGTTACTTGTGCTTTTTTATTTTATTTATTTATTTATTTTTGTTACGACACCCCGAGATGTTAATTGTATGCGTTTGGATCGGCCTCCAGTGACCATTTAAGTGAATTAGCCGCGTCCCCGTCAGTGGCGGTGAAAGGGGTCACTCCTCGTCCAATTACTGGCTCCACCTCGTTAACTCCTTCAACGCCAGCCCTTTTGCTTTTTCTTTTCTTTTTTTAAACATGAGCTTAATTATGCTAATGAGCTTAAGCATGCAAATGGCCCGAGCTCTTTCATCCTAAACTGTAGGCTCAACAGCTATTTAAAGACGTTTTAATTCCTGTTTGACACTGATTAATTTTGTGTGACGTGACCTCGGCTGAGAAGAAAAGAGAGACATTTCCACTTCTATATGTTTGTTATAGAAAAGGAATAAAAAGTCAAAAGTGACCTCTGGCATTAGTGCAGCTGTTAGAAAACACACATCAGCAGCTCTGCGGTCGCACCGTTAAAAGTGTTTTTATTTACTGGAAACAATCTCCTCACTCCACGTCTGGTGATTTAAACAGATGTCTTCTTTAAGGATGCTGCTGAATGCTTCTTTTTTTTTTTCCTCTCATTCGCGAGGTTGAATTCTTCGTCACAACTGGAGACTGAGTATCCCCATGAATAAATTACAGTGTTTCATAATTGATTGAGAGAAAAAGATGCAGATGTGACAATAGTTGGCAAAGCGGCCCGGCGGCTAATTGAAAACATTCTTGAAGGGGTTCCAGATGTAGTTGTCATTTCTGTCCCACCTCGTGAAACATCCTCATTACTGCAGGAAAAACAGCCTTAAATGATAAAATGCAGAATCATCTCCGTCGGTCTCATTTGTCTCACCTCGTCCATGCCGTCCACGCCGTCCACCGCCGTACGCCATCTTTTGAAGAACAATTTTTTCCGCCTATTTTATCAATATGTCATTTATCATTATAATAGATGTATCTGATGTTAATGACGATAGTTTATAAAACAGCTTATTAACCTTAATGACAGTGTGATCTTTTACAATTGATAGGTTGTCTCACCTTCAATTATACTGAGTAATGATGATACAGATTTAATTAATGCTTAAGTGCTCTAATGGCTTTTTTCATGGCTGTACAGCAGCTCGCCAGCTCCACTGGTTTATTTATATTACTGTTTGTTTGGGTCACAACAGCAGATATTCACCCATCTTAAGGTAGAGATGTACAGGGCGTAAATAAGATGAAATATAGGCATAATACTGTACATACAATCAGGGTTTTTCCTGCCTCAGAATGGGCCTTTTGGGGGGGGACTACGCACGACAGTAAGCATGATCGAAGCAGTGGCAAAGGCAATGAGTTTGTGTTCCCTAATTTGACAGAAAACTATGCATATTCCTATTATTTCTGACCGTTTGATAAACATAAATGTATATTATGCTTGAGTAAATGAAACCCCAATCAACAAAACTTGTTAAAAAATGCAATTAGAGGTGATTAAAATTCAAATTAAACAAAATCAAAACTGGCAAACGCCAGAACAGCTTAAACCGGAGCATACTGTGATGCTCTACTTTCATCAGATGAAATCTTTAATTGATCTTAAAGCTGTGTTTGCTGATGAACTCCCCCAAAAAAGATGAAGCCGTCGTAGAAGCGTGGTAACAAAAGAAAACAAAAAGTATCTGTGTTCCCGAGTCGTCGTCGTCGTTGCCGTCGCTTCTCTGCGGTCCGTCTGTCTGTTTATCTGTGTCTGAGCGAACGCCTCGAAAGCGCCGTTCAATCCCACTGTTTTGGGAGCACAGATGCACATTCAGTCCTGTGTTCTCTGCAGTCTTAATAGTGTTAACCCGTCAGCTGTCCCCAAACTGAGGACACAAGCGTCTCCAGTGTTTTCGCCGCTAAGCCGGATTTTCACTCTCTTTTTCTCGCCCGAGCGAGTAGCCAAACACAAGTTCCTACTCGCTTCTGCTCGTCTCCCATCATCCTCCTCTCCTCTCCTCTCTCTCTCTATATCTCCTGCTCACTGCTGCTGTCTTTGACTAAAAGAAACTCCAGATGTGATGTTTCTCCTTTTTCATTCCTTATTTCATTTTTTTTTTTAAAGTTGTTTTTGGTCATAGAGAAAACATCCTTGAGGCACTCTTTACCAGAGCAAGGAGAAACATGATATCAAAATAGTTGGTGATTAATTTAATAGTTGATATTATAGATTAATCGTTGCATCTCCACCTGATTTAAATAAAAAAAATAGCAAAGTTCTTGTATGTTTGTGTTGAGACAACATTAATCATTTAACAACTTTGGTTTGATTTTTGTATAAAAATTGGTATTTAACAGTTATATGAAAAGTACTCTTCTAGTATTGCGCCAAAATTTCAAATGATATCTAGCCTTACAAATATGTCTTTGAAGTTGTAGTTTTTATTTGAGTGTTTCTTTCTGCATCACAAGATGAGGTTTTTGTATACCTCTTTTTTGATAATCACAGCAGCCGTGATGAAACTTTGCTTCTTTCTTTACCTACTTCCTCTTGTCTCCTTTTATTGTCACAACTTCCAGTCTCATCTCCTCGCCCTTGTCCCCCTCCTCTCTCTCTCTCTCTCCCTCTCTCCTCCACTGTACATCTTTTCCTTCCCTCTCTCATTCTCTCTCGCCGTCTTTGTCTGCTGCCTCGGTGTCTGACTTTGTCCTCCTCTTGCGTCTCTAACACTCCGTCTCCATCGCTCTCTGTCCGCTCGCATCGGGACGAGGGTTCGCCGGGCGCCTCTGACAGTGCTCCTAATTAAGACGTAAAACTGTGGGCAGCAGGTTTCTGAAGGTTACACTGTCTATACCGCAGGAAGTGATAAAGAATGGAGTCACTGATGACATGTGACGTTTTCACCGGGGATGATGCAAACCGCTGCTAATGAAGCCGGGGCTATAGAGGAGGAAGAGAAGGGGACAGGGGGCCTCTGTGTGTGTGTGAGTGGGGGTGTGTGTGTTATATATGTGTGTGTGTGTGTGTGTGTGTGTGTGTGTGTGTGTGTGTGTGTGCAGGTTTGGCTCTAGAGGCCTTTTGGGATTTCAGGGCAGAATATTTGAGTCAATTAGACAGATCGAGTACGTGAGAGTTGCTGCCCTGCACCGAGACTGATAGGTCCATTTTCTCATGCAGTCTATCTGATCGTCCTGCTGTCTGCTGCTCTCATGATGTAACATCACTCTTATGGCTCAGTGATGATTAATCAATATTATCATTTATTGACTTTCAGTGGGATCTTATCATGATGATGTGATTCATATTTTACAAAATGCACAAGTTAAAAAATAAATAGTCATCAAAGTGCACGTGTGAGGAGTTCATTTGCATGCTTATCGTCATATACAGTATACTGATAGTGGAAATAGTCTGACCAATATTGTGAATAGAGCTGGATATTTAGTCAAGTTGGCCGTAAATGCTCGGTCCGAGTCTTGTTTACTTATTCTTTGAACTGATATTTCCGATATCAGGAAACTTTTCAACCAGGGTTCCTGTGGCTCCTTACAAAGTCTTAAAAGGCATTCAATTATTAATCTAAAAATAGGGCCTTAATTGGTATGAAAATGTCATAAATCTTTCAAAAGTCTGAGAAAATGCAAACACATAGGTAGTAAGATTTTATTAATCATTTTGTCACTGGACAACATGTTGAAGTGCAAATACAACGAATATTGTCTAAATAACCAAGATTTGGCGACATGGCTGAAACGGCTACAAGGCGATGCATAACCAGGCTCGTGTATTTTATGCAAAAAGTTTTTCAAACTGGGAATCAAGGCAGAGGAATTACAGTACATTGCAGAGTGAGAAACACCAAAAAAAGGCCCAGAAACGGCAGGTATTTTACAGTTCTGTTCTACAGTCGTCTCTACCACGAGACATTAGAAGTCATGTTCAATGTTACAAACAAATTTGGGCAAAATTGTCTCTAACCTACGAATAGCAATAGCAACCCTGTTGTTGTTTTTTTTACAAAAAGTGTGTTTTTTTGTGTTCAGTTGGCACATACGTATGCACCACTTCTGTTTAACTGTGTTTAAAAGAAAACCTACTAAAAAAGTAAATAACCGCAACAACAAAAATTGGATGCTGATGTCAACAGGATAGTCCCAACAACAATACTTGAATACCTGAGTGTGAGTAATACAAACATGTTCTAGTTTTTCTTTCCAAACTCTTTTTCTAAACTTCCTTTTTTTCAAGAAAACAGACTTGTTATAACTCTCTCTATATATCTCTCTCTCTATTACAAGAACTTAAATCAGGAAATGTATAATTTAAGAATATGTTAAGTAGACATGACAAAACATTTAATGCCAGCTTACTCCGCGTGATTTTTCAATACTTCTATGTATTGAGGTTCCAGCCTAGAAAACAGTTTTAAAGTGTGTTGCTATCGGTACTGAAACGTAGGTATTGTATCGTCATCGATATTGATTTTAATATCAATCACCCAACAATATTCATCAGTGTGTTTGTTGAAAAACTGCCACAAATATTGGTTGTGAGCTCCTTTGTATCATCTGTCAAAGAAGTTTTACTTTGAGCAGTCACAGCTCCGCCTGATCAGGTGTTAGACTACATCACAATAATATCTGTGAATCTGGGAAGATGACTGGTCGGTCTTATAGACTACAACAGATATACTTTGGGGTTAAAACAATTTTTTCAGTGTTTGCAAACTGCAAACAAACATTTGTATTTAAGACACACCTGTTGTCATTCTTTTATTTTAAGGTAACATCTTTGAATTATTAAGTGACCCAGAAAAGCATTTTCCTATTCAGGAAAACAAACTGTGACTGTTTAGTCACAATCATTTCAACTAAATTAAGCTGTATCCCAACACGCTGCGTTGGTGTCATATCCCATCACCGCTGTATGGCGTCCGGTCTTCTGGCGTACGATCAAGGCCTAAGCATCTGCAGCGAATGTATGAAACCTGCACGCTGTGGAAAATAAAAGCTGAAGCACGAGTCAAGCCGCATTTTCCGACAACAACGCAGACGAGAAATTGAACTGAAAAGCGAATGCATAAAACATGACAGCTGGCGTTTTCCTTCAAACGAAATCATCTTGACACGGCGCATAATAAAAGACTAGAGGATGAGGCGTCGCTGATTAGCATGCATGTCACCCTAACAGTACAGCTTGACTCCCCGCAAAAACTTGGAAACTTGCAACGAGACGCTCTCGGGGCCAGTTAACGTAACATCATATGTGGGTCCTCCTGGTGAAATATCCTCCATTATGTGCACATAGTAAATGAATTACATGGCCACCAACCTCGCCATTAGGAAAACAGCAGTTCTATTAGCCTTTTTAATGCCGTGCAGTCGAGACCGGAGCCGCTCCACACTGTTGAATAATTACACTTAATACTGAGTGTTTGAGATGAGGCTTCAGGCGACTGTGAATGTCTGTAGTTCCCCAACATATGCAAATAAATTAACATAATGCAGATCGCACTCTCGATCTGTGCTCATGGCAGCAGCAGAAGTTGAAACGAGTGTTGACCGACTGCAGAGCACGAAAACCTGCTTAGTTAAACAGTGCAATCAGTGTTACTGTCGGGCTTTAGAGCACCAAAAGAGCAGCGGCACAAACTTCTTCTTCTCATGTAGAAGTTGTGAGTTGCTAACGAGAGATCGGCTGATTTATCAGACGATATTGGCTTTTTATAGATGTTTCAGTATTATATTTCAGTATCAATATTGCTCATTATCTTTGTCTTTATTGCTGTAAGCTGCTGTAGCGGTAAACGTTATGAATAATGTCTATCTATTAGCCTATTATGTTGGCAAAAAAAGTAGCATTTTATGGTATTATTATTACCCATATTTTTGTTAATTGGCTTTTTTCGCAGCAAACCAAGACTGCAGCTAAAGAACAGTTTTGTTATTTATTAATCTGTTGATTTTTCTTCTTTTTATTTGTTTTTTATTATTTTGCTGAACCAGCACATCCTTGCATTTCTGCTTGATAAATGATCAGAATGATTAAAATGATTATGAAAATAGGTGACGACGGAGTAATAGTTTCAGCACTACAGCAGATATTATAGGCAAGGCAACTTTATTTATATGGCACATTTCAGCAGCGATGCAATTCACATAAAACATCAAAAGCATCGAGAACAAGTGCAAAAGAAACACGTTATATAAGGACATTTAAATACAATTAAAAACAGTCATTAGAAAGCCAAGATAATAGAAAATATAAACAAGCGAGAGGGATTATCTCATCTTATCTTATCTTATCTTATCTTAAGACTGCCCTCACAAGAAAAACAAAACATCAGTGACTTGTTGAAATGCCTTAAAAACCTCTATGTACTAAGATCTAGCTGTGTGGATTTTGACTCCTGTCTGTCAGGAGCAAAGGTGGACTAGTATTATTATTATTATTAGTGACACAAAACCTCTTAGGAAGGAGGCTGACACCTAAATGGACCATTAGAACCACACAAAGACAAACTCAAACTCTTCTTCTTCACCAGAATCAACAAAGAGGAAGACGTATCAAAACATGTACCAATCCCAGTAACTACATCCATAATGTCCATCCCTGCACTGTAGTGCATTTGCTGCACTACAACACACATCTGCTCATGAAATGCAGCCATTTGCTTCTTGCAGAATAATGTTTATCTGTTGATTCCACATTTTTAAAGAGAGAAAAAGAAAATCCGACACGTTGGAAAGTGAGAACAGACTTATTTGTGTAAGTAGAAAGCCAAGGTGAGAAACTGGCTCCATCACCTGAGAAATCACATGGTGGTTGGTTGATGTATTGAGTTGACACTGATCTGGAAAGGATCCGAGTGTGATTATTGACAGACAGGAGGAGTACTACTTCACTCCACCCTCCAGTCATCCAGAATCACAATAAGTGGTACATAAACATGTGAGTAAAGTATGAAGCTTTATTTCACATGTAAGGTTTAAATAAGAGTAACAACCTAGCGTAACAACAAAACTACTGATGATAAATAACAACCATCCTTAGCGGACTTTCTTACGTAACATTACAAAACAAGCGTAAAGTCAACGTTTAGTTCTGGTTTACACGAGGAGATATAAACAAAAAGTCTTTGACATTTACATGTATGCTTGTTTCTGCATATAAAATCCTAAACCTCAGATAACTTATCATTTTGCAGGTGCTTTAATGTACACAGTTTACTTCATAACTGTTTGCTATTCCTACATAACCTCCTCTCCTTTTTAAACCATTCTGATTCTATGGAAATGCACTCAGAAAATGTATATACTAACATTCATCCTGCATAAATACTTCAGAATAGTATTTATTCCAGTGTTACAGATCAGTAGCTGAACTGTTCCCATAGTTAGGAGCAGGTGTTGTGCAAGTGTACAGTGTAAAAAAGAGTTAGGCTGTCCTCGACCAAAGAAATTCTCATACGATTTTGTCAACTTTAATTGGCAGATCTGTGAAACTGTGTCTCCGTAAAGAATCACATAAAAGCACCACTTTAAATCTGGTGTTTACCAGAGATGTGCTCATACGTTTCTTGGAAATAAGTCATTCAGAATAAGACAAAGCATAAAAAATGACAGGTGGAAAAGAGTACTGTCCACTCTTCCTCAGAGGTTTCTGAATTTCTTTCACAATATAAGATTCATGCGTAGAACGAGTGCAGTACGAGTTAAGGAGAAGATGGAGGATAAAGCATGCAGTTGGACTTGCACAGTGGATGTCGGCGTACACGCAGTGCAGTCTTCTACCCGTCGCTTCTAAGCTGGTAAATCTCACCCTCAAACACGACCGCAGTGCTGCAGCCCGACAATTCTCACGAGTTCATTGGTGTGAGCATCTGAGCCCAATGTGAACTCTAGCCCAAATGTGACACACTGGCTCTGGCCATATGCAAGCTTTTCACCCCTCCTCCCCACACTGATACTAGTGTTGTGAGTACACGAGTCATGACTGTTGGCTGTGGCAACACTCTGACTCACATAACCCCTCACAAAAGATCTGGCCAAGCTCCTTCAGCCCAGGCCAAGCCAGGCCGTCTCTGCACAAGACTCTAATTGATTTGATGGACTTGTGCGCCGTTCACACCCCCTTCCCCAAACAAACAGTCCACCCAAGATTTGTCTCCATTGAGACAAAGAGGCAGTGCCCGCCCTCCTCTCGCAAAGCAACACAGTGCGAGCTGCCTGAGAGGGCAGCGTCGGCCTGCCAAGCTAGTTAGTTTCACCGCTGGGCCTCGGGGAAGGTTTGAGCATGCTGTGCGACAGTTCATCATCCTGCAAATGAAGTCTCCGACCCCCCCCACCCCCATTCTTCTACCAACTCCCAGGTCAACCGGAGTTGACTCAAGTTCACAGTCGTTGTTTCCACGATCGTAGCCAGGAGCGTTGACGAAGAACGGTCATGAGAAAGTCAGTACAGCTCGAGAGGGCGGCTCCTTAAAAAAGCAGATGTATTATTTTTATCTGATTTAGATGTTGGACACTCCAAGACCTCCGCTAAGTGTGTGTGTGTGGCTCCTTGTGGCTTTCTTAAATTGCATAACTCATCACAGTTTTGTCTCACTTCATCAACAGTGAGCTGGGAGGAAATTAAAGAATTTGAAGGGACTACTGGGTAGTATTCAAAATAAAACATCAGGGAGTGTGGTGGAGCGTTTTCACCAAACAATCCCAGAAATGAAGAAGTACCAAACTCTTAACTAAACCAGCAATTTAGAGTCCTTTTTGCATGTTGTTTTAGTGATTCAAGCACATAAGAATAACCATAAAGATGAGGCAAATAAGACCAAAAACAGATGTGACTGCTTCATTTCAGTTGGTCACATGTATTTTCCCAACCCAGTTGTCGCAGAATAACATTTATTTGTTGATTCCACATTTTTAAAAGAAAATGTTGGAAAGTGAGAACAGACTAATTTGCGTGTAATTGAAAGTAGAAAGTCAAGGTGAGAATCTGGCTCCATCACCTGAGAAATCACATGGTGGTTCGTTGATGATTTACGTTGACACTGATCTGGAAAGGATCCGAGCGTGATTACTGACAGACAGGAGGAGTACTACTTCACTCCACCCTCCAGTCATTCAGGATCACTGTGAGTGGTACAGTATGAAGCTTTATTTTAAATGTAAGGTTTACATGCATTTTCCCAACTCAGTCACCAGAAAAAAAAGAAAAAAAAATTGTACGTTTCTGCAAACCGCGGGATACGTTCAATGTCAACGTTTCGGAAAACAAAAAATACGTTTCATAAATATATTTCATATCAGCCCGTTTGTAGAAAGACACAATGCCACGTGGTTAACGTTGTGAAACGATTGGTTTGGTTTAGGCAACAAAGTACTTGGTTAAGGTTAGAAAAAAGATCATGGTTTGATAATTGATGGTTTGATGGCTAACATAACAGCCGTAACGTAACAACCGTAACGTAACTGCCGTAACGTAACTGCCGTAACGTAACAGCCGTAACGTAACAGCCGTAACGTAACACCCGTAACGTAACTGCCGTAACGTAACAGCCGTAACGTAACAGCCGTAACGTAACAACCGTAACGTAACACCCGTAAACTGAGAAGATGGGAGGTTAGTGCGACAGGATGGTAAAAGCTTTGATGTTATTTTAATCAAAACTAAAGAGCTCCAATCAATCAGCAGCTCTATGCAAAGTTGACCTCCTTATTGTGATTGCGGCTGCACATAGACTGTATGATTGAGTCCTTCAGGTTCTCACCAACCAAGCACCAAACAACAGACAAAGTTGGCGACTAGCTGGTGAAGAAAAGGGAACTTCTGGCAGTTAAAGAGTTAGATATTTTTCTCAGGAGCTGGTGGAGACTAAGAGGAGATTGAGTAATAACACGTTAGCCATAACAACTTAATAAGTCAGTGGTGCATCAGTGTTTTCTGTGAGATGGTTTTGTAGTCTTTCTGTCTCCTAATGGTTGAAATGGCTTCATAGCTCTTAATATCATCCAGTACAAGGAGTTCAAAGAAAGAGTAGTAGTTGTCAGTGTTAAAGATATTGTGCTTGTGGTGTCCTCCAGGCTTATTTTGTCTTGTGCATTATGCAAACTAGTCATACTGGGATGCAGTCTTGAGGCATAAATAACCTTTAATTAATGTACAAAGAGAAGACATCCAACAGACAGAGTTCGGTCACATGTGCTTGAATCACGTATACAAATGGCATGAAGATGATCAGTATAAGATTTTGCAAATTTGCGTATTAGTTTATTCATTTTTGTGGCTTCATTTCCACCTGAAAACAGCACAGTGCAGCAGCAGACATCCAGTACTAACTTCATCAGTTACCAGTTTGTGTTGTGCATTGATTTATCATGTTACATTGATTTCTAATGATGTATCCTGTCTTCACACAGTTGTATGACGGTTTGTGAGCTCGGTGTATGCGTGTGTTTGGTAAACTGCCTGTTGTCGGTCCACCCAGTGTGTGTTGCTGCTCATGTCTTCACTGCTCAGGTCACATTAACCCAGTTCTCACAGTTTGTAGCTCATGTTTTAAAAAACACACACACACACACACACAACACCTCCCTGTTGTCAGCGTGGCTTCAGGCTCCTTCACGCTGTTATATTTCCAGCATCGCTGGCCGATGATCACATTATTTACTGCTTGTATTAACATGCGGCTTGATAAGCATATTTTCCTCAGTAGAGCTAACAAGATGCTTTATCACCGAGCCTTTTCCACCCGGCGTAGCAGGCCGCCGTCACCGCCACCGCCGCTGCCGCTCGCTCGTATTTCCCCCCACCGTTAGTTTACAGCCTCGTAAATAACAACTTTTTCTCCTGTTGAGATTTAAAGCTGGAGTTTTTGCTGTAAAATCAGATTTAACTTTGAACATGAAGACAGATTTTGGTTGTGAATTATGAAGCTAGAACCTTTGGTGTAAATCAACTACGAGCTTTGCTAAATAAGCAGAACACATTTTGAATATACAGCACAACAACACAGAGTTAATATTCAAAATGATGAAAAAAAAAGTAGTTAAATCATTAAAAGTGTGTGTTTTGCATTAAACTTGGTGCTTTTTTTAAGCTTTTTATTTATTTTTCCTGACAGGGTACAAAGTCATCGTCTTTTCAAATGACGGAAATCTCATTTATGGGTCAAAACACTTAATATAATTAAGAAATTATGCAATTTTAAACTGATATTTTTCACAGATGATATGTCATTTTCAAGATTTTTCACACTGACACCAAAAGATGAGTAAGATTGAGTAGATGTTAACACCATACTTCACATCTTGAATCCTTATATTTTGGGTTGAACAAGAATAAACGTGGGTTATCATAATTATCAAAAGATAAAATAATAAAAAAGAAGACCTTAAAGACCTTAAAGAATTGATTAAACAATTTAAAAAGAAGTAACTTTTCTTTCTAACAAGGCAGCTACAGATGTTCACGCACTGGCGAAGATGAAACAAACCACAATTGTCAGAGAAACTAATAATAACTAATTCATCAACCCGCGACGCAATTATCTCCTTTTGTGTCTTTGATTAGACACATTAATTCTTTTGTTTTACCTTTTTCTGTAATTGTAGTTAATCATGTCAACTGCAGGAAAAGCGTTGCATGTTTTTGGCAGTTCGCGTCGGCGCGTCATTAAGCTGCAAAATCTGCATCTTTAATGAGTTGATTAACTCTTAAAAGAAGAAAACGAGGGCGCTGATCTCTCTCTCGCTAATTGCGTCTGAAGGATCAATGATTCAGTAATGATACAAATATGAGATGTTGCTTTTTTAGATTTGGGAAAATCTTTTCTTTTTTTTTTAAAATATGAATATTCATTGCAAATCAAATCCGGTGGAACAATTAAAAAACAATTTACATGAAAGAGAAACAAACAAATCAACGTTTTCTTCTTCTTGCTCCAGATTCATTTTCAGGTCAGAGTCGATCCAGAGCAGCCTTCCCTTTCACCTCTCGACCGGGCGCGACGCCAAACCCATTTCCTCCTGCATTAGTCTCATCAGGGACTTTAATATGTGCCACCCTGTAGGAGGGCAGCCTCCCTGGCACGTGCACAACACACACACACACACAAACACACCGCCCCGTCTTGACAGCTCACTCCAATTACTGGCCCTCCCTGTCGCATGGCCTGCATCTCCGCTAAGAGCAGATCACATGTGACCCCGTCCAGCATGCCGCTGGTGGAGGGGGGAAGAGGGGGAACCATGCAGGGAACCGCAGTAGTAACACACACACACACACACACACACACACACACACACACACACACACACACACACACACTCACACATCGAAGGGACGCTCTCCAAAAAAAAATGAGGCCAATCAAAGAGCTTCATTCCAAACTGAGATCTTCAGCACTTGAAAAATCTCTCCGCTCGCTCTGACTGGCATCAAAGTAAAGCACATTGCTGCTAATGAGTCATCTTAAAAAACCTTTGTTTACTAATAGGTTTCCTGAGGATTGAATCATCTGTGTCTTTTTTTAAATATTGACAGATGAATTTAAGGCAACAAAGTTTAGACCACATGGATATTCAGCATATTTATTTTTGGAAGGAAACAGTTTGTTTTTCCGAGTGATTAATATTAAAGGCTGTCTCGTTGAAGACGCAGACGGTAAAATGCTGCTAATAGTGAAGGTCCTCTAGTAAAACCCATGTACAGTAGTAACAAGCCACGCACTTAAATTAAAGCTACATTAGTTGCATTCACTGAATGGATTTATTTATTTATTTATTTAGATTTATTTATTTAGCACATGTAACAAATAATAAATAAATAAATAAAATGAACAGTAAATAAATAGCAAACTCTTAATAAACAAATGCTCATAAACAAACATAAATAAATATTACGTGTCCATTGCAAATATGAATTTGTTCTTAATAACTTGCCTGATAAAGGTTAAATAAAAATAAATACAACCCAAATATCCACCCACCTTTAACCAGACATAACTTTAACAACTTAAACAACTACTTAACTAATATTTTAGCCTCCTTATCACATCATTAATGTGTCTGAAAAGCAAATAGCTAAATTTTATTATCAAGTTTTCAAAGTTTATTATAAGGTTAGAATAAAAATATAACCTTTAATACACACTTATTCTGTCCCTGAACATAAAGGCAAACATCACCTTAACATTTTAACAAAGAGGCGCCAACAACTCTGTACTTGCTTCCTAATATTAATATTAATATAAAGATAAGATATACTTTATTGTCCCGCAGGGAAATTTGTCTTGGGCTCCAAGCCGCTGCATCACCCAACATACCAACGTCACAATGTACATACAGTACATGCATAGAACATATATCAAACATAGACTCATGCATGAACATCCTTAAATTCACATGTTGAGTGTGAGACAGTAATAATATAATAATAATAATTTTATTTATATAGCACCTTTCAAAACAAGGTTACAAAGTGCTTTCCAATAAAAGCATGATACAATTAACATGATTAAAGTCTAAGCAAAATAAAAATCATATAAATACAAAATAAAATCAGAAAAATAGTTACAACAATGCACCATCAGTTATGGAAAATAATAATACAATAACATAATCATTTCCTTTTACATGGGGAATTTTTCTCCCCTCTAACATGTTGCTGTTTATATAGACCTAAGGGATAAAAAAAAGAAGCTGCTACTTTATACAACAGAAGTAAAATTAACATAAAAAACACAGTTCTGAAATCTAATATCTTCTGCAGCAGTGAGAGAAAGACTGTTCACCACAGGGAGAGAAAGACTGTTCATCACAGGGAGAGAAAGACTGTGTTCATCACAGGGAGAGAAAGACTGTGTTCATCACAGGGAGAGAAAGACTGTGTTCATCACAGGGAGAGAAAGACTGTTCACCACAGGGAGAGAAAGACTGTGTTCATCACAGGGAGAGAAAGACTGTGTTCATCACAGGGAGAGAAAGACTGTGTTCATCACAGGGAGAGAAAGACTGTGTTCATCACAGGGAGAGAAAGACTGTGTTCATCACAGGGAGAGAAAGACTGTGTTCATCACAGGGAGAGAAAGACTGTGTTCATCACAGGGAGAGAAAGACTGTGTTCATCACAGGGAGAGAAAGACTGTGTTCATCACAGGGAGAGAAAGACTGTGTTCATCACAGGGAGAGAAAGACTGTGTTCATCACAGGGAGAGAAAGACTGTTCACCACAGGGAGAGAAAGACTGTGTTCATCACAGGGAGAGAAAGACTGTGTTCATCACAGGGAGAGAAAGACTGTTCATCACAGGGAGAGAAAGACTGTGTTCATCACAGGGAGAGAAAGACTGTTCATCACAGGGAGAGAAAGACTGTGTTCATCACAGGGAGAGAAAGACTGTGTTCATCACAGGGAGAGAAAGACTGTTCATCACAGGGAGAGGCCTTTTGTGTGACTTGGTGTTTACATTTTGCTCCGACTGCAGCAGATCATTGTCACTGCTGTTTATAATATAGACGGCCGTTTTATAACATGTTGAGAACGTGCACATGATCAGAGAAGTGGATCTTCTTCCTCTGCACTTCCATTCTGCAGACATTGTTTGCTATAGAGGGATACATTTTGTTCTGTGTCCTGTGTGACACTGAAATCCTGGATGCTGTTGATACATATTTCATCATCAGTGTTGTTGTGTGCATCTATAAACCCTGAGGTTTAAGCAACAGCGAGCGAGGTTTATTCCATTTAGCATAAAACAGACACATTTTACGGTGCAGTATTAACAGGCAAAATATTACACATACTTTATTTAACCCAATATCAGAGTATAGTGTTTTGGTTGACGGGGCGGCGGCCGCGGCGGCCTGGAGACATGATGTGAGCTTATGTTTTAAGTGCAGTTCTGAGTGTTTGTGGCGTCTCTGCTGGCCTCTCTGGGAGGACAGTTGCGGCCGATGACACGTAATTTAAAAGTACAGATGAGCCCACTGGCTCTCCGTGGACGCTGATACGCTGTGGCACCCGGAAGGAAAAATTAACAAATGGCCCCCTTTTTTTATTTTGGGTTTGTGTTTGGCGTCCTTGTTTCGGAGAGCTTGCACATGTTGTCTGAACGTGTTGTACGGCAGATCTGAGCTTTTGGGACACTGAACAGCTGTGTGTCTGCTGCACAACTGGCTTCTTTTTCCCTTTTTTTGGGTGGAATTTGGGCGCTGCATGTTTTCATCCGTAGTGTGCTACTTACTTAATGTTGGACTGCTTTTTGAACTGTATTTTTCTATCGCCAGCTTGACAAACTTTTTTATCTGCATTGTGGTGTTTTGCAGAGTTTTAAAACGCCACACTACAATTTTCCCAATCTGCCCACCTATCTGCTTTTCCTCTCGGCTCTGAAGGCCGCTCGCATTTTTAGCAACCACACAGAAGGCTGGAAATGGCTCAAACTTAAGGTAGCGTGACCCTTCAGAAGTATTTAAACTTTTATCAAAAGAACACGGAGCTCCAAACGGGTTTTCAGTGGCACCACTAAAAAGCTGTGACTAGTTCTTCCTACAAGCATCTGCTTAGCACTACTAAGCTAAAAAAGAAGACACAGGGATGTTTTTGTGAATGCTTTGCACAACAAATGTTCAAATGTGCAGCACGTTGGGAAATGCAAGGGAAAGATTTGGGCGACAAAAAAAAAAGTCTGTCGCCTCACAGGTCGTAAAAACAGGCTGGCTCACACGTCGTACAAAAGTACCATTGTATGAAGATGAAGGTGCAGTCGATTAACTGGCTCTTCCTTGACAGACAGCGTCTCAGTCAGTCCATTAGCTGTAAACCCAGTTGTCTGGCTGGAGTGGGTTGACTTGGACGAGGTCTGTCTAACTCACTTCATGCACATATCAGCCCAAGAACAATCTCTCCTCTGTCTGATCCTCCTGGCACCGCTCCACGCCGATCCTCCCACGATCTCCCTCTCTTATGATTATTTTATCATTTTGAATTCTTTATGCCGCATTGCCGTGGCATCGTCCCCGCTAGAGCAGAGCGGCGCGTTGGCCATACAGTACATTCACACTACAGTTATTTGGACGGCGCTCCGGTGTGGCTCTGTCCCGGTCCCTCGGTTGGATTCTGCTCGTCCATTAGTGCCATCTGTGCCTTCCTGCGCCGTCTGTGAGGGCCCCGTCGACGCCAAAACGATTGGCATTTCTCTGGAACAACCAGAGGGACGGTGCCCAGAGCTTTTAGCTGCCAATGATGTGCACTTACTCTGAAAAAAAAAAAAAAGAAATACAGCGAGGGTAGGGGGGGGGGGGGGAAGCGAGCAGGAGGCCCCGGCAGGAAACAGCTGCACCTACAGTACTGCGGCGTCCATGTTCAAGCTTCAGGAGATACCACTTATCCCTGCAACAGCAGACAGCTGATACAAGAGTCAAGAGCTGTGTCATTTTAGACATTTAGCTGGCAGTGTTGCACACAATGACTGCACGAGTGAGCAGGTACAGGTTGACAGATGCTGCAACAGGAAACGGAATGAAACCTGCAAACCACCCGGTCATCGTGCATCAGGAGGTGTAAACGGTTCTGTTCTGAAATCAAGCGAGCATCCTAATCATCTTCCTATTTCACAACAGCAGACAACTCCATGTCAACAATAATATGCTGCCATTGTGACGTGGCCGTATGGTTAACCCTTTAACAGATTCATCCTTTTCTCTGGCAACCTGCTCTTGATGCACAATACCTGGGATACAAACTGGACAGGCAGATCAGATTTTACAGGGTTTTTTTAGGATTAGACTCGATGTTGCTCAGATCAGTTTACAGGAAATGCAGTGACACAAGGAAGCAAATATTAGAGTCGATAACCGTGTTTCCATTCATGAATTTTATCCGCATCTTGAAGTAAGCAAATTTTCCATAAAACGCAAAAACGTTTTTAGGCTTTCTTGAGTTGTTTTGTGCCGTTGTGGATTATGGAAACGCTTTTGCCAAATAAATTCTGACGTAGGAAACATTTAACTCACATGACTGATCAGCTGTTTCTGCTGTCGGCGTCTTCTTGGATATTCCCGTAATGCGCGAATGCTCGTCTTCGTCTCCAGACAGCGTGAAACATGGCCAATACTAGCTGACACGAAAGAGCAATAAAAACTTGCCCAATTGAAACAAATTCCTATCATTCCTTCGTGACATGGCCAAAAGACGTGACAAGACGTCGGTCCCTGACCAATCATCACTGGCTTTCACGACGTGTGTGATGTCATCAGGAAGGAGGCTTCATGCTAATCGCAGTAGCCTACTCACCGGGTTGCTGAAGTGCCTCTGCTATTTCACGCCAGCTTTTTTCTTTTTTCACTCTGTAGCGGTACATTAGTCCCTCGAGGAAACATCAAAAAGGCTGGAGTTGTGTTGCCATAGCTCCACAAATGTTTCCTCCTTTTCTTTTCACAATTCCACCTCACAGCACCAATATGGTTTTCTCTTTCGCTTTGCCATTGTTTACAGTTGTGCAAGCCTGCGCAGCAAGTCACGGCCGTGACGGAACATGTCGTGGAAGGCCAGAAAAGAAATCAAACATGCTAGACTGTCTGTGACACACTCTACACTCTACAGTACACAGGATAAAACGATCGATTGTCGTGCATGACACTCATTGTCGTACCCGATCAGAGCCGACAGCCTACGACAGCCGTGTCGGGCTGATATCATGTAGTCTGAACCAGCCATTACATGGATAGATACCAAGTTGACTTGTTTTGTTTACAGTTTGCAACGTCTACTTCTTCCTCTACTCTGTTTACTGGCGGATAACAGCCATACATAGCCCATAGCACCAACTTCTGACCAAACTACGCTGTAGCCGAGTTTAATCGCTCCAAACCAGTTGATGGAAATGTTCCTAATTCGCATTTATTTTTTACATCATTTGAAAAATTTGCTTCAAGTTTGCTTGACAATTCAACGGAAACACTGCTACTAGTGACACAGCTCAATAATATCTGGTTCATGACATAAATGCAGAATATGACCTCAAGATGCAAGATTTTGTAGATGTAAGGAGGACGAACAGATATCTTGACACAAAATAAATGGAAGTCACTTAAATATAATGCTCTATTCAGCTCCCATACAGTTCAGACTGAGTGCTGCACCAAAACGCTAAAGCTACCCAGGCTGAAGTCTGATCAACATTGTCTCCAAATGGCGTGGAAACCTCAAGAACACAACAAACAGAAATGGATGAATCACTAGCATGATGGTTGGGACCAAAGCACCCGACCTTTCTCTTCACCACCAGCTTCTCTTTTCTCCACTCAGTAAAATATTCTCCTGTCTGCAGGAAACGGGAGCCAGCGATGCTCTGACAGTCTGCAGACCATATGCTGCTGCCTGCTAGCATAACTTTTTACTGCAAGCTGTCACTCACTCCCTCTCTGCTCCCAGGGTCAGTGAAGTAGCCATCAGAGCCCGATTTCCCATCAGCCACCACTCTATTCACACTGTGACTCGGCAGTGTTGCTGTTTGAAAGGCCTGAGACATAAATATGCTAGTCAGAGGTTGGATTTTTATACCATCATATGTTTTGAAGGTGAATCTTTATTATTGCTGTTATCACTCAGGATTTGGTTTTGTCTGAATCAACATCACTCTGATCTTGCATAGTATGATCAAGTTTGTCTCTATCTTATTTTAACATGACAATGTCCCCGTTAACAAAGCCAGCTCCATAAAGGAATGGGATTCCCACTTTGTTGTGGAAGAAGTTGACTTACACTGTTATCATGATATTAAATGGGGTGTTATCGGTGGATATCAGCCTCATAGATGTGGGTTAGAAGGGGCCTACTACACCCATTAGTAGGTTTTGTCATCTAATCCCAATTACCGATCACCGAAAGAAGGAATGAAAGAAGACAACAGCGACCTCTAGCAATCATAGTAGTTATGACAGGAGCAAAAGCGGAAGTCAGGCTGTGTAAACAATCTTAAAGAAACAGTGAGTTACTTTTTTTTTTAGCAGAAATGGAATATAATATTCATAACTATGTTTTCATTAGTGTATAATCATCTACAAAGGGAGCGGGTCCTCTTCACGGAGTCCGCCATGTTTCTACAGTAGCCCAGTACGGACAAACCAAACACTGACTCTAGAGAGACCCATTTGCATTTTTAAGTTACCTGGATGCCACCGTCACGCTTGTAAAACTGCGGTAACGTGAGCCGCAGAGTGCAAAACCGTGGTACCGCCAGCCACCGCCTGACCTCTGTTGCTCCTTAAATAATGTTATTATGGTAAGGATGGCCTCTGAGCGAGGCGACCGGCATAACCTCAGTCTTGGAAAGTGAGGAGTGAGCAGAGGGATATTCAGTTGGTTGCAATCTGCAACCACACCACTAAATGCCGCAAAATCCTACCCACTGTACCTTTAGAACACCAAAATGCGATCTTTTCTCCTAAACTTAACAAAGTGGTTTTGTTGCCTAAACCTAAAGAAGCTGTTTTGTTTGTGTTTCATTCAGTTTTACGTGTTAAAACGTGTTGCTTTTAAGTTTTGATTTCACTTTTACAACGTAGTAGGTGTAGCAGGCCCCTACTGACCCACATCTATGAGGCTTATAACAACTGATAATGCACATTTAATGAGCTGATAAGCGAGTCCTGACCTCAGCCCCATCCAACACCTTTGGGATGAACTAGAACACAGACTATAACTGATATATTTGACTTCAAGACATCTCTGACTACATACATGCTGAAAATCAAACATTTTTAACTGTATTAATTTAGATATTTTCCAAAATAAAAGTCCCTAGAAGTGTTTGATTCAACTTTTTCCCATAGTTTAGTGTTAAAAAAGTTTACAAAAATCGCAATATATCGCAATATCGAATCGCAATACATATCGAATCGGCACCCAACTACCGTGATGGTATCGAATCGGGAGATAGGTGTATCGTCCCAGCCCTAGTGTATACATATGAACATAGATGCGTTTATAACATGGATTTCAAGCATAGACTGTTTTCTATTTTGGAGCAGGAAACAAATTATCATCCTGAAGGCATCCTTTCTTTTCCAGCATGTCTGTTAAACTTCATAGTAGTGAAAGGGATGGGGGTTTTTTTTCTCCAAATGTTTTCCTCCCATGTACCTTATGTGCTTGTATAATCTTTATTCATCTATTTACAATGAGAAGAACTGCCTGAGTTGTCAGCGAGCATCATGTATTTGGCCGAGTCTCAGGTGGCTCTGATTTCCCAGCAGGCCAGATGGCAGCGCTGTGTGGGCAGTGTGTGTGTGTGTGTGTGTGTGTGTGTGTGTGTGTGTGTGGACGAGGGGCTGTGTGAAGAGGGCCAGCAGCCTCGTGGAGGGAGGATTGCTCACACCCTGGCTCTCTCCTCTGTCCCCGTGCAGCTGTGCTTCTCCCTCCAACTTGAACTTTTAATTTGTTCAATATGTGGCAGAGGACACGGAGTAAAACAGAACACATGTCTGGTGGCTGAGGCTCGACAGGAAGGGACGCGGAGAGGGACGATGACACCGTGTGTGGAGTTATTTATTTTTAATTTGTAGAAGTCTGCTGCTTCCACCACAGAGGATGGAGGTTAATCTGATAAAGGGACAGTTCACACTTCTTTAGGGTGGATTGCACCAGCAGTTATCAGTTTAAATTAGGGCTGTCAATCGATTCAAATATTTAATCGCGATTAGCCATAGTTAATCGTGATTAATTGCAAATTAATCTCACATTTCCTATCTGTTCAAAATGTACCTTAAAGGGAGATTTGTCAAGTATTTAATCCTCTTATCAACATGGGAGTGGGCAAATATGCTGCTTTATGCAAATGTGTGTATATATTTATTATTTGAAATCAATTAACAACACAGAACAATGACAGATATTGTCCAGAAACCCTCACAGGTACTGCATTTAGCATAAAACGTACGCTCAGATCATAACATGGCAAACTGCAGCTCAACCTTTTGGTCACCCTAAAAATGTCTTATTCTGCGTTCAGCGGTTGTATTTAGCTCCACCCTCTCGTGTCACTTCTGGTTCCAAAAAAACAACATGGCGACAGCCTAAAGGCCGAACTCAAGGCTTCAAAACGACAGTCCAAAAACCAATGGGTGATGTCACGGTGTCTACGTCCACTTCTTATATATAGTCTATAGGTGCAACACACCCTTAGTAGCTTAAGGGTGCTTTCACATTAGAGACCCGGGCCCGGATCCGAGTACACTTTTCCCCAAAGTCCAGTTCGATTGATCAGTGTGAACGCTCCGCATCGTACGGGCACGGTACGGATCGATCGCACCTAATGTGAAAACGCCCTTACCCAAAATCAACAACATTGATTGTGTGCTCCTTGAACAGAAAAGAGTTCCCTGCTTTACCTCTGAGAAGTCAAGTATTATTATTTATTTGTACTTTATTTAATAGCCACATAAAGCACTGAAAGATTTGTGTAAACTTGGTTCTGCAACCCGATGAGACACCAAAAGTTATTCCAACCCTTTTCAGGTTGAAGTGTAGCAGTAGTTTATACTGTAGGTCAACATATCCTCATACAACGATTCGTATGATATCTTCGCACATCTTCCTACGAATATCCAGCAACACGTGTCAATTTCCGCACGTTACATGCGTGCAGTCTTTTTAAAATAAACTTCCGTCTTCACAGGAAACAAGTTGGTTAGGTTTAGGTAACAAAACTACTTTGTTGGGTTTAGGAAAAGGTCGTGGTTTGGCTTAAAATAACTACGGAAGTGTGACAAATAAACCAACATTAACCTCTGGTTTCACACGGAACACGCACAGCAGTCTCCTGGGCGAAAGTCTAGTTTTATTCTCACCCAACCATCCACCCAACCTACAGAGCCCCCCAGGAGAAAGTTTTAGTAACTCGTTCCCTCAAGTTAGTAACTAAATTAATTAAAAAATTACCAAAATTATGCAAAGCATATTTTTCCAAACTAAGTGTTGTAGTACAACTATGAGTAAATCATTGATGTGTGAGGTAATGTTGGTGGTACTACACTGTATAATAGTGAAGTTATGGAATATTTTCATAGCATCTCTTTTCGGCGTTGCATTTTGTAGACGGTCCCTGACCAGCCGTCTCACAGCCGGCTGCACATAGAGACCAATGTAGTGTGTCCAGATCGGAGGACGGCTCGTTTTGATTAAAATGAGGTTGTAGCTCGTTGTCCACCTTACTACGATTAGAAAGAGCTATCGTTTGTGTTTTAACAACGTTTCGGTTATGAGTTATTGATCCGAAGTCAATGAGTTGACTGAATGATTGGAGGAAGTGCACTATGAGGGAACTAACTTGAGGGAACGAGTTAATACATTTTTCTCCTGGCGGTGTAGAGGGGCTTCGTACCGACCTCCTCCTTACGCGGCGTTTGTTGCTCTTTATACTTCCTGATTCACGATTACATGGATTACATACTAATTGCTTTCATGGAATATATCCGAATTACAGTGCATTCATTTTTGAAGGTATAGCTACGAACGATGTATGAGAACAGGCTGTGTAGGTACTTCATGCAGTACAAAGTGTACAGCAGCTATATGATGCAGGATGGAGTTGCTGTTGAGCTCATTAACATTTTGTCAGAACAACACAACAAGTGTTGGAGTAATGTGATGAGTGTTGCAGTCGTCCTGTTGCTGTTGGATTAAGTAATCCCTAGATTAACTAAGATACTGTATAGGCTGCAAAGCTCTAATGTGGAGGAAAAAAAGTCTCTGTTCTGGTAATAAAATCTTTCAAAGCCTGTTAGCTTATCACTGCAAAATAAGCATCTTGCAACTGGATTACAACTCTCATGCTTGCAAGTGTTTTCACACTCCAGTCCAGATGGGAGATTCGTTCTGTAACCTAAAATGGGTGCCTTCTTTGGTGCATCTCTTTTCTGTGTTTTTTGATAAATGTGACAAACTATACAATCAATTAAGACGACAAGCCAATACAAATATTTGGAAGGGAGTTAACTCGCCATCAGCTGTGTTTTTATTTGCCTCCCAAAAGTGGTTGTGGAGACTCGTTTGAAACTGGTTCTGAGAGGAGACGAACACATGGCAACTTCCACTTTCACTTGTAGTTTTGTTGAACTAATAGATTAGAGAAGATTTCTAGATTATTCTCTAAATTCTAGATGGAAAGTTGAGAAAAACATCCATTGAAACACACAAGTAACTTCAAGGGCCTGACTCTGAACTGGACCCTCCAGACTACAACATGACCGAAGAGTTTTTAAGGTGAACCGACACTTTGGGCAGCATCCACCGCTGTATTCAAAACCCTCTGATTCAGTACCTGCACACAATGAATGGATTCAGCTCACATAACTAATGTTCCTTTTCCATTTCTTTGGCATGTTCGAAGACGTGTCCAGTTGCAACCTGCAGCTGTGCCCGCTCACTAAAAGCTTTTCATGCACTCTGAACAAACATTTCAGACGCTTCAGGTTTCATCTTTAACTGTATCCGTGTCAGTAACGGACGCATTGTTCACTTTAGGTCATTTCCTGGATGATTGTTTGCACATGTGGCTTTTTAAACAGGTGCGCTCAGCTGAAGCAGTGTAGTTTGGGAATGATTGTGGCGTACACAATTATCATGAAACCCTTGAAGCTAGCCAGCATTTCCTGTGGTTGTACTGTATGACGTCTTTTGAAACGTTTACCAACCTTCCAGCCTTTGTTGACTTAAGTGGTCTTTTCCCCCCCAAGTCCCACGTTGAGGGCAGGAAATTGGAAAGACCCACAATAGATCCGTACAGGGGGTCTTTAGGGGGAGATAGCAGGTCAACAGTATACATCACATAGAAGTGGTGTATAATGGCGTATAACATGATAATAAGTAGTATATGTCGGCCATCCCCATGCTCTATTATGTCTCATAAGTTGTTATAGCAATGTTTGGGTTGAAACCATTTGTTGCACAGATTTTGTGCTAAATTTAACCATTTTTTACCACTTGAGAAGCTTAAAACTGATCAATAATCCCTCCAAAATACCACATTAAGACACCAAAACATTGAGGAACACCGTAGAAAAAGCCATGCTGTGATTTGGGATCAAAAACTTTTGACATTTTGGAGATTTCTGCAAGAATTGCATTTTTCGGCGATTGGATGGCGAGCACTTCTGTTGTGTAAACTGCTCAGAAACCCCCTTATTGTCAATCTAGCTAGGAAAGCCATCCATCCTCTGAATGATCTAGGTCTCTAGTCTGATCCATCCATCCTCTGAATGCTCTAGGTCTCTAGTTTGATCCATCCATCCTCTAAATGCTCTAGGTCTCTAGTTTGATCCATCCATCCTCTGAATGCTCTAGGTCTCTAGTTTGATCCATCCATCCTCTGAATGCTCTAGGTCTCTAGTTTGATCCATCCATCCTCTGAATGCTCTAGGTCTCTAGTTTGATCCATCCATCCTCTGAATGCTCTAGGTCTCTAGTTTGATCCATCCATCCTCTGAATGCTCTAGGTCTCTAGTTTGATCCATCCATCCTCTGAATGCTCTAGGTCTCTAGTTTGATCCATCCATCCTCTGAATGCTCTAGGTCTCTAGTTTGTGGCTGTAAAGTTTCATGAGGCTGTGATTACCCTAGAGGTCACCACAGGTCATTTTATACAGTGAAAATGAAAATGGCCATGACAGTTTTTCCTTGCCAAAATGTAGCGCAAGTTTGGAGCCTTGTTTAGCCTCCTTCATGACAAGCTAGTATGACATGGTTGGTACCGATGGATTCATTAGGTTTTTCTAGTTTCATATGATATCTAGCTCTAAAAATGAACCTGCTACAGCCAGACGGACTGGTCTCATTGGGTTAAACATCCCCTGTTTGTTATGCAGAATATAAAAAAATGAAATATTCTGTAATGAAGTGAAGGATCCAGATGTTCAAATGATCTTGTTATAAGTCTTAAAAACCCCACCCATGCATGTGGTAACCGATTTGTATAATAGTATAATTAATATTTACAATGTTTGTGTATCAGGAGCACAAAAGCACATAAAAAGGCCCAGAGTTTGGTCAGCGCTCTACGTTGCTGCTGCTGCTGTCTGCATCAGAGCTCCTCAGAGAGTTGCAGCTCAGGGGGACTCAAGCTGCTCAGGGTGTGAACGCTGCGATGAGAGATGAGAATGAAAATCAAACACACAGTCAGTCACTCTCTCTCTCTCTCTCTCTCTCTCTCTCTCTCTCTCTCTCTCTCTCTCTCTCTCTCTCTCTCTCCTTCACTTCACTTCTGGAGCTCTGCCTCCAGTAACAAGCCAGCGGTCCCAGTGACAAACATGTTGTGTGAGGACTGGGCAAACGTGGACCTCTGCAGCTCCTGAGAGTGTCAACAGGCTTCAGTGTAGGTGGCTAAAAACAACTCAGGTCAGATATTGAAGTATTCCTCAACATGAGCACGAGTTGGGACTCCTGTTGAGAGGATTATTTAAAACGCTGAGATTATTGACAACACAAGATTTAACAATTTGTAATAAACGGTGAAGGAATCCTGTGATTTTTGGCAGCATGTTAGCTCTTTGTTACGTTGTGAGTTCTTTTAAAAAAGGTCTTACTAAAGATATTATTAGTGTTGCAATGGGCAGTCAATGAATTGATGAGAAAATTCATCAACAGCTTTAATAATTGATTAACCGTTTTAAGTAGTTCATCCAATAAAACGCCAACGTTTGTACAGAATGTTCCAGCTTCTTCAGCGTGGCACTTTGCAGCTTTTTTCCGCCTCATATCATCATTTATTGATTTTTTTATTTTTTAACAATGAATATTACTTTACTTTCTGACATTTACAGACTAATTAATGATAATAATAATAATAATAATAATAATAATAATAATAATAATAATAATAATTGGGGCTAGAAAACTAGAAAACCTAAAGAATCCATTGATACCAACCATGTCATACTAGCTTGTCATGAAGGAGGTTAAATAACGCTCCAAAGGAAAAACTGTCATGTCCATTTTCAAAGGGGTCCCTTGACCTCTGACCTCCAGATATGTGAATGTAAATGGGTTCTATGGGTACCCACGAGTCTCCCCTTTACAGACATGCCCACTTTATGATAATCACATGCAGTTTGGGGCAAGTCATAGTCAAGTCAGCACACTGACACACTGACAGCTGTTGTTGCCTGTTGGGCTGCAGTTTGCCATGTTATGATTGGAGCATATTGTTTTATGCTAAATGCAGTACCTGTGAGGGTTTCTGGATCAATATCTGTCATTGTTTTGTGTTGTTAATTGATTTCCAATAATAAATATATACATACATTTGCATAAAGCAGCATATTTGTCCACTCCCATGTCGATAAGAGTATTAAATACTTGACGAATCTCCCTTTAAGGTACATTTTGAACAGATAAAAAATGTGCGATTAATTGCAATTAATCATGGACAATCATCTGATCAATCGCAATTCAATATTTGAATCAATTCACAGCCTTAATAATAATAATAATAATGAGTTGATTGATAATATAGATAATCATCAATCAGTTTAAGTATTGATTTTCATACCTTTGCTTCAAACTATCACAATTTTGCAAATCACAATTTTGGTTTCCCACAATTAAATGAAAATGCAATATTTAGTTTAAAATTCGTGCTCCTCTTATAGAAAACTTTGCTGCATATCAAATCAAGCCCTTCCTAAACTAACAGCCAGTAACCAGGGCGCGATCCAGATGTTTTGGCCTCAATCTGGGGCGGTTTAATGCCCGATCTGCGCATATTTTTGGGGCAAAATGCACTGAATTCAGTTGAAGAAGAAGCTTATTTTAAGTTTTATTTTGATGCAAAAATGTGTGCATTAGCAGGAATATAGCAGAGTGTAAAAGTGAAAGCAGCACTCTGTTGATTTAAATGTGAAAGTGCAATAAAAATATTGTGTACCGAAAATCAATGAATAATCATGATCTCAATATTGATCAAAATAATTATCATTTGGTCCATAATCGTGTAGCCGTACAGCAAACTATCTACTATTATGTGTTGGACGTGTCCGATATATCAACATGGATTCTAATCAGTGTAGTTTGATATCAGGGTTTCATATATTTCCATTAGTTTGAATAGGAAGCCGGTGGAGTGTCAGTAATGAACCTTATTAATCACAGTCTTCATTTGGAAGTCTCTCTGACCCCCCCCTCCTCTTGTCTCTTCACCTCTCCATCTCCCCACCTGACTCATCCGCCCGTCTATCCGCCGTCACGCTCGCGTCCGTCTGATGAGATTCCACTGACATCCCGTGCTGACATATTCAGACTATTGTTCTGCCGCTCCGGGTGGCACAGGTGGGCCTCCGTCTCTCCAACATGGCCCAGTTACAAGGCGGCGCTCCCTGCCAAGTCAGGCCCCGCTCATCCGGGAACAGGGGAGCTGGAATGGGTTTGACCGTATTGTGCTGCACCTGCTTCGCCCTCGCACCAGATCCCCCTGCTTCGCCTCGCCATTCTGCCCGCCGCGGAGAGCACTTCTCCCCTCGCCGAGCCCCTGCGCCGCAAAACCCGTAAAATCCACTGAACTTAGCCGCTCTGATGGCCGCGGCCAAAACAGCATCTGATGTGCCTTATTTGTTGACTGTGTGAGATTAGTTGCAGAGGGTACACGTCGAGGGGCTTACCATGCAGAGATGGAGCGAAGCCCCCACCCCTCCATCAAACACCCACCAGCCCTGCCAAATAATGAGGAATGGAAGATTCTCCAGCTTGTCTAAAGCCCTCGTCACAGTCGGTCCGTGCACACTTCTGCTCCTGAGCCAGACTGTAGTGCAGATATACTGTAAGAGCTCCCACACCAGAGGAACCGGCTGCTGACTTCTGCAGTCGCTCTGCAGCTCTGGAGACAACATCCTGGTCATTTCTGTCCCTCAGCGGGACGCTGTGGGAGGCCTGCACGTGCAAGGATTTCTCAAAGAGATGTGCAGCTCTAATATGTGCACATTTTAATGCAAATTCAGCACATGAATCAGATGTTTTTAAAATCAAATTATGTGCTAATTCAGAAACGTTCCTGTCATACCTCTGAAACCCAAATTAAAATCCAAATTTACTTTTTTTCCTCATCAACTCAAATGCAACTTGAGCTGTGATCAGTTAAACACTCGTACTGCGTCCACAACCACGATGAGTCTCTGGACATCATGCCTGGATAATGAGAGTGAATCAGTGTGTAAATCCAGAGAGCAGGAAGCAGAAACCAGGTTACTGAGAGAAATCATGTTCAGTGAGGAAATCAGAAGACGTATTTACACGTGTTGGATTTACTCTCATTAGTCAGTGAGGACGTTTCCCTCATTTTGAACCACCATTGGCTCATTTTTAGTCTATTTGAAGGTGTCCTGCTTTTGTGATATGACGCTGCAGCCTGATCTTTTTTTGGACACAGTGAGAGGACAGTCTCTTTCTCTGTAGAGCGAGCACACCGTCTCATTCAGACTGATTCATATCAGTTTCAGTGGGACTTTGGATCGTCTTATTTTTGAGGATGCACCGCTACGAGTCTTTTCCCTCATCCTGGCACACTGAAGTCTTTATCATGTACATGTGCACTTACACAATACCAGTTAGAGATGAGTGATGGGGATTGATAAGGATTTATTGATATCAATGTGAATGATTCTGTTTATCGGTTTGATTCTTTATCGATTCCCTTATTGATTCCTGTGACAGGAGAAAAAGTCCTACACAGGTTTTCAGTATCTACGCAGCTGTTTTATTGAACACCGTGTAGAATGTCGGCCTAGTAACATTTGCACGTGTTAAAATAAATTGCAATGCTCCTTTTCTACAAAGGATATAACTTGGAAAACAAATATAAAACTGACTGATGAAAAATAAACAATTTTCTTTGTCAAAGAATAAATCTGCGAAGCCTGTCTGCGTGGCGCTAACGTTATTATAACGTAGGATATTTGCCCTCGGTGATGGATGGGCCCTCGTGCGTAGAGTGTCAAATACTTGGCATTCCTAGAATTTCAGCCCATGTTGCATCGAAAGATGTTTCAACATATTGCTTTGTGTTTCCACCCTTTATTTTTACAGATATTAAGAGTAGCACTGTTGTCATCTTTACTCGTGAAATGAAGCCACGCTTTGGACCGTGTCTTCCTCTCCGTCATGACTCCTTCCTGTTGGAAGTTTCCATCAGCGTAGATGCTGAGTTTGATGTTGTGACTCAGAGTTTTTGCAACGCACAACTGTCAGAAAAACGTGGCGGCATTGATAGAAGGAATTGATAATCTCAGAGGCGTACGATTCCAATGGATCGGACAATATGGAACCGGTTCTTGATTCCCCTCCCTAGTAGAGATTCAGTTATGCATCTATGTGAGCAAAAAAAAACGGATTCTCCAGCAGAAATGTGTCTCTGTTAAGCTGGTTTCTCTGATCCTTTAACCTGCACTCAAACACACAGCTGTGAAGAGTTCAAAGCCAATTGGGGGCTTTTATTTTGAAATTTCTGCCTATGATTGTGTGACTTTCCTCTCACCTCAAAGGATGTTTATGTTGCACATTACAGGGTCAGAAAACATCTCTCTTATCACTTGTGATTTTAAACCTTTGAGGAATCAGGAAATTGTCTTTGTAAGAACAGTTATTGTTTGTGAGAAAACATGTTGCTGTTGAGTAACAAACTTCCATTCACCCTCATTGAATGGTGATCTGTATGGATGGATGTGACTAAAACAAAGTGGGTTTTTCTATTGTGATTTGGGTGAACTGATCCTTTAGTAACACTCCTGCTGTTGCAGATATGACGCCGCTCACCGCCTCTAAATATTTACAGTCAAAGGAGGCAGAGGACCAAAGTTCCCAGAAAGGATTAATGAATAAACCGTCATGATGTGATGACCAGGTTACAGTGAGCACATGTAAACACACACACAGACAGACAGACAGAGAGACAGAGAGATGAAGAGGAGCAGAGAGTCAGAGAGTTCTATGTGAGTGTGTTGGAGGTTGGAGGCCGGCTGGCTGCTGGGGATTCGCTGTGCGAGAGCTCCCTCTTGGTGCCAGTCGGCCTACTGTTGGTGAGCAGGACGCTGCTGCTGCTGCACCGAGACGCTCAGACAGCTGCCCACACACACACACACACACACACACACATACAGTATAAGTACACATGTTGGGTGAGACCATGCACACAGGGATGAAAGTGAGACGTCTTTTTTTGTCAGTATTCTCAGAATCGTGCTGCTGCTTCACCAGCTGATTCTTCATTTGATGTGATTTAAATATGATTTCTGCTGATTGTTTGACTTTATTTGTCCTGAAATTATGATGTCATTAATTATTTTTATTTAAAGTAGACGATTATTTTCATTATCGATTAATCTGCCTACTTTTTTCTAGATTGATCGTTTAATCGTTCAGTTAACAAAGTTGTCAGAAAATAGTAAAAAATGTCCTTCCCAATTTCTCAAAGTCCAAGATGATGTTTTTAAATGTCTTGTTTAGTCAGTCAAAAACCCAAAGATATTCAATTGAATATGATATAAAAGCAAATCTTCATAATTGAGATGTTGAAAACAGAATTTTCTGACACTTTTGCAGGAAAAATGACTTTAACGATCAATCCATTATCAAAATAGTCGCTGATTATTTTTTAGTCGAGTAATCGTTGCAGCTCTACTGAAAAGTGTGTTCTCTATTCTTTTAGTTTTATATACGTTAATTATGTACGACCTCTTATTATTAAGCTGTGTTTATTGTGTTCCTGGTTTGATTTTACCTGCATCGGAAGACATTTAATACATATGGATAAATATTTTTCTTTATTTTTATCTTTATATTTTATTTGTAATTATTATAAACAAAGATGTTTTTTTAAACATTTATCTATTAACCTCCACATTTGTACCTCTGTAAATATGTAAAAGTGTAAATTCAAATTTAAGTTAACTATCTTTTTGCTATTTCTGCTTTAATCGCTGCTTTTATTTATTCGTTTTTATTCTTAACTACAATGAGAGAAGCCTGCAAAATTTCAATAAAGACAATAAAGATCATTGTATTATTTTAATAGAAATATCTGTTATCAAAGAGCCAATAATCAAATCATGATGCCTACACTTTTTATGTAAATTAGATTATAGGGAAATAAATAGAGATGTTCATTAGAAATATTAGCACATGTAAAACAAAAGGTGTTAATTACTCAGTAGTACTAGTAGAATAACTGCAGTAACGTTTTGATTATAGAAGTAGTAATACTCTCTGTCTTTGTGTCTCTGTGTGCTCTGCAGGGTCGGTGTATTAATTTCAGCCGTGTGCAGCGTCAGTAGGAGAGAAGAGAAGAGAAGAAGAGAAGGACGACGGTGTGTAAACCAACCATGTGCTGATCGCTGAGGACCACAGAAGAAGAATTCCAGTTTGTTTTTATTGAAGATCTTTCCGTCCTGCAGCTGAAACCACTATCTGTTCACTCCGCTCTACTATAAGCACAAAGTTTCCCTTTCTGGTTTCCTGCTCACCGGGTGAAATGTTAATATCTTATTCATTAAGTTATTTTCTACCTTTTTATATTATGAGACCATTTTTTTAAATTAAGAAAAAAAAAAGCATCCCAGAACTCTTTCCCAACATATTCTGACCATATTGTGCCTTCTGTGAAAAACCTAATTTCACGGACACAGACGGAAGCTATCTAAAGAAAAAAAAAAAAAAAAAAAGCTGGAGGAAGGGGGCTGTTTGCCGTTGGCGTGGAAGTCGGAATAATCCCAGTGGGCCTCACAAGTGCAGAAGTCCGTTGCCTCTTGGCAATGTCTCATCACAGATCCTCTCCAACTTCAGCGGCGCTGCACGCCCGCCGGCCGCCCTCTGACTGGCTCATCTTGTCATTTTAACACTGAGAAGTGCACACGCATGACAAATTGTAGACAGGATGCCCCCGAGGTATTGGACGGCACCGAGACTTTGCCCTGTAGTTTTATCGTTGTTGTGTTTTTTTTTTTTTTTAAGACACCTTCCCTTTCATTATGCACTCAGGACAAGAAAATTAATAGAGCGTTATTCGACCGCAGGACCAAGGAGGATCTCCAGCTACGTTTGAGGGATTGATGCCTTCAAGACCTTGACATGGCGCTTGGTGTTTTTTGCCCCTGTTTTTCAGCGCAGTCTGCTCTCTGCTCAGCAAGGCGTAGCACATCACCGCCCATAAACAGGCCCATCACTTAGGACTTTTTAAGATATAGATACTGCGGCCGCCGCAACGCTCCTCGGCTCCCACCGTCTCAATCCTCCGAGGGGGCTTCCCGGGCCGCGTCACAACCCACTAGTTCACCAGAATATCAAAGTTTAATTAAAATAATTAAAGGCAACAGCAAGCAGCAGCCTGTGAAGACCTGGCTGTCTGTTTTTTATGTCTTTTGACATTGAATGACCTATTACTGCGTTACTCACAGGAAAAAGAGGACACGACGCCACGGTGACGGTGCGCCACGTCCAAAACGCAAACCCAAAGTAACGGATGCGATGGACGGATAAGTATTGTTCATTTCCAGAAATTATGTCCCACCCCCCCTCTCTCTCTCCTCCACCCCCAACTGCCTCACCCCCCAAAAAAGCAAAGCAGGGTATATATGTATTTATATATATATATTGTGGATTTGTCAAGCGCGCTGTCACGACGCCAATCTCCAAATGATGTTAGTGTGAGCGGAAACACTGTGGGGGAGGAAAAGGGGGCAGCAGCTGAAGAAAAAGGCTCGAATGATCCAGTCACTTCGGATACCGTACTTCAGATGCAAAATGGATATTCGAGTCGAAACCTGACAAAGCGCGGCCGACTTTGACGGGAAGCGGTATAGACAATGACCAGTGGCTGGGTCAGTGGGATGTCTCCGTGCAAGCAGGGAAGCTTATCAAATGACACTAAAAATAAGTTCAACAACCATCAAGTTTTGAGGGGGGGAACGGGTCTCGCATTCGGCGGGCGAGCGCTGCGGGACGGGGGCGGCGCGCAAAACAACGCCGGTCTAATTATTATTCCTTTGTTTCGTCTTCGTCCCGATCGCAGGGACGTAAATAATCCCAAATCAAATCCTCGGGGTGTGCTGGTATTTCTGTCCGACTTAAACGCTTTTAGCCTCTTGCATAATTTTTTTTCCCGCTGACATTTAATGGGCTCGTCAGCCTCTTTCTGGACCGACGAGGAGATTTTTAGATTTTTTTTTTTTAATGTTACAACCAAGAGCAGAGGAACGGTATTAACCCGACTAATGAGATATTTACATAGCAGTCACAACACTGCTAATAACACGTCACCCGTCCCCTCCTCTCCACACAGCCTTACACACCACAGTATTCACTTTTTAGTGTTGTACATTTAAAACAAATTGTTGAATATCTTTGTGCCTTTTTTTAAAATGATTTAAAAGTATTTTTTTATATTTCTGCACTTGTTAAATGAGTTTTTTTTAATCACACAAAATAGTCATAATTGTTGATATATCTTCATTTCATTCATCTCTCAAAATTACAGATTAATTTGCATGCACTACTTTCTGCTTAGTACATCATTATCAGCTCATTTACGGTGCAAAACAAATGTGTAATTTATCATTTTATATTCTTTAAAATTGTACAGTTTGTGCCTTTTTTATATCCACGTACAGTTGCACCTTTAAGTCCAGGTTGGAGCCACACAGGCTGCACATAATGTGTGTGAGCTGCAACCCAAAAATAGCCAAAATCAAAGCCTTTTTTTATGAGTTTTACACTGTTTTTATTCTGTTCTTGTTCTACACTGCAGTCTGTTGTGTCAAATATACATTGAATGAAAAGCAAAGAGTGTTTTTTTTGTGGTTTTATTTTTCAACACGCGTGTGTGTGTGTCTGCGTGTGTGTGTCTGCGTGTGTGTGTGTGTGTGTGTGTGTGTGTGTGTGTGCTGGTAGGGGTGGACATGCTAAAGGCCATCTTTAATTGGGCCCTCACAGATTTATAGGGCCCGACAGGGAACGTGATTATACGGAGTGTGTGTGGACAGAGGAGTGGACAGTGTGCAGCCTCGCTTCCCCCTGTGAAGTCAGTCACCGGAGGCACCGCGCACACACACACACACACACACACACACACACTCACACACACACACACACATACAGCATCCCTCCGAGGTCTTCAACGCCCCAAAAATGAGGTCTTGCATTTAGTAAAAATATGCGCTCGTACACCTTCTGCTTTATCCATGTTTGCATGCTGTGACAAGATGCCAGCTGAGATGTGTGTGTGTGGGTCAGTGTGTGTGCGTGTGTGTGTGTGTGTGTGTGTGTGTGGGGGTCAGTGTGTGTGTATGTGTGTGTGTGTGTGTGTGTGTGTGTGTGCGTGTGTGTGTGCGTGCAATAACCCCTCCTCCATGTTGGCAGTGAGCGAGGGACAGCGATGTCTCGTTGTTGGAGCTTTAGATGTCATAAAGATCCCACTCGTTTGTAGAATAAACTCTCCTCTTTCAGGTTTTCATCTCATTTCTGACACTAAAAGTCTCAATAAATGAGTTAAGTTGAGTTTATTAGGATCCCCGTTGGCTGACGCCACGACGCCAGCTAGGCTGCCTGGTGTCTGACACACATTAGATACATTCAAACATCACATACAAAAAGCACTGTACTCACATTACTTTATATAAAGTGAGGTATACATATTTCAAACCAAGCTTTCCTACAGACGCCGCTGCGTCGTCGTTCTACCAGCTGTATGATGAGCAGTAGAGAACTGAAGTCATCAGTCTGTTAGTTTGCTGAAGTCTTGATTACAAACATTTTACTGACAAACAGCTGCATGAAACCAGAAAAACCTCATAAAACCAGTGAGTCACGAGTCTGGGTATTCACAGTTCCCCGAAGCTTTAATGCTGATTCTGTATAAAGTGGACTAAAAACATCCTCTACTGTGTGTGTCACTGTGATCCACAGACAGGACGGCTCCATGCTCACTAACTAAACCGTCACCGTAAGCTGATTACTGCTGACCAGTTCACACACACAACACCAACACCAGCATCGGAGACGTTACGTAGACTTTTATAAAGTGCTTTATTTTAATATCTGCTTATCTGCTCTGTTTCCTGTTGTGCTCCTGATCAGCAGCTAAACACAGCTGGCTGCAGGAAACACTTTCATATTCATCCTGTTAAAGATGACGTTTCCAGACTGAAGTCTGGTGCACGACCGCTGTGCAGACATCACGTAACCCGTCCTTGTCTTACTGTACTTTACTGTTACTAGCAGCATTATAAGTTGATGTACAAGTTGGAAGTTCATGAATGGTAGAAGTTCATCTCTATAATTTCGCCTGCAACACTGCACACGTTTATCTCCTGAACACTGGAATGGACGGTGGCTCGGAGTCAAACAACCCTCTTTTGCCTTTTGACAGATGCGAAAAAACGCAGAAAATGGAACCTGTTCCGAAAACTTTAATGACGTACAAATGGTCGCTATATGGTGACAGTAGTGCATGAAACAGGTAACCTGAAAAAATCATGTTCCTCTGTGTCCTCCGGTGCTCCTAACGGCATCTGCAAGATTTCACAGACCGGAGGAAAACAAGCAGTCAGAGCTGATCTGAGGTCTGCTGTCCAGCTGCCGTCTATGAGAGCCGGCTGTCAATCACTCTGAACTCCGACCAAACGGTGAAACTAGGCAGCGCTGATCAAATATGAATCAATATTCTGTTACGTTAATGCCTATTTCTCTCCTCACATGTTTTCAGACTCATCTTGTAGTGCACGGTTTAGCTGTAAAATGAGACAGTTTGTGACGCCGCCGCCATTGTGAAATCTGGTAAAGGAACGTCAAGTACCGGTCACATGACCGGAGCACAACCAATAGGAATGCTCTCTCTCAATGAAATGACCTGTGATTGGTCAAAGTTTCCCGTCACGGGCTAGATTTTCTAAAGCCTGAAATCAGAGCCATGAGGAGGAGCAGAAGTCTAGTTATCTCTCAGAACACTTGAATAATAATATGCTGAAAGGTTATTATGGAATTTTTGCCTAATGATGCCAAAAACATTCTGCCTACTGCAGCTTTAAATCCCCCCCAAAAAAGTGGACGAAGAATATCTACAACAGACGAGATGAATGTATTCACACGGGGGACAAATAAAAATGGACTGAAACAAAAGACATGAAGTGGGTGAACAGTTGGTGGGAAAGAAGTGCAAATAAAGAACAACTAAAAGAAGGTAAAAACTACCAACATGACAAAAAGAAACAACTCATTCATCCTCAAAAAATAACTCCTGTGAGTAGATTTGCGAGTTGTCAGGCAAAACAAAATCTTTTCACTGTACATTTACTGTTTAATTAATTACTTATAGTCAATAAAAACAATCTTTAAAAGACAAAAATAACTCCTGAACTGTAACTACAATTTTAACAAACTTTCAATGCAAATAAAAACGTTATTTTTGCGACAACTTTTTGTGAGAGAGTCACACTGGAGCCGTCTCATATACGACGCTGCCATTCAAGCTTATACATCATGTGTAATGTAAACGGGCTCAGTGCATAGAGACACACTGATGTACCAGAACAAACAAAATAGTTTGGAGATGAAAAGACATCTGAAAGGAGAATAAAGCAGCTGAATTACCCAAAAAGATGTCGCCTGTTTAAAGAAGCTTAGACGCTGCGAATATTCTTTATTTCAGCAGGAAATGAATTCACAAATATGAAACAAAACAGAAACAAGATGGTCAATTTGTAGAAAAGAAAATTAATTTTTATGACTAAAGTTGATTAAACTCACATCCCCTCACACGTCAGGCATCACTGCAGCAACTTTGAGAAGAAAACAATTCACTCTTGTACGAGTTTGATCCCTCGTCTAACGTACTGATTGGAATAAAAGAGGCACATGAGGACGGCAGCATCCTTCTTCTATTTTTATATTAACGCTCACAGCCAAGAAAACACCGAGCAAACTCTTAAATCCATCCTGAGCTGTGCCACAAGGTTCTGTTTTCGCAATTTGATGGAGGGGGCTTAGCCGCCATAAAATTTCAACCTCCACTTCCCCTGATAAAGTTTCTCTGGCAGGCAGCGAACGGACTTAAGCAGCTGTTGCCCCCCCCTCCCCGAAAGCCCGTCTGGCTTTCCCAGGTTATCCCGATTTGCACAGTTGTCTCTGAAATTTTTGGGTAACTGTGGGATCAAATACTCCCGCTAACCTTTGAAAAGCCTGAGCCCAGACCCCGTCGGATCCGGAGGGGCAGCCCGTGCGCCCTAAGAACAGCTTGTTAGAGTTGACACTTGATTTTATGCATTGTATTTCTGAGAGCATTACAACTAAATCCCCTTCTCAGGCGATACGGAGGGCTGCTGTTCAGCGACGGCTGCGGAGAATGCAGGTGGGGGGATTAGGAGAGCTCGGCGGTTTGGGATTTTGGAGCTTTATCTTGATGCTCTTTTCTGTGAGCTCCCTGTGAAATTTAAAGCCCAATATACTATATATGCTGATAAAGATTTAGGACTCCTGTAAGATGATTAGACTGTGTGTCAGTGATGGTGTACAGTTATTTCAAGAGAGCATGCGAGGAAGCGGAAACCCACGTATGTATGTGTAATAGAAGTCCAATCTTATTACACGCAGGATCTGGGTGATTGTGCGCACTACAATAAAACATAATCATAATGAACCGTGAGACGATAAAATGTGTATTTCCAAATGCTTTACTTAGAAAACAGACTTGTAACTAAGTACTTCTACCCAAGTATTGTACTTGTACATGCAGAAAAAATGTGGTCAGGCTGTTCTCATACACTGTTCGTAGCTAGACCTATGAAAGGTAATGCACTATAATTTGTATATATCCCACAAAATCAATTTGTATGTAATCCACGTCATCGTGAACCAGGAAGTATAAATAGTGACAAACGCCGCGTAGGGAGGAGGGCGGGGTGGATGGGTGCGTCAAAAACGGCAGACTTTCACCAGGAGACCGTCGTTCAGGTCCCGTGTGAAACAAAGTCAACATTGATTTGTTTGTCACATAACTTCCGTACATCCTAAACCTAACTAAGTTGTTTCCTGTGAAGAAGAAATATTTCATACGTATGAGGATACGTTGCAGGCGTACATCAGCCCAGTTCAGAAAACAGGAAAACATGTTGGCATTGTACGTTTCTGCAAACCACGGATACGTTGAATGTGTACGCTTTTGCATTCGGCCGGATCAAGTGACGTAGTACAAAGAGCATCTGTTATTAAAAGTTAAAGATAGGGTTGACGATGTTGGAAAGCTAGCATCATTTGAAAGTAGCATCGCCTCCCCCCCCCCCCCCCCCCACACACACACACACACACACACACACACACACACACACACACACACACACATGCACGAGCACCGCCACATTGTAACTACTTCACAGACACAGAGCGGAGAGGACCTCAACTCAACAACGCTACCTCATGATAAATAACCGCGGCAGTGCTACTGCAGGGCTGAGTTTTCTCTTCCATTCTCCAGGAAACGTGCGGCGGCGACGCGCTTTGAGTTCAGGCTGGTGCACGTCAAGGGTAGAGTACGAACAGGGAGGCAGGGAGGCATCTGATTGGTTCTTTCCAAGCGGACCACGAGGCAGTGATTGGTAGACGTTTTTACAGGATTACAGCAGCTACAGATTACGCCTCTTTTCCAGTCCTTTTTCAGAGCTCATCAGTAATGGATCGCTGTCGGGGGGTAAAGACCATTTCAACCAATATAACAATTAGTGTTTACTGGAGAACATCGTCAACCCTGCCTTTAAGTGGTATTATAACGAGTATAACAAGCGAGAAAGTCACACATGACACAATTTCAATAATTTTGTCAATTATTATGGGTTATTGACGTACATAACTTAGGTTGTTCAGATTTTAGGGATATGGAGTATTTGAAGATACTCCAAGAAATGACATCACAATAAGCAAAAATACCAATGTAGGCACTGGCGGACCAGAACTGTATACAATATAACAGTCTGAAAGGGGCCATGGTGCATGATGTGATGAGTAGGCTATGTTTAGCCTTGATAAAGTGCTATTGATTAAAGTACACTATGCTGATAATACTTTACCAAACATACTGTACTTGTTTTGTACATTGTAGTATTGCTATACTGAGGTAGCAAGCAGACAAAACTTAATCTATATCGCAAATTTAATTCCAGGGTAGATGCCGTGCGCTTTAGTTCTTAGGACCATAAACACTAAAAGCCACTTCACTAGATTTTGATTTGGTCATTGGAACAACTGAAATATGACTTACAGTAGAAAGTCATATTTAATAGAAGAGGATCATAATTGATAGGCAGGTCAGAGATGTACCGCAGAGCAAAGCCAGCAAGTAAATGATCTGATTACTTCTCCCACTAGAAAAGAGCAGATCTAGTTGTTTTGTTAAATTAATTTCCTTCAGAATACTTTAATGTTTGAGATATTATGTGAGCGTGTTCTCAGATGAACAGATGGTGAGCACATGTAGAAGGTTGCAGATGCCGTTCTCCCTCTCCCACCTATTGCTGCACACACAGAGAGATAAATAAATAACTCTTCTCACAGCAACCTGCTTTTGCACCTAAATCTGTGCCGCGCTCAGAGATGCTCCTGCTAGGTATGAAATAATGATGGCACAATATGTGTGCTGAAGCTCCGCGGGGGCATATGTTGAGTCAGACGGCCGAGCGAGATCACCTGTCCGGCCGGAGGGGCCGACGGGCCGTCTGGAGCCCACTAATGATAAACCTCCAACATACTGACTGTCGGCTCATGGCGGGCCTTCTCCGAGCTGCAGATCCACGCGGGCAGCCGCGGTCGCTTCTGCTCCGCGTCTGAACCCACGCTGACCCGGCGCGGCGGCTGACTGAAGGCCCTCTGAGCCAATCGCGTGGGGCCGTGTGAGCCCGGGCCGGCCCGGCGGGGGGGTGGAGCCCTGGCAGAGCCGGGTCGAGTCACCTTGCCAGCAGCGCTCTGCGTCGCGCTTTAATGAAGGCAGAGGGAAACTTTGGCTGGAGGTGTTTGTGTGTAATCATGTCACATTTCCAGAGAGGCGAGAGGAGGCAGCAGATCGCTTCTGACTTCTCCAGCAGATGTTTGGAAATGGTGCTAATGTTGTGGATTATGTCTGTGGGTGAACAACACTGATACTAATGACAACTGAGTTTGCTTGGGTGAAATGTGCCTTTAACCGAAATATATGCATAAAATATGTCTCATAAGCAGCGTTACTGTAATCATATCAGCTGGTCCAGTGACGCATTGTATTTGATTTAACTCAAATTACACTTACTGGCCGAGTAAAAATTCAATTCATTCCATTATACTTACATTTTCAAATGAATTCTACCACGACCTATTTGGCTCATTGCTCCTCCGGGTGCCAGAGTTAAGAAAGCAGTAGAAAGGTATCAAATTGACCTGCCTATTTGAGCTAATTTAAAGCTCTGTGTCAACATGTTGTGCAATGACAATCGATTTAGAAAACACAAGCAGCCCAAGCTGACCAATCACAGGTCCCTCTTGTCTCCACATGATATCTGTGTAGCCTCCACAGCTCTGATGTGTGGTTGCATTTTAAGAAAGTAGCCAGTTAGCTATAGTGGCTAGGTGCCTATACCATAACTTCTTAAAAATGCATTTAGTCTCATTCATATCATTCATCATTCATTCATCCGCTCATCCAGTCCGTGGACGCAGTGGTTGTGTCAACACAGAGTTGAACCAGGCTCAACTTGGCCAGATACATGTTAGCACACATTCCTAGTAGATTACTTCAACCCAGTTGCCAGAAAGAATGTTTGCATTGTACATTTCTGCAAACCACAGATGAATATCGATGTTTCTCAAGCATAAATACGTTTCATATCGCGCTTGCAGAAATGCACAATTGCACGTGGTTAACGTTGTGAAACGATTAGTGAGGTTTAGGCAACAAAACTACTACAAACTACAAAACATCATTGTTTGTGTTCAGCGGAACGTAAGAGCGGAACGAAACAGTGGAATGTAACAGCGTAACGTAACAACGGAAACTAACAACGGAAACTAACATCGTAACAACCAAACAGTGTAACGTAACAGCGTAACGTAACAACATAACAGCATAACAGCGGAACGTAACAGCGGAAAAACATAACAACATAACAGTGCAACTAATCAGTGTAACGTAACAGCTTGACCTAACAATGTAACTTAACATAACGTAACTTAACGTAACAACGTAACAATGTAACGTTACAACGTAACAGCGTAACATAACATCGCAATGTAATAATGTAACTACTTTAAATAAATAACAACCGCCCTTAGCTGACTTTCTTACGTAGCCATCTACCACCCCTCCCACACGCCCTTTCTCACCCTTTATACTCGTTATTATACCAAATAATAATGGTTTCTATAATGATCGCTTGATATACTACGTCACTCCCTCTGACCAAATGCAAAAACGTTGACATTTAATGTATTAGTGTTTTGCAGAAACATACAATACCAACATTTTTTCTTGGCGACTGGGCTGATTACTTTACTGTACTGTACATTAACTTTACAGTTTACCTTACTGTAACATGAACGCTGTATTTCTACTGCTACTGTGTAGATATCTCATCTTTAAGATCTTGCTGTAAATCAGTGACTCTATTAAAATCCATTTCATGTTAAATTAATTTGAGGTTAATGCATTATAAATCTAAAACTTTTAAACTCGGGCCAAAATGTTGCTTATGAAACACTGGTATTGGGGGTTTTATATATATATATATATATATAGTATATACAGTATATTCAGTGCTGTTGTCGTGCCTGTTTCTCCATCTTGTCCTCCCTCTGGAGATTCTTCTCGTCGGAGCGTCCGACCCAGTCTCTAATCCGGCTCGGACCGCAGGAGGTACGGCAGATCCGAGAAGCTGTTTACAACCTCAGCTGCTGCGCTCGCTGGGCCGAACAAACACAGCCCTCCCACACGGCCGATGCCACTTCTCTCCGTGGCTGGCATCGTTTAACATTACAATATTTTCCCGGTGTTTGCCCACGGATGATGAGGCTCTCATTGCTATGCATGTGCCAGATGAATCATAAACCTATACCATATGCCATTGCAATTTGCTGATGGGCCCAAGCTGTTTTGGTGGTTATAAAATCCTGGGATTATGGAGGCTTGATCCTCAGTGAATGAAGGGAGAGAAGGACAGGGAGGCAGAGAGAGTGAAAGGGGGGGAAAGGTTGAGGGCGACGCTCCCCTCGCTGCGTTCTTATTGGTCCACAGGTCAGGTAGGAGGCGGGGCCGCCGACCGACACCTCCCAGACTGTCTAATCTAGCGAAGGCTGCGAGGTATTAGCTCAACCTGGTGGTTTGTGAAAAGCAAACAAACAATTTTCATGTGCACAAAGACAACAACATGTTTGTCACCTTGTCCCCAGTGTTCGTATGCTGGTAATTGAAGTAGCTGTCAGAAACAAAGGGACAGAAGCCCTAAAGGGAATTACTGCTGCTGTTGTCCTCCGCTAATCATCATTTGTGTTGGCGCTAAAGCTCTTATTTCAGATAGAGCAGTATGTTTATTGACAAAAGGTGAGATCAGTTTGATTGTTAACCAAAAACAGGACTTAAAAGCTTAGTTTGCCTTTATGAGAGTGAATGTTTTTGTTTTTCATCACTTGAAATCTTTCTCAAAAATATCTGCATTCAACCTGACGTGGTTCTCATACTGTATACTGCGGTGGCGTTGTTGTTGTAGAAGGCTCTCATAATGTTGTTATAGTCTAATGGCTGTAATATTTTGGTAGCAGATGTTTTCTTATAACCCAGATTTGATTTCTTGTTAGGGAGTGAATAAAAAGGCAGCATGTATCCATTAAGGTTGCAGAAAAGACCATTATAGGAGGACTTTAATTAATGAGGCAGTGTTGCATACAGTAATTATGTGTTTCAATTATCAAAGTAAATATTTTTCACTTAAAATGTTTTTAATTCGTAACAAATTTGTAACTAACTTTAACGTGTTTGTATTTGCGAAATAGTAAAGGCAGCCATTACTTGTGTACTTGTGTTGGTCTGAGAAGTGAAGCCCATGTTAAAGTGCCTTCAAATTTAAACTTAACAGGAGGCGACTCCTCTGGTTGCTTAAAGAAGTCTGATCGTATAGAAGTCTTTGAGAAAATGAGCCTACTTCTCACTTGATTTATTACCTCAGTAAACATTGTAAACATGAGTTTATGGTCTCAATCGCTAGTTTCAAGTCTTCTTCAATACAGCATGATGTTCATTTAGTAAATTATGGTCCCATTTAGAGTCAGATAGATCATAAAGCAGGGGATGCTTTAGGGCGGGGCTACCTTGTGATTGACAGGTCGCTACCACGGTGTTGTCCGGTCTGGGAGTTGTCAGTGTTTTCGTCTTACAAACTTTAACCCTTTCACAGTGTGTTTTCACTTCATGAAAGTTCATTTTGTTCAGCGTTTGGTTGTACTTAGCTCCACCCTCTTGTGTTACTTCTGGTTGCCAAAAAACGAGATGGTGACAGCCCAAACGCTGAAGTTGAAGCTTCACAAACCAACGGTGTCATGGTGACCACAGTCACTTCTTACATACAGGCTATGCAGGGGACTTCGCAGTTTGAATTTGTTACATGCTGTATTTTTGTTGACATAAAGAAAAAAAAAAGAAAAGATGAAATCCTACTCAACAAGTTTTATTGTTTGAACTTGGAGAACCATTTTAAACCAACACATCCACAAAACCACTACTGAACCAAATCACCAGATCTCCTGTTAAAATCTGATGGTGATGGTTTATAGAGAAGCAACTTGTATGATGGGAGACTGAAAATCTAGGTTTGATTTTAGACTTCATATGTGAATCTACTGGGCAGGAAACACGTAGTGAGGAGTGTCATGGCAGGAAGTGAAAGGGTAAAAAAGACCATCAATCAATTCTGAAGTTCCATCAGGTTGAGTTTGTGTTTTTGTGATGAATTTTGGTAGCAAGGTTTGGAAGTCAGGCTGGTGGATGTTCTTTACTCATGTTGTTTCCAGGGCCGGCTTAAGGCCATATAGGCGGTCGCCCAGGGGCGCCACCTTCTAGTGGCGCTGGTCGCCTTCTAATACAAAAATAAATTGATAAATAAATTTCAATAAATTTCAAAAAAATGCCAGTATGCGTCTTCCTCATTTTCTACACTGAAGTAACAAATGAAAAAATAAAGAAATAAAGAAAGACACTTTTCACCCTTGTAACTCTCGCTGTAATGAAACTGACTTTCAAGCGAACAATATCAGGGACCAATTGTTTATTTAAATTATAATAAATACAGTTATTCATGAAAATAAAAAGCTTAATTTTTGTCTTAAAACCATTGTGATGTCTGATGTGTGCGCTGCGGTTTACGAGGTTAGAGTTATTTTTTTTCACCTAATAATTAATTTTGCCTAAAACACCAAAAGGGTTGTTTTGTTTACATTTGGATAAAAGAGTATCCTTTAAATACATTTTTATTGCATCGTATCTTCAGTATTTAGTTCAGATCAAACAATGAAGTCTGGAGGAGGTCAGCAGGAAACAAAAGGCCGACTGTTGAAAGGTCAAAAACAAATCGATAAACAAGTAAAGAGGCTTAATTCATTTTCAGGTTTTGATTAATATCAATATTTGGCTTATGGACTAAGACTTGATGTCACGCTACAGACAGTGGAGGGAGGCTTAAGGATTAGGTTTCACATCAGCAGCTGAGCCGTTTTAATAGAAAAAAAAAACCTCACAGTCCAACTTTCTATTTAACTTTACTACACTTTGTAAAGGTCACCTGAACTTAAACCTTTGGTACTTTTTAAAGGTTTAATGCTTCATTTCTTAAAGTAATTGCACAATAGAGTCCGGTGAGGAGAGACTGAGCTAACCGCCATAACTCAAACTAACAGCATGTATAAGCGATTACCTCGTACTTTTTAATTGAGTGGGTTCATAGAAGCTCTAACTTCCCCAGTTTTACGAGTCCGGGGTCCTTTAACGGCTCGGCCGCAGTAATTCGATAATCATTTTCATTTGGGAGAATGCTGGCGATCAATCTGACGGATGACTTCATCAATCCTGATAACGCCGTCGTACAAGGCCGCGGAGTCTTGAGTGTAAGTCGAGAGGCCATGAATCGTCCCTTTATGAATCACATTCCAACTAAAAGTTGATTAGTGAGCTATTGCAGCGGGGAAATACAGCCGCACTTGATATTCATTAAGATAAGGTGTTACTGCCAGCGTTACATGGTTTGTGACAATAAATTTCCCATTTGCATGAAAATGGGCTCCGAAATTTAAATGGCAAAAATACAGTCTAGCTCATTGTAGCACAGTTTGGCAGCGAGGAGGGAAATAATTTATTCATGAGGCTGGCAGCATGTCGGGTGCCACCATCTGAAGTGTGTGCTGAAGACTGAATCCCGCTCTGTTTTGCAGTATTTCTTTACGACGTATAGAAGAATCAATTTAATTCCACGTTTAAAATCTGATCCTCAAATCCTTCGAAAAAGTACCTTCAATCAAACAAGGTCAGATTCCCACGTCAACAACACAACAGTCGACCAATAGAGCGCCAGTTTCAGAGGCAAATATTCCCCAAACACGTCCCAGTGTTGATCCCAGATTGATCACGTTCAACACATACATGATAATTCCCTCTCTAACCCCGCTGGCCCGCCTTTGTTTGGCTTCGACTCTGTCGTGTGTCCAAACAATCGGTCAGTGAATCATATTTGTACCATCATATTAATAATTGAGATTATCCTCCTGATTATCCTGTTTTGCAGTCCAGCAGATTATGAGGGAATAGTTACAGAGGATTTATATGCTCGTAAACATATATGTACAGTACAAAATGGGATTTCTCAGAGAGTTCAGATTTTGGTCACCAAGTTAGACTAAAACTGAAGATCAAAATGTTTTTTAGGTTTTATGTGACCAACTTTTTACACTTTTCCTAAAGAACGGCACAAGAACTGACTGAAACATAGATGTACATTTAAAAAAATACTGAAGACGTGCTGTTTCCCAGGCATGTAATTCATCCAACCACATGGCCCCATCTGTCCCACGTAAGGAGTGGATCTGGTCTGCGCTGCCTTTGTCAAGGTTGAAAGGAGTAATAAAGTTTGCCGTCTTGGTTCGGACTACGGAGCCTCCGTGTTGTTGTTTGGCACAACCGCACAACGTGATTGGTTGATGCCTTTATTCGAGGTGCGAAAGCTCAGAAAATCGACCTCGTTCCGGAAAAAAAGTACGTTGCTTTTTCGCTGGGTGAGAGTCCTGAGTTTGTTTGACCCGTCCATCTAGCCCGACCTCCTCCATACGCAGACTTTGTCGCTCTTTATACTACGTCATTTGCTTTCCATAGAGGCAGCCCTGCACGTTCTGGCTCACGATTAAGCGTTATATATACGAATTAGAGTGCATTACTTTTCGTTAGTATAAGTACAAACAGCCTGAAGATCTCCACCATGTAACTCAACCGTGTCTCTTTGTGCACGGCTTCAAAAAACAAGATACAACATTTTAATTAGTGATATTTTGAGGTGTTGGTGGGCACATTTTTTTACTTTGGAAAGAGTCAGGCTAACTGTTCTCCCCTGCTTCCAGTCTTTATGCTAAGCTAGGCTAACCATGTTCTGATTCCAGCTTTGTACTTAACAAACAGACAATTTTCTCATCTCGCTCTGAGAAAGAAAGCAAAAAAAAAGGTATTTCCCAAGATGTTGAACTATTCTCTTAATATACGAGGGGATGTAAAACAATATCAACAGATATCTGGTCATTTTCCTGTATTAATAAGTAACAAATACACCTTTCCTCTACACATAACTACCATCCAGCTGTCACATTCCCAGTGACAGTGAATATTTCCCCCTGCCTGCATATTACGGTACATTTCTCCTCCTCATTGACTCGCTCTTCTATCAAATCCTTTTCGGACAATTGGCTGGGACAGCCTCAATCATCTCACCTGCCTGGACGCATGAAAGAGGATGACATTAAGACAAAGTGAGAGTGGCCCCCGGGGGCCTCCGAATGGCTCCGCGGTGAAGAAATCCATCTCCGGCTCCAGATTTTCCTTGACGTCTTCTCACCTGAGGAAGCCTCCGGGCGCCGGTCGACCTCCGCCGCCACTCGTTTCACTACCAAACCGTCACTCCTCCGTCTCTGCTGGAGAGAAACTCAGTCACTGATATGAAGCCTTCTCTACAGTCCTGGGTAAAGATCTGACACCAGTATGGCTCCTCTTTTTGGACCCTAAAAGCAGCCGGCATCAACTTGTTATTGTTATCAGGTGCCATGTGTAATTTTCAAGAAATAACCGACTTCTGAATCCAGCTCAAACATGCAACAATTTACTCAGTTGCTCAAATAGGATTAGTTGTTAAGCTCCTTCACACCAGGAAAATAAATATCATGTAATTCTTTATTATAAGACAGATAGTGTTTTTCAGACTGTGAGGAGTTAGACTGCTCTTTAGTGTTGAAACAAGTAGTTCATCGTCTGATCAGGACGTAGAAATGATATATTTTTTGGCCTGAGAATATCAGTCGGGGTTACTCTTCATCCATGTTTAGACCTAAAATAACATTAAAAGTCAAGATCCAAGAAGCCCAGTTTGAGTAACAGATGATTACATGATCATGAACAATACCTCATTTTATCATCTGTCTCAACAGTTGTGAGGTAAATAGTATTACACCGTTATTGTTACAGGTAGTGAGGCTGCAGTTTTGACGTGGCTGTACTGTCTGTCTAAACACAGACTTAAGGCCTTGCACACCAGGTCTCAATCGTCAATACAAGACAAAACTGAATTCATTACGTGGGTGCAATGGATCATTCCGGATTACGCTCACAGTTTTAAACACGTAGTTGACAATGTAAGTCAAAACAAAACAAAGTAATGCAACAAAACTACTTGGTGAGGTTTGGTAAAATACATAATTACGGGCGCCTGGGTTAGCTCAGTTGGTAGAGCGGGCGTCCATGTATTAAGGCTTGGTCCTGACCGCGGCGGCCCGGGTTCAAATCCGGCCTGTGGCCCTTTCCGCATCCACTCTCTCTCTCCCCCCTTTCAAGACTCTATCCACTGTCCTGTCATAAAAAATGGAAAATGCCCCCAAAAAAAAATTAAAAAAAATACATAATTACGAAGATATTTGTGATACGTCAAAAACAAATATAATCTGCAACAAAATACGGTTCCTTCAAAACTTTTTTCACATTTCAATTTTTAGCTGAATGGACAGCGCTAGTCCCAAACGGGGCTAATGAATGAATGACATTAGCAAGAAGCTCTCGTTTAGCTGCCTGGAGGACAATCACTAATGTCTTTCCTACATACTTTTTTTCGCGACCATCCCCGATTTCAAGCTGTTCTGTAATCACCTGCCACAATCTATCTTTCAATTCTGCATCTCTGTATTCTTTCCTTTGTTTGTCGTAGAGTGCTTTTTGCTGGGAGACGAACGAACGAAATGAATCAGTTTATCAGATGCCATTTTGGATGATGGCGTCTGCATTTACAGCGGCAAGGTCGTAATTATTTTTAAAAGTGCGGATGAAAAGTACTGACTAGGTGTGTGAAGGGTTTTCGGCTGTAGTTGTAGTCCTGCAAAGATGCATCTACACAGAGGAGGGTTTCATGTGTAACTGTAGGTCACAAAGGTTTGTAGAGGAGTCAACGTGTGCCGTTTCCTAATCGCAGCATTGTGTTGTGAGGCCCGGCGTGTCAGACAGGATCATTGGTTGATCCAACTCTGAAAACAGGAGGCTGGTTTGAAACGGCTACACAAACATCTCCCAGGTCTTTAAACCCAGATAAAGGATGGATGTCTTAACATTTTTAGCAGACTCTTATATATTTCAAACACAACCAGTACCTGAGTCTGCCATGTCATGTTTGGTTCCATGTCGAGTGTAATGCAGCGTTGTGCATATTCTGCCTAAGAGGATTTCAGCCAATAGGATCAATGAAAAAGCCAAAGTCTTGATTGCATTAAGAAGTTCAGCCAGGGCTGTAAAGAGGTCAGAGGTGTCTCCTGGGGTATTATCTAACAGTGTGCACTGAGAACACATATTGTTTCTCATTTGTAGTGTATGTACTGTATAATCCAGTATATTTATTTGTCTGGAGATCTTGCTGTAATCTCCAGTAGCGTGACCAAACTTCTATGACCTCCAAACTTCCACTGGAGGATCAGTGGCTATCAGGTCACTGATGCTGTCATGAGGCCCAAATGAAAATCTGTTGCTGACATATTGCACAGCTTAGTGGTGGTCGGAAGTCACGCGAGGGGTGCAGCTCTGCAGCTTAACTGGTTTCTAGTATATTCTTAATACTGTAATGCCGTACTCACTTTATTTGTTTGCTAGTTCTTCATAAATATGATTAGTTATATTATAGTTTATATTAATAAGTAGAACTCTGTGTTGGTATAACTCAATGCAATTCAACAGCATCACAAGCTGCAGCCAAGGCTGTTGTATTACGGCGCATTTCCACCAAATCCGTTGACGGGAGGCGTCTCAACGCTTTCCGAGCGTGCCGACCGTCATCTACTATAGTTAATACAGTGACTCTGGATAGGTACAACCCACTTCTAAACACCCAAACTATCCCTTTAATGTTAATGCATCAGAGATTATAGGACGCCTCAGGGAGACAGGAAATTGAACTTTTTCTTCATCAATCAAACGTTAAAACTGGGGGTTAATTTATTTAAACATAAAAAATAATTCTTATAAATGATGTGTAGTACGTGTCAATACTGACTTCTGTGGAGCTGTGTGCATATATCTGAACTAGTACATGTAGATAATTAAGTGTCTAAAACCCCTCCAGCTCTTATCAGATGATCCCTCAGTGATCTTATGTCTTTAAGGCCGTTGAACATTAATTACCGACCTCACTCGGAGGCTCGGTGACACGCCCAGTATTAACTCAGCATGTCATTAATAAGGAAGAGAGAGTGACGTGTGAAGGTCTCACATTGTGACTAATTGAAAAGGCATCAATCATCCGGGGAGCGTTTTACCTGCCTCAGCACCTGCTGTACTGTATGGAGGAGGTCACACTCTGAACAGGATCAAGACAACTTCATCTAGATGAATTAACACTGCAGACCGTCTGTCTGTCTGCTCCCTCAGCTCATACTGAGCTTTATCTCACAGGATCAGGTCCATGTTGGTTCTTCTTCATCCTCCAGGAATACTTTAGATTCATTCATGTTCAGTGGCTTCTTTACTTTTACCCCATCATTTATCAATTCAATAACTTTTAAATGCTATTTTGTTTGTCTTCTTCTTCTTCTACTTTTTCATTTTTGTCTTCTTCTTCTTCTCCTTCTTCTCCTCCTCCTCCTCCTCTTCCTCCTCCTTCTTTTTCTTCTTCTTCTTCTTTGTCTTTGTATTTGTCTTCTTCTTCTTCTTCTTCTTCTTCGTCTTTGTCTTTGTCTTCTTCTTCTTCTCCTCCTCCTTCTTCTTCGTCTTTGTCTACGTCTTCTTCTTCTTCTCCTCTTCCTCCTTCTTCTTCTTTGTCTTTGTCTTCCTCTTCTCCTCCTCCTTCTTCTTCTTCTTTGTCTTTGTCTTCTTCTCCTCCTCCTTCTTCTTCTTCTTTGTCTTTGTCTTCTTCTCCTCCTCCTTCTTCTTCTTCTTCTTCTTCTTCTTCTTCTTCTTCTTAGTCTTTGTCTTTGTCTTTTTCTTTTCCTCATTCTTCTTCGTCTATGTCTTCTTCTTCTTCTTCTTCTTCTTCTTCTTCTTCGTCTTCATCTTTGTCTTTGTCTTTTCAACAACTTTCCATAAGACATCATCTGAACCGTTGTATGAGGATACGTTGTATGAGGATACGTTGTATGAGGATACGTTGTATGAGTATATGTTGTATGAGGATAAGTTGTATGAGGATACGTTGTATGAGTATATGTTGTATGAGGATAAGTTGTATGAGGATGTGTTGTATGAGGATGCATTGTATGGATTAGCATCATTGCGTGCAGCCGATACTAAAGTGTAATCATAAATGTCAGAGAGACCCTTTGACCCCGTAGCCGTCATGTAATATGGAGAAGTTCTGGGAAGCAGAATAAGAGGGAGAGCAGCTCAGGAGACAGGATGAAGGATCATCAATAACCCACCGTCCTCAACTCACTTCTGTCTTTTCTTCTCCGTACCCGTCATGTATATTTCATCGCAGCGTCCCGGCAGCTCGGGCTCGGTCACTACCGAGGCTGCGGCTAAACAGATGTTTGGAATGGCAGATGAACACAACTTAGACCTCACATATGCTGCACAATCAAGAGTCGGGAGTGATTTATTCATACCAGTGAATAATGGAAACACACTTCTTCAGCGAGCGGGCTCTGGTTCGGGCGTGTGCGACTCAGTTCAGCTCACGACAAACTGATGTTTGTGTCAGAGGAGATATCAATCAGGTTTCACTGTGGGGGTTAACTCTGGATGAGTGTACAGATGCAGACAACACTCGTCCCTTTTTAGACATTCAAGTTCTTTTTAGTGCTTTCCAACCTTTGAAACAGCACGGTAGTCAACAATGCTTAAGTTGAGTCCACGACAAGTCCAAATCAGAACCGGGTTGAGATCCAGTCGAGACTGAGTCCAAATGGGTTTGAGTCCAATTCAAGACAGTAACCCATTCAATACTGTTGTCTTACTAAGTGATGTTTAATTGTTATCTTACATCAAGTGAAGAAATCTAACAATCAAGGGAGACATTTTTAACTCATTTCTCAACCAATAAAAAGAAAACGACGGGGTGTATCAGAAAACAAATATATTTTGTAGTAACTCTGTAAAAGATTGGATGACATTTGTAAGAGGTGTGGTGGTTAAAGGAATACTTTACTCACCAAATGACAATTTGTATATCAGTTACTCACCGTGAGACGCGTTACCTTGAACTCTTGAAGAAAACTTTGTTTTTCTCACGTGCCTCCACGGTGAACGGAGAATCGAAAAACAGAGGGAAAAAAAACAGAAGTAAATCCTTGACGAATTGAAGTAAGCATAGTAAGATTTAAGCGAAGATGCATGTGTTTGGGGAAGTACTGATCATACGACTGGATAAATGAGACTTAGATTATACTGCATGAGTTGTGTGAGAGTTTGTAAACAGATGTTTTGATATAATTTTGCTGTAATTAAACGCGGCCTCCATTTATTTCAATTCATCAAGACGTTTACTGTTTTTTTATTCTTCGTTCACCGTGGAGGCACGAGAGGAAAACTAAGTTTTCTTCAAGAATTCAAGGTAACACGAGGTGAGTAATTGATTTACAAATTGTCATTTTTGGGGTGAAGGATCCCTTTAAAGAGTTTTAAAAAATGTAAATGGCCTGTTAGGTAGAAAACGGTGGGGCCTATAATGCTCTATTAATGATGAAGTGGTGCTGATAGGCATCCAAACTTAGAACCTAACTTTCTGTTAACTTTTTCAGAGCTGATCTAACTGTAATATAAAGATATTTGAGATTGAGAAATATATATACAGTATAAACACACACACACCTATTTTTTCACATACTTTTGTACATACTAGTCCTGTGTGTTTTACCAGCCCGTTCGCACGAAAAGGCGTATAAATGCCAGGATAATGCACAAGGCGTTTAGCGTGCATTAAGTACGCCTTTCTTGATTTCTGCGTGTCATTTGTATGCAAAGTATCCTGTACTGACTGCAATGTAAACGCATCCGCAACAAACACCGGACTTTTAACCAGGAGACATGTGTTCGAGACCTTTGTTGACAGGTGTGTTTTGTTTTGTAAGTTACGTTACGTTACATTACGTTACGTTACCTTCTTATAGACGTTTGTGACGTGTTTTCCGTAGTTGTTTCCGTACGTGTTTTGCGTAGTTTACTTACTTATTTTAAGCCGAACCATGTCGTTTTCCCTTACCCTAAGTGGTTTTCTTGCTTAAGCCTAACTGCGGACGTTTGCGCGGCGTACAAATTACACACAAAACGGCTAAATGCGCGCTCATGACACGCAGAATGTCCGTGTAACGTTGTGCTATTTATTCTCTTTCCCTTAAGACCAGGTTGGTTTTACCTTTATATATTAATCTTTTTGTTTTCGTTCTTAGCTGTTATTTCTGTGTATATTGAGAGCAATACAAAAGCCATAGTCAAATTCCTTGTTCACATACTTGACCATAGAGGTGATTCTGATTCTGATCCACGTATGCCTGCGTGTCAACAGGATAGAAATCCTCCTCGGAGGTAATCGGCACTGAATGAGTTAATTGTCTGCCCCCCATCTAGTTAGTGAGATTGCGGTGGTGAACGGTGAATTAGATATCTCGAATGACCAGTGTGATTGTAATGACAGCTCTCTGTAAGAATCATTTCATCTGCCTACATTACTGCAGAAGACGGGATTAATGAAGCGCGGCGTCCCTCACATTTCTCCTCCGCTCGCCCTCCTCATTCGCCCACATCCTCATCTGCTGACATTTACTTAAGTTTGGGCTAATGTATTAATTCCAAAGATAATTATTCAATAGACTTTTGTCACTGTTGATATAGCTCAGCGTCACCTCTGCGAGCTCTGCTCCGAGAGGCTCGATATGACTTTGCCAGATGGGAGAGCGGCTCCGAGCAGAGATGTGGTTCTTTGAGGAAGGCCATATGTGAGAGGTAGCATGGAGAGATTAGCACACGGGAGACAAACGGTCCTCTAGGACGCAGACACACAGTGGACAAGTCTCACTGATACATCTCTGACATACAGGGCAGTTGGTGGGTTACTTGAAAATATGGATTGATATCATGCAGTCAACATATTTGTTTTAAAACCGTCCATGATGTTGTGCAGTTAGAACTCACTGTTAGGGTGGATGTAGGTTTCAGATCTGTGTGGCTGTGTTGAGCATTTATATACATTCACAAGTGGATTTCACACTTCAGTGACTCAAGCTGCTCCGGCAAAAATAGACCCGACACATGAAGATGCTCAGGACACGGACACGATGGACACACACACACACACACACACACACGCACACACACACACTGGCTATAATGGCAGCGGATTGTCTCCGGCGGCATTGCGTTCCGGCTCCATCGTGGCAGCCGGATCCCGTGAGCAATGGCTGTAAGCTAGCTGGTTAAATAGCAAACTACATAGACAGATGGATTAAAGAGGACCTATTCTGCTTATTTCAGGTGCATACTTGTATTTTGGGTTTCCACTAGAACTTGTTTACCGGCTTTAATGTTAAGAAAACGCTTAACTCTTAGCGGCTGTGCTGCAGCACCTCTTTTCACCCTCTGTCTGAAACGCTCCGTTTGAGCTCCTCCGTCACAAAAAGCCTAGTCTGCTCTGATTGGTCAGCTGGCTCACTCTGTTGTGATTGGTCAAACTCTAACCAAACTCTTCGGACTCCGCTCTAACTAGTTTTGTTTGAGGGTCGTGCCAAACTAGCCGCTAGGCAGGTATTATGCAAGTGTGTTACTTGGTGACATCACCATGTTACAGAAGAAAAGGCGGGACTTCAATCAAGGCATTTCAGGCAGTTCAGGAGCAGTGTTGAACAGAGTGTCTGTGGGGGAGAATAACTCCCTTTGGCGTGGACTTTGGCCTTTATAACTTTGCAGACCTTTTACATGCACAAAACAACTATGTAACACACTAAAAGAAAGGGAAAATCTAATAGGTCCCCTTTAATGTCTTTCTATTGTTATAGTTTTTGCTATTATTGCTGCAATGTCAAGGAGCCAAAACCAAAGAATTTGACTCTTTTAGGAATCTTGAAAATGGATGGATGGATGGATCCTGTTTTGTAAGACTGCAAGGCGATAGATAGATAGATAGATAGATAGATAGATAGATAGATAGATAGATAGATAGATAGATAGATAGATAGACAGATAGACAGATAGATAGATAGATAGATAGATAGATAGATAGATGCACTTTATTGATCCCAAATTGGGAAATTATTGAAATATAGGGTGTGCAAGTCCCATCGTTACTCTGTGGTCAGCACAAAAGCTAGGGCAATAAAATTGACATATGGATTTGCATTTAATCAAAAACATTTTTAGTTAGCTTTCAAGACATTGATTGTGAGAAGTTTGCAGATAACACATGTTGCCAGCATAGTTCCTTATAGTGTGTTGTTCCACAAGCAGTGTTTCCACTGCTAAGTTGGTAAAAGTTGCATAACTTCAGTCAACATCATTTTGTTGCCACAGACCTGAGATCTCCAATATGGCTGCCAGAGAGAGAGTACATTAATCCACATCTGACTGATCAATCAGCTGGAAACCATGCTTGGATCCAGTGTAGAAACTCCTCTTTTCAAACCTAAATTTGTAGCATCCTTGCATCAGCCCCAAGAAAAAGCTGTTGTGAGAGAATCTGGTATTGTATTGTTGAACTTTCTGTCAATAAAATAGCTACAGGACAGATGTTTTGAGGTAAAAGCATGAATGAACAGACCAGTTTTCTCAGACAGAAAAAAAGGAGGGATTCTGCTAGAAGTGAGAGGAACTTTTACAGTATATGTGGAAAAGCATTTTTCAGAGATTATTGAAGGCGTTGGCTGGTGTAGGCCACGGGGTCATCTGTCTGAATAACACACTCCACCTTTCAGCATGTTGGATTGATTGCCAAAACATCTGGTGGAGCTCAACTCCACCAAATAGGATCCATATGCCGTTGACTTTTCTTTATGTCGGTGATTGTCAGCAGTGTATTATGGCGCATCCCCCAAGGAGCTGTGAGGCAACAGGTGTGGGGGTGTCAATGAGAAATAACTTGGCAGAGGTTTGTGTGATAAGACGGTAGATTGTGAAAGCTGAAAGACTCCAGGAACCTGAAACTCCCACTGAGAGTTAAACAGCTGATGAGGTGAAACGTAAACCTCAAGTGTTTCCTGGAGAAATCTGATCTTTATTCTATCTGGACTATGATGGAGTGTAATGGGACGTGAGTCATTAACTGAAAGTAACCAGATGTTTGGTGATTTATTGTTGTTTTTCGTTGTTATCAACCAGATAAGCAGCGTATCATTAGAGGCACCCTGAGGAGTTTCCACTGGAATCAGATATGGTTTTGTTTACATTCAGTGTTTCTGCCCAAATCAGATTTTGTGTTTAAGGCCAAACCAACGCGTTCTACTTCATAAAACATTTTCAAAACTTGAATGTTCACATCTTCTCTTTTAGTGGAGAACACCTTCTAAAGTGCTTTAAAGGGAAACTTTGCAGATTTCAAATGAACGATGTTTCCGTCCATGTTGCTGGCCAACACATTCTCATTTCCAACTCATCAAATACCACCGCTTGGTCAGTACCCCTCGGCATCGGAGACCGACGCACGGGGTACCCCTCTTGTGTTGGACGCTGTGTCAATATAAACTTGTTACATGCATAGTACCCTTTCAAATTAAATTTCTGTTTTCACAGGAAGTTAGGTTTAGGCAACACAACCACTTAGGTAGGGTTAGGAAACGGTCGTGGTTCATGTTAACTTCACTGACTAGCGACTCACGGGACTGACGATACTAACGACTCAGGTGACTAACGACTCGACGGGACAAAATAAGTCAACTTTACTTTTGGTTTCACACAGGACATGAACAGCTGTCTCCTGATTGAATGTCTTGTGTTTCTTTGTTTCCTTGTGTTTGTAAACCTACATTGAACGTTTAAGTCGTCTACACATGTTCAGCAGTAAAATCTCTCAGCGCTGGCTGTGTCATTGTTTTATTATGGGGAGAGCGATGCCAGCCAACTAGGTTGTGCATCGCTCAAAATCACCACCAAGCGCTGTGCTCAAAGTTCAAATTATTTCAACTTTGACCTTGGTTGCCGCTGACCTTTCAAAGTGCAACCAATGAGATAACAGCTACAACTGTTGTTGTTGACTAGAAACAGTGAATGGCGTTCCTTGTGCTCCTTTTGGGGAGATATTTGACCTGCTGCTATTTAATGATATTTAATGAGTTTGGAGTGAGAATGTGTTGCTTTGACATCCACTTTTGCTGCATGCCATGTAGTCAAGATTAGTTGGGATTTTACAGGGTCGCTTTTATATTCAATATGTAAACATACATGAACTGCAGCAGCATCTCCAGGAGGTCTAGACCATCAGAGGTAGTAACAATCAGACACACAGGAGCAGAGGGGAAGAGGACAGGAAGGCCTGGACCATCCTTAAACCAGACAAAGATCAGCAGCATCAGAAAAGCTCCTTCATGCTCCAAACAAAGACTCTGAACATCGTTCCCTGTTTGCGTGTCATCCTCTCTCCACACAACACACAGAGAACACAGCAGGAGCGGGATAAAGCCCGGAGAAGAGCACATCACAGCGGCGCGCTTGTCATCCGCCCAGCGAAGACGACATCACAGCAGTGCACACACACATCAGTGGGGTTGTGTGTCCGAGGCCATCTTGCAGATGTCTTTGTTGTGTCCTCTCTCTCTCTCTCTCTAGGCTGAGCTGGCCACTGTGTGTGTGTGTGTGTGTGTGTGTGTGTGTGTGATAGATACCAGGAGACGTGGGGGGGCCGCCTGTGATATTTCAGCAGCTGTTTCCTTTATGCAGCTGCACCGCCGCAGACAGGACACTTCAAATCATGCTCATCGCTGCCACCACTGTGTGTGTGGCAGTCCGGATGGATCTAGTGGCCGACGTTGCAGTGAGACACAACAGAGAGTCGAGGGTTCACCCTACATCTATCACTACGGATACTATCAGCACAGAGGAAACGCAGGTCTGCTCTATGTGTGGGAGGAGCGTGGCACTAGCTGTGTTGACACGGATGCTTTTATTCCTCATATATTCAGAATAAAAGCTAAGTCACATCAATAAAACCAGCAGCAGGAATAACCTGCATCCTATCCCGCCAGAAATGTCATTGTGTTTCACAGAGGTGGTATAAAATATAATGATTAGCTCAAAAGATGAATGTTTGTCATGTTAATTTCCCCCACTGGTTTCCATTCAGTTTCTAGATTACTAGATTACTTTTCCTTTGCAAACTGTCCCACCTGAGCCAGATGATATTTCAGCCCATTCTCATACCTATGGCGTAAAATACCAACACTTTGTCACGCCTCTCGGCGTGTGATATCAATGCATAAGGAACCCTTTTGCACCTGAATGGAAAAAAAGCTTAATGTAGCCTAATTATTTCAGCTAAAGTTGATGTTAATTTGCTAACAACATTAGCAACTCATAAGGTTAGTACAAGTTGCTGCTTAACATTACAATACCGAAGTTTATAAGTTACAGTTCTATCTAAATATTAAGGTTGTAGGCTATTGTTTACCTTGGTGTTATTGGTGGATATTCAAACTAATGTACGTATGTTATCATATCCTGATGATCGTCTCTGGCGAAGACAATTTCACTTCCTTCTGCAAGCCTGGACGTCTGCAGCTAGACTCATCTCTATACATGAGAGGTTGTGAATCACAGGAGGTGCTTTTTGGGTGGCAGTCTTGCAGTTAATAACTGTACAAGTAACATGCTTCTACTGTTATTATTGTTTTATAGTGTGAAGCAGTAAACCTATAAGGTGCCCAATACTCATGTCCATTCTTTCCAAAAGTTTGTCCACATGTTCAAATGTATGTACGAAACACTGAATCTTTGCATAAGAACATAAATCCTTTGCAGGGTCAACGTTTAGGCTTCTCTACGCAACGTTAGTATCAGTGACATCCTTCAGAATCACATACCAGTCCAATGCCAATACCAATACCCGGCTACAGCCAGACAACCACCTTTGATTTCCTCATTTATTTTTCATTTAAAGCTGAAACCACATTGGTGTGCCATGAAAAATAGAGATTTCACCCTTGTCTGTTTGAGGGGGAAAAGATCCAATGAGGCAGAAAGACACATCAACAGGGAGGAGAGGGCAGGAGAGGAGAGAAGGGGAAAAAACACACAGTGTGTCCTTTGAGCCGGTGTCACCCTGCTGGGCGGAGTTTGACATTCAGACCATGCGACAAGGCTCGACCCAGGGTGGACGGCCCCCCTGCAATATTAACTCTCATTTGGAGAGCAGCTGTGGCTATGAGCATGAAACATTGAAGGAAACAGCTGCCATGGATCCAGTGCCATCGCACCATCTCTCGCACTGTCTATTAAAGCGCCCGCCCCACTGTTCCCTTAAGCCTGCATGGAAAAAAGCACACAAACTGGCTCTTATTCCTCGTGTAATTTCCCCTCTGACTGCCGTCTCTGGGCGACTCAGCCGGTCTGTGTGAGGCTTGAATGGCCTCGGAGATGTCACCAACATCTGGACGAGGAGAAGGGCTTTCAAGGCCTCTCTGTCCTGCTGTTTGGTAGTTTGTGTGTGTTTGGATGCAAACAAGGAAATTACACAGAGAGCGTTATTTAAGGAGTGAATAAAGCTGAAAGGGATGTGTTGTGTTGTGTACAAGATGCCCCACTACTAAAAGTTTAAACAGTAAACTGGTTGGAAGAAAAGAAAATTATACTGTTTGCTGTTAAGATGACAGACAGTGGAGGCATAAGACTAGTGTTATTTAATCAACAAAACCAGTAATGTATTTATCCTAATAAGGGGTGTTGCCTTTGTTGCCAATCATTATATATATATATGTTTAATATAAATGTATAAAAGCACATGAAAAAAACATACAGTTGCATATTCTTGCTAAGCATGCTCCGTGACATTTACCTGACATGGAGCTGCTCATTGACGGCATGTTAGTTTCCGCTTGTTACATGCAGTGGCTTTTCAAAATAAACTTCTGTGTGCACAGGTTTCCGCTCGTTAACATGTATACAGTCTATTTTCAAAATAAAATTCCAATGTAGGTTTACCTAGTTTTTAGGTTTACTTATGCAACAAGGAAAAGATTGTGGTTTGGGTTAAAATAAGTATGTTTGTTTTAGGGCTGTCCCGAATACCATTTTTTGGGCTTCAAAGCTTCGGTGAGAAATATTCGAAGATGTTTGAAGTTTCGGGACAGCGCCGCTGCCGCACTACTGTACACACACGCACCTCTTCGCATAACAAACAGCGATATTCGTCTGAGAATAACTAATGATAACTTATGTTGAATATGAATAATGAATAATGTTGTGGCATTCAAATATTGAACAAAACTACAGTATAATAAGTTAACGTTTTCATACAGGACACAAACAGCGGTCTCCTGGATGAAAGTCCTGTGCTCAACCAGATCTCATGTTAAGGTGTATGAACATTATGTTATTTTTATTTGTCATGATAACGCATTTTAGGCTTTTCATGTGTCATTTAACGCTACGTTGTTGTCATGAAACGGTCACGGTTATGTTTAGGCAACAAAAAACACTTTGGTTGGGCTTAAAATAACTTAAAACAAAGACATTGTTATTGCATGCAAAATGACTCAGGAATTACCGTGTCATTCATACCATGCCATTTGGTGCGACCAGGCTGGCTTTTTGGACCCATCCAACCTCGCCACCCACCTTAAGTGAACTTTCTCGCTCTTTATACTACATCAGTTGCTCTGACCGTCTCATAATAACGTGGATGGGTTTACATTGAAGTTAGTTGAAAGACTGCGTCTTATACAGACGCTAAAGGGTGCGTCGGTATCAGACACCGAGGGCCACTGACCAAAGCGTCAGTATCAGACGAGTTGGGAGTGTGACCGGGATGGATATGTGTGGTGCTATAAACACTGATTCTCATTGATGTTGCGTTCAGGTGCCTCCCGTCCCGCTCCTAACCAGACATTATCCTCCACCCTGCAGTGTTGTAGCTATCACCTCCCGCCTGCCTGTTCTTCCTGAACGCTACAGCGACTCCACTTCCATTTTACAATCACACGTTCATCAGACACGCTGTATCTTAAAAGACCCTCGCCTTGTAAAGGAGCTCCTCGGGGACACATGCTAATTTACTTTAGCGTCGAGAGGGGTGGTGGTGGTGGTGGGGGTGGTGAGAGCATTAAAGGTCGTCGGTGACTCCTAGTGACAGGCTGAGAGTAAGAGTGCATGCGAGTGAACCTGAAGCTCCGCTGGGGCCCGGACCCCCTGGTGTTCTCCTACTAGCTGTACAAGTTCCAGTCGTCGGAGCAGTGTGTCAGTGACTGAGTCAAAAGCAAATAGCTCTGAATAATTGATCGGTCAGGTCGCCGTGGCGGTGGATTATAACCACTCTCCTCATCTCCGTCTGTGTGTTTAGCTGTAAAGAAAAACAGCGTCTCTCACAGAAAAATCACGCTCAACAGGAATATGAATAAAGAATCGTCCTGCAGAGCCGCCGCCGTCGATGTAAATGAGGCCCCGACTCTTCGCCAGCGATGTGGACAATTAAGCAGTTATTAATTATTCAAGAGTGGAAATAATTGATCAGCGAGGTTGAAGTGGCTGCGGATTGTAATGGCATGGGCAGTGCCACGTTCACGGGGGACAATTAGCAACAGGGGTAATTACACTTACAGCCAATTTGTAATACCAGCGTCTCTTAATGCCACATGTGTACGGCGGTGTCGGCACGCAGTATCACGCTTTAACCCAGCAGATTTATTATTTCCAGGTTAAAGAGAACTACAGTGATTACTCTGCATTTAAACACAGATTATATCAGTCATTTTATATATTTTTATTTACAAGTTTATTTGACAGGGACCACGTATAATAAGCATAAACTTTATTAATCATTCAATGGTTAACAGCAGGAGAATGTAGTTTGACTGAGCAGCTTCTATGTGTTAATACTGTAAATGTGAATCAGTTGATAACACATCATGCAAATGATAATGTCAGTAATAGTCTGTCTTTTTAACTTTGATGTAAGCAATTATTAGTAATTTACTTTGGCTGGTTCATCACTTGTCTGTCTTAACACTCATCCTGGTTTTAATCATTTATGTTAACAATTATTTTAGGGCTGTCAATCAATTAAAATATTTAATCGCAATTAATCGCATGATTATCCATAATTAATCGTGATTAATCCCAAATTAATTGCACATCAATATCGTTCAAAATGTACCTTAAAGGGAGATTTGTCAAGTATTTAATCCTCTTATCAACATGGGAGTGGACAAATATGCTGCTTTATGCAAATGTATGTATATATTCATTATTGTAAATCAATTAACAACACAAAACAATGACAGATATTGTCCAGAAACCCTCACAGGTACTGCATTTAACATAAAACAATATGCTCAAATCATAACATGGCAAACTGCAGCCCAACAGGCAACAACAGCTGTCAGTGTGTCAGTGTGCTGACTTGACTATGACTTGACCCAAACTACATGTGATTATCATAAAGTGGGCATGTCTGTAAAGGGGAGACTCGTGGGTTCCCATAGAGCGTTATTTAACCTCCTTCGCGACAAGCTGGTATGACATGGTTGGTACCGATGGATTTTTCATATATGTATGTATCTTTACTGTAGCTTTAAAACTGAGCCCGCTACAACCTAAAGATTGCACGTTGCGTTAATGCGTTAAAGAAATTAGTGGCGCTAAAACAAATTTTGACAGCCCTAAATTATTCATTGATATAACTTTTGTTATTGTTCTGTTTTCTTACTATGCATTTAAAGTAACTACGAGTAACTTTCATTTTGTGTTGATTTTGGCGGTCCCTGTGGACAAAAACAGTAGTGTTTCCAAGCACCACTAAAGTCCCTTTAGAAAACCTCTCATTTTCTCACAGTCCTGGTTCTGGTTCTCCCGTGCCTCCCTTCCCTCTAGCGGGCCCGGCAATACGGCCTGGACCTCCAGCAGCGTGGTGTCGGTGTTGGCTCCCAGATGACAAGCATTAAGAGTAACTATATAGAAATAACCAGTCCTCTCTCTTATGGTCTCATTTACTTATTTAGGTCATATAGAGGCTTCAGTGTTACATTTAAACAATTAAAAGTTCCTCATAGTATCTTTAAAGGTCAGTTTACTCATCATGAAGAGGACTAGTTTGGTCAGAAAATAACCCTGATGATGTCATTGTGATGTCATCTTTGCTTCAGCTTTGGGACTATACATTTATAACAGAAAGGCTGTGTTTCAAACTGGGGGCGAAGGTTTGAAAGACTTGGGGTGTTACCAGGCATAGGAAGGAAGAGGAACACTCCCTCGCACCAAAGCATTAGCTAATGCTAAAGCTAGAAATGTGCTTTGTGTCTTACACTTTGTGTAAGACACAAAGCACATTTCTAGCTTGTAGTGATAGTGTACTGATAGCGGATCATTTCTCTCCGCTGCCTGCTGCCGGTGGTTTGACCCTTCCGTTATATTTCCATATTGACTGGTCACCTTGTTTAAATGTGTCAGAAATTACCAATTAGTGCCTCATTTCCTCCTTGCCACAGTGGTGACACCAGATGATGAACTGAATCAGAAGAATCTCCTCATAATGTGTCACTGCTGAGAAGGTGATTAATGAAAACCGCAGGGAAATGTGCAGGAATTCACTACAGTCAGAAAAGACTGAAATATAACATTAAGCCTTCCGAATACACAACTATTCAGCTGTGGTACAACACAATGTCGTGTGCTATTCTGCACACAACATCGTGTTGTACAGTATGGATTCAGATTAAATGCTTTACTAATTAAACTAGAAGGGCACTCGGAGAAGAAAAGACCTCCGCCAAGGCCATGCCATATCTCGCAATATTAACAAAAGTGAAAAATAATGTGTGTATCCGCCCCATGATTCAGATCTGCTCCAAAATATAATGGGTTCTGCCCAGTGGGCAACTGCTGAAGTGCTTTCAACTGTCATTCTTTCTAACATCCAGCAGGGGGCGACTCCTCTGGTAGCTAAAATAAGTCTGATTGTATAGAAGTCTATGAGAAAATGAGCCTACTTCTTAACTTGATTTATTACCTCAGTAAACATGGTAAACATGAGTTTATGGTCTCAATCGCTAGTTTCAAGTCTTCTTCAATACAGCATGATGTTCATTTAGTAAATTATGGTCCCATTTAGAGTCAGATAGACCATAAAGCAGGGGATGCTTTAGGGCGGGGTTACCTTGTGATTGACAGGTTGCAACCGAGGCGTTGTCCGGTCTGGGAGTTGTCCGTGTTTTCGTCTTAGAGCTTTAACCCTTTCACAGTGTGATTTCAGTTCATGAAAGTTAATTATACAATTTTTGGTCACCTAAAAATGTCTTATTCAGGTTGTTCTTAGCTCCACCCTCTAGTGTCACTGCTGGTTGCAAAAAAACAAGATGACGACGGCCAAAATGCTGAACTCGAGGCTTCAGTCACTATGTCTACTTCTTATATACAGTCTATGGTTCTTCCTTGGCCTATGCTACACTCCCTTCCACCTAATTTCATGAAAATGGGGCCTGTAGTTTTTCCGTAAACGAACCGAACCAAAAACATAACCTCCCAGCGGAGGTAATAATCTACTTCTTACAATAAATATATCAGTCAAACATAAAACATTTGAGTCTTTTGAGACATCACAATCACAAAATGCTTCCAAAATAAACACGGCAGAGCTGGTTAACTTAAAGTGAAACCACTTTACTGTCGCTTTCTACCACACACTCGTTCTCTCTCTCTCTCTCTCTCTCTCTCTCTCTCTCTCTCTCTCTCTCTCGTTTCTCTGATGATTCATTTCCAATGTGCCCTTTGCAATTAAACCCGGGGGTTCCTCACTTAAGACAGACAGGCCGGGGGAGGCGGGTGTCAGCCGAGACCATCAGTCATGCATGGACGCTGTGGTGTGGCTCTGTGGATGTGATATATATATATATATATATATATATGTATATATATATATATATAAAAAGAACTGCAAACAACTGCTGGCTGCCACACACACACACAGATACACAGACAGTCAATTATCAATAAAACAGTCTATTTCTTGTGTTTCCCTTTCAGTTCCTTCCTTCTCACATGGCGTCCCTGTCTTCTCTCTCTTGTCTTTTCCAGTTCCCCTCTCTCTCTCTCTCTCTCTCTCTCTCTCTCTCTCCCTCTCTCTCTGCTATCTCTCATTGACGTTTTAGCACATTAATTGACTCATTATACCGATTGGTACTGGGGTTGGGGGAAGGGTCTGTTGATTAACGAAGGCAGATGCCCAGTCTCTGTAGAGGAGCCCGGATCACTGTTGTTGGTCCCATACGTTTGCATGACTTATTAGAACAGCTAGAGGCCGCTGACTGGAGGGAAGAGGAACATAAAAACAGTCACAGTCAAAGGGTTGAAAGAAGTATTGACCAGTTGGTTTGTTTATAGTATTCATAAAGTCATTTATAAATGAAACATTTCAACGATTCTCTGATTCCAACCTCTCAAATATGAGGACTTGCTGTTTTTCTCTGTTTTATATCAATGTATATTGAATATTTTTAGACAGTTGGTTGCATCCCACTGAGCTCTGGGGACTTGTGATTGGCATTATTCACTTTTTTCTGGTAATTTTATAGACTAAATGATTAATTCTTTACAGTACAGTGGGTTAGATCTTCTTGCTTTTATCCCTCAGCCTTTCCGTGTTGCAACGTATACTCAGACAAAGGTTCGTAGATAGATTGATAGAGATAGATAGATAGAAAGATACTTTATTGATCCTGAAGGAAATGTAGGATGATATCTTACAAAACAGTAACTTACATGACAAATAAATTAACGTTGACTTCTGGTTTGTTGTTTGTGGTTTGTGGTTTGCAAAGTGTTTTACGTGACGTTTGTGTTGTGTTTTTAGTGATGTTTGTGACGTGTTTTACGTGACGTTTGTGACGTGTTTTACGTGACGTTTGTGACGTGTTTTACGTGACGGTTGTGACGTGTTTTTAGTGACATTTGTGACGTGTTTTTAGTGATGTTTGTGACGTGTTTTACGTGACGTTTGTGACGTGTTTTTAGTGACGTTTGTGACGTGTTTTACGTGACGGTTGTGACGTGTTTTTAGTGACATTTGTGACGTGTTTTTAGTGATGTTTGTGACGTGTTTTTAGTGATGTTTGTGACGTGTTTTACGTGACGGTTGTGACGTGTTTTTAGTGACATTTGTGACGTGTTTTTAGTGATGTTTGTGACGTGTTTTACGTGACGTTTGTGACGTGTTTTACGTGACGTTTGTGACGTGTTTTTAGTGACATTTGTGACGTGTTTTTAGTGACATTTGTGACGTGTTTTTAGTGACGTTTGTGACGTGTTTTACGTGACGTTTGACGTGTTTTTAGTGACGTTTGTGACGTGTTTTTAGTGATGTTTGTGACGTGTTTTACGTGACGTTTGTGACGTGTTTTACGTGACGTTTGTGACGTGTTTTTAGTGATGTTTGTGACGTGTTTTACGTGACGTTTGTGACGTGTTTTACGTGACGTTTGTGATGTGTTTTTAGTGACATTTGTGACGTGTTTTTAGTGACGTTTGTGACGTGTTTTTAGTGATGTTTGTGACGTGTTTTACGTGACGTTTGTGACGTGTTTTACGTGACGTTTGTGACGTGTTTTTAGTGACATTTGTGACGTGTTTTAAGTGACGTTTGTGAGTAAAAATGATACGCAAAAAGCCTAAAATGCGTTCATATGACACGTGAAATGTCCTTGAAATGATGTGTTATTTATACACCTTCCCATGAGATCAGGTTGGATTATCAGGATAACTCTCCAGAGGATCTCGAGGTTTTTTAATGTGTTAAAAAGTAGATTACGAAACAAATAACCTGTGCATCTGAATTTATAATAGTAATTCTCTGCATGACTCTGCATGGTCCCTCCTCCCATCCCCCATCTCCCACTCCCTCCTCATGTCTCTCTCTATGTGGTGCTAGCATAAGATTTTTAGGCCATATATATCTTTAACCCCATTGTTCCACGGCGACAGCTCAACATTTAGCCACCCTGACACGTCCAGTTAGCTACAAGCCCAAAGTTTACCTGACACAGGGTGGCCTACTTATCGTCTCTCGCCCCGTTTCTTCTTTTGCAGCTCCACCCATCCAATCCACCACCACTCAGTCTCCTCAGCCCCCCCTCACCCTCCTCATCCTCATACATCCTATTTGAGAGAATTAGGAGGGAATCAATCATTTGTCGGGGCCTACATGTTGTTACAGCCGGCCTTACTTCGCAGCCAGGGCATCTATCCTCCATCTCCAGGCGGACAGGACGGGGTAGGGGGGGTGTTTTGGGAGGAGGGGGATGGGATATCATGTGGCGAGACCAGGAATTCAAAGTGACGCAGGTTGGAGCTCTGGTGGCCGTTAAGTTTCTCTGACAAACTGACTGCAAAACCCCCAGGCTCTTTCTCCCTCTCCCTTCCTCTCTATCTGTCCGTCTCACTTCTCTGATATCTCCTCCGCCACCGCCACACTGTCCTGTCATTTAATGAGACGAGAGGCCGCCGCCATCGCTGCTGTAGCAGCAGCCAATGGGAGGCTCGGCCTGCCTGTCCATCTCCTCTATCTGGTCTTTAATTGTCTGAGGTTGCGGTGGGATTCTCAGGAAAACACAACCTGCTCTGTGTTCATGGGTGCTGCTGTCTAAGCACTTATCAGAGCGGCGTGCTTTAAAGGAGAAGAGGGTGCAATTACAATAAAAGTTGAGGCAGGACAAGGAGAAGGAGGTGCGTACGCCGGGTTACGAGCATCCTGAGAGCGATGAGTTTCAACAGAGGCCGTCTACTGATCCACTTAGAATTCAATCACAGTTGCTGCATAAAGACCCACCAGGATGAAACTGACCTGGAGTGGTTTAGCATCTTTAAGCTTGTTGTTTTGGCATTCTGGCCTCAAATTTTACTGTTTTGGTTTTAGTCTCACCAGCTGTAATCAAGCAGACCGCTGTTTTCAGTAAAACAGACTGTACAGTACAAGTCAATGGAGAGCATAATTTAGTTAAAAGGAGACCCCAGGGAACAAGAGGGTTGCGTCTCTTCTCTTTGCAGATGATGTGGTTCTGTTGGCTCCATTAGACCATGACCTTCAGCACGCACTGGGGCTGTTTGTATTTATTTAAGTATCTCTGGGTCTTGTTCACCAGTGAGGGTAAAATGGAGCAGGAGATGGACAGACGGTTCGGTGCGGCGTCACCAATTATGCGGGTGTTGTACCGGACCATTTTGGTGAAAAGGGAGCTGAGTCGGAAGGCAAAGCTCTCGATTTACCGGTCCATCTACGTTCCAACCCTCATCTATGGTCATGAGCTTTGGGTAGTGACCGAAAGAATGAGATCGAGGATACAAGCGGACGAAATGAGCTTCCTCTGTATAGGGTGGCTGGGCTCAGCCTTAGAGATAGGGTGAGGACCTCAGACATCCGGAGGGAGCTCAAAGTAGAGACGCTGCTCCTTCACGTCGAAAGGAGCCAGCTGAGGTGGTTCGGGCATCTGATCAGGATTACGTCTGGACGTTCTGGGCACGTCCAACTGGTAAGAGGCCCCGGGGTAGACCCAGAACACGCTGGAGAAATTATATATATCTCGTGTGGAGTTACTATTGGACTTACATTCACCAGGTGGACACAAACATGATTCAAAATGAATGCAAATGTTAGTCCATGTCGGCTATCAAGCTCACTGTGTCAACTTAGAAAGTGATATTTTGTCAGTGTTGATGATATTGGGGTTCGGGTCGGATTCGACCTTCTTGACATGGTGTTTCAAGTTCTTTTTAGTGAGTATATACTGTAGTGTAAAATTGCTGGGTTGGGCTACTTCATACATGTGTGTAACCAGGGTATACCGGCAAGCTGTAACCATGGTAACAATAATTGCATGACAGGGTAACACAAACTCGGGTTGGGTCGGACATAAAAAAAAGACTACTTGTGATGTGTGAGATGTATGCAGACAGCTTTTTTTCTTTAATTTAACTAATTAAATTTAGCTTGTTCTTCAGTTTTTCTGTTAGTAATTCTAAAACCTGTATATTAACAAACATATTAATAAACGTATTGGGTTAATGGGTGCTGACACATCACAATATGATTGAGAGAAGCCTAACGTGACCTCACACAGCAGATAAGACGACCGACATGAACATAAACTGGCCACTAGAATAAGTAAACACACTGTGAGCATAATACAAAAATAATGAGATGAATTAAAATGAAAATGTGTCCGGTCGCACCAGAGGGAGCTGAAAGTGCCTGTAAATCTGTGTTTGTAATGACGTCATTAGCTCTCAGCTGTTTAAATAGTTGATTAAGGCCCGTGCAGCTTGCACGGCGACCCCTGACACCCACAACATCTGTTTTGTTTGTGTGGGCTGAAAAGCAGTTGCTCTCACACTGCGCAATATGTGCCTTCATAGCAAGGTGACATTAGCTCTGAGAACAACATACCCACTCCGATTAGCTCAACACTGGAGCCGCTGCAAAGGTCTGACTCTTTAATGCAACGCTGCTCAGCTGCTGCTGCTGCCATCCGACTCCATGTATACCCGAGAGATATTGTTTAGGAAAAAAAATATACATGTTTGAGTTTTGTTGATGCATTTTCAAAACATTCAGAAATGAATTCATTTTCATATCATTTACATTTGGGGTTTGACAGACTTTTTTATTATTTCAGACCTAAAGGGCAAAAAGAAAAAATCCTTAAGCTTATTATTCGAACAAACGTTTTCTTACATAATTTTTTTGACACCATAACATACAGTTTTACATCTTGTTTCCCCTCGCTAGTAGCTTTAAAGGTACTGTGTGTAGGATTTTGAGGCATCTAGTGGTGTGGTTGCAGATTGCAACCAACTGAGTACCCTTCCGCTCACTCCTCCCTTTCCAAGACTGAGGTAACGTGAGCCGGCGAGTGTAAAATTGTAGTAACGCCGTTCACCTCGCTCTGAGGTCATCCTTACCATAATAACACTACTTTAGGAGCAACGTAAGTCAGACAAGCTTGTCGGAGAACTACGGTGACCTTCAGTTAAATTAAAAATATGAAAGTTTCTCTCTAGAGCCAGAGTTTGGTTTGTCCGTTCTGGGCTACTGTAGAAACCAGCCCGATCTCATAGGAAGGTGTTTCAATAGCACAACATTTCCGTGTGTAATGATAACGCATTCTAGGTTTTTCCCGTGTCATTTATACGCCACGGGCTTAGCGTTGTGAAACCGCTTTTCGTGTGTCATTCAACGCCACGTCCGAATGGTCGCACTTATGTTTAGCCAACAAAACCACTTAGTTAAGTTTAGGAAAAACGTCATGGTTGGGCTTAGAATAAGTACGTAAACTAAGTGAAATACATACGTAAACAATGTAACATAAGTTAGGAAAACACTTCAGAAATGTCACTAACTTTGAGACATGAACATCCTGATCACAAGTCCTGTGTTTGTTGGACCCGCCCGCCTTAAACTAGCAACATAACTATCTCTGAGCGTAGCACATTTACGTGGATGTATTTGCATTGCAAATACTCAGTACAGACTACATGGTGCACACATGACACACCAGCAATAAAGACGTTGTTATTGCACACTTAAATTACCGTGTGATTTGGTGCAACCAGGCTGGTAGCAACATGGCGGTGCAAGATGGCGGACTCCGTGAGGAGGACCCTCTATGTAGATATATCTGCAGCGATGTCGGCACCGCCTTGTCTGGAAACACAGACCCCGTCTTGTTGACCACGCTTTGTGGGTGGGACTTTTTGCCGTGTCATCACCATTCGTATACAACTAATATGTTTATGATTAAATTGTTTTCAGCTCAATGAACGCTTTCTAATATCCAAGAAAAAAGTCCACCACTCTGAATATAAGCCGTATAAATGCACGAAGAGGCCTCTGCAGAGGTGGCTGTCGGCTCTCAGAAGTCACTTTAGGACATATGTTAGATTTCAGCTTGTCTGTTAACAAGCTAGCATTAGCATGTGCTAATATGTTTGTTTGTTTTGGAGCATAATCTTCTGCAGTCCCCCCCCCTTTGCTTTATCTAGTCTTGCAGATGGTGACCCGCTCTAATAATAGTCACTTAAATAGGACATGACTTTCTGGCGTGCACATATGTTTGGTTCCTGCTCTCTCTCTCTTTCTCTCTCTCTCTCTCTCTCTGTCTCTCTCTCTCTCTGTCTCTCTCTCTCTCTGTCTCTCTCTCTCTGTCTCTCTCTCTCTCTCTCTGTCTCTCTCTCTCTCTGTCTCTCTCTCTCTCTTGTATTTGGCCCATTTGTTTAGTATCTCACTTCGTGCGTTGCATTTCTGGCTGCTCGAGGATCTTCCTCGCTTGTCGTACGCTCTGACGGACGAGCCGCTCATGCAGAGCAGCCGTGGTGCCGACGCCGGGCATGAAATGAAACGTTCTCTTTATCAGCTTGGCATGACAACAATAGAGGGGGGGGGTGAGAGAGACAGAGACATTCATTGAGGAACACACATGGTTAACTAGCCATGAGCCCGGTCACAGAAGTCACTTGATAATGCACATGCACACATACTGTCTGTGCACACATGGATGTAAACACTGCAGCACACACACACACACACACACACACACACACACACTCACACTGTTGCTTCAGCCTCATGTTGTTCTGACTGACATTGAAGCTTCTCTCTGTCCATATGGAGTTAGAGCTCCCGCCTTAGTGAAGAAGGATCAAACTTCAATAAACTCACTGGAATTTCTCCCAAAAAAATATTACTTAAATAGTGTAAACTATAAATGTTCAGACTAAGGCATCATATGAAACTAAAAAACCTAAGCCATGTCATACTAGTTTGGTTAAGTAACGCTCCGAACCTACGCTAAATTTTGGCGAGGGAAAACTGGCATGGCCATTTTCAAAGAGGTCCCTTGACCTCTGACCTCCAGATATGTGAATGTAAATGGGTTCTATGGGTACCCACGAGTCTCCTCTTTACAGACATGCCCACTTTATGATAATCACATGCAGTTTGGGGCAAGTCATAGTCAAGTCAGCACACTGACACACTGACAGCTGTTGTTGCCTGTTGGGCTGCAGTTTGCCATGTTATGATTTGAGCATATATTTTATGCTAAATGCAGTACCTGTGAGGGTTTCTGGACAATATCTGTCATTGTTTTGTGTTGTTCATTGATCTCCAATAATAAATATATACATACATTTGCATAAAGCAGCACATTTGAACACTCCCATGTTGATAAGAGAATTAAATACTTGACAAATCTCTCTTTAAGGTACATTTTGAACAGATACAAAATGTGCTAAGCCAGTTTTTCCTCGCCAAAATTTAGCATTAGTTTGGAGCGTTATTTATCTTCCTTTCCAACAAGCTAGTATAACATGGTTGCTACCAATGGATTCTTTAGGTTTTTTAGTTTTGTATGATACCAGTATATTCACTCTAGCTTTAAAACTGAGCCAGCTACAACCTAAAAATCGCAAGTCGTGTTAATGCGTCAAAGAAATTAGTAGCGTTAAAACGGATTCAGCGTTAACGCTTTGACGGCCCTATTCAACCATACCAAAAAGTTTGCTTAAGCTGTTTAACCCTTACTTTAGTCCAAGCCAATTTGATATGGTTGCCTTTACAGCAGGATCATCCCCTTTCAGTCTTTCTTACTTTACACATTAAAAATAAGGGTTAATGAATAAGACAAGAATCTCTTCAAATAACTCCGACGTCCATGCGTAAATCAAGATGAAAAGTCTGTTATAGAGGAGATGCAATCTGAGTAACTTTTATAATTTCCTAGAAGTCCTTTTACTTTCTAGAGTGCAGTATAAGCTAGAGATCCAGCCTGACACAGACAAACTTCTTGGCCTCAATCTAATAATTGCTCCATTTTCATTTGTCCGTGCTGCTGCTGCTGCAGACTGCTAAAAGCAGCTTATAGACGGGGGAAGCTTCAAATTCATCCTCTTTAAGTTTTTTAGTTTATGGAGGAAAAAAAAAAAAAGAAGCATGACACGGATCTTACATATGTCAGGGATTATAATGTACACTGGACTAACAGCACGCATGGTTGTGCCAGTCAGAAGTGGGTGGAATGATCCCAGTGATTCCATTTCACTGATGAGATGTGAACTGTGGTGACGGTGTGATACTGACTCCCACCAAAAGAGGGCTCTCTCAACCTCCGGAGGCCTGGAGGGGAGGGGGGCATGAGAGGAAGTGGAAGAGGGTTTATGGGTTGGAAAATGTGAGTGGATGGATCAGATATACTCATAATGAAGAAATGTTGAGGGAGCGAAAATGATGCAGAGAGGGAGAGAACATGCATGTCTGCACAAGCCCTGCTTAGCATACTGGTTACCAGTGCGGCTACCAGTGAGGTTCCCAGTGAGCACAGCAGCACACAACCGGTCCAGAGGAGCTGCTCAGCGACTCGCTATAAAACTGAAGATGTTGTACTCTGCAGCTCTCAGGTGTGATGATGTGTTTCACTGCGCTGGTGAAAAAGAGCATTTTGTGTTCTCTGGATATCAGTGGTGGAAAGTAACTAAGTACATTTACTCAAGTACTGTACTTAAGTACAATTTTGAGGTACTTGTACTTTACTTGAGTATAGACATATTCTGCTACTTTCTACTTCTACTCCACTACATCTCAGAGGTAGGCTAAATATGATATTATTTTACTCCACTACATTTATCCGACAGCTGTAGTCGCTAGGAACTTTATTAGATTAACATTTTACATAAAAAAAAAAAATGTATTTGCCGGTATAGATACTAGTTCTAGGGACAGGTGTTGCAAATTAGCATCCGCTATAAGCACTATGTTACTTGCATCAGATAGCCGTTTTTAAGTTGTCTACGTACATTGTATTTGTCCCTATCTAATAAACCATGATATGATGCAGTACCATCCTACTAATCCACCCAGTAGTACACAAAGTATATCAAATTTGCTCCACTTTGACAAACTACATCATTAAAATACTCTTAAATGTATTCGTTAGAGCTCATTACTTGTAACTTTACCTTTATATACTTTACATACTGTTTTGCAAACTGCTACACCTCTGTGGATATATACTACTTATCTATACATACCACATTCCTATTTACACCTCTGTATATATGTTTTTCGTACATCTCATTATTACATACCACTTTCCTGTTTACATCTCTGTGTGCATATACTACTTATCATACTACATTCTGTTTACATTCAGTTTTCCCATCTGAAATACTGTCTTCAACTAAATTACAAATTTACATTTACATTACTATTTTACATTTAATTATGTATATATTTATTTTAACTTCACTATTTTATGCCTTAGATTATCATTTTGATTTTACTTGTGTGATTTTCCTTTTTATATATACATAGTTTATGAGCATTGTTGAAGGAACCAAAGATTTGTATTGCCAATGACTGCTTTGCTGGAACTGACAAATGACAAATAAAGAACCTTGAACCTAGTGATAAAAACAGAATAATATAATATAATATAATATAATATAATATAATATAATATAATATAATATAATATAATATAATCATAAAACACTCTGAGAGGAGCCATTCTGCATAATGAGTTCTTTTACTTTTGATACTTTAAGTACACTTTGCTGATAATACTCTTACTTAAGTGACATCTTGAATTCAGGGCTTTACTTTTACATTCTGGAGTATTCCTTCACTGTGGTATTTCTACTTTTACTTAAGTAAAGGATCTGAGTACTTCTTCCACCTCTGCTGGGTGTGAAGTAAAGTGTTGCTTCTGCTCTTCATGCTGCCATATTGTACAAATTTCCACCTCGACAGCCACGAAAGTCACCTGTAACTGCAGTAAAACCTGCTGCCAAATGTGCAAAAAGTCGTTGAAATCCAGCTTCCACGCCGGCCGTCGGTGATAAATTGGGCATTGAGGGGAGACCATCACAGAGGTCAACGGCGGCCATCATGAGAGCAGTCTGGCTGTTTTAACGGCTCCACTGTGGGCGACACCGATCTGACACACCTCACATCCCTCGCTGCTGGAGTAACGTGGGGGTTGTGTGACAGAACACGTTCCCCCCGCTGATATCTTGTTCCCCCGTCGGCGCCGTCCGACAGTCAGAGTTGGCGCTCCGGGGAGAGCACGGCTTTATAATTGTAACCACATCCAATTAAATTTCCAATTCAGCCTCCTATTAATCAGGCCAGTGATCAGAGAGGCAGAAGCTGCAGAGCATTTCCTGCAGAGACCTGTGAAGGGAGCGGCGTCACATTCACAACAAGAGGAGAATGTGTTTCTGCCTCTCAGCGTTTGGGGTTTAACTACAGGAGGGATGTTAGTTCGGTGCCACAAAAGGTAACCAACCGTCATTTGAGGGCTGTATTCTGTTTAATACACTACCTACTTTTGGCACTGATAGTTGGGGAAAGATTCTCTCGCTGTTCTCCCTTTTTATTTTCATTTAAAGGTGCAGTGTGAAGGATCTGGTGGCATCTAGCGGTGAGGTGGCAGATTGCAACCAACTGAAACTTCTACCGTGTGCCAAGCGTGTAGAAGAACAACGGTGGCCGATGCGAAAACGTGAAAGTCTCTCTCTAGAGCCAGTGTTTGATTTGTCCGTTCTGGAGTGCGCGGTTGTCGATCCCAACTTTTGTAGTGGCCAAAAGGCGGTACTGCAACTTCTGTGTCCGTCACGTGATGCCAATGTGGCCAAAAATACTTTTTCCCCTAGACTTACATTGGGAAAGAGACGTCTGTAACTCAGAGGATAATTTTTTTTGAGGTGAATCAACTTCCCAGTACGAACACTCTAATGGTCCTTATTTAAATCATTAGGTCCTAAAAGTTGTAAAATGCACTAATAGCTGAATCAGGAGTTATTTCCCTTCCTCCGTTCATGTGACTGAGACCCAGACGGAGGCTGGAGCGCAAGCTGTGATGACGGTGTGATGTTGGGACAGAGTCATGTGACCGAGCGGACGCTACTGCACTACTACACGGCTTCAAAATTCACGAACGGGGTATTTAATGATGTATTTTATATCGTAGAACAAAACATTAAAATCAGCTCGTGTTCACCACAGACCTTATTTCAGGCATCTAACTAAAACCCTGTTGACTTCCAGACGAGAGAACCAGAGGTGCTAAAATGCTAACTCATATCCGGGTTTTAGGACTCACTCCTGCAGCATTCTATTATTTTAGATTTCAGAAATCTCCCTCCAGAGTTACAGAAGACTTTGTACAACTTTTTTCATCTAAAACAGCCCCATCTGTCCTGCACATTATATCAGTGGTATTCAGTCTGCCCATTAGATAAATCAAGCCCCATATGTAGACCGAGGTATTGCGGTGTGACAACTGAAATGATATTGTGACGCAGTAATAATCGTAATCCATCTAATGGATCAGGCCGATCTAATCCACACATAGTTACAGTTGAGCTGGGTCAGCTGCCTCACTAACAATAGCAGAGATGGAAGTCGTACCTTTTTTATAATAATAATCCCTGTGATGTGTTAAAATGTGAGAGAAAGAGCTTTGTGTTGTAGGACAAAGCGTAATCTGCAGGACGGTGGGGGGTCGCTACAAGTCAGATACTCCGTCATCTCTGAGGGAATTTATATCAGCTTTTATCTAAAGCACCTTATAGTGTCAGCGTTTATCACCTCAGTCAGAGAGGTTTTACTTTCACTCCAACACATTTTCATCACATTTAAATGAATATCAGATTTTAGTTCCAACTATGAAATTAACCCTCCTTTCACAGGCAAACACTGCATGATGGGATACAGAATATCTATTCATCTTGATACCAAAGCTGAGCCAACACGTTCTCATCCCAACTCATCACACACACTTTTGTCAGACCCCTCGGCGTCACTTTTTCTGTTGCAGTAAACACGTGCTTAATGTTGTAAATTAAACAAAAACACTTGCTTAGGTTCAGGCAATAAAACCACTATAATTAGGTTTAGGAACAAACTACATGGTTGGGCTTAAAACTACTACTTTCGTACAGTGAAAATGACACTGAACGTTGTGAACGCAGGACACGAACGATTGACGACGACAGCTGATTGTGACGTGAAAGTGAAACGTAACGCACGGGACATGAACGGCGTTCTCCTGGATGAAAGGCCTGTGTTGTTGGACCCATCCACCTCCCCTCCACTCCCACTCGCCCTGTTTGTCTCTTTAAACTACGTCACTAGAGCACTTTCCCCTTAATATTGCTGCAGATGGGTTTGCATTGTAGTTAATGGAAAGCCGTCTCATACCGACGCTCAAGGGTGCCTTTTGCGTCGGTATCTAACGCCGACAGCCACGACAAAGTGTCGGTATTTGACACCCTGGGAATGAAAACAGGCTGGCTGAGCGGTGTCATTCATCGGATAGATTCTTTGTTTGAACCCGAGCTTCAACTTGATTATCACATGCAAAATCTAATTCCCTGTCTTTTGCACATTTAGCCTTCAGATCTCTAAACGCTAAATCATAACGTGCAGAACAAGCATTGTTCAAACCTGCAGAAGATAATTTTCATTTTAGAGGAGATTACAAAAATAAACTACTTCATCCCTGGAGCACTCTATGCTTAGGATGGGTTAAATGCAAAGGTCAGATTGCATGTATGTATATGAGAATTGTAATAAAGTTAAGATTGCATTATTTGTGTGTGTGTGTTTCTAAGTGAACTTAGCTGTTGCAGTGGGATGAGGCATCACCAGAAGGTGTGTTTGCATTAACACATGCAGCACTGAAAAGAAGCTGGTGACTACGTGGTCAGAAGCTGCAGAGGCCAACTGGGCTGACTCATATTAAGTCTATTGTCACTCAGCATGTGAAACATGGATAAGCCCTCGGCCTGAACAATGGATCGGGCCCCCTGTAAAGGCATCTGACATGCTTTAGCTCAGATTAGTGTGTAAAATATAGGTTATCCTCTGATTTAGGTGACAAATGCGCTTCATAGAAATGCGATGGCGATTTGACTAAGTGCCATTGTTTTAAAGCTTCCTCCATTATAACGCTGTTTGTTTGTTTGGTGAAGAATATGCAAATAGCTGTGGTTGATAAGATAGTCCAAATATCATAAACCACATTTGTTTTAATACATACATGTTCATAATGTTTCTATTGTTCTATTAATCGTCAGGAGGTCGAAGGTCAGAGCAATAGCAACAGAACAACATTTTATAATAATTAGAATAAAGGAAAATGGTTATAACTCAGTGGGATGGATTAAATCAGTGGATACAATAATATAAAGTAAAGCAACTGGACATAAAAATTAATTCAAACCATTAATTGCTCAATAACTCAGTAAGTGTACATATAATATCAGGCCGGGATGGAAGCTCTATTGTTTTACTACCCGTTGCTTTTAATTCACACATTTGCATTTGTGATAGGGGGTAATTAGGATCTATTTATTATTCACACAATCCCTCATAAAAGGCTAATGAGCATTTGTTTTGATGACAGTAAAAATGCAAGAGAAAACGATTTATATTTGTTAGCACTCACAGGTCATTATGCTGTAGCCATTTGTCAGGGGCGTATAGCATCATCCTCTGCTTGATCTGAGTCGGGAAGAGAGCTCACTCTTTCACTCCTCCTCCTTCTCAGGATGGACGGATCTGCTCGGCAATGTGTCTTCCCACCGGGGGTCCATCTGTAATTCTAAGAGCCCTACGCTTTATTTATTTATTTATTAATACTACTGTATGATTTTACACCTCACTTCCCTCTCAGCAGTGCTTTTTGGGATAAAGTATTTCTTGATTTTGGTTATCTTTCTTGTCTTATGAAAACTCTATGCCATATCATGCATGAGCTTAGTTTGTTAAGTTAGTCTTTGACAGGGAATTATGAATGAGTCTTCTTGATATTTGCATAACCGATGATGATAGATACTTATAAATTGTGTATTTTGTAATTACTGTATATTTACTGCCCCTTTTCAACCCCCTGGAATGTTTTTAGGCAATTCTCCTTCACATCCTCTTGCAAATTATATATTTTATATTTTACATTTTTGATATGTGTTAATAAATAAACATTAACTATAATGATATTTTTTGCTGTTGTTTTTTTTAGTGGAAACTTTGAATATTTACCTGTTAATATAATTATTTTCTAATGTTTATGCTTGGTTTGTTTTTCCATTGATACTGTGAACTAAATTAACATTGATTTTTATAAAAAATTTTATGTGGACCTCAAAAGGACTAGCAACAACTTCCAAATAAAGAATACAGTTTTTGGAGCCAGAAAATCATAATTTAAGGAAAGATGGTGCAGCTGAGGTTCGTTGAAAAAACCATAGATTGTCATTGGCTGAGAGTGCTGTCAATCAAACAGACACTCTCCCAAAAAGATGAATTATTGATATTAAATTACCAGTGAGCCAATTTTCATAAAATAAATTCGTCATTAAGAACATATAAAAGCATGCGAAATATAAAGTTATGCTTTATATTGACTGTATTTTGACTGAGTGGGACTCAACCCAGTCACTTAAATACACAAGTCCCGCCCCCTTCAGGCAGCATCAGCTAAACTTGTGCTGTTAGCAGTTAGCTGAAACTTTGTAGCAGCTCCAGCTGATTACATCATCATGTGAAGCTGGGCTGAAGCCTGATGGGAGAAGTGAAGAGGTAAGACATGAAGAAACTCATATTATGAAGCTTATGGCCAGCCAAACACAAATATTGAATGCATGTATGAATAAAATGAAAAAAAAGGCACTGCCATTTCTCTTTTTTTAAATGTAGTTAGCTAGTAACTTCCACACTTGTTATTTTGCCCATTAAATTAATCAATGTGAGTAATTCTGATTTCAGTACTGATCTGAAATATTTTATAAATAAAATTCCTTCAATTAAAAATATAAGTGAAGTGATGTTGGTAAATAATATGCAAGAAATACAGCATGTCAAAGGGTTTTTCACATTTGGGTAAAAAGAGGCATAATGTTAATATAAAATGTGAAAAATACTATTGTATGATATACTTATCAATAGTTTTGATAACAAGACATGTCAATAAATAACATTTAAACTACTAGATATATCTCCAGAATATAACACTCTATTCTAATAGTCTAATTGAATACATCAAAGGGAGAAGTGTGGTAACTTTAAGCAAGTTTGAACAGTATGTCACTTTATGACTACAGTAAATCATACAGTTAATGATGATGAAAGCCATTAAGGCTGTTGTATTTTCTAAAGAAACTGATTGTACATAATTGTCTTTATGATAAACAGCAGGGCAGCTGAGGGACATCTTATTTATTTAACCTTGAGTCAGTCCTCACCACCAAGTACCAGGTGCTCCCTTTAATCTAGCTTCTATTGTGTTGTTATGTAAATGTGTTTTATTGTGTCCTGTCTGGATGTGATATGTTGTGTTTTAATGTACCCTTTTTAATAGCAGGTGTTGCACATGCCAACCAAAAACAAATGTCTGCCTTTTGTATGCAAACAAGTAGTCAATAAAGTATTTTATATTCTATTCTATTTAATAGAAAATTGATATATTAGGACTTTGCATGTGCTCTGCTGAGGGATGCTCTTCACCGGTTGGGCCAATGTTTCCTACCGTCTGTATAGTACACTATACTGTACAGTATGTCCAGGTATGTGATACTGAGTTGAGTTTGATATATGTATTTAATTGATCTGGCAGCCCTTTCCCTTTGTTTACTGGTCTCAGTTGTCTAAATTGTGTATTTTTGCATTTGATATTTAAACTGCTAAATGGTGCTAAATGACCCGCTTGAGTTATGTTGCTTCTCTTACTCCTGGTGCCTTCTGCGTTGTAACAAGAGGAACTATCTAAAAGCTCTCCCCTTCCTGCAGAGCCGAGACATTAACGGCTCAGAGGTGAGCGGGTTGGTGAACTAGCATGTCTTCAGTCTCCCGGAGGCCTGCTGGCCTTCACCTGTTCCCTGTCCTCCGCTCCTCCACCGAGTTCTCCCCCCTGCCCCACAACAGACGTCTTATCAAACGTGACTGATTGCTGTAATCTGGACTGGAGCCATTAAGCAAATTACCTGAATCATTGCGAGGATTAGTCTCATTAACACATGATTAGCATCAAATTAAAATAATGAGTGTTTAACTTGTGATGTCTTCCAGTTGTTGGAACAGCTTGATCAGCCACGCCAGGCTTACTGAGGGGGCAGCCCTCCGTGTCAGGGATCCTGAGGTGGAAGAGACCGACCCTGGTGACGGGGGTGGACCGTCCAGTACCCCGCCTGGACTACCAACAGTCCACCAACCCAAGGTGAGTGTCCGCTACAAGGGTTTTCATGTCAGAATGAAAAGATACTGTATTTGTCTGAGACATGAGGGGCCACAGGAGTTTGACCCCCAATTTCAAGGTCAAGTTAAAACTTCTGTTGAAAGGGTCTGCACCTGTTTTGGTAACATAACAACATAATACATCAGTCCTGCATCTGAAACCTGAAACTGCTCATTTAGAGGTGTGGTACTGTTGAATTGTATCGCGTTAAGTCTTGATTATACTCCCCAATGGACGCATACACAAATAGCTGCGGACAACTGCAGATGCGTAGTAGTTCTGCTTAGACTGTCGGCTTGGAGGACGCGTTCCACACATGCACAGTAGATCGCCACGCTACAAAAGATTTAGATTTACAAAGTATACTGCTGTTAAAGTATGCTTCTTGAAATGCATCTGAAAACATTAAAAATGAAATGTAGGAGAACGTTTAACTGGAGTTTAACAGTGTCTGCTTCCTACATCTTTAATGATTAAACCCCAAAACAGCAGTATGATATACAGAAACAAATAAACAAGTAAATAGAGAACCTGCATTTACTAAATGTGATTGTAGTTAATTACTGACATGCTCTGACCTGCTGGGATCACTTTGCCTCCTTCTGAATTCAGTAGCACGACGAGTCAGAGACAAACTATCAAAGCTGTGTGTTCACATCACCTTGAAACTGGCCTGCAGTGCTGCACCTTGAGCTTTCTCACAGATGTCAATCAAGACTCTCTGTGTCCCCAGAAGATACCTTTTAGTGAGCATCTTCAGGAAGAAGGGAAGGACATGGTTTTTAGGGCTGTTTTTATAGTGCAAATTTGCCTGAGTCATTGTTTTTTTTTTGTGGCTTTTTAAAGAGTCCTTCGGGAGCCGTTTGGTTAAGAACTGAAAAACTCAGTTTCTCCTTCATGATTTTTAAAATTAGCATGAAAACCAGGGCTGCTGAAGTGTTCAGAAAGTCAGGTGTCACAGCACTCAAATGACCTGCAACTTCACCGGAGTTTACTCCACTTTTACCCTAGTTTTATTGACAACTTGTACACGCTTGTTTACGGTCATCTCTGTGCGTTGTACACAAACCAACTAGCCGACAGTTTGCAGAGATGCATGCCCAAAAGAAAAGGAGAAACACACCTACTTTTAAACATCATGAAAAACTTGGATATAAACAGTTTTTTTAGATATGCGCAAATATCACAACGGCGACCTTTTCAAGAAGGTGGTTGAAGGAATGAAAGAGGGAGGCTGTGTTCGCCACCGGTTATGTTAATCGGAGTATGCACTGCTGCATGTAAACGTGAATATTAGTGGAATATTCATTTTCATTAGTCATGTAAACAGCTTAGTAGGAATATTGTCTTTTTCGGAATAAGGCCAAAAAACAGAATATTTTGTGCATGTAAACGTAGTCATTGTCAAATACGCCTATAAACTGTCTGCTTAGACTACTTTTCCACATCCTGTGTTAGCTGAAATCTTACCTTTTTAACATTTAATTCATACATTAAGCTGCATTAAATCTACATTTTTATACTTATCTCTATAAATATATATTTCTATAAGCCCTATGTGCTCTCTTTAACTGTTTCTGGTTTGTCCTACTTCTGGTTACTTGCTACTGTAATGACCCTCATTCTTCATAGGGAACAATGGTGTTAAATTTAAACGTACATATTGAATCAAATAATAGAATATACCATAAACTGTGCACAAAAGTTCCCATGTTACTAACTGTGAAAGAAAGTTGTGCTGCAGCTTGATGTCCATTTATACCCCGACTTGTTCAGTGTGGATTACAGGATTGGACGAGGCTTTCTAATGTTTTCTCAAATCCCAGACTCTGCAGACATTTAGTAACATCTGTCAAACCATAATTAATCAACATTCGCAGATGTTGCTTTCCTGCAACCTGTTGACATTTCCCCAAAAAGCCTTTGCAACAGAGAACATCTGATTACTTGAATAAATAGTGAAATGTTGCATTATCATCCTCGCAATCCGACGCCACCCCCACAAAGTGAAGATGAACAAATGGTTCGAGGCAGCCAGGGAGTGTAGTGCACCTTCTGCTTTTATCTCAACAGGAGATTTATTTTAATGCCACAAATGCATATTCAGTAACCGCTAAGTGTAGTTAAAAACTATAATGCTAACCTGCTGCTTGGAGATTATGGACCCTGAATGACATTATGTTTTACCAGAGGGGTGGGGGAGAATAGATGTCAAGTGCTCGCCCAGCAGCACGATTTAATATCATACGCAGCGAGTACAATTCCTTTCTGCACTAATGAAAACAATAGCAGCACTAAACACTCCAGCCTACATTTAATTTAATCTTTGAGGGATTATCTTCCTCGGCTAATGTCAGAGTGTAAGACGGCCTGTGAATATTAAATACATTTCCTCTGCAGATGCTCCGACAACATCGGCGGGATAATGTCAACAGATTTTTTTTTGAGTTTCTTCATATGGGTGGAATTACTTTGTGAAACATTTATGGGGAAGCGTTTGCCTTTGCTGAGTTCTCCATTATGCTTGAATGTCATGACACAGAGAGGGTGGGGTTTGAGGATAGAATCTGTGTTAATGGCCTTGTGTTCCTTTGGCTTTGGCTAAATTAAAGGGCTTAGCAAATCCATCTTAAGCGTGACTGTACTGCGAGGGGTGATGGGAGGAGAGACTCACTGCAGCATTGTGCAGAATAATACAAGTGTGGTCATTCCGAAGGTCTCATTCAGTACGCAGTATCAACTAATTCAATTAGTTTGAATATCTTTTACATTCATTATTCCGTCCAATTGTTTTATTTGAACTATCCAGGATAGTCCAGTTGACAGCAGCATAAAAGTTTCACACACAAAAGCACCAATAACAGACTTTCACATAAAAGTAGGGATGCACCGATGCCACTTTTTTCAGACTAAGTACAAGTCCTTATACGAGTACTTAATAATACCATACCATTCCAGTTATAGCAGTGACTTTGAAAACATGTTTTATTTTCATCAGCTCTTCCTCACTTTCTGACTGTAACAAATTAAATGTACAACATGAAGCTGTTTCTGACATTTTAAGATTTAACTTTGTGTTTTCCTGATGCAAACAGCATAGTTTGCAGTAGGGATGTTAATAATTAAACGTTTGAATATTAAAAACTCAGAGAAGTTGTTTGCCACTTAAAGGAGAATAGCTGATCCACCTTAAAAGGTCAGCCCACCTTAAGTGAGCCTGAGCCGTTGTTGTCGCTAGCTTCAGGGTTAACCCCTTCATACACTGCAGCTGGTAGTAAATGACGGATTTAGCCTGTTTGTGCATCGGTTATTGTTGCATGCAAGGCATTAGATAGATAGATAGTAACTTTATTGATCCTGAGGGAAATTCCAGTTTCCAGCATCTCAATTATATATTAGTAAAAAGGCACAAGTAAATAGTACAAAGTATAAAAGAAATATACCAGATATAAAAATACCAGGAGATGAAGAATACTGAACTGTAGTTCAGGGTAACAACTGAGATTAAAATGTGAATATAGTGCAAAAAGTGATATAGTGCTGGATAATAAAATCTAGGAGATATAGGGACCAGGGGATTAAGGGGATTAATTAATCTTGTTGGTTAACGTCATGTTGCCGTAAAGTGGTATCGCTTGCATCAGAGTAGTTACATGAGTACAGTATCAGACCCGATACCCAATACTGGTATCGGCATCGGTGCATCCCGACATAAAAGCACAAATAACAGACTTAAACAGCAAAAAGTCAAAAACATAAAGAAATCCCATAAAAGAGACGAGTAATAGACTTAAAACAAAACAGCAAATTGCATCATCAGCATGTGCTGAAAAAGATGCTGGGAGTTTTCAAGGTATCATCGTATAATCCGTCCGTGTTTAGAAGCTGTAGTGAGTTGTTAAACTGCAGTGTGGGATGTGAAGCTCTCTTCCTCTGCGGGCGACAGTAGTGCTGCTACTTTCTGAAACTCAGACGCCAGCTGGAGTTTCAGAGTGTAAGTCAGCCTCAAAATGGCGTCTGTTATTTGCTGAAGTCACTGATAAAGTAGACAAATTTTACAGCCACAGCCAAAACGCACTAGCATTTGGTTTGTGGCTGACGATAATTTCCCCACATTGTTGCTACTTTATGTCTGTCTGAGCCCATCTGTGATCTCTGTGGCAGCGAGCTGTATATCTCACTGAGTGCACTGTTGTTGTGGTGGCGAACAGTTTCCCCCTCGCAGGCGAATGAAAAGTCATCCTAAGGACATAGCGGCACTGCCTAATTGCAGTTGATTAATAAAATACTAGCGCGGGCAGCAGTTGGCAACTCCATTATTATGTTTCTCAAACAGATTAATTGCAGTGAACAATATGAGCCTGCCACCGGTGATAGCGAGACGTCGGATACAAAGGCAGTCATCAAGACTGAGCCCGGATCGCATTAGTCATTTTAAATAGCTCACTCAGTGATTACTCTCGTGTACAATTTCAGTCGGAGGTACGGGGATGTGCTGCTATGAACTCACAGATGCTCAAACTAGTAAAGGAAGTACAACTGATTGGACTTTATCAATACAAAACACGTTTACATCAGTGAAATCTACTCACTGTCAGTTCAGTCAGTGTGAAAAGAATCAGATAACACAGACTTGTGTTCTGTTGACCAGAATGTAAGACCCAAATGCATGACTTTCAGCACTGCCTCTTAGTGATGCGTGGGTCGGGCGGGTTCGGGTGACAAATTGACAAAGCACTGTCCGAGTAAGTTATTAATAACTTATAGAAACATGCAATAATCCACGTTTCTTCTCCTCTCTCTGAAACACTCACTTTGAAATTTGGTGGCACCTCATTTTAACACATTCTGTGCCAACGTATTGCGCTGTCCAGAGGTCGTGGTCGTTTCACATATGCCTGTGAGATGACGTTGCACACACAAACCGTGGGCCGCGGCGCTCGAGTCCACTTGTCTCTGTCCTTGTCTCAGACCTCAGTCCTGATATTGTGCTACTATAATGCTTAAAGTTGGTGGTTTGCAGGTCCGGTTGGGTTGCGGTGGTCGATTAACACATATTTATGTGGGTTGGGCGGTGCAGATTGGCTCTCATAATGGGTCGGTGGGTGCGGGTTATAAAAATCCCTGACCTGCGCATCACTACTGCCAAAGTAGTGTGGGCCGGAGGCTCAGACTGTTATTGCACGTTACCACCGAGCAGTCCAGTTCAGTTCTTTACACATTAGAACGGTTGTATTTTGCATCTCTATTAGCAGTGGTTGTGGATGGTACCGACAGAATCACTCCATTTTTGGTACCATCTCGGTTATGGATCCAAGCGAGCTGAGCCGATACTAGAAGGTGGAGTTAAAACACTGAGAGAATCATGACTAGCACGACACAGGACATCCTGGACCAACATGCCGTTTTTAAATAGCCCAACTACCGTCAATAGCGACCGCAATTTTTTATTCAGTTGACCCAGATTTTTAAAAATGGCAGCTTGCAAAACTGCCATACACAGTCAACCCAATATCACATCAAAGCATGTAATAGACCTGCCGGGCCACCAGAGGATAGCGTGTCAGCGTCACAGTTTGCCTCGCCAAGGCGTGAATATTTCAAGAGTGTATGAAGGTGCAGTAGCCTACCAGTAGGGGGCAACAAAACCACTTAGTTAGGTTAAAGCAACAAAACACTTAGGTTTAGGAAAAACGTCATGGTTTGGCTTAAAATAAGTACTTCAACTAAATAAAAGATGTACGGAAACAACATGACATCAGTACAGAAAACACGTGACAAACATCATTACAAAACACGTGACAAACATCACAAACGTAACCTCAGAAAACCTAACAAAACACTGGTCTGGAACACCGGTCTTGTTAGACCCAGTCATCTCTCCTCCTGCTCGCCGTTAGGGTCTTTCTCTCCTTTTATTCTACGTCATTGCATTGCAGTCAGTACAGACTACCTTTTCGTGCAACCGGGCTGACACAGTAAGTGTTCACTACGCCGTACAATTCTACGAAGTGCACACGTTCCTCTGTTTAGTTGCCGTTGAAAAGATTCAGTGAGTGTCATGTTGAAGGTGATGGCAGTTTCATGCGACGTCGCTACGGCGATCAGCTGAGAATCCCACGTACACTGAGAGGTTACTATCTGCAGTGGAAACACGGCACAGAGAAAAGGACCTGGTATCAAAAGTGAGTGGAGTCGAGTCGAGTCAATCAGAGCCGTACCGAGCAGTGGAAACACGGCTTTAATGAACTTAAGCTGAGGGGAGAAGGGGGCTCCCCTCCTCACGACAGCAAATAGCCAAGGGCAATAGCCGATAACTAATGTGTGGAATATTGCAATTAGCATGGCAAAGTACTTACAGGGATCAAATTAAAAAATTCATTAACGCTCGCACTTAATTAAGAAACACTTTTCGGTTTACATGATAAATTATGACACCTATTAAATCTTCCAGTACAAGCTGTAATGGCCTTCTTTGCTCCTGGGTATAGACAGTGTTTCCTTTCAGGTTCAAGGAACTCTCCAAGGACCTCAAGTATTTATTAAAGAGTTTTATTAGGAATAATGTTTCCCTGCGAGGGATACAGGAGCAGACATTTTAGGGCTGGGTTTTTTCTCCCCTTTTCGCTGCTGTTGCACCTCAGCATCTTGTCTGAACATGTCATCCTTAATTGAAACAAGATTGGAAAGAGCCTTGAGTTGAATGTGTTGTTAAAGGGGAAATTAATGTAATGAGTTAAGCTGAGTTAGATGAGAATAACAACTTTCATGTTGGAGATGTAGCTATTATTAAAGTCCTACAGCACTTTTCACGGCGAGCTTGTTGAGCTTTTGTCTGTTTGCTTTTTTCAGCCAATAGTTTTAATAATAAATGAATTGATAAAGAACCCTAGAATTTAAATTGAAAGCACATAGTCATTGTATGAGCGTTTAGAGGTTCATCAGTGGTTCTTCTTTAAAAGGATCTGGTTATATAATATATCTTTAACCAGTGTCTTCTAAACTTTCATGGAAGTAAGGAACTCTTCTAGTGTCATGCTCAGACATGTTTGAGTTCAACAGTTTTAAAAGGGTTTCATGAGTCCAGAGTTTTTCAACACACACCGGCTACGTTGCAGAGCGTTGTGTCAATTAACACCCCGTAGAACACAATGGACGTCAGTGTGCTGACTTGACTATGACTTGTCCAAAACTGCATGTGATTATCATAAAGTGGGCATGTCTGTAAAGGGGAGACGCGTGGGTACCCATAGAACCCATTTACATTCACATATCTGGAGGTCAGAGGTCAAGGGACCCCTTTGAAAACGGCCATAACAGTTTTTCCTCGCCAGAATTTAGCGCACCTTTAGCCTTCTTTGCGACAAGCTAGTATGACATGGTCGGTACCAATGGATCCATCAGGTTTTCTAGTTTCATATGATATTAGTGTCATCATCTTCACTCCAGCTTTAAAACTGAGCCCACTACAACCGAAAAATCGCAATTTGGGTTAATGCGTTAAAGAAATTAGTGGTGTTAAAGCAAATTTGCGTTAATGAGTTATTATGGTGTTAACTTTGACAGCCTGAATACGTCTGAAATGATCTTAAATTATTTATAATCCATTGGGAGCAGCTTGTGAGGCTGCATCAGTCCAGCGTTTGTAAATGTTACTCATACAAAGGACGGGGCTCCAGACTTACTTTTTACATTGGTTGCACTGGTGCACCTACCTTTTTCATTTAGGTGCACCAGCACATGATTTAGGTGCACCCAAAATTTTTCGTGCCTTTTTGTGCCGCAATAATAGCTACATTTTAAGCGTTTTGGCAGTTCCCATAGGCCTATACATTGGTAATTTCTTAACACAATGGTTATATACAGGAATAAAGGTGCAGATAAATGTTTTTAAGTCAGATGATGAGATCTCCGCCAAGGATGTTGGGTCAGAAGGGCACCCCGGCATGTGGTCCGGCAAAATCCAATCTCGGCGCGTACAGACTTGACAGATAATGCTTCCTGGCATGATCGGATGACAAAATTCTCATTGAAAAGACAAGAGTAACCACGGCCTGACAGTCACACAGTTGAAAATAAACAATCCACAACTATTTATAAAATAATCCCACTGGTGTAGAGCTCTGGCTCTCACCTTCTTTATTCCAAGTCGAGCACCAACAAGGATGAATATGCATCAGCTGAACCGCTATTTCTGATCTTAGACACACATCCAGTGGAGCAGCTGTTACTGATTTTAAAGGTTTGGTTTGTTTTTTCTTTTCCCATCTTCCCTGTTTAACCTTAGATATAAACACTTTGGATAAATGAACTATACTGCAGAGACGCATACATGAATCCTGAGTGGATTATAACCTCTCAGTCCGAATGTCATCTGCAGAGGTTTGTTAATCAGTGGTCTGGCTGCAGGCTGCAGGGTTCTCAAAGTGAAATGACTGCGTCTTTATGCAGCCTCACAGAGAAAAATCTGCGAGAAGACGCCAGCTGATAGGCACACGGTGCGCATTGGAGGTTTAGTCTCATAGTGGAGGCGCCGCTGTGTTTGGAGGCGGCTGTTCAACTCCCCGAGCGGGGGAAGCCCCGCGGCCTTAATCATCTCATTTATATACCGAGGATGATTCCACACACCGGTAAACATTAAACTGATCATCTCAAACAAGCAAGTAAATAAATCTCATTTGCAGAACGGCCGTCCGCAGATGAACCTGTTGTGGTACACGGCAGAATATGAGGAAATGATATCAATGCAGGCGCCTGCGGTGGCCTTAATGTGCCAGTGCTTCCTCACAACAGTGGAGAAGCTCTTGACAGGAGGCCTCTTGAACTTTGATTGGCTCAAGTGGCCATCCTAGACGGCCTCTTCATTTTGGTAATTTGAGTCTTCCAGTGTATCCAAAATGGCCTCTGAGCCTGGGTGCATACAGATGTAGCATTTGTCGTGGCATAACATTTCTTATTAGAGAATGACAGGGTTCAGCCAAAAGTAAAGACATCATGATTACATGTTTTGCACCCGATCCTTTAATAAGTGTCAGTCAATACCCGGTATAATCTGATATTTTATTTTTATTCAGGCTGTCAAAGTTAACGCTATAATAACGCGTTAACGCAAAATCTTTTTAACGCCACCAATTTCTTTAACGCATTACTGCAATTGATCTTCCGGAGGTTGTAGCGGGTTGCGTTTTGGCATCATATAAACTTAAGGAATCCATTGGTACCAACCATGTCATGTCAAAGGAGGCTAACTAACGCTCCACATTTTGGCGAGGAAAAACTGTCATGTCCATTTTCAAAGTGGTCCCTTGACCTCTGACCTCCAGATATGTGAATGTAAATGGGTTCTATGGGTACCCACGAGTCTCCCCTTTACAGACATGCCCACTTTATGATAATCACATCCAGTTTGGGGCAAGTCATAGTCAAGTCAGCACACTGACACACTGACAGCTGTTGTTGCCTGTTGGGCTGCAGTTTGCCATGTCATGATGTGAGCATATTGTTTTATGCTAAATGCAGTACCTGTGAGGGTTTCTGGACAATATCTGTCATTGTTTTGTGTTGTTAATTGATTTCCAATAATAAATATATACATGCATTTGCATAAAGCAGCATATTTGTCCACTCCCATGTTGATAAGAGTATTAAATACTTGACAAATCTCCCTTTAAGGAATTACAATTAACAAACATTTTTCAGTGGTTTCATCTGCAGCTTTTCAACAAGGTGACATCTGATAATTCAAAGTAAATCTTTGCTAAATTGAGTAAGTTACCAGTCATGCACTTTGCTCTTGGAGACAATTAAGCTCTTGGGTGTTCAATCGGAGTATTGGACAGACAGACAATTCAGGGCTCAACAGTTCCCTTCTGCTGCTGCTTCTTGGCTGATCTTATATCAGAGATGATTATTTCAGCATTACATGTTTTTGCTACCTCTCTCTTCATCAACCCTTTGGGTGAATGATTGGCAGAGCGTGTTACGAAATGGCCGGTGGACAAGTCATGAGTGCGCAAATGTGCGTTTAATTTGAAGCCTTGAAGCGGGCCCTGGCTCACTTCTGTTAGATTATCTCAAACAAGTGTCCAGAGCCATGTGCCATGACTAAATTATTATCTGTGTATTTCATAATGTAACTGACAATATGTTAACGTGTTTTTTCACCTCCCCCCGCCGTGAACAGATGGGTCCTTTTACTTTATTTTCCACATCAAGTATGATTATTTCTTTGTGCCAAAAGCCACCTGCCGTTCCTTGGTCTCTGTTCTAATTATTTATGTTGGTAACACACAGCAGGACTTGTTATCAGTTGGATGGTATCTTAATAAAGGAAGGCACATCAACATATTGACATCATGTTCAAGGGGAAAATTTATCATCAGGCACAAGCGGGCAGAGGGGGGTACCGGAGCGGATCAGGCCATGTGCCAACACCTCCGAATCTGACCTCCTTTTGTTCCCCGACTCCTGAGCTCTCTCTCTCCAGCACACATCTGAGGAACCATGTGATGATAATTAGGTGAAAGCCCATTAAAAAGTCAAATAAGAGAGAATACATTATCATTGAGGCACCAGGACCTGATGATTTTCACTTGTGTGTGTGACAGAGAAGGACGAAGAGGTCCAATGGCTGCTTGGAAAAAGACAAACAGGGTCTGCTTGTTTGTGGCACATAAAGGGTGTGATCACACCTGGTATGGTTTCTTTTGTCCAATCCACGGAGTTAACTGGGTTGCATTCTTGAGATTGGTCCATTACAGCTCACAAATACCTGTTATTGGAGAACTAGAGCGTGTAAACTAAAGTCTTGTGACCTCACATTTGGCTTGTTTATGGGCTTCTGGTAAATTTCCACCAACAAGACTTTACTGGTAGATGACAAAATAAATCCAAGTCAAGTCTCTGTAGTTCTGGCAAAGAATTGAAGGAGTCTTTATGATATTTGCAACAAGTCTTTTAACCCAGAGGACAAAATAGGTAGTTTATTAAAGCCCTCCAAAACGACCCCTATATCTCATCTGCTGCCTCATAGTCACAATTTTTCGTGCCTTTTCGTGCCGCAATAATAGCTACATTTTAAGTGTTTTGGCAGTTCCTATAGGCCTATACATTGGTAATTTCTTAACACATGTAAATGGTTATAAACAGGAATAAAAGTGCAGATAAATGTTTTTGAGTCAGATGATGAGATCTCCGCCAAGGATGTTGGGTCAGAAGGGCACCCCGGCATGTGGTCCGGCAAAATCCAATCTCGGAGCGTACAGACTTGACAGATAATGCGTCCTGGGATGATCGGATGACAAAATTCTCATTGAAAAGACAAGAGTAACCACGGCCTGACAGTCACACAGTTGAAAATAAACAATCCACAACTATTTATAAAATAATCCCACTGGTGTAGAGCTCTGGCTCTCACCTTTTTTATTCCAAGTCGAGCACCAATAAGGATAAATATGCATCAGCTGAACTGCTATTTCTGATCTTAGACACACATCCAGTGGAGCAGCTGTTACTGATTTTAAAGGTTTGGTTTGTTTTTTCTTTTCCCATCTTCCCTGTTTAACCTTAAATATAAACACTTTGGATAAATACTCTTATCAACATGGGAGTGGGCAAAAATATGCTGCTTTATACAAATGCATGTATATATTTATTATTGGAAATCAATTAACAACACAAAACAATGACAGATATTGTCCAGAAACCCTCACAGGTACTGCATTTAGCAGAAAAAATGTTCAAATCATAACATGGCAAACTGCAGCCCAACAGTGATTGCATGTGATTATCATAAAGTGGGCATGTCTGTAAAGGGGAGACTCGTGGGTACCCATAGAACCCATTTACATTCACATATCTGGAGGTCAGAGGTCAAGGGACCCCATGCCAGTTTTTCCTCCACAACATTTTGCGAACGTTAGTTTTAAAACTGAAACCACTACAACCTAAAAATTGCAAGTTGCGTTCTTGCATACTTTGACCGTCCTAATTGGATGATGTAAATAAAAAAACTTTATTTATATAACACTTTAATCTATGTAGAACGTTTCAATTGTTGAAGTAAAATAAAATAAAAGATACAGACACAACAATATGTAGAAACAAGAACACAGTGTACAAACCATAACATATAAAGTAATTAGATCATAACATGCTAAAGCTGATTAAAACACATGAGTTTGAAACTGAATGAAAAGATGATAGAGAAAAAAAACCTGTTCCACCAGTGCTTATTAGGACACAAGAGAAACGTTACATCAGTGGTTCCCCTCAGAGCTACAGAACGGAGATTGAGTCAAAAATATTGCAAATAAAAGTAGCAATTAAGTTAAGTATTAATGGCATTTCAAAGCATCCTGTCGGGGGGATAGGTCACTCTTAATCAGGGCCCCACTGTTCTCAAATGTAGAACACTTACAATTAAACATACTCAATACTTTAATCCCCCGGAGCTAAAAATGAATACACCATAATTACAATTTCACATGTACGGCTCCGCTTGTTTCTAATGTGACTGGAAATGGGTTCAGAAATATGTCATTGATGACGGCTGATGCATTATAATTACAGATTCCTCTATCCTTTCTAAGCTTTTCTATCCATCCCAGGACAAATACAAAAGCCATCGTATTACCCCACGAGGGCAGTAAGCCATTGTAGCACTCCCATTACGAAGCCAGATTTAAAAGGGTTACAAAACCTTTATCTACCCAGTTAAGAACATATATGGGCTCAGGGTATCCACAAGAGTGCAGTGAGGAAAAGCCATTGTGGAGCTCAGACAATGCACTGACCATAAATCTATAATAGCCTTTAGGATTAAAGAATATGCTCTCTGAGTTTAATTACATATTGCTTCTGAGAGGTTTACCCCGCTGGGACGGAGAGGCACACTGCCGCTCCTGGCGACTGCAGATGAGGGACAGACGGCCAGAAAATTAACAGAAGGATTTATTTAATCTCAACTAGTGAAAGTTTTTCTGCTTTAATGCATCCGTGTTCACTGCCATGTGGATAGAGTGAAAGGAAGAACAGGCCAACTTACAGAATATATCAGAAGAAGACAGACACACACACATTCATGCATGGGCACACACACCCACACACACAAACAACACAGACGTCAGACCCTCCTGATCTCACTACAGTATAAACTCACCTATTTCCTGTTCCTGTTATTAAAGCAGGACTTGTCATACAAATAATTATAATTATTAACCCTAACCCTAACCCTAATAACATAATAGTGATTAAATCTACATCTAGGTCATAAAAGCTTCAATATTTGTTGTTTTAAACAAGCTATAGACTACATTTGTTTGGCACTAATGTCCCATTATTAATTGGAACCAAAGAAACAAAAAGCTGCTGTAAAAAGATGTGGACAGTGCAGCAGTTTTTTATGCTTTAAATTGGCAGCAGTAATGGCACTAGTCACAATTTGATTGCCGTCCATCGGTGCACGCCTGGCATCATCTCATGTTGTAAAACAAACTAGTAAAGTGCATTCATTTCTTGGACATTAACTGTTAGAATAGTACACTGCAGGGTTGACTGAGTTTTTGATTAAAGGCTTTTTTTTTGACAATGTGTATCTGACATCGTTGAAATGTAGGACATAGAGTATCCAGAGAAATGTAAGACATTTGTTAAAATACATCGTCATAGAGCAGGGGTCTAAAATCTAGATCACAAGAATTGTCCCATTTATCTCAGTAGCAGTAAATAGATGTTTCCTTTCTTATGCATGCTTTCTTTTTCATATGTTTTATTATATTAATTACAGTATGACCATTTAAAGATTCTGGACTTCTGGACTAGACTTTGGGCTGATTAGTCGGTTGAGAGTCTGATCAGATGTCACTGCTTGTTGTAGTTATTCTCAGTTTAAGGTAGAGTTGTAACGATTCATCTACTACATCGATGTATTGGTTTATATTCCTACCATCCAACTACATTGATAGGTACTTGTAACGTTGTCCTTCACTGGGGACGTATATCGATCTAAAATCGATTTGCAAGGTAAATAATTTATTGTATCAATACTAAGAATTTGCATTTTGTATTTAAGCACTACAAACGTTATATGGATGTATTTTAATAGTAAAGAAATGTTAAACGTTACTCCGGTTCACTCTCCCTGGGTGTGACGTCATCGACATGCGCCAGCAGCGCCAATCTCAAAAAGACAAAACGAAGCATGGCTGATGGCGAGGAAGAGCCAGACGAGCGAGACATTTTCAAGCCGCGTTTCCCAGTCCCAGTGTGTGGAAACATTTTGGCTTTTTCAAAAAGGGAGATGTCTTTGATAAATCGCTGGCTGTTTGCAGAATATGCAAAGGCTAGATAAAATACTATAACACGACCAATCTTTCCACGCACCTACTGAGACCATGCACTTTATTTTTTGTTAAATATTATTACTCTACCGTTTATATTGAAAATGAGAACAGAAGCAGCAGGTTAAACCACTGTTCATTTAAGTTGAATAGAAGTTGGTTTATTTTATTCTTTGTTAAATATTGCACTGCCTTGCATCTTGAGAACTGAAGCAGCAGGTCCTGAAGTTGCACTTTTTGTCTATGTATTTGTTTTTGTATGTATCTCATTTACTTGTTTATATCCATAATTAATTTATTCCTGATTTCCTTACAAGGAAAACTTGAATTTTTGGCAAAAAAAAAAAGTTACTGTATCGATTTCAAGTCATTGAATCGTATCGTATTGCTCTAGATGAGCCAAATATCATCCTTGAATCGTATCGGAACCATGGATACGTATCGTATCTTTATAAAAACGCATCGTAACACCCCTAGTTAACAACATGCAGTATGTGGAAAAACACAATACACAATGTCAACAAAACAAAAGACTGTCACATTGTCATTTCATCCTTTGCATCCTTTGATCAGGTGAGATTCAGTACCCGTGCAGGTGAATATTCCCCGTCTTCTGCTGAGCCTTTTGGAGGCGACAGGTTGTGTTTAGGAAACTGTGGAGGAGGGCCATATGTTCCCTCTGCTCTGAAGGGACGGTGCTACGCTGAATGTAGGTTAGCACCTGCTTCATCCATGTAGAGTGAACTTCTTTTAAACTCCCGTCGTGCTGCAGAACAGACACCTGAGTCTGTAGATGATTTGTTTTAGTCCCTTTTTAACAGACGAGTGTGCTTACTGAATACTGTTGAGTCTTCAGGTTAGACGATACTACCTGCAATGTCACTGGGAGGAATTCATTAAAACCCTGAGAGTGGTTGTTTGATTTATCGCAGGTCTTGGATCCCTTCCTTTGAATTATAAAGTCTTGCAATTAACAGATTGAAAGGACATTTAACCCTGTGTTCAGGGTGTGCCGGGAATTACAATGAATGAAAGTTTAGTAGCAGGAAAGTTAAAAACAACGAGGAAAAGGCTTACCCAGAAGTTCCCCACAGTACTCCAGGACAGTAGCACAATAATTCAGTAAGTTATGGAAATGACTTCTATTGAGTACACTCCTTTGAAGAATATTGGTAAGATTATTACGCCGGTTTAATTAGTATGCAAATGTATTTCTTTATGATCACTTTCTTTCTTCATTATATTTCATCTCTCTATTTATCCTTCAAGAAAGAGAAAGACTCAATTCACTTTGTCTTGCGTTAGAGTGCTAATTTATTGCTCTGTAATTAATTTCAAATATATTACCCATTAATCAGACACATCTGTACAATTATACGCTCGGAATTTCTTTCGCAGTGGCTGAACGTACCTGTCCGTTCTGCAATCTCGCACATTTACTATCAAGGACATTTAATTTGACAACTCGGAGGAGGTCAAACAAGTATTTGAAGTGATATTTTACTTAGTTGAAGTGTTATCACTTTTTTTAGTGCGCATACAGTACTTCCCAGAGTTCTTGAAATCAATTATCATCATTCACCGGCTCGTCTTTTTTGAAATTTGGGAATTAAAAGAGCTGACACAGCGGACTAAACCGGTAATGATCAAACTGGGATTCAACATCCCTGTCGGAGGTCACACAAGATAATTTTCCTCAGTGAATCACATGATGACTCATGAAATATAACACAATATACACAGTATAATACCTTTCAGCTATCCTGTAGTATCATGTTTTGTTACCGTGAACAGTACTTTCCTCTTGTGAAATGATCACTACTGATGACTGAATTGAATAGCCGTTGAAAGGCTGCTGTCACCGTACTGTACTTTAATGAAAAGGGTGGAAATGTCTGATTTTTAAAAGATGATGATCCAAAACCACTGAATTAAAAACAGTCACAGTTATCGAGTTTATATTGTGTCAGATTGTAGCACAGGGAGTCGCTCCAGTGAGAGATTGTGTAGTAGTGGTGATGTACTTTGAACCCATTTATGTAGCTTTTTTACAACAGAAAAATCACACAAATATCAATATAGACGAATCCGGCGACCGTTTTTTGTTTTCCGCCGTCTAACTCATTGTTTGCTAACCGTGTTAACGGGTGACTTTCAGCCAAATGCATCTGTAGTTGTAGTAACTTACGTAAATGGTTGGCGTAGATAATAGACACAGATGGGTATGTATTTAAAATTGCTTAAAGTAAAATTAAAAGCTTTTAAGAGGACTCCTACATGTAACCACAACGCATTCAGCAGAGAGTCACCAGTTAAACACTGTACAACATCGTACGCTACGTGTTCTGTTTGTGATGCCGACCAAACGATGTTTCCTTTATGATCGTTAGGTTGCCCTTAGAGAACCTAATGTTAGATTTCACAATAAAGCCACAGTTAGTTGATGGAGTTACTTTATTCTGTACACTTCATAGGACAGCTTGCATTCAAATGCGCAGGTATTGTAGGGAGGTGCCACCGCAGTAATGGCAACTTGTTTATTTCCGGTATTTCACCAGATTTGTGTAGACAAAAGCACTAAAAGTCTCCTTAATTCTCTGGCCTCGGTTTCCTATTTATTGCTTCAGAGTGCTGTCACAGTGTGTGTTTGAGCATGAAAGCTCATTCTTGACTTTGGTAATAGTAGTTTGACAAAATAATAATAACTCAAAGTCCACGTACTTGTTGACAATCGAGCAAATCTTGTTCGCTGATGCAGACCGTGACATGCAGCTGACAATTTTGGGAAAATGTACCTTGATGAGATGAAGATGATTTTGTCAAAGTTTATATTTAGTTTTGATTTTAGCAGAGAACCCAATTTACTGAGAAAAAGTGTGGCTGTCTTGCATCTTATCGACATATTCATATTAGAAACCTGCAATCACATTTCAGGTCTTAACATGCCCTTTTTTTGGTGAAATTAAGTATTTGCAGGCCGTAATCTTTCTTTGCTAATTTACCTAAGATTAAATCCTTGAAAGCACAGGTAAAAAAAGATCATTATTTCATGCCATTATTTCCACATCTGCAAGAGGGAGTCATTACAGAGGCTACATGTTTGGTTTGGAGGTATAAAGGTGTATATAACTGGTGCACTTCCCAGTTAACCACCAGTAGTGACACCTGCAGACGCCAGCAGAGAAAGCTGTTCACCAGAGGGTCTCATCACGTTGCAGCTACAAGGCTTAACCGAGAGATCAGTCAGACCTTAATCTCTCCATAGCTGTCCATGCATGCCTTCCTCTCCACCTCTATTCTTATTCAGATAATGTTTAATTCCCATAATCCATGGCCCTGGCTGCGGTCTGAATTAATGTAAGCCCATAGACTTCACAGCTAAATGAAACAAGACCCTATTGTTGTCACAACAACGTATATATATTACAGCGAGGAGGAGGGGGTTTGATTAAATCGCCCCCTTCCTCTGCACTGCTATCAAAGCTTTGGTTTTTTTTAATCATTGCTGACTAATAAGAACCCAGAGAGCATCCACACCTGCAATGAACAAGATCACATTGTGGCAGATCACCTGCGCTAACCTTCTGTCGAGTTACAATGCCTGTGATGTACTGTGACTGCTTCAATCAAAGCAGCAGATTTGAATATCCACGAGACTTTCCAGCAACAGCCTCCGTGTGAGATTTATGCCCTCATTGAGAAAATTACATTCACTCCCTGTCCTCACTGTTTGGCATCCATTACAGTTCATTATTATCTTCTGAAGCCGTACCGCTCTGTAATAAAAAGGGGAAAAAAAGAAAAACGGAAGTTTGTGCCTAGATTGAGGCATAAATTGTCCCGTCCCTGCTGTTGCAAAACACTTGACCGTATCTAATTATTTTGTTTCTCCTGCTCGGTCTGTCTTTCTGTAAGTCCAGGCGTACTTGTTCACTAAAGTTGTGCCGCTTGACTTCATATTGGATTTATTTTTAGCCATGCTAGCAGCGTGTCTCTAGAAGTGGCAGCTCTGGTCGGCCCATCGGTCTGTTGGTCCAGAGTGAAATGTCTTGACGAGCTCCGGATACCATGAAATTTGGTACAACACATTCATGGAGTGTGTTCCAATCCGCGTACTTCTGTACTTACACTTACTATTTTGAGTGCATAAGTGCGTTCACACTGGGAAGTACGGCAAAATGCAATGCACTCAAAGTACCCGGATGTTGTACTCAAAACGGTCAGATCGTTGAGTGTGGAACGCTGGACACTTTCCACACTCAACTGTCGCCATCTTGGCTATGTAGCGGAAGGGGCGGAGCCACGACCACTATTCAAACATACGTAGATAACAGAATAAAACAATACGTAAACATACCGGTGCATTTTCAGCCAACAGGAGGACACATCGTAGGCGACGACGTTGGAAACGTAATTTCCACTCTGCTTTCATTTTTTTTCAGAAGATATTTTGGCGGGTAGCGAGCTGCGGTCAAATGTTGCGATCGTCATTTCCGGTCAGTGCGCCGCAGAGTATTCGATTTGAGACGACCCTACCCCGCTGAAATGTACGCACTACTCAAGTAAGTACAGAGTGCACAAAGTGAACTACACTGAAGTGTACTTCTGGAAGTACGTGGATTGGAACACACTCATGTTCTCCACTTTTTGACTTTCCTTGTATTTACTTGAACTCCATTAATCTCCAAGAAAATGTATATGCTAACTTTGGCATGCTAAAATGCTAATTGTTAGCATATTAACATGAAGCATACACATGTAGACATGCTGTTGTTACTTACTGAACATTACTGCATTCATATGATTGTGTAGTTTACACTACTGGGGAAATAAGAGGTTGCATTAAATGAATATATCTTCACAACAGTTGATGAATTCTAACAGGATGCATGAAAGACACAGTGAGTAGATAAGGGGGCATCACACAGAACGTACAGGGCAAGTTCGTTTGAAGAAGTCTTTTCAAAGTCTGGAATAATTCCTATTGAAGTCTTGGTACCAAGAAAACAGTAATGAGCTTCATTAGAACGACAACGTCATCTGGACAGATGCTTATATTCAGCTTTTTATCCTCTGTCCCCTTAATAGAAATAAATACCAGAGGAGATGATTGCTTGAAGTCCATATTTCTTAAATGAATAATGTGTAACAATTAAGGGGATCTTTTGGCAAAAATGTAATATAATATTAATAAGTATGTTTTCTTTAGTGTATAATCACCTGAAAATAAGAATGGTAGTGTTTTTGTTACCTTAGAATGAGTCGTTTATATCTACATAGGGAGCGGGTCCTCGTCATGGAGCCGGCCACCATGTTTCTACAGTAAACGTTTAAATCCTCATTACATCCCGACAGCAATAAATCAAATGCTCTGACAAAAAAAATCAAAAAAATCTGGTATCTGTGGCTGTTGCAGGACTGTAATAAGCTCGTCCAATGAAATGAATAGATGGCCTGCCTGCCTGTCTACGTAGCTATCTACCTGCCTACCTGGGCTGTCAGTGTTAGGAATGTCATGATACCAGAAATTTTGTAGGCGATACCAATACCAGTGAATTTCCACGATTCTCGATACCAAATTCGATACCACGGTAAAAACAAAACAAAACGATAAATCCCCTGTACTGTAATTCAACACGCTCTTTTATTAAAAACATTTGAACATTACAAAAAACAGAGTCATGTAGCCTTTAAGTAATAAATAAAAAGAATTGACCCATTTTGTTCATTCTGGCGTATCAGCGGCATGTTATCAATCGATAGTCAGACGACAGATGCTACATACTGACCGTGAACGCATCTGGTGCGTCATCTCAGAGTAGGAGCAGAGGATTTATTGTCAAAGCGAAAAGCAAACGCACCTATATGGCAATATTTCATGTTTAATCCCAATGCTATAAGGGAACCATAACGTTAATGAGGTAATCGCCGCAATGTGGATGGAGCCGTCACAGCCGGTGTGCACGGAGCAGCGGCGCCAGGTAGACCCCCGCAGCGGAGCCCCGCAGCAAAAGCGCTACCGAAGAGGCCAGACACACCGCCACCCGACGGTAAAGATCAGAGTCAGCGCTCTGCACATGTTGACCGTCATCTTTCTTGTAAAATGTCCGGTGTAAGTCCTTACTGTCACATCAGTACCAATGACCATTACAGGCATCGTACGGTACCTTCAGTACTGTAGAAAAAGAGTACCGTCGCTTTTTTTTAATTTTGGCTTCGACTTGGTACCCAAGTATGGATTCTTGTGACATCCCTAGTCAGTGCTGCCGACTTGGCGACTTTCTCTCTAGATTTAGGGTCTTTTGGAGCTAGTGCTGTTAGCTACTTTCATTGGAAAAGAGTTGGCAACACTGGGCTGGGTTTTTCAGTTGGATAATTTTATAAATCTAGTGTACTTATGCTAGTTTGTCGGCATCACGACCCTAGTTTTAAAGTTGTAACTGTAGTCATACCTGGAGGATAATTGCCCATCCAGTAGATTTCCTTCTTATCTGTATACAAGCTGTATTACTGTTTACAGCCCTGGTCTGTTTGTAATTGCACTGTCAGTTCACTTTTCTGCTGTAGTTCAGACCAAAGACACCAAACTGACACAGAAGACAGCTTATCACACATTTACCTGTGCGCTAGTGTTAGGCCTCCGCAAATATTTTCCCTCCTACCTCTGTGTGAGGCAGATGTCGACATCTGTCTGAATCCTCTGCATCGCTCGTCTTCCTCTCTTCCAAGTAGAAGCAGCTGTTCTGGTTTGGCCCTTTGGAACAATCAGACGAGTATGTTTTACATTTGTTGATTAATTTTTTCCCCTCTCACCACGATTAAATCCTCCAGCTCGACGTTGTTATGAAATCTCATACACAGGTGCAATGTTTGTTGTTGTATGTTAGTCATTTGAGTTGTTACCTCGGGCGTAGAGGGACATTAAAACAAATGTTTGGAGATGACCGTGGTAGCAGCTAGGCTAACAGCTGGGACAGCCAGGGGAGCAGGTGATGTTGGGGCACGAGCAAGGGCCGACACACACACACACACACACACACACACACACACACACACACACACACACACACACACACACACACAGCCTACCTCCCCCCGTCCAATGTGCTCGGTGAGGAGTCTTCATAAATAATCTTCCAGCAATCTGCCTCTCCCTCCACTCTCTTATTAATTACTTTTACGGCCAAAATCAAACATCTGTCATGCTAGAATATACAAATTAATTATGCAGCTTCTCCCCATCAAGATCCATATAACACTGTTCCTCAGAGCCTCGCTGGCTTCAGAGGTAGAGGTAGCAGAACAGGAAGTAAGACTGTTCTGTGTTATCTCTTCATTTACTTAGAAAGATCTCCAGAGAATTAAACGAGAATGTATTTATGTTTCACGAGGGCTTTTTACATTCACTGTTCAGACAGATGTAAAGAGGTTACCTGGACTCAGAGAGCTCAATGTGATATGTTTTTCACCTTTATTTATCCGGGGAAAGTCAACCAAGCATACTTGTTCTTTTACAGAAACAGTTGGCTTGATCTTTTACTCTGTTTGCATCCAGTTTTTGATCTTGTTTTCCCGATACAACTGGTGCGCTAACAAAAATTTCTGGGTAAAACTCATCCTCCAGAATTTCACGTGTGCGAGTAGTAGACATAAACAGCTGTTTGGGTTACAGGGTGTACTGAAAAGATGTTGCATACTGAACCAAACTCATGTTCCCAAACGGTTCGGTATGAATACACGTACCGTTACACCCCTATCAAATAACAATCACGCCTTACACATGCTGCCTCTAAAAACGTGTGGAAAACGCCAGCTGTGCCGCTTTTTTTTTTCAGTTACGGTAATTTAACAGGAAGCCTCACTGACTAAACTAAACAGTCAAAACAAAGATAAATGCATTTTTAGCACCGTAAATCCCTCACAGTAACATTACTTCTAAGTTTCTCTGTGTCAGTTTGACCTTTCAACCGGATGTTGTGACATCTTCGGACAGAACGGGAGAAGCGAGTAAAACACTGATATTTACGGAAGAAAGAAAAGATATCTGCCGGCTGTGATTGGTTGTTCCTCGTCACATGACATGCGGTGCACCCACCATGGATTTCATGTGTACAGCCCCTTCGTCTGCGGGGGAAACGTACACAACAGAAACAGTTTTAGTTGCAGTGCGACTGTAACTTTTTTTGAACAGTCCTTTACCTGCCTGGTTTCAGACCAGGTCTCCTGCTAAATGAGCATGTGTGTGCAGAGAAAGATGATCTTCGAAGTCCACGGGCCCACTGACAGAAGACAGCTGTCTGCCCATCCTCCAGCTCGGCTCTGAGGTGTCCTGGGACTCTGCCTGCTCGCAGGTCAGGACCCCAGAGGGGAGGCACCATTTGGTACCAGTTACCGAGCGGCAGGGGGCCGCCGGTGCCTTCCTCCCTCCTTTCAGTCAAGGTAAGGCCGGCCAGGCGAACCCGGGCAGATCCTGGCTGGCTGGCTGCCTGGCACGGGCAGCAGCTACCCATCATGCCACAGTGGTGAAGGGCCCGGTGACCTTGAGACAGGCCGGGCTCCTCCCCCTCGCTGTGCCGCAGACTGCTTATGAGACGATGGATGGAGGCACATTTTGTGCGGCTTGTGACTGAACGAAACATGTGCTGCATGAGTGGCGCTCACTGTGATGCATTTTTAACCTGCCTTTATGGTGGCAGGGTCCACTGAGCTCAGTGTTAGTGTGCTGGAAATGATGTTTATTAGCAACACTCACCTTTAACAGTGGACACAGATAGGATGCATTTAATACAAGCATGTTTGAGTCTGGAGCCTTTCCTCCTTAGGTTCAGTCTTAATGTCTTTACATGTGAGAATAATACCTTTATAAACAGCGCTGACACTGAAAAACAAGAAGGTGACCTAGGTACTGTTTAATAGGCATGAGGACATTGTGCGATCAAACTACAGGAAACGACCTAAATCGCAAGGGTTTCTGGGTATATTTGACTATTTATTAGTAGTGATGGTAGTGGTAGTATTTTGTGTTCTTAACTGGATTAAATACTAGAGAAGTGAATTCTGGCTAGGGATGCACCGATTTGACTTTTTCCGTCCTGATACAGATACCTGGGCTTTGTGTATCGGCCGATACCGAGGACCGATCCGATACCAGTTTTTAATTAATAATGTGCATGCATCACTTTGTGGAAGTGATAGGGATCATTATTTTATGTGTAAGACAACAACAGGCTTGACTTAAACATTGCTCTCCTAACTTTGTAAAACAAAATAAAACAAATAAATACATACATTTTATGAATTATTTAGTATTTAAAATAATAAATCGTACACCAACAACTTGGTAAAAAAATCTTTAAAAATTAACAGGAATTACAATTCAAACTTTTTAATGCAGCAACAAATTGCTCAAAACTTAGACAGCAATTTAAATGCCGGTATATAATGTACCTGTATATGGTATATAAACATAGAATTGAATTGAGTAGATCAGCTCCGTTGTCACCAATACCCGACTCAGCTATTTGAGTCAGTATCGGCCCGATATCCGATCCGGTAACGGTGCATCCCTAATTCTGGCAAAGAGAAATGGCATAATTTATGTTGCAAATAAACTCAAACAGACTCACAGAGACACATCTGTTCATCAAGTTTCAAAACGTTTCAAAACGCAGCTTTGAACTACATGTATGTTAAGATTCAAAGGGTGTTAGCAATGCTATTGGGTGCTACAAACATAATAAGGCATCTTCAAGAAGCCCCTTGATAATAAAAGGTGTTGAGCTTTGTCAACACCTCTACAAATATCAAGTACTGTATATGGAATCCTTAAATCGTTATTAGCTTCTTTTGATTCTTTGAAATTCACCCCTGATGAATCCCATCAGCTGTAAAGTCACCTGTGCGTACACGTGTACGTACCTGCTGTTAGTACGGTAATCTCAGTGCACTAGCCTTTTGTCTTTGTCATCAAACAAAAAAACAAAACTTCCCAATCCAAACAATTTATGACTGTTAAGCATGGCAGCATATATTATGACAAACAACACATGCTCCATTATGCCAGCTGGTGTAATGATGTGGTAATGCCGGACTCATTAACTTCTGCACACAGTTTATGGTGGCCTTTTATGACAGCATTAATTGATTCACACATGCATTAAAACAAAAATAACTGGAATGAAAATGCAGTTGGATGCTGGCCTCTAATCTGTCATAAACACTTGTGGTGGTAAAGCGGGGTGACATTATTCATGTAAATGACTGGTCACATACACAATAAACAACCTCAAACAAGCCTTCAGCTTCACAGCTAGCTTTGCATTTCTCACAAAACGTCTTTAACAACTATTAATTAATTTAGATGTTTTATAAATCTCTGTTTATTCCCAAATTTCTTGGATCCTATAAATATATTTTTCTTCTGAAGGAACATCATTGTCAGTGGTGACATTTTTTACTTGCAGTTGAGCTCTTTGTTTGTTGTTAAACCATGTATGCTGATTAAATCTTTATTCATTATTTGTTCAAACGAGGCGTTAAATGGAGAGATTAATTCAGAAATTGTAACCACACACCTTCTAGACGGCTGGATTAAACACCACAGAATATGCCGCAGATGTTACGTTCTTAATAACTTTATAATGCTGCATTACTTCTACATTGTATTTATGCAAATTAAGACAGTTATGGCTGCAACTAATGGATATTTTCATTGTCGATTATTCTTTTTATTATTTAATTGATTAGTTGTTTTGTCTGTAAAATGTCAAGAAATGTTGAAAATGTGTGTTTCCCAAAGCCCAAGATGACGTTCTCAAATGTCTTGATTTGTCCACAACTCAAAGATATTCAGTTTATTGTCATAGAGGAGTAAAGAAACCAGAACATATTCACATTTCACAAGCTGGAATCAGAGAATTTTGACTTTGTTTGCCTTAAAAACAAATTGATTAATCAGTTATCAAAATAGTTAGCAATTAATTGATGTTTGAAAGCCAGATTTGTCGACTGAATTTGGAGATAGACTGCGATTCATGACCGTCAAATGTTTTCTTCTACAAGTTGAATCCTTATCAGGATGGAAAAGCCTCTGAAACTGAACCGAGACGACCATGGGACATTAAAAGGCCCAACAAAACTGTTTCTTGAGCTATTTCTTTGAATGTACTAGAACATATTTTTCAGCAATAAAAGCTTTTCTGTCATTTGATTTGTTGAATGTAACCTCCAAGATGATTCATTACAAGCATGGCAGCATTATGTCTGATGTCTTCATCGTGGTCAGGGCGCAGTTTTGATCTCTTATTCTTGGAACGGCCCTCTAAGGAGAGAAAAAAGGGATTTTCTTCCGGCATATGTGACATTTAATCAAAGATAGAGCTCGCATCAAAAAATGAGAAAGGGCTCAGGCTTCTGCCCCAGATGACTCGCCACCGAGCCATTACCAACAATTTGAGCCATATGTTTAAGAATCTCCGAGATGAAATGAAGAAAGGATTTAGCTGAGAGATCATTTTCTGTGTTGAGGGTCACATCAAAGCGGTCCCGGCGCTCCATATTGAGGGAATGATTTTTCATCTCTTGGGCTGGACTTAAAGGTAATTGTATACAAGCTGTGCTCCGCTTCAAACCCGTAATGAATTCCTTAATCCGAATCTCATTGTTATGAACCATGCAATTACTTACCCTGGGATTAATAATCCATCTTTTGAAGCTGGACAGATACTGTATTGGCTTTAGCAAAGGACGCTCAATCAGTGGATTATGTGTGAATTGCTTTCGCTGTGACGGTTTCACTCTCACTGGTCAAGTGTGTTCTTATGCTTCAAATGGGGTCGGATAAAGAGTTCATATGAACGCCCCCCTCTTGTTGTATTCACAACCTCGTAAATGGAAATCTTCTGAAAGCTCAGAGTTCACGAGTTGTTTGCTGACGTTGTTGGAAATGGTGGAGGCCATGGAATTTCATTTTTTCAGCTGTTCTAGCGAACCAAGAATGATCCGTACCGTTAACCTTTTTATATTTTCTGACATTGTGTATATTTTGGATTTGCACCTTTTTGCTATATTATGTTTTAGATTTGCACTCTTTCCTACTTTGTACTGCAACTGCAGCACTACATTTCCCCTGAGGATGAATAAAGTTGTGTCTTATCTTTTATGCATACATGCCAAAGTTATTTTCTTGTAAGTGTGTGCTGAAGTACCACTGAATACCGAGGCTTGTCCAAGTTGTTGGGAAAAGCAGACGGTGAAGTCGTTTCTCATTTCATTCTGCAGGTAAAACATTTCACGGAGGTGCTTTGTCGTTTGTAGCTCAGAGGAACAAGAAGCCTCGTCCACCGTGGCTCAACAGTCGCTCAAGATTTCATGTCTGGGGCAATCCTTGTCACAGCTTGTATCACCTCACCGACAGATGTCAGCGAAATCAGCGACAGCCGATCATGCTGATCCCCCCCGTAATCATGTGCGATGATCCCGCCGTGACACAGAGCTGTGGGAAATATGTCCGTCAATACCATCGCCGCAGGCAGATGCACCAGCATACCCTTGCCCATGCCTACCACCTGCCCCCCCGTCCCTCCTTCCTTCCTTCCTTCCTTCCCCCTCCCTCCTCCTTCTTCCTCCTTCCTTCCTCCATGAGCTGCTGCCTTTTCTCTTGATCTCTCCATTAAGCCTCTTCCCTCCTGTCTACTGTACGTTTAACTGCTTATACATTTCACTTTGACCTCTTTGACCCACATGTTTCTCCCAGAGTGTCATTTCTAAAGCAACGACATGAACGACATGGAGGTTTTATGTGACCTGTAATAAGGGGTTTAAGAGAATATCGTAATAAATGAGTATCGTGATATTGTGTGGTGCGATACTGTATCGATTCCCCAAAACACTGTATTGATTTTGAATTAACCTCTTAACCTCTTAAGCCCTAGGGTGCTGGAAGGTGTGGTTCGCCCTAGACAGACATACCCAAAATAAATCATAGTATAGCTCCACAACTACCAGCTCTATATGCATGATCTTGGTCTCTATGGATAGGTAAGACCTCAGAGAACTCATCCCCAGTGTCAGTAACAGTGAGGACTGCTACTCTGCCTGAGTAAATTGTAATGAACCAAAGGGAAAATTTACATTTTTTTCCTAAATATTTGGCAAATTTGAGCTAAATATTGGCGAGGAAAAACTGTCATGGCCATTTTCAAAGGGGTCTCTTGACCTCTGACCTCAAAATATGTGAATGAAAATGGGTTCTATGGGTGTCTCGTATTTACAAATATGCCCAGTTTATGATAATCACATGCAGTTTTGCGGTTTTTACATGTAATATCTGGTGTCTTCTTTATACTGTGACAATTTTCCTAAAATTAAATGTAAAAAAAAACTGCAATATATCGCTTTACTTATAGCGTCACAATATATCACAATATATAAGGGATGCATCGATACCGGATCGGATATTGACTCAAATAGTTGGATCGGATATTGGTGACAATGGAGCCGATCTATTTAATTCAATTCTATGTTTATATACTATATACATTATATACTGGAATTTGAATTCCTGTTTAAGTTTTGACCAATTTGTTCCTGCATTGTAAGTTTTTTTTTAAAGATTTGTTTATCGTATAACAATCATACAAGTTGCTGGTGTACGATTTATTATTTTAATAATAAATAACAATTCAGTAAATTTATATCTATGTATTTATTTCTTAGGAAAGCAATATTCAAGTCAAGCTGGATTTTGCCTTACACATAAAAGAAGGATTTCAGTCACTTCCACAGTGAGGCATACAGCTTATTAATTAAACACTGGTGTCGGCTGATACACAAAACCCAGGTATCGCTATCGGGACTGAAAAAGTTGGATCGGTGCATCCCTACAATACACTCACCGGCCACTTTATTAGGTACACCTTGCTAGTACCGGGTGGTCTTCTGCTGCTGTAGCCCATCTGCTTCAAGGTTCGACGTGCTGCATACCTTGGTTGTAACGAGTGGTTACCACTCTGCCAATTCTCCTCTGACCTCTGACATCAACAAGTTGTTTCGGACCATTCTCTGTAAACCCTAGAGATGGTTATGCGTGGAAATCCCAGTAGATCAGCAGTTTTTGAAATACTCAGACCAGCCCGTCTGGCACCAACAACCATGCCACGTTCAAAGTCACTTAAATCCCCTTTCTTCCTCATTCTGATGCTCGGTTTGAACTTCAGAAAGTCGTCTTCACCACGTCTAGATGCCTAAATGCATTGAGTTGCTGCCATGTGATTGGCTGATTAGCTATTTGTGTTAACAAGCAATTGAACAGGTGTGCCTAATAAAGTGGCCGGTGAGTGTATATTGAATCATTACCCCAGTATCATGATACGTATCGCCAGATTCTTGCCAATACACAGCCCAACCTGTAAAGCACATACAGTAACGGGGTAAAATGTGAGAAGAGCAGCATTGTTGGTATGTTTCTGCTTACCTTTGTGTTTTCAGTCAGGTCATGCATGTCATAATGCTCTGGTAGGGCTGGACAGATGCTGTCCCTGACCAGCCCTTCCTCCCCGGTGGCCAGAGTTGCAGCTCTGTGAAAAAAGGCCACCACACCAACGCAGCCTCCCGACAACAGAATGTGGCATATGCTCAACTAAGGAAGCGGCATCAAACATTCTTGCAGAGCTCAGCTCTATGTGGCTTCTCCCCATGAAGGCCCTGCAAGGCAAAAGGTCTCCAAACAATTTCACGTTTTCATGTTGAAAGCTTGCACGGAAAAAAAAAAAAATAATAAAAAAAAGCAGGGGAGCTTTGCATATTCACACACGCCGCGGGCTAGCAGGGTGGCTGCTGCTAGCCTCTGTGTTTCCAGCTAAACCTTGACAAAGGTCACAAACAATTTGCCGGATCCTGTTATTAAGAGAGCTTTAAAAAAAACAGCCCTGATGATCACTTTGCCCAGCAGCTAGCTTCATCATCTGTAGCCGTTCCAACATATGCTTGCAAGATAATAAAAAATGTGGCATTAAACATGGCGGCAGATTGAATTTTGTTCCAGGCTACGTATAGCAAGTCAATCCTTCCCTCTGGAAACCTATTTCATATAAAGTAGTTAATGCCAGCAGTCATGATGATGTTTCTTGCATAATATAATTTATAGTGGTTAGAGGTCCATAAATGGGAGGCATTGTAAAATATTTCCATTATGTGGGGAATGTCAGAGGGTAATAAAGGCTTTATTCTACTTTTTATGGCTCTCAATCTGTTGTTGTTCCCAGCCATTTTTAAATCTGTTAAAATTCAGTGAATATCTTAATGTGCGTGTTTAAAGCAGGAAATATCAGTGAGTCTTTTACAAAGTGACTCTCGGGGCGCGACTTTTTGACTGGGCATAAAAAAGACTGCAAGTCCAGTAAAGTGAAAGTGCATCAGCTAGACTCCTCTTTTTATTACCTCGGCTTCTCTGTTTTATGCAGAAATTATACATCTTTCTTTAACAGTGCTGTAAAGGTTACACAGTCATTTAAGCAGCAGTTCAGACAGATTGATGTTTATGTCATTACGGCGGCGGATGAAATGTGCCTCTCTCCTCTCTTACTCCAACATAAAGCAGAAATGAGCTTCATCCATTGATGACTTTTCAGATACATTAGAGTCAAAGTTGGGGAGAGGAAGACGGCGGTTATTACCCGACGATGGGGTGGGGACTCCTTCAGTCACTTTGACTGGTGGTGTCGGGAAACACTTTTCCATCATAGTAACGGAAACAATTTAGAATTTTCTGCTGTATTAAAGGGATAATCAGGAATCTATGATTGTCTTGTTAAATCACTTTGTGGCAGTAATCCATCCAGATGATCAACGCCTCTTTGGTGTTAAAGTTGTGGTGCTCCAAGAACACTTGAGCTATAAGCTGAGAGACGAGGGCTTTAGAGTAAAGGCCGAAAGTTCGAAAAAATAGATTAAAACACCCCCGCTGTGTAAAGGCCTTAACACTTTGATATACACCATGCTAAGCAAAGCTGTTATATTTAGTGTCAAATCTAAATGCTATTTAATATTACATGTATAGTTTTTTTTCTGTTTTTTTGCAGTGTAAAACAAGCCGACACATTAGCCGGGGCTGAGACACTCTTTCATTCTGTGAAATGTAGATGAGCTTGTTATGGCTTATGGGGTCGCACCTGTCCTGGTAGACAATGCCAATAAAGTCCATTCATGTGCGTGAATAATTATGGTCTTCTCTGCCGGCAGTGATGCATTTCACACCACATTTATGCTTTTATGCATTGAAATGCAGAATCACTAGAATCAGCCTGGGCTGGTTTTTCCTCAACTCTGCAAAGGCTGATTCTTCCACAACAAATCCACCATCTTCGCTGTTGCCTCTCCTTACAGAGGATATACATGTATGGTGAACTTACAATAACATAATATACTATTTTGAACTACCAAGACCTATTACTACCCCAGGAACAAATATGTTACAATATGCACAGATATACTACCGCTTTGGGCTGCCCTCTCTTAGTCGATTAGTTGAATAATTGGTCGTCTAATTCGACTGAGATTTCTTTAGTCGATTAGTCGTTATTTTCAAGAAACTTATGAGCACATCTCTGGTAAACAAAAGATTCAAAGGGGTGATTTTGTGTGATTCTTTGTGGAGAAACTCAGATTTACAGATCTGTCGATTAAATCAACTAATCGATTAGTTGATAAAATCATTTTAATGTTTTTATTTATCAACTTGTACATTTTTTATATGAGTAAACAATTAAAATCTAAATCTAAATATGAGTGTTAGTCAACTAAGAATTCCGTTGGTCGAGGTCAGCCCTACTAATGCGATAATATATCTGCAGCTACTCATTATTTTTTAATATACAGCAGTTTGACCTGATGTGCAGTTACTAAACTTCCTTTTTGTTCATAACTAAACCTATTACATGCTGTACAAATTGTCAGCTTTCTCACTAAAGTAAATGTCTATAACAGAGCTCTGGATCTAACAATCAACACATGGATTGCACTGAATTGTTGGATGGATGTACACAGCAGTCAGTTTCTTCTTCTTTCATGGCTCCGTGAAATGTAAGGACTAATTAGTGGTGAAATGATAAAGATGTGGAAACTATTTAAGTCTTTCTTCTGCCTGATTTACAGCGTTATTACTGCTCTTTGTCTCCGTCCCCAAAATGACTTACTTGCAGATTACGGCTCTCATTTCCGTTATCAGAGGGTAAAAGAAAAGATCCGATAACATTTAGGATTTCTTGTTCTACTAATGTGGTTCTGCTTTGTCATATTAAGAGCTGGATTGTCTGTAGTATTAATGCATTGGCTGTATGGACCAACCACTAAACCCATAAAACAGCCCCAGCAGTGATATCATAACACTATTGTGTTCACTCAGCCAGAACATCCTCTATTGCTCTCATCACCGTGTGCCACCGTGCTGGAGATAACTCTCTCCTTCTGAGATATCTGATTATGTACCCGGTGATCATAGAACAGAGGCTGCATCGTTTTCATTTTATTCTTCCTTGATTAATACAGACATAAACTTGTCTAGTTGAATCCCCTACTTCAGCATAATCAGCTTTGTGCAGATAGCTGAAGGCTCTTTAGGACCCAACTACCATCCCCCACCCCTCACCCCCATTACACCCCATGACATGTGTTTGTTTATTTAGATTTCAAAATATCATCTACCCACAAACGTCTGTCCATCCCTCCCCAAGACAGAATAATCCACAAGATGAAAGTCTCAATATGTCTCAGTGTGAGCTTAGCCCGTAAGATGCTGCAGCTCGACCCTCATTCGCATCCATCCCCCCACCCCCCAAACAAAAATACTCTCTAATAAATGCATGATATGAATTAAGCATCGCCTCATTTTTAGGGGGATTTAAAGATCAGGCATCTGGTAACCATCTCCTTTTTAAAATGCGTCAATATGCTCGGCGTAGTTTTGGTGTTGTGATCTTGGGGAACAACATGAAATCAGATCAAAGTGTAGCTGGAAGGTGACGAGCTGGAGATCTGCTCTTGTGTTTTTTTTTACGACAGCTTGAGAGGCGGGACAGATTGTCGTTCGCTCGGTTTTGGGCAGTCGGTGCATTCTGGTGGTTGGATTTTGGATCATACTTTGATATCTGATGTAGACATTTTTTGCATCAACGCCATGAATATTTTTTTCCTGGAAGTTGGAATCAGGTCGTGTCTTGAAGCACATGTCTTGTTGGGTATCTTTATTGTTAGAGGACTTATTGAACTAGGGCTGTCAATCGACTAAAATATTCAATCGCACCGTTTAAAATGCACCTTAAAGGGAGATTTGTCAAGTATTTAATACTCTTATCCACATGGGAGTGGGCAAATATGCTGCTTTATGCAAATGTATGTATATATTTATTATTGGAAATCAATTAAAAACACAAAACAATGACAGATATTGTCCAGAAACCCTCACAGGTACTGCATTTAGCATAAAAAATATGCTCAAATCATAACATGGCAAACTGCAGCCCAACAGGCAACAACAGCTGTCAGTGTGCTGACTTGACTATGACTTGCCCCAAACTGCATGTGATCATCATAAAGTGGGCATGTCTGTAAAGGGGAGACTCGTGGGTACCCATAGAACCCATTTACATTCACATATCTGGAGGTCAGAGGTCAAGGGACCCCTCTGAAAATGGCCATGACAGTTTTTCCTCGCGAAAATTTAGGGCAAGTTTGGAACGTTATTTAACCTCCTTCGTGACAAGCTAGTATGACATGGTTGGTACGGATGGATTCCTTAGGTTTTCTAGTTTCATAGCTTAGCAGTATCTTCACACTAGCTTTAAAACTGAGCACGCTACAACCTAAAAATCGCAAGTTGCATTAATGCATTAAATTAGTGGCATTAAAACAAATTTGCGTTAACACGTTATTGTCGCCTTAACTTTGACAGCCCTAATTTGAACAAATCAGTTTATGAGTATTAGGCTAATTGACAAACCTTAGTCAAAGATGATAACCTCAACCAGAGAATTATTATTCAAATTTGTAATTTCTGTAAACCTTTGTGTGTCCAATCTCTGACAGCCAACTGAGTGCAAAACCTGGAATAAAAAATCTTCAGTAGTAAAACAAGTATCAACCAGAAGGTTGGACTTCTGCATCGGCCCCATCTGTACCTACATGTCCCATCATGCACACATACATTAGCAGGTGTTCATGATACATCCATGCAGATTGGACACAATATGTAATACAGAATAAGTTATAATTACTGGTATGATCATGCTAGGATGCAGCCAGAAAGCACACTAGAGGCTAAACCTTGCTAGTGACAACTTCTCCATCCACACATCCACACAAAAGCATAACGGCACTGAGAATCTTCTTTTTTTTTTAATAACAAAAGTAGTTTGCACCGAGGGCGACTATGGCTGAGCGGTGGTGCAACCTGGAGAGCTTCAGTGAGAGGAGGCGAGGGAACACAGGCAGGGAGGCAGGGACATCAGCGCGATCTGCAACACTAGTCACGGCAGATGGACATATCACAAGGCCCGGCGCGAAGTTGCTATAACACATAATGTTGTTTGTGCCATGTTTCCAGTTCTCAGTGCTGGGCAACCGGCACAAAGGCCTGGATCCTGAACTGAAACAGCTTGACTCGGTGTAATGAAATTGCCCGGATCCCCAGTGCATTCTCCTCTCTGCATCGCTGTATTGGAACAATTGCGCTGCCAGACACAATGGGAAAAGCCCGGGAGGACGTTGAAGTTGCTTCTCGGCGCTCGCGTTTTTTGGAGATTCGAAATGAGATGTGACTTTCTCAGTTTGTAGTGGTGGAAGTGCAGGAAAACACGCCAAGACTCATAGATACAATTAGGTGAATATTGGTCTCTTCTGCTCCCCCCCACCCCCCTAAGTCTCTGCTTGCATCCCTCCTCCCCCTCCCACCTACTCAGCATGGAGCCATGTTAAAATGATCCTCCCTATTGTCTGCTGACCAGCAAAATCCAACAAAGCGGGTTTCACTTACCACGAGATGAAAAGATTATGAGCTCAAACATCACTTTAGTTATGGGTCAATAGCTTAGGGGGTTTTAATCTATTACCCCCCAAACTGCACCATCATCATCATCATCATCATCATCATCATCATCATCATCATCATTTTGGCACAGCGGTCTTTGGTTAATCTTTAGGGTGAAGAGAAAGATGCAAAAAGCATGGCCTGCACAAGCATACAGAGATGTGAGAAACTTTCACTGAGTAGTAAACTGTCACTGAGTCATGTGTCAGGCAACACAAAATGTTAGTGTGAAATTAACGTGTGCTTTGAGATATTATCCACTAATCTAACGCTTGTCGTGCTATCGTTTGTTTTCACTCCATGTCCCGGCTCCCATCTGTAGCCAGTTTGTAATAATAATAATAATGATGATAATATGAAGAAGGATGGCTATAATACTTATTTAAAAACATCAAATCAACAACGGGGAATGTCTGAACAGGGCAGAGTCATGAAAACAAATCTGTGAAACAAAAGGTCATTACGTAATCCATAAAATTAAGTTTTAAGAGGTGGTTTAAAAGATGAAACGGATGTAGAAGCCAGAGCCTCAGACAGAACACGAGTGTGTGATTATAAATGATGTCCAGATCATCTAGGGTTAAAGATCTTTAATGCAACATCAGAAAAGTGATTGGCAAAGGCTTAACGGTCCGCCAGAGTCCGACATCAGCGGATGAATGGGTCAAACAAACACAAGACTTTCAACCAGACCGCTGTTCGTGTTCCGTGTGAAGCTAAAAGTAAATGTTGCCTTATTTTGTCGCATCAGTCTTTAGTCATGTGACTTGGTGGTATCGTCAATCCTGTGAGTCACGTGAGTCGCTAGTCAATGAAGCTTCAGCCACCAACCCTAACTAAGTGGTTGTGTTGCCTAAACTTCCTGTGACAACGGAAGTTTATTTTTAAAAGGACACTATGCATGTAACGAGGGTATATTGACACGCCGTCTCTGGTCCGTCCAAAATGAACCCAAGAGAGGGACCCTGTGCGTCCGTCTCCGATGCTGAGTGGTGGTGTTTGAGGAGTTGGGAGTGAGACTGACTATAAACGGCTGAAAACATGAGCTTGTCTTATTTGTGAATGAATATGTGATGCATTTTTATCTGACTGGGGAAGCAAAATGGTGCTAATGATAAGGGCTGATTGGTGACTGCATATTTTATTTAGCGGGTGTATGTCAGACTGCTCAGTTAACGGGATATGCTGTTAGCCTTCTCAGTAAAAGTCCATCAAAATGAAACGTGTTGCACAACTCTTCTCCAATATTCCTCACTCGTGTTCATCAGGCCTCCTTTCTGAGGTTGATTCTGGTTCTTTTTACTGTATATAGTTCATCAGTTTCTCTGTATGTTACTTACAAAAACACATAAATAAATCCAGAAGTTGTGAAGGAGTCGATCTCTGAAGAGTTCATTGGTGTTTTAGAAATCAAGTGTAGTGAAGAAACAGTGGAAAGAAGAATTTATTCTGACCTGATCACCTAAATGACTGTTGTGGGAAAGTAGGGACCAGGGCAGAGTATGAACCAAATGCATAAATTGCTTTTTAATCAGGAGCTAGTAAATAAATTAAATGCTTTATTGATTTAAAATGAATGAATCAGCTATTGGAGTGTACTGTTTTGGGGTTATGTCAGTTTCATGGGGTCATTTTTACCATGTTGTGAGTTGAGAACAGAGGATAGATACGGTGGTAAGTATGTAAAAATGAACTTTCTCAGAGCTCCATTTACCATTTATAGCAGGACCTACATATCACCTACAGGGGATAGGTGATAGACTTTAACGTTACTTTTTGTAACACTCTAGTGCCACAAAAAGCTCCACATGTAACAGCTGCTCTGGTGAGTGTCAAGTTAATGTCAAAAAATAACTTGTCCCGTAATGTCTCTCTCTCTCAGCAGAGAGATCTACAGTCAGAAAATGAAAAACGCCCAGGTGTGATTGATGTGGGACAGGAGTGAAGGTCTGGACCTCAGAGTATCTTTGACTCTGTCGTCTGCGAGGAGAGAGTGATTCTTTGCGTGGCGATTAAACTTTGACGTATAAGGCCACATTACCTTTTCTTCCAGTGATTTATCACCCGGTTCCCTTGACTGTGTCCGCGGGCTTCAGACACGTGGGCGTGATTTACCGCTTTGGATTCATTTAAGTTCTTGAATAAACATTGTGGGAAGTTTCATTAATATCTGGAAAGGTTGAACAAAAATGATACCTGTGCTGAAGTGAAGTTCTGCATCACTTTGTGTGTAAATATCCCAGACAGGCCAAGGGTAAATGCACTTACCAGATTAGAGGGGGAAACGGCTGCACACTGACTTTAATGTCAGCTTGGAGGAAATTTCCCGGCTTCTTTTGTTCCTTTAATGACGTATTTATGTTGAGGAATCACCACCTTTTACCCATTAAATCTACTGGAGGTGAATCTGGGCTCTGGATGGTCAGGTTCTGACATGTTTATTTGCTATTAGCACAAACAGGTCATTTTCGAAGGCAATAACAAAATGAGCAATTTTGTTGTTTAGTTTAAAAGACTTGTTGGGATCATCTTTATGTAGAATGATTTAAACTTACATTTTAATTTAAAATTTAGGATTACTTGTTTTGAGTGTAAAGAATGACGTAGTTGTGACTAAAGCTGGAATTATAATTCTACAAAGATCCATGTTGCTTGTTGTTTTCTTTATCTGTAATTAATGATGTAGTCAGTATCTATTCCTCCAGAAAGAAGCGTCAGCTGAATAACGCCTCAAAACTGCAACAGAGTGATCGCCTCCAACCCAGAAGAAACTAGCTTTCCACTTGACAAAAGCTGTTTATACTCAGCTTGTTAAATCCATCTCAACAGTCTGACTCTGGTTGAAGCGATACATCACATTAGCGTGGTGGGGGTTTTAATTAACGCTAAAAACAAAAGGCATTTTCCGCTGCTCACTTTGACAGTGCAGATATGAAAAGTGAAGTCTGTGTCCATATGAAGTAGCTCATCCCGGCCTGTAATTCAGCTCAGGGTTACTTGTCGGACGGCGTGTGGCTGGTGCGGCGCTCCAGTGTGGTAAACAGCAGCCATTAATTCCATCATTAACATTCCTTTGTGCCGCACTGCCGCTACAGAAGGCTTCTTTAATTAAATCAGCGAGGAGCGCAACAACAGTCGCCATAAGGCCTTTATTTGTCTATACGTTGTGCCTGCGGTCGCGTCCGTCCAGGCACGCAGTCATGGGGTTGTGGGGCATATTTTCACATTAAGCTCAAGGAAGGAACAGCTCCTCCTCATCACAACGAATCTGAGTACAGCTGCTTGTTTACTGTGTGATTCTCTGTGAGGGAACAACAGCAGCATTTCTTACCCAGCCTGCAACTCTGGAGCTGAGCTGCTGCCTAGTGTACGCTCTGTATGTAGTATTTACGTAACGCCTCTGGTATCAGAACCCAACGTGTTGTATGTGTAATATTTGATTTTACAGCAGTTAATAATGGTAAAAATCCTACTATTTATGAAGCACTTTTCTAAACAGAGTTCTAAAATGGTGTGCGTGCTTTACGATAAAACAACAGAGTGAAGCAAAACAATGTGTGATAAGACAAGATAAAACAATAAATGTCCAACACAGAATAAAATAATAACACCGTAAAATAATACAGACATAAAAGTAATAGAGCAACTTGTAAAACTAAGAGAATGATTTCCGATAAAATTTATTTTTAGAAATGAGTTTTATAGGGTCATTATTTATGTCAGTCTCTGACCGGATGCTACAATTTAGAGAAAAATATTAAAAACAGCCACAGGATACCCGGGGCTCAACAATAAGATATAGCCAGCTTGTCTGGGGCAAGTCAAATGCCACGTCGGCAAGCTAAATCTAGCAACTCCCCCAATTGGGCAAGTGGTTAAAAATAATTAACCCTCCTGTTGTCTTCGGGTCAAATTTGACACATTTTCAAACTTCATTATATCATAGATATGGATGTCTTTCACCTAATTTTTCAGATCTTTTTTTTCAGACTTTTTTTGTCCAACATTTTTTAGATTTTTTTTTCAGATATTTTATTTCGGACATTTTTCAGATATTTTTTTGTCCGACATTTTTCAGATATTTTTTTTTCAGATATTTTTTTGTCCGACATTTTTCAGATATTTTTTTTCACTTTTTTCGTCCGACATTTTTCAGATTTTTTTTTCAGACTTTTTTTTCGGACATTTTTCAGATATTTTTTTTCAGACTTTTTTTCAAACTTTTTTTTCCGACATTTTTCAGATTTCTTTTCAGATTTTTTTCAGATTTTTTTTTTCAGACTTTTTTTTTCAGACTTTTTTCAGATTTTTTTTTCAGACTTTTTTTGTCCGACATTTTTCAGATTTTTTTTTCAGACTTTTTTTGTCCGACATTTTTCAGATCTTTTTTTTCAGACTTTTTTTCGGACATTTTTCAGATCTTTTTTTTCAGACTTTTTTTGTACAACATTTTTCAGATCTTTTTTTTCAGATTTTTTTTCAGACATTTTTCAGATCTTTTTTTCAGACTTTTTTTTCAGACTTTTTTTGTCCGACATTTTTCAGATTTTTTTTTTTCGGACATTTTTCAGATTTTCTTTTTCAGACTTTTTTCAGACTTTTTTTGTCCGACATTTTTCCGATTTTTTTTTTTCGGACATTTTTCAGATTTTCTTTTTCAGACTTTTTTCAGACTTTTTTTGTCAGATATTTTTCAGATTTTTTTTTCAGACTTTTTTTGTCCGACATTTTTCAGATTTTTTTTTCAGACTTTTTTTGTCCGACATTTTTCAGATTTTTTTTTTCAGACTTTTTTTGTGCAACATTTTTCAGATTTTTTTTTTCAGATTTTTTTAACATTGAACTCTGGATTCCATTGAGCCCTTTTAGAGCAAAATGTCAGTATTGTATTGAAAGATTGACAACACTTTATATACATTTATATGGTCAGAAGTATGCAGACTGGACACCTCTGTCCACATCGTTTGAGCACTTTTGTCTGGGGTTGTTTTTCATGTTTTGGGCCCCTTAGTTACAGCAAAGTGCAATCCTAATGCTACAATGTACAATGATATTTTAGCCACAACTTTGTGGCAACAGTTTGTGGTTGTCCCTCCCCTGTTTCAACATGACCATGACACCATGCACAATGCCAGGTTCATAAATAAAACCAGTGGACGACTTCACTAATGCTTTTGTGGCTGAATGGGAGCAAATCCCTTCAGCCAGGTTCCAACATTTTGTGGAAAGCCAGAAGAGTGGAGGCTGTTCTAGCAGCAGATTAATGTCCGTGGACTTGAAATGAGATGTTTGTTCCTAGAGGGTGAAGTCAGACCAAGATACATGTTAGTGAAAAACAGCAGAATCAGATTAATGACGCAGTCTGTGGTTTTTATGACTCGCTTTGACCAGTTAGTAAACATATCGATGCAAATGTTAAAACACAGTCTTTAAATTGGATAACGTGTTTTTTTAAGCATGTTTTGGGGAGTCATTGTGATTTATTAGTCTAGTTGGATAATTAATTTAGTTGATTTAATTAAAATAGTTTTTTACTGTACTGTACAAACACAAAAATCTTTTGTGCACATTTGTGATTCTGCATTTTCTTAAGTTGAATCCACTTTTTACCCCGTTACAATAGATGCGCTGTGTGTTGTATCTTGTACTTGAACCATAAAGCTGCTCTGTGTGTTTATTTTAGAAGCTCTATGTTTCTTCATACATCAATGAATTAGTGTTTATATGTGGACATGAGAAGCGTTTGCCTGTTAGCGTCTTCGCGCCCACTCGTCGTTGCATTTATGTGCATGCTCGCGGACGCGCATGCTTGCACACATGCCATTGCATCTGTGTTTATAATGTGTGCATGTGCTCGCTGACAGAGTGGCGAGAGCACGGAAGGATTTCCCCAGCGTCCCAGGTGCCGGAGTGTGTGTTCAGTGAAGGGTGAGGACCATCTGCCGGGGCTGGGTGAAATCAGTGCAACATGCAGGTGCTGAGGTATTTACCCCGGCACGCAAGGTAAGAAAACAAAGCAGGGGGTGGGGAGGGTTACGACCCACAGAGAGCAGGGTGTTTGGCCTAGAAAATTCAGACCTCATGGTCAAGAGCAGCATGCATAATTTAAAGGTCTGTCACACTTTTTCTTTTGACCATGAAACACTATGGTGCTAAGTATGCACAGGTAGTAAAATCCATATCCAATCCATAATTACATATAAATGGAAAGGCTATTTTTACTACCGATGCTAAAAACACTCAATTAATTGAATCAATAGCCAGTTAAAAATAAGAAAAATATAATATATTCTGCGTTTTGCTGTTTCTAAACCATTTTTGTCAAGTTCATCTTTCCTGGGGGGAAAATATCTGGCCCGCAGGAAGTCATGTGTTTCCAGTAGAGTATCTATAAAAAGTCAGTGATATGATTATATGCAGTAGGCGGTTTGTTAATTTTTAACAGGGGGGATGGACCCGGTTCATGTCCCCCACCCATAGACTGTATATAAGAAGTGGACGGAGTCACCGTGACATCACCCATTGGTTTGTGGACTGCCTTTTGAAGCCTTGAGTTCGGCATTTTGGCCGTCGTCATCTTGTTTTTTTGCAACCAGCAGACGCGAGAGGGTGGAGCTACGTACAAGCCAACGCTGAATAAGACATTTTTAAGTGACCAAAAATGTTATAATTCCCTTTCATGAAGTGAAATCACACTATGAAAGGGTTAAAGTTGTAAGACGAAAACACGGACAACTCCCTGACTTGACACGCCGTGGCAACAACCTGTCAATCACAAGGTAGCCCCACCCTAAAGCATCCCCTGCTTTATGGTCTATTTGACTCTAAATGGGACCATAATTTACTAAATGAACATCATGCTGTATTGAAGAAGACTTTAAACTAGAGATTGAGACCATAAACTCATGTTTACAATGTTTACTGAGGTAATAAATCAAGTGAGAAGTAGGCTCATTTTCTCATAGACTTCTATACAATCAGACTTCTTTGTGCAACCAGAGGAGTCGCCCCCTGCTGGCTGTTAGAGAGAATGACAGTTTAAGGCACTCCCGATCCGATGTGGTCAAATTAAACGCTACTGCGCCTGCTCTCTGGGCCCAATGGATGCAGAAGATCATCGGATGATCCGGGTCATTTTACACTCTGAAGTCAAGCTTTTTTTTTTGCTTCATGCACCTCTGAGCAACTTTCATAGGAATGAACGAGGCTCCGCCTCCCACGCTGTATCCAGTTCTCTTAATACATCCATGATGGCATCCCCCCCTCAAATCTCCTACTGGCTTTATGGATACATAACCTCAGATCTCAACCAAGTTACTGTATGTGTGAAATTCGTTTACAAAGCCTAAAAAATTTACTTGTTTCTTGTGGTACCTTTCAGAATTACTCAGTATTTAAGTTATTGTCTTGTGGTAGGGTTGCATCCCTCAATATCTATATATTATATATTATATATTATATATTATATATTATATATTAGGGTAATGTTGTAGGCCCCTGTGCAGCAATGATTAACCGTTCCCTCTGCCTGCGGTTGTGTTCAAAGGGCTGTGGGTGGACTAAATTCTGCTTAGGACTCTAAAAAGGCTTGGCAAGGCAATGGACTTATTTTTAGTTGCTAAAATAGGATCCACTTGATCCACTTTGGTATGTTCTACAGCTTCAGATGAATTTCAAGCAGAGAATCTTAAACACACTACACGGCCAAAAGAATGTGGACGCCAGGCAAGTTCTTCTCCCCCAAACTGGGAAAATCGTTTCTTTATGGACCTGGCTTTGTGCACGGGGGAATTGACATATTGAAACAGGAAAGGGCTTTCTACAAAAACTCTTCCCACAAAGTCGAAAGCGCTCTATTTTCTGAAATATCAAGATTAGCCTAACGCGGAAAAAAGTTTTGTTGACGAATTGGTATCTGTATTGATCCTAGCTCCTATTTTTGTTTGTTTAAGTGTTTTTCTTTTGCGTTGCCTCATCAGTTTTATGCATTAATATGAGCTCAACCTAAACCGTATAAATCCAGCCGTCACATCGAGATCATTCATCAAACTGGAAGCTGCAGTATACATGTCCAGTCCAGCACAGAGCAACAGCACACCAACGGTATGCCATCAATATATATAACACATGCTCATAGCATAAACCAATTAATTCAGATTCCATTATTTATGGTCTGCCTCAGTCAGCGAGGACACTGGGATGTTGAAATACACACAGCTTAGAGCCCTCCAGTCTGCCATACATAATTCTTTCTGATGAATTGTTGTACAGATGTTTGCATGTTCTGTCTGCAGACTGTGGTACAAAAACCCAACCCTTTCACTGTAATCCTGCCTGCAGGGAGGGCGGGGGATAAAATTAAACAGATATGCTTATCTAAACTATTTATTAAAGAACCATATCCGAGATATAATCCTAATATGTTATCAAGAGCCGGGGGGATTACGGACGTACGTGCAGCGCAGAAATCCAGGTGTACGGGGTCGTAAATCGGGGGATTAGCGGAAAAGGTTATTGTAATTTTTTAAATAACACAAAAGCAGATTTCATTATTAAAAGGCTGAACGGACCATCTGGGAGGAGGAAAGTACTTTGGTTTCATCCACTGCGCTCTGCTGTACTGTACAACAATTATTATTATTGTTTTTCATCAACTAGGACCACCAGGTCACTTTAAAAGCATTTACAAAAGTGTATCTGATCATGTACTTGACTTGTAGTATGAGGACACCGCAGCCTCTATGAATAGATTAACAGACTGTACTAGTCCGAGTTATATGAGAATCACATTATTCACCGTGTACGATGGTTTTACTGTAGGAGCGGGAGGCTTAACCTGCGCAAAGGGCACGCCGGTACAAACACCAGGATATGGATTGTGCTGTTCCACTTGTATCGGTTTAACCTGGATTTGATATCTCCCGTCGCTGCCTGCAGCATTTCACTATATGTTAACCAGCAATCTGTTGACCTGAAATGCCACTGATGGGAAATAAAAACACACGACTGGAGGCTTCTCTTTTGTGCTTAAACAATGCGATCCAATATCGTTGATGCAAAGTGAAAATATCGATACACATAGTCTTTAAGATATGCCTTTTATTTTGAAATCCCCATTTCTTATTTATGCTTTTTATTAAAAGAATAGATTGTTTTTTATGTAAACGTCTGGAAGAGACCAGTAATGGCAATGTCAAATCCTATTTTAGTTGTTTGGTATTGTAAAATGGTATCGTGGCAGACTTTGTGATATCAGCAAATATCGTATCGTTGTCCAAAGATTCAATATAATATCGCATCATGATGAACTTGTGATTTACACCCCTAGTTGAGGCATGGTTAGAATTTAAGAAAGTATTTCTTTATGGCTGGGGAAAGATCGTGGTTTGACTGTTAACATCAATCTAACTTTCTAACTTTCTGCCGCGCCACAGAGAGAGCATACTACTTCCTGCACTGACACTTGAAGTCGGCACATAAAATATGAGGTGTCAGAATCGTCCGATATGTATCTCCTTCCTGGGGATGCTGGGCTCAAAACAATACACATTTGCACGCTAGAAATCAGCGCATGAAGAAATGGAAACCAACATACAGAGTATACATGTGTAAGTGTGTATATGAAAGTCTGTATTGAAACTTGATGCTTTGCACTGTTTAGGACTCGTGAATATATGTAAACACATAGGTTTTGTTCTGTCTAAAAGTCGCTTATGTGTGGAGAAAAAAAAGACAACTTTGAAGTCGACAGTTTCCTATAAATAAATCCTTTTACTACCCACTGCTACGCTCACTGATGGGATGGTAGCACTGGAAATTAAAAGCAATAAGCATCTTGTAGATTAGCACTCAGAGTAGGACACGTTTAGCCCTCATGTACTGTAAAACAACCCCAAACACACTACAAAGTAGGAATAAAAAGTCAGGACAAGGAAGTGCTGACGTTTACAGACTCGCCGTGCGCTGCGCCGCTGTGCTCATATTCGTCAGAGGCTCCCTTCGCAGACTCATGTGACACCAGCCACCTCGTTTTTGAACTGCGCTTGCAGCTTTCTGTGACAGGTACGCCAGTCGGCATCAACATATCCGGCCGCAGCAGCCGCGACTCCCGGCCCGGAGGTTCATCCGCTCTGACGGATATTTTCTGTTTGTTGCCCGAGGGATTACAGACCCCCGATGAAACAAAGGCACAAACATAATGTTTTGTGTTGGAGCTGCTTCTCTCTGCTGTCTGCTGCAGAGACTCTGCAGTAGGAAAGGAGATTTTCCTCCTCTGTTTCTGCTGTGTTGTTCTCGTGTAGATCTTGATCAAAGTGATATTTCTCCAACAGACGTTATGGCTTTGTGTAGACACTGGATTTGTAAAACATTTCAAAGCTTGTGGATGACTACTTTAGCAATTAGTGCTTACCCATCTGCTTCACTTATGCAGTTTTGACTTCCCATCTTCTCCAAATCAAGCCTAACTGCATGCTTTAACAGGGACAGCTTTTTCATTTGCGTATGACTAAATAAACTCAACTCAAAGTTCATCTACAGCTTTCAACCACATCTCACTTATTTCCTTTTGTGTAAAGGCTTTTAGATGGACTCTAAGCTTATTTTAATCATTCCACACATTCTCTATATTTCTAAAATCAGTCATATAGCTGAAGCCATTGTGCACAAAGACTTGTTGGCTCCATGTCAGGGGTCAGTGTGTTGCTCAAGGACACCTCGTCAGGACTGTTTGCCTGCAGAGCGGATCAGGCCCGTGACCTTCTGCTTACAGGACGCACACTTCAACCATCAGGCCCAACCTGCCACCTCACAACACGGTCAAATCCCCCAGACTGCTCATTTCACCGCGGCGGCGCAGACTGTTGGTATTTACAGCTGATGAGCACGCTCAGTAGGGGCCCGCACGTTGATGTATGTGGAGAGTCACAGTCATGCTTTAGGAGGGGTAAATTCAGAGGCAGCGCACAGTCGGGGCTCTCACAACCGCAGTATTGTTTAGAGGGAGAGGAGGAGGCCGGGGCAGAAGGTCAGCGGCTCCGTACACAACACAATTAGAGAAGACACACTGTGGCGTGACTGACTGCAAATCAAATATCACAGAGGACGTTTCAAGTAAAGGGCTCAGTGACAGTATGGGCAGGAGAGACAACACTGATAAAGGAAAAGTACATATCTACTGAAAAGCAGATTTATTGATCCACCATAAAGGTACAAGTAGTTTCTGATAGTTTAAAACAATATAATGTGTTTTTGGGAAGCTGTTGAGGGATTATGTTCTCATCACAGCACCAGTGACTATTACTGTTTGTCTTTTAAACCCTTTAACCAGCCGTGTAATGTGTAAGATCTGGCCAGAATTTTAGGTCTGGCCAGCAAGGTCCGGCCCATACTGTCTTGAAGCGAGAGCAAGTCACTGTAGCGTCCAGTCTGTCCTCTGTCCAACATGAGAGGACGAAGGAGTAGAGCTGCCCCGAGGGCTTGTCAATAATACATCCATGATCCGTGTACAATAGGGGAGAAACGAGAAAACGACTCGCACCCTTACCTCGTCCTCCCTGCCACCGAGAGGCTACTTCACCAGGTGTAGAGCATGCTGCGGATCTGGAAGACGGAAGGACCTTCAGTTAGCAGTTAGCTTGAATTCAGCCAGAGCAAACCATAGCACCGGTGGTCTGATTCCAGGGGACTGCTGGCCCGACTCCCCGCCCAATCAGCAAACTTTCTGTTGCTGCCATTACACAGGTTCGACCACCACTCCACCAGCCTGCTGGGATTCCCGGCGCCGGGGTTTGTGCTGGCTGAATTTGAGTTGCATCAGCCGCTGACTCGGGTCCGTCTCTCTCCTGGACGCGGGGTGGACGAGACGAAGGTGCGGGTCATTTTCTTGCTTCTGCAACTTTGGATTTAATCCAATAAACAAACTGTAAAAACATACACGGACTGTACAGCCCAGTTACTTGTTTCTTGTTTTGCTCTTTTTTTACTGTCCAAAAGTATATAAGAATGGCTGGCTGTTGTTAATGCAACAAATGAAGTACTACAAGGGACAAAAAATACTACAAATAAACTACAAAAACGCCACGCCAAGGACGCTGTTAACAGTTTTTGTGTCAGCCTCTGGCTCAGGTTCTCCATGTGGCTTCATCGGGGTTGAAGAGTTTCACTTAACGACATTCAAAGTGAATTCATACTCCAGAAGATATGAGAGAGAGAGAGAGACACAGACCTTTTATATTGCTTGGAAAGCAGAATTAATTATCACCATAACAAATGTCTGCTGTCTTCGTCTGTGGGTGTATGTGTTTAGAAGTGTGTTCTTGTACTTGTCCGCCTGTGAGAAGCAGTTTGAGTTTCAGACATTTGGTGAGAGGACAGTTTTACAGCGTGAGGATATTTTGAATCCTCCTCACTCCTTTACGGCGGAAATTTATAACTTTTTTAATTAATGTGTCGTATTTATGTTTATGGATGAATGTACTGAAACACTATAAAGTGTTTGGCTGCAGATGTTCTCTGCTATTGAGAAATATTGATCAGGTTTGTCAGGTCGCACCTGTCCCCGACGACGGTGCTAATACTGTCTAACTTCATCTCTTCACGAAATATGTTTGAATGAGATGAGCATATTTTCACTTCACAAACACTTCAGATGCTCCATCTTTGTTGTAGTTTATATATGCAGAAATGTGTTGTACATAAAGGCACTGCTATAAATCTGCATTAGAGTTTTGGATAATGATTAGGAACATGATCTAGTTTAGGACAGCTTTGGTAGTCTACCGTTTTAGCACCGGTATCGTAAAAAACCCAAACAACCCAACCCTAATCTCGAATATGGTTCATGTGTATTTGGGTGCGGTTCGCATCAGGTGTGAAAACCAACTGTACCAAAACACTGAACTGGATTAATAATGCGAGTAGAGTTGCAAAGGCATTTCTCATCGCCATGGTCTCCTTGAAATCTGCAGGATCTAGGAAAGCAGGAGGACTGGCAAGAGGGTCGTTCTTGATGTTGTCTTCAAAATACAAACAATAGTAGGTATAATGCGAAGGTCGACTCCATTGCATGGGCTTGAGATGTAGCGATTGGCATTTGAGACCAATGCACATGAGACAATAACATTATAAAAATGTAATAAAATGAAATAAAAATCTATTATAACAGTAATAGTAGTAAAACAAGGTGAAGTAAAAACTACGTTAATAAAATAACAATAAAACAATAAAATGATACAACTTAAATACAATAAAATAAGTGATTAAATAAATAATAAAATCTAACAAAATGATATAACTTAACTACAATAAAATAAGTGATTTAGTTAATAACAATAAAATAGAATAGAATTATACAACTTTAGTACAATAGAATAAGTGATTAAATAAATAATAATAATAAAATAGAATAAAATGATACAACTTTAATGCAATAAGATAAGTGATTAAATAAATAACAATAAAATAGATTAAAATGATACAACTTTAATACAATAAAACAAGTGATTAAAGAAATAATAAAATTGAATAAAATTATATAACTTTAATACAATAAAATAAGTGATTAAATAAATAATAATAAAATAGAATACAATTATACAACTTTAATACAATACAATCAGTGATTAAATAAATAACAATAAAATAGAATAAAATGATACAACTTAAATACAATAAGTGAATAAATAAATAACCGTAAAGTAGGATAACATTTTAAAACTTAAATACATAAAATGAGTGGTTAAAATGATAACCATTTTCAATCAAAGGCCTGGTTTAATAGGTGGGTTTTAAGTTTACCAGGGTTTTTTGATGCATCTTACACTAGGTTTAGGTGAGGTCTTGGGTTTAAGGATTAGGACTAGGACCAAAGGGAAAGGTTGACATGTATCTAATCAACAGAAAGTCTTACTAGTATAAATTAGTGTCTATGTCCCTCTTTGGGCTCTCCTCCTTGCTCTTCACAGATCACTAGCGGTCCTCCAGCCCCGGCCCCCGTCCTGATGATGTAATTATTTCCCAGTGGCACCTGGGAGCCACGGCCGCCATTCGGAGGCATCGCTCACAGCCAAGTATGCAGATGTTTCTAATTGCTTTCCATTACCAAGAATAACAGCTGTTTATATCTATCAGCAAATAATTCACAAGAGTTCCAGACTGTTAGGATAACATATCCCACCTGGTCACCATCACCAGTTGTCAACAGCCGAGCGCTGCGCTTGCCAGGCCTCTTGTTTACCGAATCCCCCCGATAAGCTCGGGCTTAGAGTCACCTTCAGCCATCTTGCTTCGCACCTCCAGGAATTTCCTGTTTTATCTTACGAGTCAATCTTTTCTTATCATCCCGTAGAAAGACGGAAAATAACCTCCTCCATTACACCCTTAGAGCTCCACTAATACGTATTTGTATGACTACATGTCAGTGGAAAAGTGTCAAGGTGGACATCTAGCGGCTTAAGAGACATATTTTTACCAGTGGTTGGTGGAGACCAAACCAGAGCAAACAGGAGAGTGAATATTGGACTTGTATTCACCAGGTGGACAACTCCACATGAATGTTAATGCTGCTCCGTGTCTGCTAGATGAGTTAATAGTCATCTTTGCTAAGATGTCAGCCATAGTAGTTTAATAATTCAATATGTCGGGGTTGATATGAAGTTCTTCTGGCCCCAGTTGCCAAAATATGTAAATGAATGTAGTTTTGAACCTAAAATGATGGTCAGAGTGAAGCAGCAACCTCCGGTTCTGAAAAGTGAAGCCAACGCTGAAGTGTCTTCAACCTGCAGTCTCTCTAACAGCCAGCAGGGGGCGACTCCTCTGGTTGCTAAAAGAAGTCTGATTGTATAGAAGTCTATGAGAAAATGAGCCTACTTCTCTCTTGATTTATTACCTCAGTAAACATTGTAAACATGAGTTTATGGTCTCAATCTCTAGTTTCAAGTCTTCTTCAATACAGCATGATGTTCATTTAGTAAATTATGGTCCCATTTAGAGTCAGATAGACCATAAAGCAGGGGATGCTTTAGGGCGTGGCTACCTTGTGATTGACAGGTCGCTACCACAGCGTTGTCCGGTCTGGGAGTTGTCCGTGTTTTTGTCTTAGAGGTGTAACCCTTTCACAGTGTGTTTTCACTTCATGAAAGTTAATTGTAACATTTTGTTCGCCTAAAAAATGTCTTATTCAGCGTTTGGTTGTACTTCGCTTAGCTAGGTTCCAAAAACCAAGATGGTGACGGCCAAAATGCCGAACTTTAGGCTTCAAAATCGTAGTCCACAAACCAATGGCTGACGTCACGGTGACTACGTCCACTTCTTATATACAGTCAATGGTCAGGCTGGACTTTTCAGTAGGGCTGGGCGATATGGCTAAAATCTTCTATCACAATATAAATCATCTCATATCTGGATAAAGATATATATCATGATATAGCATGTTTCCTGGTAATTAAATAAATAAATAGTCTATTGACAATATATTGTTTTACGCTGTATATCGTCATATTGCCCAGCCCTACTTTTCAGATGTTTATCTTAAACAGCTACTGTTTCCTCTTGGGATTGGTTTGTAATTTTAGGGCATGAATTACTGAGACAGATTTTTAGATTTTCTGGTGTTTATAATCTTAAAAATACCATCATCTATAACTTTATGAAAAACAGAAAAGTTCTAAGTTTAAACTTTTATGTCATGTGCTGACATACCTTGGAGCTCACAATACTATTTTTGTTAAAACTGTAAGTACTGTAGTTTTGTTTCTTGCTGCAAACCAGCAGACGTCAAAAGACCCAATCTGACCTCACCTATAATAATGTGCCTCTAGAGGTCTTTTTAAAGGGGAACGTCGTTTGTTATACGGAGTTGTTGAGTCGTTGAGTTGGAGCGTGCTGGAGCGAGCAGACTCACCGTGTGTCCACAGAGCTGTTTTATTTCCAAAGTGATGACTTAGTCGCATGGTGCTTTAAATATTATTGGCCTTGCAGCTCCTCTTACATTCCTTTTCATGGGGCATCAACCTTAATTTGGTCCAGCAGTGAAACCAGGGAAGCTCATCATTGTCCCTCCCTTTCACTTAACTGAGAGAACTTCACATCTACGATGTCTCTCTTTATGCTTCAGTCGGAGTGTCAAACACCGATCTATGAAGCATCCACCTGTGAGTTTAACCTTTTATCTGCCACAGTCATCCTCCATAACAAGTCTAAATATTAATAAGTCTGATGCCTATTTTCTCATGTCTATATTTAGTGTTCAATGAGGATTGGGAATTGAATGTGTACCTAAAGAGAAACACGTTTTGTCACGTTTACTGTGGCTGTTGGATTTGATTCCACTTGCCACTGGGACTGTTGTTTTCCCCCCTGTGTACATTACATATGTTTAATATTGATTACAGTGCATGCTGGAGACTGTACTTCTCATCCCATTAACAGTTTATGTTTACTGTTACTGTCCTCAAAGCTGCAGGGGGTAGAAATGGAGCAAATATGAAAAAAAGTTATTTTCATAAAACAGTTGCTACATCCCGACAGTAGTGCATGAGACAGGTAATCTGAAAAAAATCATGTTCCTCTGTGTCCTCCAGTGCTCCTAACAGCATCTGCAAGTTTTCACAGACCGGAGGAAAACAAGCAGTCAGAGCTGATCTGGAGTCTGCCGTCTATGAGAGCCACGAGTCAATCACTCGCGAACCCCGATCAAACGGTCAAACTAGGCAGCACTGATCAAATATGAATCAATATTCTGTTACGTTAATGTCTATTTCTCTCCTCATATGTTTCCAGAATCATCTTGTAGTGCACGGTTTAGCTGTAAAATGAGAAAGTTTGTGACCCAGCAGCCATTTTGAGATCAGTTGAGGAAATACCAAGCACCGCCCACCAGCCGGAGCACAGCCAATAGGAACGCTCTCTCTCTCTGAAATGACCTGTGATTGGTCAAAGTCTCCCGTCACGGGCTAGATGTTTTAAAGCCTGAAAACAGTCATGAGGAAGTGCAGATGTCTAGTTATCTCTTAAGAACACTTGAATTACAATATGCTGAAAGATTATTATGGGATTTTTGATATAACTTGTTGCCTACTGAAGCTTTAACCATATTTTATTTGCCATAACCACATTACTTCCCAAACCTCAGCCATACCATAGTTGGTAGGTGCAGATATTGTAGAAAGAAATTGTTTTCGGGCACACACCGATTACCTTACTTGCCCACCGCCCCCACCGTCGTTTTGCTTTTTTTTTATAGAAATAAAACCCATTTAGTTCATTTTTTGCGTATTACCGCCGTGTTATCTATACATAGCTGGACAGCAGGCACTACAAACTGGAAGTGAAAGTGTCTGCTTCGTACGGAGTCTCAGCTCAGAGCAGCAGGAGTCTGACAAGAGAGAGTTGACAGACAAGACGATGGCGGAGGATTTGTTGTCAAAGCGACAAGCAAACGCGCCTATTTCACAATATTTCTGATTGAAACCAATGCTAAAAGGGAACATTAGTGTATCATAACATTAATGAGGCAATCGGCATGTGGACGACATAGTTGTCACTGCCGGTGTGTGCAGCACGGCGGTGCCAGGTGGATACCTTCGACCCCGCAGCGAAAGTTTGACCGGAGAGGCTAGACACAGCCGTCTAACGTTAAAGTTCAAAGTAAGCAACATCCTTAATGCACAAAAGAACAATAACAACGACGTCACACACCGCTTCATTTATAAGTTAATGTGTAGTGGAAACCAGCAAATTCATGAGCAGATGATGATGAGGACGAGGAGAAAGAGAGCCACATTTTTAATTATGGCTTTTTGTGGCTGCTATTTCTGTACGGAGGTGTGTGTGGATGCAGAGTCAGAGCCAGGAGTGGTGGCATCGTGATGTGAATGGCTTCACTGGAACAGATTTCATCCAACATTTCAGGATGCCAAGGATGCTTTTAACTACTTTAAACTACATCTGTCAGCGCCTCTCCACATGACTCTCGCCAGCGCAGAATTGCGACAAATGCCGATATAGAGCGACGTAAAGTTGCATGAATTCCGATATGACTGAAAAAAATCAGACCTGGAAGTAAACATGTCATAGAATTTGCGTCACTTCCTGTGTACCAGAGGATTTCCTCCTATAAATACCTGCCCATCACCAGCGTATTTAGAGCAGTAGGTGTAAACACTTAGAGAAACGTGAGAGAACAGCTCAACTAAACGCACTTGTATCAGAATGTCACAGCTGATTACATTAAAAGTAACATGCTGAGTAGACCGAACACCGCGGCCTTCCCACAAATGAAGTCTGCCTTTCAAGCGCCATTCCTGTTTCTGGCGGCGAGGCCCGGCCCAGTATTGTGTGTGTGTGCGCTCTGTCTGACACGCTGGCTGTTGGGAATGAGCCATCTGACGGGGAGTGACTGCCAACAAGAGCAGAATGTCATTATGAGTGGAGGCTGCTGCGGGCCTGCCACCATCATAGGGAATTCATCACCACAAGTGATGATGATAATGGACTTTGCTGCAAATGACTTTGGATGAGCAGTGTTTTTGGCAAGCGGCGCCGGGTCTGACTGGAATTTTTTTTTGTCTCCGTACCTCAGAAACGGGGGAAGAAGGCTCTGGGTGTCCCAGCTGGGCCGTGGGATGCCCTGTGGTTGTGGAATTGACATTGTGTAAATACATTGTGTTTGTACAGTGATTGGACGGCTGGTTTGTTAACGTCAGTGTTGACTAGTCAGTCAGAAACATTTTCGATTAACTGTACTTTCTGAATTAGCACCCGATTCGACTGTTATCAGCTCATTAAAGGTGCGTTATCAGTCGTTATAGGCCTCATATATGTGGGTCAGTAGGGGCCTGCTACACCTACTGCGTTGTAAAAGTTAAAGCGAAAGCAAAGAACGTATATTGCTAAGAAGTGAAAGCCAATTGTTTGTTCAATTGCAACATCAGCACCCAGCAGCAAAGCTAGGCTTACGCTATTTTGGACTGTAAGCGACTACCACAGACCACAGACCATGGATGAATAAGAGGTTGTGTCCTGTGCTTTTTGCCCTGCGTGTAGGTAAATAACCTACAACTCCATTAAATTCTGTTGATGTCGTGCTTCTAGCACTACTAGCTACTGGCCGATAGCCGGTTGTTTGGGAACAGAGATGTTAATACGTCCACCGCGGTACAGGCTTACAGCATACAGCCCATGGGTGTATTAGAAGACAATAAAAGTGATGAATTGCAGCCAATATATCCATTATTACAGCCGCATACAGCTAGCAGGAAGCTGTATATGTGATATGATCGTGCAGGGCGGTGCAGTCCCGTGGGTCTGATGCACGTTCATTATGCCGAGGAAAATTATTCTGGATTCAGCTGTTAGTTTATTTTATAACTTTTATGACATAACAATTTAAATGAAGACTATTTAAGTGTTCCTACTGGGAAGTTGATTTACCTAAAAAAAAATTATGATCTGATTTACAGATGTCTCTTCATACGTTACTACCGTAGCGCCATCTAGCGGCTGTTGTCAAAAAAGCACCAGAGTTTTGTGTCTTTGCTTCTATACTCTTTGGCGAAACTTAAATGAAACTTAAGGTTGTGAACACAAAGACAACTACATGTTGTGGTTTCCACACTGAATGCGAACCCTGGTCTCCTGGGTCAAAGTCCTGTGTTTTGTGTCCCATCCATCACCTCCGACCTCCACCTTATATGGAGTTTCACGCTGTCTATACTACAGCGCCTAAGTTCCACTTCTGCTCCTATCTTACTTTGGTTGCTAGAGGCTGCTGTTGTCTACTTTGATTCCTTCTTCCGGTGATCGTCCATGTGAATCGATGATAAAACCTACTAGTGGGTGTAGCAGGCCCCTTCTGACTCACATCTATGAGGCTGATAACGCCCATTTAATGAGCTGATAACAGTCTAACCGACTGGAATTTGGTAGGATAGATTAAATATTTGCATTAATGTCGTGTTCAGTGACCATAACTGCATGACTCATTCAGTCTCACAGTCATAAACATCTCCTATTTGGTCTAATGACATTTCCAACAACATCACAAATTGCTTATTTTTTTTTTAAAGCATTTTGATAAATCACATCCATAATTGGCCGTTTCCCTCATGTTCGCTCCTCTGCGAGCCCAGGGATTCAAAAATAATTGTCCAACTTTGCCAGAGTGCTCCGAGCAAAAACTCATCAAGTGATAACTTTAACCGCCCAGCGTCGCCTCCACAGGAGAACGTAGCTGAGGGGAGGTGGAAAACTGTGACGACTCCATTATGATCTACAGGAAGAGGGAAGCTAACAAGGCCGAGGCTCATTATGAAAAGTGACAAACAACAGTTAGCTGGGAACGGGGGAGGTTTTTATCACTAGTCTTTGACCGAATCCCTTTCAGTAAATATGAACTGCCTCATTAAAGCAGCACACTTGAAAGCTTACACAATTCATCGTGAGATCAAAATGCAGGTCATGAGAGGAGTGAATTAAGTAGAAGGTAAAACAGCTCCGTGATAGACTGTTGACCACATAATTAGCAGTTTTTTTTCCATAAATGCAACATTCTGTCATGCATATTCAAATATGCACCCTGCTCTGCCATTTTAATTGGTTAAAGAGTTTCAACTGACAACAAAGAGGAGAGGATGGCGGCTCTCTTTTTCGGCGACGCTCTGGCCTCGCCTGAAAGCCTCGCCGTCAGTCTGTCTGTCTGTCATGCAAAACATCTTTCTGGGTTTGTTTACCAGGCATGTAGCGGGGTGAGTACTCTCTGGCTGCTAATGTGACAGTTGCACTCTGGCTTTCAGTTCAGTGGACATGTTGTTTTGGAGAGAAAGAAGGAGGATGCTACCCAACTTATCTGATTACCGATGATGTACATCACACGTCCCCGACCGACTTTCGCGGCGAGACAGCCAAGCGCGAAGGGAAAAGGATGTTGGAGATCCGTAAACAAGGCTTGACTGACACGGCGGCAGACGATTTGTGAGGCTCAGCTGAAGATCCATGCCACATGCATGCCACTGAACTGAGGGATATCAGAGTAAAGGCAGACACAGAACAAGACACTGAGGGTCAAATCAGCAGTTACACCACACCTGATTAACAACTTCATATGCAGCTTTATTGCAACACATTCCTCACTTCAGACTCAACCCTTGTATTTATTAGTGTATTGTCATGAAAAATTCTGATTAATTCAAATTTAAAGAGGACTAATTATGCTAATTTCAGGTGCATACTTGTATTTTGTGTTTCTACTAGAACATGTTTACATGCTTTAATGTTCAAAAGACGCTTTACTCAACTCTCTTTACTAAACTCTTCAGATTCCGCTCTGACTAGCTTTGTTTGAGGGCGTGCTAGACTAGCCGTTAGGCAGGTGTTATGCAAATGTGTTACTTGGTGACATCACCATGATACGGAAGAAAAGGCGGGACTTCAAGCAAGGCGTTTCAGGCAGACTTTGCAGACCTTTTATATGCACAAAAAACTATATAACACACTAAAGGAAAGGGATAAAGCACAAAAGCATAACATGTATTGTGTTTGCAACATATATGTATATGTACATTTGTCTCAATCCACCTATTTTAATGCACATTTTGAATTTGTGCAACAAGACCAAAAACATCAGAAACTACCAGAAATGTAATACTGTAGGTTTTTTCACCTTATGCAAAAATGCTAGCAGACCTTACTGTAGATGTCCTTGTCAACAAAAAATTGCACCCATATGTGGTGCTGCTTTAACAGCCTCCACTCTTCTGGGAACGCTTTTACCAAGATTTTGGAACTTGGCTGCAGGAATTCGCTCCTGTTTAGCCACAAGAGCGTTAGTGAGGTCCAACACAGATGTTGGTGATCAGGTCTGGCTCTCAGTTGGCGTTCCAGTTCATTCCAAAGGTGTTAGATGGGGTTGACGTCAGGACTCTGTGCAGACCGGTCAACTGGGAAAACCATTTCTTTATGGAGTTGGCTTCGTGCACGGCGGCGTTGTCATGTTTAAACAGGAGAGGGCCTGTTTCTATAGCATTAAGATTTCTTTTAAAGGTGCTCTATTTGATATCCAGAGCATTAGTATAGCAGCAAACAACTATTGTCTATGTAAAGATATAGAGGAGTAATGTCTACCTGAGCAGAGAATGAAGTCTCTCTCCCTCTGGGTGTGTTGTAATCTTAGCTTCTCTGTGCTTTGTTGATATAGCCGGCTGCCCCTCTGGCTAGCTCACGGCCGCCGCTCTGCACTGATCTCATACGGCAGCTGATAACGCCGTACCGACCAATGGCGCCGTTGCGGATAACAGCCGTGCTGAGGCAATAGAAATGCTGCTAATCTCGCATTTAGCACCTTTAATTCACCTTTAAATCAGTTGAATCTTCACTGATTTATGTCCAATCTAGCTGTTACAAAGCTCTTGTTTTGGTGCTAGAAATGTAATGAATTATTGCAATATTACTGTACAAACTGTTTTTAAGTAAAAAGTCACCAGTTATTCACTGCTAGATTGTGTATTTCATTCTCACTCACTCACAGCCTTCTGTGTGTTGTACATGATCTCTGAAACCAAACGACAGTAGCGGCGTAATCCTTCGAGAACATGAAACCATATGGAATCATATACAACTCCTGTGGCCTATATCTTTAACATGCAGTCAACAAGCCACCTGATGTTCAGGTAAATAGCTGCTTTAAACACTCAAACTGTGCGCAGATCATATGGCAGATGTATTTTCACATTACTAAGCATACGGTCATCTCTCTACACCTCTCTTACTGTAATCATTTCATCCATGGGTAACTCATAATTCTTTCAGCATCATGTTCTCATTTTTTTTTGTTGTGGCTAAATAATGCCACGGGGACCTGCGCTAACTGTAACCAGCCGTAATCTCAATTTGCAATGCATATGTTTCAGAAAAGAGCCCCACAGTTAGTACACAAAACCCCCCATGAGCGGCGAGGCAGTGACTGCTGCGGCGGCAGAGCTCCATTAATATGCATAGCTTTGCTAAAAGCTCCAAAGTGACCTACATGACAAGGTTCAGTATACACTCCAACTGTGTGCTACACTTGTGGGACTTAGCCGCCCGTGTTACCTTAATTAGTGTCTTCTTGCCACGGACGGCTTTTTTCCTGGAGAGGCTGTTGAACTTACCCGCACACTTGCATGCCGGGGGTCACCGCAGGTCACCGCGGTCACTCCGAATGCCTGGCCCTCGACAGCTTGGGCGCCTCTCCACGGCCGACGAAATGGTCGCCATTAGTCTGTCGAGGACGAGCGCTAACATCCCCATTAGATGCACTTTAAACTCCTGCAGTGTGTCACAGCCATCAGGCGCTGACACTCCAGCTCTTCCAGGTAATCCTCCAGGCCCTTCACCGACGGGATGTATCAATTAACAGATTTGTTTGCTTTCCTCTCCTCCGACCTCATTTGCATAGCAGCCGGCTAACGCGCCGCTCAAGTTCAAGAGCGCTGTTGACACTGTGTGTTTTTTTTTTCTTTATCCTCTACAACAGGCTGCAGAGGAGGCCAGAAATTATCATACATATTACAACTGAGCTGCTGCGTTGATGTAAAAGTATCCAACAGAAGCGGTTCGGAGCACAGAAAGTTACAAGATGTTAGCAACCACTCCGGGGGCGAAGCATTGTTGACACTCATTCCCGTTCAGTCTTCGTCAAAGGGGAACTTAGCATTTCCAATGCTAAAGGACAGCTGTTGCTGGCAGGCCTCTTTCTCGCTGGCGGAGGCGCCACTGTTTAGGGCGGTAATCTGTCAGGGCGGTGGCGTAGCCAATGTGCTCTACCCCTCGGTGGAGGCAGGGAGATGTGTGCTCGGGGCTCCGTGCATAGCAATGAGGCCAGACAGATGTAAAAATCCACTGTGGGTTTACAGCCTCAGTGCTCTCTCTCTCTCTCTCTCTCTCTCTCTCTCTCTCTCTCTCTCTCTCTCTGGGTGTTTGCCTGCATCCTCCCCATCAACCTTTTGAACACATCCATTCCCATGATGCAACGCTGCTGCAAGGACACATTTATGCTGTTTGAGAGGAGGCCTTCACCATGATCCAGAGAATTACTATATTATTCCCCGGCATGTGGAAACAGCACATCAAAATAACATCTTGGTGAAAACCAGACACAACTAAACTTTATTTAAAGGTGTTACATCAAATATGAATTGTTTTTCTGTAACATAAATGAGGGCGTTGATGGCAAAAAGCAAGGCAAGGCTGTCATTTATTATAGCAAATTTTATTTATACCATTCTGGCATTTATATTGAACACACTTAATAGATCCCACTTCTCAGCATTTTGTATTTATGTTTTTGCACTGTGGTTATATTCTATATATTGCACGTCTTAATGCAAATATTTGTACATATTTAAATGTTTTTCTATTATAATTTTCCTATTTTTAATTTAGTACTTATATTTCTTTACATATACTTTTTTATATTGTAGCACAAACAACTATTTACCTATCAAGAGGCAAAGAGGCTCTCTAATGATCCACTAGGTTGTTATATCTGGCTCTTTAGCTGCTAAATGTTCCTCTTTCTTCACCAGATAGTCTCTAACTTCATCTGTTTGCTGTTTGATGCTGGGCAGGTTGTGGACAGTGGGTTTATCACAACTTGTTACAGAACAAATGTTCATTTATATACAGTATATATGACAAAATATAGCAATGTTAATTCTGTTATTTGTTTAATATTTTCTCTTAAAAAACAACAAAAAGAACCATTAAGACTACCGTTACAGTACGGTAAGAGTAGTAGTACCATTAAAGTCTCAACGATAGTCATCCCTTAAGAACAGTTACAAATCAAAGTGTTACTCAAAGCCTTCACACCCGCTCCGTAGGGATGATAACCCCGCTGGACACATTAGAAAACTGCACATCAGCTGATAGCGTAGACAACAAGGTCAGCAACGCCTGTAATTTGTTATCCATGTTGAACCGCTGGTAGTCACATGGTAATCACAGCTGATGTGGTTTGTTTTCTTCTGGAAAAGGTTCACTTGATGGGGCGTGGCAAATCAGGAAAGGACAAGTTGTGACTGATAAAACCTCATCAAGAAGCGAACGTTGGTGTCTACATCATCGTTTTCAAAGGTCTCCGTTTCAGCCCGTCCAGACTAAAACGTAACCCCAGAGTTTTCAAATTGTTTTAGGGGTTTTAAAATGCCGGAGTAGTGCGGGCGCTAGGCATAAACGTAGCAAAAGTTCCGTGTTTTAAAATGAAAACGTATTAATGTGAATGTAGCCTGTGAGAGTTAGTGATCATTTATCTCCCCAGAACAGTTTAGGATCCGGTCTCCCTGAGAAGGTCATCTTGATGATATCTTGTGATGTCATGTGATATCTTTGCTTTATCTGTCCAGTTTTACATTGATTATTCTCTCAGAAAAAGACATACATAAGATATAAACAAATTGTTTAAGTGATTTAAATCTTTGGTTGTCAGAGGTTACATCATCAATAGAAGACATGATGCTTTATATTCATGTAGTGACTTTTTAAATAAATATATAGACTCTTTGGAAACTCTTTCACTTCCAGTACTAAAATGATAGTTGTAGATGTGATTATTATTAATGCTTCCTAAAACTACTGTGGCCTTTTACAGTCGAGGATGATTAGCATTCTGCACTAACATGCATTTGAGAAAGAACCCCCCCCCCCTCCTCACACACACACAGACACACACACAAACACACACACACACTGACACTCCCACAGATAATTACCAGTACCACTTGCATACTGTTTTCATGATTAGGTGTCAGAGTTCAGTGTTCGATAATGACTGTCACCAGACATCATTTACAGTTTGTGGTTAGTTGGTGAATCAGTAGACTCTATACATTTAGAAATGTCAATCAGAGTGAACGAGCAGGGAGAGGAAACGTAAACACTGAGAGAGACTATTTCTGACACTACACATTAGGACGCGAGGCGAGTCAGGCAGGAAACGCTGCTGTAAATATAGAGCCTATCCAGCTGCTTAATTTATCTAAATATGCTAAGGTCTTCTTAATTATTACCACGGCAATTTCCATCACTGCTGCTGCTGGTTTAACTGCCGCATCCTGCAAATCACTAAATTGCACAACTTTTCTTCTTCGGCACAAGCCTGCAACTATACTGATTTCTATAATTAACATGTATGTTTTTCTAATCAGACTGGATTTCTTGGACAACAACAAACAGAAGGCCTCGGAGCTGCATTAGCAATCTTTTTCCTCATCTTCCCTCTGCTTCAGTATCTTTCATTTGGTCTTTTATCATACAGAAAGCTTGTGGATGTATGTTTTTTATTGTTATTGGTCCTATATTATTTCTACTGATTAATACAGTAATGCAGTATTCTTTATTCTTTAGACATAAAAGCTTGTTCTCGTCACCTCAGCTGTACATTGCTCCAGTTTATATCAACACATAACACTACACATAAAGGTATTTCTTCCTTTTTTAGGACAATCATTTATATTTGGGGTCAGGGACTTTAATTGAATTGTAAGTCCTCCATATGTGCAGTACATTTAGACGCATTTAACTGTGAATTTTGACCTGCTTTTGAATACGACATCATCCTCACAAGTAATTAGTGTATCATACATTCCATCCCACCAATTCATTTTTGTTAAATATGTTTAAAGAGGAAACATATGCCTGGATTATGTTCTTTCTAATCCAGGGAATGTTATATTCTAACACAGACCCAACACAAATCAATTAGGGCTGTCAATCGATTCAAATATTTAATCACCATTAAGCACATGATTGTCCAAAGTTAGTCGTGATTAATTGCAAATGAATCAATGAATCTGTTCAAAATGTACCTTAAAGGGAGATTTGTCAAGTATTTAATACTCTTATCAACATGGGAGTGGGCAAATATGCTGCTTTATGCAAATGTGTGTATATATTTATTATTGTAAATCAATTAACAACACAAAACAATAACAGATATTGTCCAGAAACCCTCACAGGTACTGCATTTAGCATAAAACAATATGCTCAAATCATAACATGGCAAACTGCAGCCCAACAGGCAACAACAGCTGTCAGTGTGTCAGTGTGCTGACTTGACTATGACTTGACCCAAACTGCATGTGATTATCATAAAGTGGGCATGTCTGTAAAGGGGAGACTCGTAGGTACCCACAGAACCCATTTACATTCACATATCTGGAGGTCAGAGGTCAAGGGACCCCTTTGAAAATTGGAGCGTTATTTAACCTCCTTCACGACTAAGCTAGTATGACATGGTTGGTACCGATGGATTCTTTAGGTTTTTTAGTTTCATATGATACCAGTATCTTCACTCTAGCTTTAAAACTGAGCCCACTACAAGCTATGAAAGATCGATTGTATTAATGCTTTAAAGAAATTAGTGCCGTTAACTTTGATAGCCCTGCTTTGTAGATAAGAAAAAGGACTAAAAGGATAAATTCTAAAAGATGCAGGTAGACAATGCAGTGATGCAAGCAGAGGGGTAATGTGATTTAAAAAACAATGGTTATTCAGCTGTTTTTCTTGTAACTTCTCTATTTAATAGGACAAAATAATAGTAATTTCCAATAAAGTGCAGTTCTAAAAGTCACATAAACTAGAGTCAGATTAGTTTTGATTCTGTGGTTTCATCCTGGTGGAATAACAGATTACACAAACTGTTCAATAAATGAGTAAGCTGCTTGTTCATTCATGCAACTCTAGTTTGTTTGAGTTGGGCAGCGTGATCTTAAATCAAGCAAATACAAAAACGTAGAAACTTTCACCGCGGTTTGGATAGAAGAAAATATATATATATGTATGTAGAAAATCGACCTGTAGGTGAGACTAAACCTGAATGAAACCATTTCAGTTGCCACCTCTGAGCAGAGCTCATTAGAATCCCGCAGCATTAAATGAAGATGGACTACAGTAAGTGACAATGTGAATCACAGGGGCATATAAAGCAGCCTCTCAGCCAAATGCTAATGATTAATGAGGCACATGGGTAAACCTAGCTGCAGATTCACTCTTCCCCCCACGTGCACTTGTCATCTGCAATAAAGTTTGCTCCCTTCATTTTGAAAACTTAAAAAAAAACATTTAGTATGACATGATTCCCTCCTTGTGAGGTCAACTTTTAGATCTTCTAACTAACAGGCAGCCAACTGAAAAATAAAGAAAACTTTGAATCCCTACGTGTAGTATTAAGAGCGTATTGGGATTCTGCATGAAATTCTTCAGGGCTTAATGTGTTTAAAGAACCCTGAGGTGCGTATTGAGTCCCTCTGGGTCTTGGCTGAGTCCCCAGTGAACTCCTAGTTTTTATGGTGCAAGTCACACGTGGTATGTTTTCAAGCCTCTTATCAACACTTCAGATTAGCGGGCCTGCAGTTCACACATTTTAGTTCTTGGCCTGTTAGGATCCACAGAAACATGGTCCTTTGGACATGGTCACACTGCCAACAGATGGTGAGAGCATCTTTAGGCTTAGCGGATGGAGACAGACAGCGAGATAGCGGAGTGCTTTGGTTAAAGAGAACCCCACACACACACACACCGACACAAACTCTTCACGGCGGTGACACGGAAATGTATGTTCCCCTGAGGCATAATTAATGTCTGTTTTTAAACTTATGTGACCACTCGGGGATGTCGTGGAGATGAAAACTGAGACATATGAAGGCAAGCTTAGACGGTCAATATGAGGTTCAGCTCTGTGGGGGTTTAGATAACACTTGTAGGTATGATGATGATGATGATGATGATGATGAAGAGGAAACTTATTGTGCACAGAGTTTGTATTTTTAAGGCGAGACACTACAGGCACTGGTCAATTTGGAGTATTTTGGTGTTTATTTTACTACAGTTTGTCTATTTACGTCTGTAGATTTCCCCTACATTCACCAAACATTAGCATTAGATAATGTCTCATTTGCATATTTAAACATAAAATTTCAGAAAACTTGTAGTGCAAAAAATAATTGTCTTAATGTCAGTAATCAACTGGGGAAGTTTCATAATGATATCTGCAGTATTAATTAAGATTTTGACCCTATTCACCTGTCGTGTCTCCCCTTAAGAATCATTTTAGGTCTAAAATAAAATGCCTGATGCTACTGTGCTGTTGTTGTTATTGGATTATGAAGCTTTTGTAAGAAGGTACACATTATTATTGGTTTTAAGGAATAAGATTATGTTGTTTTTTTAATCTATAATGCATCACAATGGTCAAAGATATCACATTTCTAGTGCACATAATTGTCAACTTTTCTGCAACCCCGTCTCCTAAAACAACGTATCCTCATTCAACAGTTCCTATAATATCTTACCAAAAGTTCTCCTACAAATGTCGAGCAGCCAGCCCGGTCGCATGAAAAGGAGTATGAACGACACGATAATGTGCAAGGAAAAAAATGTGTGCAATAAGAACGCCGTTCTTATTTTTGGCGGGTCATTTGTACGCCATGTAGTCTGTACTGACTGCAATGTAAACACACTGTGTAAAAACAAGCTACGCTCAGAGCTGGTGACGTAGAATAAAAAGTGAGGTGTTTTTTAGTGACGTTTCTCGCCCCTTCACGGTATCACCCTATCTGGGTTTCTTTCACAACAATGACCGGCTGGCTGTACATTATCTCTTACTTAAAGAACCTAACAAACCATGATGCTTTTTTTATACTAAACGACCAATGAGTTTTGTTGCATTTTTGTTTTGTTTTGTTTCAATTTACAACGTTAACCACGTGTTTAAATGGTTTAACAGTGTTAGAAATCTATAATTTGACACAAAAACGGTCCGCCAGTCCGACATCAGAACTGCGCCCATAGCAACGGTCTGTTATAGAGAAATTACAGACCGTAGAACGCCGTGATTAACCAATCAGAATCGAGTATTCCGCAAAACCGTGTATTAAAGAAACATATAAATGATGATTCTGTGACTTCTGCAATAGGAAATATTTTACCATCCTCAGTGCTGCCTGCGTGAGGATCAAGTCCTTTTGTTTTCCGACGTGATCTGAGAAGGTGACTATTGACTATTCAACAAAGCCGTGTAATAACTCCAATTAAAACACACTAAAGTAAAAGAATAAACTGTGTTATGTTCACCTAAATAAATAAATAAATAGTAGTACAATAAATGACAACTGTCAGACAATATGAAAAACTGACATGCTACCAGTGTGTCCTCTTTCGGTCAGAGAGCTCATGGACTGTATGTTTTATCCTGATCACAACCGCTCTGCAGCTGAACAATGCTGCTGTATAAAGGAAGCTAGTTGAAGACGAGCGTCTCCTTTTAGTCGTAGCGACTCACAATATGTCTAATGAGGCATCAGGATGAAGTAGTTTGTTGTCTCGCGTAACCAGATGGATGTAGGCTGTGATTAAAACCAATTAACTCTCCCCCAGATCTAAACAACTTTTCTGTCATTAATGCACATATTTTACACCTCATTAGAGGCATGGTGATTGGAGGTAGAAAAAAACATTTAAAAAAAGAAGGGAAAGGAAAAAAAAGAGGAAGTCATTTGCATTTTAGATTCACAATATGCTTCGGATGGGAAACGGGATGTGTATGCAGAGAGGAGAGAGAGAGAGAGACAGAGAGAGAGAGATGATGGAAAGTGGCTTAAAACACTCCAGGCCACATCTGTGTGTGCTGAACGAGCTTCAGGAGGTGACACATGACTTCCTCTAATTAACTGTAAGGTTGTTTTTTTTTTGTGGTTGTTGGTGTAATGTGAATGGCCGTCGCAATCATCCCCCTCTTCCCCCCCCCCCACCTCCCCCTCCTGCGCTGAAATGTGCATCGTGGGGTGAAACGGGCAAGATGTTAACTAATTTTATTTTTAATCTTCCCTTTTGCCGCCGAGCGTGTCGTTCGGGCATCGCGTCTTCTGAAATTTCCTCGCCTCTTTCATGGAAACATATTGGGGCAGAATTCGCCAGCTGTCGGCCTCCTCTCCCTTCTGCTGCCATTATCCTCAGGCCCCACCCCGCCTTATGGCCGGCCAGCCTGCCAGGAACAGGGCCCCGTCCAAAATCAAAAGGTGGCTCTTTTCAATTCAGGCCATCGTCACACGTACCCAAACCGTAACCCCCCCCCCCCCGACCACCACCCCTCACCCCTCAGCCCTCAGCCCTCAGCCCTCCACCCATCCACCCATCCACCACCCGTGCATACAACCTAGACGCTTCACAAACACGCGATCCATGCTTCTTGCCACGATGCATATCATACACAAGGCAGAGCTTTGGCTCTCCGACTCGTGATAGTGCCTCTCATGTGACCATATGCCAACCCCTCCACCCCCCAACCCCCACCTCGCCTCCTCCTCCTCCTACCACTATACCATCCTAACCAACCTCAACATGCTCGTCTCTGCATCAGGATGCACACAAGCTATAGAAGAAGGTTTCACATGTAAAACACCCTCTAGCTTCCATTTCCTCCTCCTTTAGTACGTTCAGTCTCATTCACACTAATCAGGACTTTCTCCTTCACTGCAGACCTGATCAGTGAACAAACAGGGTTCAGTAAAAACAACAAAAACACAAGATATATATAGACATGACATCATAATAAATTGATTAAAGGAGAATAGAAACACATGTATATAAACATTTATACATGGAAACACTGCAGGTTCATTGATTGTTCCTAAGTGCTCATTGCTGTGGTGTTTCTGCTCAGCAATTCACATGAATCAGTATATTAACTTTTCTTCCTTGAACTTTCTTTTTTAATAGTTTGACTTTCTGTTGTTTATTTTTTGGATATTACTGCTCATGATGAGTGGCCAATTCTTACAAAAAATATGGAAAAAAATGTAAAATATATGACATATTTGTAGATTTTCATAATTAATCTATCAATCTAAAGTAAATTTGACCAAAATAATGAAAAATGTCCATTACACTTTGATTAAAATGTCTTATGTTGTGTGATAAACAGCCAAAACACCTTGTTATGAAATAGAAAAAGTAAATTAACTCTTATAACTCTTATCCATTGATGTTCTGTTGATCAGAGAATCAATTAATCAACTTCAGCTCTAGTTGGCTTTTAGAAGTCTGATATTATTAATTCATTATTATTGATCTTAGTGGTATCGCTGCTGCAGTGCTGTTGTTAATATCTCCCCCCACATTAAGTGAGTGTGTCTCCTGTGCAGCTCGTCCAGTGGATTAAGTCAGGCTGAGTTACTTCCTCTGCCCTCAGGCTCCGTGTCATATGCTGCTTTAGGACCTGAGGGACCGAGGGGCCCCCGTCCCCGTCCCCGTCCCCGTCCCTGTTGTTCTCTAATGGAATCCAGCTTCCACAGAGATCCCTGAGACGTCTGCATGCTACAGTATGTTATCGCTCGTCACTTTGGGGCCTTGTCTTGGATCCAGAAAGCCTCGTCAGAGTGATATAAGAGGAGTGTGATTCGTCCGGGTGGGACAGTGGTTGTCAAAATGTTTGGTTTGGGCACTTCCAGGGGTCCCTGATGTGACTCCTGAGGGGCCCCAGGAAACAGAGGAGGAGTATTTCAGTGTCTTCAACTAAGTTGGTCCAAAACAACCAAAGAGAAACTTTGTGGATGTGGTTTATGTGGTTCCTTTTTAGGTTCACAACTTTAGGTAACAATAAAATGTAAATCCATATCCCGGATTCTAGCAGTTTTACCTCTGAACAAACTCTTGATCCACAATCAGACACATACTAAACGTGTTGAAGGATTTGTAGTGAACATGCTGGTGTTTCAGTTAGAGGTCAGTGGCTGCAGCTCGGGTTCGTCAGCTATCCGGTGCGGCTGAAACGACGGAACATGGCTGGCATTTCCTCATTAGGCATATTCGTTAGCCTCATTTTGGCGCTGTCACAGCCAATCTCCGTTACATCTCTCCACCTCCATCGTTTCAGAGAGAGAGAGAGAGAGAAAGACGAGGGGAGAATCCATCTGAATATCTCAATAAATACTCTCTCCTCTATTCAAGGGCTCGGGGCTCATTAGGAGAATGAGGAGATGTAAAAAGGAGGCTCAGGTGGTTTTGGGTTATGAGGAGACATTTTTATGTACCAGAAAATATGACGAAAACCAACATTTACAGACATGACTGATCCGTAAACATTAAAACTTTTGATTTTAGTATTGTCTATTGTTAATAATTTTAATAAGAAAGCTATTGCTCAATGTGAAAGTGATGGTATGTTGGTAGCAGGCACATTATTTACTCATAACGCTCCAAACTTGGGCTACATTTTGGCGAGGAAAACTGTCATGGCCATTTTCAAAAGGGGTCCCTTGACCTCTGACCTCCAGATATATGAATGTAAATGGGTTCTATGGGTACCCACGAGTCTCCCCTTTACAGACATGACCACTTCATGATAATCACATGCAGTTTGGGGCAAGTCATAGTCAAGTCAGCACACTGACACACTGACAGCTGTTGTTGCCTGTTGGGCTGCAGTTTGCCATGTTATGATTTGAACATATTGTTTTATGCTAAATGCAGTACCTGTGAGGGTTTCTGGACAATATCTGTCATTGTTTTGTGTTAAGTTAATTGATTTACAATAATAAATATATACATACATTTGCATAAAGCAGCATATTTACCCACTCCCATGTTGATAAAAGGATTAAATACTTGACAAATCTCCCTTTAAGGTTCATTTTGAACAGATAAAAAATTTGAGATTAATTTGACAGCCCTAATTTGAATAAAATAAAATCTAAAATTGCATTCATGTAATGTTAATAAATCTGTGTATTTTTAGATTATTGTTTTAATGCTATGATTTAGGTTTGCAGTGTGTCCTGTTGTATCCACTGTAGAGCTCAAACAGCATGTTTAAAAGCAGGTATCACTGTTCAATTTAACAAATCTAACATATTTAAGGGGGCATTATTAACTTTAGGTCTGAGTCTGGATCAGTCTGTGTGTGTGTGTGTGTGTGTGTGTGTGTGTGTGTGTGTGTGTGTCACAAAACAAATGCTACGCTCAGACTCCTCTATTTATTTATTATTTTTGCTTGTGTACCGGCGTTAATTCGGTCTAACGAAAGCGCTCATTAGTTCTAATAAATGCTGTGACTTTGCCTTGTTCCACTGGAGCCTGACCTTTCTCCGTGCACTGCCCGTAAAATCTCCTGCTAGGATTTTCACTGTTTGATGCCTCCGCTAATTGGGAATGATTTGAGCTTTTTCTTCTGCTTTTGTCGCCGGTCGAATTCAGCATGGAGCTAATGGCAAATGTCACTGTGAATTGGCGGCTACATTAGCTGGGCTTTTTTTTTTTTACTCCCAGACGATGTACGTACATCACTAAAACAGACCCTCGGAAGGCTATCCTCCTCATTAATAGGGCGGCTTCCTTGAAAGCGAGCTACGCAACAGTTGTGGGCATCATGTGGAATCATCAGAAACAACAGGATTATTTCAACCTCACTAGCTCTCGTCATTAGCCTGTGCCCTCCACATCTTAAACGCTGCTAATGAACGACAGCGATTTTTTTTTTTTGCGGTGCACAAAAAAATTGTCCAGGCAAAGATTAGAACGCAACGGGACGATCGGATCTAATTATGCTTGTACACCTCAAACAGCATGGCATTTGGCTGAAAGGTCAAGAGAAATCCCCCAGCCTTAATCTGCCGAACCTGTGCCTTCTAGCCCTCGCGGATATCTGCTAATAGCAGCCGGCAAGAAGTGAAACTGAAACTTAACCCCTGAGAGAAGGAAGCTAAACTTTCTTTAAGAAAAGGTAGCAGCTATTTGTTTGACATCGTGACAAATGCACTGTGATTTATTTTGGAGGCAGTGATGTGTGTTTAATTACAATCTAATCAGGTGTGTTTCACACTTACAGGGTCTGAAATTCACTTTTTTCATTGCCTATTTTTCTTTTGAAATCTCTGCGCTAAATGAAGGAATAGCATTTTAGATCTGATGTCATTCAGTGTTCAATATAGTTTACACAGAAAAACATTTTATGCATGGTCAATTACAGTGTTGGAATTACACCATTTCTTCCGGGGGAGCGAGGGTACTGTACTGTACATTGTTATTGCCATCTATAGTGGTTATTTGCATAAAAACATAATTAAAATGATAAGGAAATAAATGTATTTTTATTTAAATATTTGCTTTGATTAAAAAAAATCTTAGTATTAGTTTTAATGATGTATTATAAGCTGTTTAGAGCTAGTGTTAGGAAGTTAAACAGGTCATATTTTCCCTCTCTAATATCTTAAGTAGTTTATATTGCCGTGAAAACATCTTCAAACAACTGGATTTATTCAAGCTTCTCACCAAAAACGTAATTTTCCGAGATTACATTTGAACACATCATGATAAAGTTAGAATTTACCTTCGTCCAATAGTAATTATTAGGGAACAGAACTTGAACACATCATACTTTAACTCAATGGAACCTCCATTAACGTTAGTAGCTCTATTATTTAGCCAATCAGGACCGTTCTGCCCACCGGCTGCTAACAGGTAACGTTATTATCTCTCCTCTTGTCGATTACAACACAGATTTGTTGTTCACAGTGTCGCATTAGCAGGGAAAAATATGGCGCAAAGTTGTTTTACGCACGTTGTTTTACGCACGTTGTTTTACGCACGTTGTTTTACGCACGTTTTTTTACGCTCGTTGTTTTAGGCTCGTTGTTTTAGGCTCGTTGTTTTAGGCTCGTTGTTTTACGCTCGTTGTTTTACGCTCGTTGTTTTACGCTCGTTGTTTTACGCTCGTTGTTTTACGCACCTTGTTTTACGCAACCTTGTTTTACGCACCTTGTTTTACGCAACCTTGTTTTACGCACCTTGTTTTACGCACCTTGTTTTACGCACCTTGTTTTACGCAACCTTGTTTTACGCACCTTGTTTTACGCACCTTGTTTTACGCACCTTGTTTACGCAACCTTCCCTCAGATTAAGTAGTAGTAGCACCATGCTTTTGAGTGCTGCCGTGGCTCCGATCCCAAACAAACTGAAGGATAAAGCATGCGTATGCGTCATTGTGAATGCGTAACTGTCGGAAAGCATCAATAAGAGGAATCGATAGACACAGAGGTATGAGATGCTAAGGAATCGAACAACTAGGAACCGGTTTTCTCTATTCCCATCTCTAGCGTTTTCCCTGTCTGCCAAAGTGGCGGTTGGCCTGAGGATTTTATCCGTCACTGCCAACAATTTATCCGCATTTGGTGGATGCTAATTTCAGACCCTGCACTTCCATTTCCAACGTTAATGTATGATACAATCACTGAAATTAAAAAAACACACTTGACAGCGTGAGACACGTCCTCCACTTAGTTGTGGAAACTCTTGTTCTACTCCTGTTAGTCCCAGACACGACGCAGACTTCTAACTTTACTCGTCAGCTCAGCCAAATAATGTGCTTATGTCCTTATCTGTGTACTCCATTCCTCCCTCAAATTGTATTTTGTTAACAAACATGAAAAATAGCAGGCATCAGATTGCCGCCATTCGTTCACACACACACACCCTTGAGACTGTGTCCTCAGCTGATATTGCCTTCCATCCCAGCGGATCTATTTGGAGATTGAGGATAGAGACGGGCCATTTTCAAAATGCTATATTCACCCATCATGTGCTAAAAACATAGTCTGTCATAAAACTGATTATATTTTTTGCTGTTAATGTGCATTGTGGGGGAAAAAAAAGGATGGCAGGCAGTGAGATGGAGGGGATGAGTGGGGGATGATAGGGAGAACCTTGATTAAAGTAAGATGCATGCGCCTCTATGAATCAGAAAATATAAATCAAGAGTCAATGTAGCAGCGTGGATCTCGGCAGGCGGTGAGTAAACAGCCCATTAGATTTTTACCGAGCATCATCACGCTCCATAGTGTCTCTCTTTTTTTTTGCTAAAGCTTTCTTTTCTGCATCTTCCTTAATGCTTCACCAAACTGACTTTCTGCTTGACTTCTATAAATATGTAGCACTAAATATGTTGCGTTATACGAGTTTCCTCGGGGGGAGAAAAAATGTGTTTGTCGGCATGGTAAATAACTGACAGACTGCGCCGTGAGTTCCCCTCTGTGTTGGGTGTCTCTTCGGCGCCTTGTCTCCTTTAACATGATTCACCAGAGCAATAATGGGTCACTTAGGCGTGCTCCGGTTTTCTGCTTTTGCCCACATCATCATCATCATCACGCATGGACTTTGTCGTACCCTCTTGCACATCGGGCACTAGGGCAGCAAAGGTCCGTTTCAGCCGCAGCAGCAGCTGGACGATAGCAGATGCACTTCTCCGAAAAAGAGAAGCGAGCGTAAGACGTGTGGCAGAAATATGGGGGAATGGGGCGAGAGCGCGGCGTCGGGGCTCGGTTCATCTCTGCTGCTTGTCTCGTCTCGTCTCGTCGAGCGTATGTGTCGTCTTCCCTGCTTCTTACAGGCAGCAGCTGAGCCAGTCGCAGTGGGGTCTGCGCACTCCCCACTCCACTCAGCCTGGCGTCCGCTGGCTCCGGGGCTGACATTTCCAGAGGTGCTAAGTCACTCAGCATCTTGTTACTCCCTCTGACAAGTCAGGCCGCATCATAGCGAGCGCCAGCAGACTTGAGCCGAGGCCAGGAGGAGAGGCCTCTTTCACACAAGTCACCGATCTTCCCCGCTGGAGGTGCCGAGATCTCAAGGTGTTTACAGAAGATCGGGCGAGGTGTCAATCACGCTTTTGGCCCGGCACGCTACCCCTGGTGCCAGTCAGGTGTGAGGAGTGGTGCGACATCGAGGCGGGGGGAGTCGGTGATGGAGGGGAAGGGCATCGCAGTGACAGCTCCGCGGTGTCAGCGGTCAGATTGCCCAAAACCAAACTTCATGGCTGATTTTCTTGGGTGCAGTGGTGGAGAGTGACACAAGTTCCCCACCCCGAGGTAAAAATAGAAGCTTGATTCACTTGTCATTTTGCACCGAGTGCAGTCGCAACACACCATGAAGGAGTCTGGGATCATCTGCTCATTCGGCCTGTCAGCCGGAGAGTTATTGGAGGGTTTAGAGAAAAGGTCACTCCACTGCTGAACTGACTGTTCAGTCTGTTAGTGAAGGAGAGACGTACAGAGGAGTCCAGTCATTACGGCGGACTGCTGCTGCTGCACTACAGCTGCAGTTAACACTCATTTTACAAGAGAAAAATCATTTTAAATATGATTTTTTTTTATCAGCCATCACTCATTAAAGAGCATAGATGTTAGATGCAAAAAATAAATCAATTTTGTTGCAATTATTAAATATCAAAGAGTGAATTTTGTTATGCAGGAAATACTGTAAGTGTAATATATTGCAACACAGTCTCACTGCAGTTCGTGAAATAGTCATGAAATTTAATTTATTTGATTTGTGTACATAGACACGAATATCCCTTCATTTCGTGATGCTCATCACGACTTTCAATAACATATTTTTTTGTGCGTTTTCCTACGAATATATCCTGCAACACGTGATGCATTAGTCAATTTCCGCTCCAGTCTTTTCAAAATAAAACTACTTAGTTAGGTTTAGGAATAGATTGACTTGGTTAGGCTTAGGAAACAAAGCTACTTATTTAGGTTTAGGAAAAGATTGCGGTTTGGGTTAAAGAAACTCTGCAAGTGCTGTAACTTAAGTACGAAAGCTATATGATAAACGACAAATTTATGTAGTAAATTAAGACAAAATAAAAAAACTACTTGGTTAGATTTAATAAAAAAACATCATGGTTTGGCTAAATATTACTATGTTTGTTACGTTATTAAGCTACGCACATAAATTAAAATAAATAAATGTTTGTGCTTTCACGCGGGGTACGAGGGTGAAGGTCCTGTGTTATTGGACCCACCCATCCACCCTGACCTCCTCGCTACGCCGCTCTTTATACTTCCTGGTTTACAATTACATACAAATTGATTTCGTGCTGACCATCACGAAACAAGACTTGGTCAAAACCAAATACATGTCTAGACCGTGTACGGTCAGTCTGTGAATTTGTGGCTAAACTGTTATACTAATAGTCAATGGTCATGTCTATAATGTTAAATCCAGCGGAACATGTCCACCAGGTCCGACGAGGACACTAGGGGACGCGCTGCTCCACTTAACTGGTCGTTCAAGCGTTGACGTACCCTATCGTGGAATGCACCTGAGTGGTTCCTGGTTTTCTGCTCGCCGTTTCAAACCGTAAACAACATGGTGGCCTGCTCGTAAACTTTCTGTTATTCCGTCTAAACAATCCACCAAAATCTACTTCTGAATACATTTTAAGGGAGAAATAGGCGATGCCACTGCTATATCTGATTTTACAACTACATCGCCTAGTTTGACAGCTTGGTCCAAGTTTAGTGACCCGGCTGCGTCACGCTGGACGGGCTCATTTGCATAAACGACTGTTCCTGCCTTTTTTCGGCCGACCAATCGTGTAACTTCATCACTCAGTGACAGACTTTTGCGTTTGTAGGGCTGGCCCAAACAGTCCAGACAAATTTGTGTCTATATACACGAATCAATACATTCAATTTCGTGACTATTTCATGAACTGCTGTTCCTGGGATGTATACCGACAGAAACTGCCGTGTGGGATCTAATGTGGGACATGATATGCATTCAAGCCCATTACAAAACCTAAACCAAATCCCTCCTATTTTTACCTTTCACGGCCTTTTTCACAAACTTGTTGACTTTATTCCTCTCAGCCTTTCACTGCGTTAGAGAGAGACAACCCAGGTGATATGATCCACTTTCCTGTTTGAACAAAGTAACACAACAGATGTAATTTGATGGCTCCATTTTTAATTCCTCTGAAGTCACTCAGACAACGAGGGGAGGCAGAGAACCACTGTTCTATTATGCATGTGTTGCCATTACCCAGTGAAGAGCTCGGCCTGACAAGGTGGCGTATCCCATCATGAATTAATCACCCTGCGCTATTCATCAGAGGTGACTTTGAAATTTTTGAACGTCGCCAGTTTTAAAACAGCCACACTGATTTTTTTTGTGCCGGCATAATTTATTCAACTTTAGGTTTACACAGTGCATTATCAGCCGCGCCTCGGCGTCCAATTGTCAGAACGTTCCTCTGAAGGATTCAACACTTGGCACACAAAGATTAACGAGAGAAAAAATGACGGCTAATAGGAGAAGAAAGACAAATGAAAATGTTCTTTTTTAGTCTCCTCTGAATTTATAGAGTGGATCCCGAGTGTTTAACGTCCATTCAGATAATGGTTGCCTTCCTTTCAGATGACTTCACAGCAGCGTTCTTTTTACTGAAAGCTATCGCTACACAGGACAAGGAAGGCCTGCCCCGATAAGCCTCACTCTCAAATTAATCTATTGGAAAAGAGGAATATTTGGCTATCAGCTCTAATTGTAACATGTTCCGCTAGGCTGATAGTAGTGCATGTGGTGTCGACTACTAATTGAGACGGCGGAGACAAAGGGAGCGTGCACAATAAAAAGAAGTGCAATGAGAGAGAAGAGAGAGAGAGAGTGGAAGAGAAGGAAATGTTAAAATAAAATGACGGTGGTGATTAAGGTGCACAGAACAACAGGACATTTTAGGAGGAGAATGAGCTAATGAGTTAGTACAAAGCCTACTACTACAACCTACAATATAAAGGAGGCTACTATCACTCAGCATATTAAAGCAGTAGCATGCACACTCCTGTTACTTAATACAATGCATGCTAAAGTGTTCAGCCACACACACATGTTCAGCAGTAAAATCACTCTGCGCTGACTGTGCCATTGTTTTCCTATGTGGAGAGCTGTGCCGCCCGACTCGGCAGAAGCGCTACCCTCGGCATGGCACACTGCTCGAATGCCACCGAGCACTGCATTCAAAGTTACAATTATTTCAACTTCAACCTCGGTTACCTCTGACCTTTTAAAGCGCAACCAATGAGATAACTGCTGCAACTGTTGTTGTTACCTAGAAACAATGAATGGCGTTCCTTACACACTTTTTAATGGCATATTACACCTGCGCTGTGCTGTACCTCTGCAAAGGTCTGCACTCTACGGCGAGCAAAGAGCAAATTTCTTATCATGTGAAGTCAACTTTAGCATGAAGCCTAAGGCGGTTGCCAAACAAAACATGTCAAACTTTCTAAATTTCAAGTCACCTCAAAAACACCACTCAACATGAGGTATGCTAATGGGTTAGCATGCAGACTATGAAAATCCCTGATATACTGTAAAACAGATGCAAAATAGACATCATCTTGCAATGGGATCACACAAGCCGTGACGCCAATTCAGGCCATGGGTGTCCCCACTTCCTACCCCCCTACTTCCGGCACCCTTGCTCGGATCAAACCCATCTTAAAACGTGTCCTTCATTTTGATCTCAACTACACACTTGTAAAATGTCGTGACTGCGTCTTGCATGGGCGCGACGCTATCGTGGTAACAAAATCGTTCAATTCAGGTAATTATGGACTGCTTTACACCAAATTCCCACCAGGCAGCGGCAAAGTGCGGCTTGCTGCAATAATTACATTCTTCTGCGGCCGGGAGGGGTATTCATGTGTTTCAGGCGGGAAGAGATTCTTTGTAACATATAGGTCCACATGTTATAGGAGTCACAGGATCTGTTGACTGATTGGCTGTGGGTACTCTCTGGCTGCACTTCGGCGCTAAAAGCTGGTTCCAACAACCTTTCTGGCGGAAACCCTGCATGATGCTAGTGTCACTCAGCATGCTGAAGCATTTGCAAGCATGCTTTTGTCAACATATTTTTTAGCTACTTTTAAATGTGAGATTGTAGACAACTATCAGTCAATAAGGCGTATACTAACATGATAACGTGGAGCCAACAGTCTCCCAGCAAAGCGTTAGTATGCAGACTGCTATCAGAGAACAAGGCGTGTGCTTGTGTTTGCAGGGGACACCTGTGAGAACAGTTTAGTGGAGACACATGGATGGTTTTGTTGAGCTAAGTCGGCTAATGGGCTAATTTCTTAATAACAATCCTGTGACATTTTGTGTCCTCTGTTGGTTGGCAGGTATTCAGGTCTCCTTTCTCTTCTTTGTCTCTCGATGTTTGTACTTTCTGTGTCTCTCTGTCCTCTTCTTACCTCCTCTCCCTCCCTCCCCCTCTCTCTTTATCTCTCTCTCTCTCTCTCTCTTTATCTCTCTGGGTCTCTGGGAGAGGTTGAGTTTGGGGAGAGGATGTGGGGAACAGCTGGGCCCCATCACTTCTCATTGCGGGCCTGGGAGAGACGTAGCTGACAGAGTGATGCACAGAGCCTGTCCTTGCTAATGACTGCGCCATTCTCCATCATTATCACCATCATTAGGAAATTAGGGGGACAGAAGGTATTTACTGTAAACCTGCCACCTCCCAAGGAGAGATAAATAGAAACTGATAAATGTGATCGTGTGACGCTGCCTGTCTATTAACCTTCCCATTTTCCAGCTCCAGCATATGCACATTTAACAATCATTAATATTCTCTAATTGGGCCAGATTTTAGTGAGGCAGATACTCTTGAAGAAGAAGAAGGACTCTGTGTTCGGAGCTCTTTCAGACACTGTTCTGTGTTTCTAGTGTAGAACGGCGGCACCCTGAACACGCCGCCGCTTACAGGAAGCTTTTGAAAGATGCTACTGTGAACGTTGGAAATTCAGATTTATGTTATAGACAATAAAATAACATTGCGATGTTTTTCCTCGGTCAACAGCTTCCAAACAAATCTGGTGCTTTGTCTACCTTACCCACGTCTCTTTATGCTTCTTTTATTTATATTTATTACAGACTGAAGGTCACACTTTACAAATATCCCACGTTTTTACCCTCTGAGATGGTTTGGTTTTGGAAGTAGGAAGACAGATGAAAACAAACAAACAAAAAAACATATATAAAATCTCAATTTTGTAGGGATGGAAAAAAAATCAATTCACCTACTGTTTTTTTTTTTTTACAATTTTGAAACAGTATTTTTAATGCCAGAATTGATGTATTTGCTTCATTTGAGTCTATTTGGAGGTAGAAGGAAGTTACCGCTTTTATTGTTGTAGTCTGAGTAATGTGACGTCACATCCGTTCCGTATCCGTCAACCAAAACAAACCGCAGCGAGCCGAAACGAGAAAATAGAAAAATGGCGGAGGGTCCACGTGGATACGACCTGCACCCTCACATGTTGAATCCAGCGTGGTAAACACTACACATCCAGTAAAGGATGGAAACACTTTGGGTTTCACACATTGACAGGAAAAGCAGAGCTAGACATCACGGCTAAAGCTGAATGCTAACTCTGTCATGGACAGGAAACGTTATCGTATTGCGGTAACGTTGCGGTCGAGCCGGCCGTCACTCTCATCTCCGTGGTCAAATTAGCCGATGCTACAACTGTAGAGCACCCATATACTGACATTTATGTTAAATGCATTGAAACGGCCCCGATGGAGCTGACCATGGATGGATAAAGAGAATGGAGCTGACGGGAGAGCTAGAGACGACCTTGGAGAAGTTAGAGGAAGTAGACACGTGTGATTACGTCCGGTTTTCAAAATAAGATGTTAACAAACTGTATATACAAAATACATATATGTATAGGACATCTCTGACTACATACATGCTGAAAATCAAATATTTTTACTTTATTAATTTAGATATTTTCCAAAGTAAAAGCCCTAGAGGTGTATGATTCAACTTTTTCCCCATGGTCTAGTGTTAAAAAAGTTAATAAAAATTGCAATAAATCGCAATATCGAATTGCAATACTTAAGAATCTCAACACATATGGAATCAGCACCAAAGTATCGTGATAGTATCGAATCAGGAGATAAGTTTATCATCCCAACCCTAATTTGTTGTATGTTTTAATAGGTGCTAAACATCTGCTCTTGCATTGAGAGCTCTCTCCGTTTATGTCTGAAATGTAGGTTTCATGGAGACACCAGTGGTTTTGTGTTACATTTGACCAATTTAGCTCCACTGTGTGACAGCCTATATGCTAATTTACATCTTGCTAACTGCTTGGCAGGACTGCAGAGGCTGATTGTTCAGTGTTTGACTGCGTTACAGCTGGATAACAGCAGGTCAGGACTGCTGTCAAGGGCACACACACACCCATGAAAAAACACACACATGCACCCAGTACTTGTCGGTCTGGAGGAAGATCAGCTTGCTCAGCATAAACCTCCAGTATGTATGTTCTGTGTGGACGCTTCACACACACAGACAAAGACCCAGAATCAGCTGGGGGCAAGGAGACTCTGTGGATCGGAGGAGAAAGTAGCTTTCACAACTGTTTAGCTGTTGTGTTCCCAGAGTGACGTGTAACCTTGTTCCTGTGTGGACAGCAGAGTGTTTAACCGTTGTTTTGGTCAGCGCCACTCGGCCTCACGTTCGCTGCATGTGGTCTGATTTTCTTCCTTGTACGCCCACATTAACTTTCATGTTTTGGTCCCCATTTTTTTTGGTTCGATCCTTGTTGTTGCTTTATCGGGATTTTTGCTTTCATTTTCTCACCTGCAGAGTTTGAGCAGTCTTCTTCTTCCTTTCATAAGTATTTTATGTTTTAAGTTTAGGGGACATTGCAACCAATGAAATATCCCAAATATGTATCCAACATGCAGGTTGAGAAACACTAGTCTTGTGGATTCAATGTTGTTTTTTAGACTTATTATTTTTTTTTTTCATTATACACATTTATCAGAGAATAATTGCCAGACTAATCGTTGCTGAAAGTGTTTGTTAGTTGACACCCTATGTATTTATGTATTATTATTGTTATTATCATTGACTTTATTTTTTAAATTAATTATTTCTATTTATTATTATTTTATATTTTAGTGATCTATAATTATTTTTATTTTCGTAATTATCTACAATTACTATTACTATTATTATGTCTAATTACTTTTTCTGTATTGTATATATATATATGAAAAATTGATGTATATACAATACAGAAAAGGTAATTAGACATATAATAGTAATTGTAGATAATTAGGAAAATAAAAATAATTATACATAATTAAAAAATATAATAATAATAAATAAATAAAAATAAATAACTTTAAAAAAGAAAGTCAATAATAATAAAAATAATAATAAAATAAATAAATAGGGTTGCAACTAACAATTGATCATCATTGATTAGTCTGGCGTTTATTCTCTCGATCAATCCACCGATCGTTTAGTCCACAAAATATCAGAAGACAGGGAAAAATGTTCATCCCAGCCTCTCAAAGCTCACGGCGACGTCCTCAGACGTCCCGCTTTGTCAGTCCAAAACCCAAAGACACCCAGCTCAACACGATATAAAACAGAGAAGAGCAGGAAATCTTCACATCTGAGAGGCTGAAAACCTCCTCTCACATTCTTGCATGAAAAATGTGGACTGATTTTATAAGTTTGATATTTTTGCCCCCACTACTTTTGGTTTGAGCCTTGTTGTGATGGAGTTTTATTGTGATTTTTTTGGGAAGCGGTGGTCTTGTGGATTCTGTTTTGTCTTATAAGTAAGGGATAATGTACAGTTAGTAACCCTGTCAGGGTTTATTTTACAACAATGACCCGCTAGCTGGTCCGCCAGAGTCTGACATCAGCATTGTGCCCATAGCAACGGTCTGTTATAAAGAAATAACAGACCGTAGAACGCTGTGATTGACCAATCAGAATCGAGTATTCCACAAAAACGTGTAATAAAGAAATGATGATTCTGTGACTTCTGCAATAGGAAATATTTTACCATCCTCACTGCTGCCTGCGTGAGGATCAAGTCCTTTTGTTTTCCGGCGTGATCTGAGAAGGTGCAGAGCCGTCACCACAATGAACGCAGACGTTACCACTGAGTGGACTTTATTAGGCATTAAATGGGCGCCGCTCTCGTTTCCCAGCCGTCCATAAGTCATCCAAACGAGAGCGCTCTCAGCTTGTGTGTACTGCGTTTATGTGAAGTAGGATTGCTTTGTGTTTATGGTGTGTATCAAACACCAGAAAGTGATTTTGGGGGGCCTCCATCTGACAGACATCTATCACATGTTCATTAACTGTGTTGTGTGATGATCTCGGAGTGTATGTGTGTGTGTGTGTGTGTGTGTGTGTGTGTGTGAGGAGAGATCCTCCTCCAATCACTGACGAGACCTTAGTGGACGCCGTCAATGCAGCTGATGAAATTAGATTACACAAGTGTAATTTTATAATGAAAAACAAAAACGCTGATGTGCATTTGATGCAGCAATTAGGAGGGGGGGTCCCTAATGATGATAATTTGAGTTTTAATTCTGAACCCACTAGTGACTGGCAGAGTCTATCAATTACTGCATTAAAACAGGCCCCAGCTGCAGCAGCCACGCCAGCCGCCTCCCAAATTGTCGTCTAAACTGCTGTCGTCTCCTCTCCCATCGCTCGCCGCCGTAATTGCAGTTTAACCAGTTCATCATAATCACACAACAGTCTCCCCTCCCGGTAGAACGGCGATGTGATTTTCACTTCAGAGTGTGTGTGCCATCAAGTGTGTTTGCGTGTACAGATGGCTGTTTTGAGACATATACGGATGTTTGTGTGTGTGTGTTTTACTTTTAACACAATATTCAGTCTAATTCATATCTATGACTCAGGAAAACATGTTTACATCCGTCATAGCATGATTTATTAAAAAGAGGTATATCTGGTAGTTATTCAATACTCTGTCGTCAGAGTCAGGACATTTAAATGCTAAACTCTGATTGGCTGACAGCTTCGCAAAGTGGGAGGAGTTGCAGCCATCTATTAAACATGCTATCCGTGTAGGAGTAGCAAGACCAACCCTGTTTTCCACAAAATTATATTCTCATACAACTAAACTGCATAACCTAAATATGTTTTGAGGGAAACATATTTTCTTTTTTTATTTATTAAATTAAATTATTTTATTTAGCATAAGAAATATGCTCCAATCATAACATGGCAAACTGCAGCCCAACAGGCAACAACAGCTGTCAGTGTGTCAGTGTGCTGACTTGACTATGACTTGCCCCAAACTGCATGTGATTATCATAAAGTGGGCATGTCTGTAAAGGGGAGACTCGTGGGTACCCATAGAACCCATTTACATTCACATATCTGGAGGTCAGAGGTCAAGTTTGGAGCGTTATTTAGCCTCCTTCGCAACAAGTTAGTATGACATCTGCAGTATGATCCAAGCCTGTTTGTTGCATGTATGTAAAGCAGTTTGAGTATCTTGAGTGTCTTATTATTATTACTGTTAGTCAGCTAACTTTGTCTGTGGAGATATATGCGGGACTTTTATTTCCAGTAACCTGGACATCCAAAATAACTGCTCTCCTCTATTCACAGAGAGATGATTAAAATCTAAAAATAGGGCTTCTGTAACTCCTCTCATTTGGAAAATCTGGCTCCCCTCCCTCGTCTCATTTTTCTTTTTTGAAAGAGCAAAAGCAAATTTCAAGGTAGAACAACTCGAGCGTGTTTTTCTGCATCTCAGCCACATGCCACTTAGCATGATCAGCACTTCCACCGCCAGCTGCAGGCTGGGAGACAAAAACAGGGCGAGGGTGTCACAGCGAATACAAACCAAGGCGAGCGTGAGCGTGCTCGTACTGTAGCGTTGGTGATCTGTGAGATGAAGCTCATTCTGCCGTTTCAGGCATCGTAAATCGCCGCGGATAGAGAAGCAGCAGCTGAATGCCTACAGAGCCAAACTGCTTCTGTTCAGCTGAAAGAGGGAAAATAAGCATGAAGTCTGGTCACTGTGCACACTACAGTAGCAATGCACTGATGATAAACAAGAGGAAGGAAGGGTGGAGCCCAGTTTACATCCTGTGACGTGTCCTCCTCTGTATGTTGGCAAACCAAAAGAACCAATGGGAATATTCAACAGATTGTTTAACAGAGCTACATGTTACATTTTAACATCAGAAAAATAATCAATGTCCGTCTTTAGTGACCTCCATTCTGCATTTTTTATATTGTGTTTGTAGGTAAATATGCTGCATCCTTTTATGGTACAAAACAGGTGGAGGGTGCCTTTTTTCCAGAGCAAAAATCTTGCAAAATGTGCAGGGTTTTCAAAGCAGAGATGCTGTGTGGGGTCACAGGGTTCAGGTGTTGCTGCTCAGCAATATATCTCCAATGCCAACGTGATGTCATCCCTACTGCACTTGTCATATTTTGGTACTTGGGCAGAAGCCCTTGGAGTCATTGCGTAGTATCTTGATGAACGTCATAACGTCGTAAGTAAAAATCATTAAACTTTTGGTTTCACACAGGACATGAACACCGGTCCCCTGAGTGAAAGTCCTGTATTTATTTGACCTTTACATACCGGTGGATGGGACGAATAAATGAAACCAAAAAAAATGCAAAATACTCACCTGCAATATATTTTGCATCGAAACTTTTCATACCGACAGCGATGCAAATTTGCGGCAGTTGCAACACATTTTTAATAAAAGGTTTGAATAGATTTGCGCAGGCAGAGGACCAACTAGCAGGATCCTATTGACCCAGAGCAGCGTCTGTCTGAGGTAAACGGTAGTACAGTCTAAACTACTGTAAGATATTTTATATATTTTCCTTTAAGCAAAATGCTCTGAGTGTGCTTTTATTGTGAAAGGTAAGAACAGAAGGAGTGGATCTGGTCTGTGTTGCCTTTGTCAAGGTTGAAAGGAATAATAAAGTTTGCCGTCTTGGTTCAGACTATGGAGCCTCCTCGTTGTTGTACACTATAGTGTACATACTGAATATGTCAGTTCCGCACAACGTGATTGGTTGAAGCATTTATTAGTGGTGTGAAAGCTCAGAAAAATAATGCCGAAAAAAATTGTATTCCTTTAAATACAAGCACACCATCCTAACCCTTCACTCAATGTGTCATTCGTCCCACATAATCACACAATCTGAAATCACACCACACATCCAACATCTCTCTCTCTCTCTCTCTCTGTCTGTCCAGCAGACCCGTGGAGCTCGATTGGCGATGTTGTGCTGGCGTCCAAAAGTTTCCAGAAGAGCAGACGAAGAAAGAAGTCGGGAGGCTGGATCAGCTGGCCTGTGATCTCCTGCGCGAGCCAAGCTGTCTGATTGGCTGGAGGGCTGGAGGGCCATCTTGCCTCCCTGGCAGGCAAGTGGCTCAAGCAGTTTGGTTGAAGTGTGTGTGTGTGTGTGTGTGTGTGTGTGTGTGTGTGTGTGTGTGTGTGTGTGTGTGTGTGTGTGTGTGTGTGTGCGTGTGTGTGTGTGTGTGTGTGTGTGTGTGTGTGTATGGGCGTGAGAGGGGGGTAAGATCTTGGAAAAGCAGAGGGTGAAAATGTGTGGGTGTTGGAGTGTTGGGAGGGGAGGGTTTTATGACTGAACTGTGAAGATGAGGGAGGGATGGTTTCTCAGTGTGTGTGTGTGTGTGTGTGTGTGTGTGTGTGTGTTTGCATGTGTGCATTGTAGCATATGTGTGTTTGACTGCATATATGTGTGTGTGCATGCGCAGAAGGCCTTCAAAAATACCTTTTTGAACATCCATTCATTGGTTTCTTTGAGCAGTACGTCTACATATTAATTCATACAGAAATAAATCTATAGAGAGGTGAAGTCCCTCCTCTTCCGCTGGACCCATGGGACCTTATTTCAGAATAAATATGAACGACAGTCAACAGAGAGAGATAAATATATTTTTTGACTCCATGAATCACACACATGATGTTTGTCAATTAAAAACATGATTTTGCAAATCAAAAAAGTCTCAGTTTGTCGTAGTATCATTTAGTTTAGTGTGAAACCGCTCAGTGAGCTACATCTCTCGTCTCGCACAATATACGTCACCAACACTAGCTAGCCAATGTAGCTATGCTCCACACACAGATGAAACGTGATCTGACCTGATGTGTTTTATCCAGCGACTCCTGGTCTCTTTATCAGCTGGGAAGAGAAAGAAGGATCAGACGTGTTTCTAATGTGAGTTCATCCCAGTAGGAAACACACAGACATCGTAGCTTCAGAGAGAGAGAGAGACGTCGCTGCGACACTTTAGGGTGTGTCGTCTTTCTAATTATTTCAAAGTCTGGTACATCAACAGTTTTACAACAAACTGAGACTTTATTGACTTGCAAAGTTATCTTTTAAATTGACAAACATCAGATGTGTTTTGTGAATGTGAACTCATAGGGGATCAAAAATATATTTATCTCTCTCCGTTGACTACTGTACGTATTTTTTCCAAAATAAGATCCCATGGTGGTCCAGCGGAAGGGGCGGGACTTCGCCTCTCTATAGTCTGACAAAACATAGCTGGCGTTCTTTCCTCTGGTCTTTTTTCTGACTTTGCATGTTTATAGTTGTGCAACTTTCATTTGCTGGTGTAAACAAAAATCACCTCAGAGGTTTTGTGTTTATCTTATTAGATTATAAAGTTTGCCTGACACTAAAACTCCAGAGGAAATCACTTTAAAAGTCTCACAGTCTGCTCTCTCTGACTCTCTGATACGTCGATGTGTGAATGACTGCAGGCACGTCTGTTTATTTTGATTTACTTCCTCCTAAAGAGGAACACATAAAACGGGTAGAAGCAGCGCAACAGTAAAACGACACCTGCAGGACTTCACATGCACGTGTGTGTGTGTGTGTGTGTGTGTGTGTGTGTGTATGTGTGTGTGTAACTGATTAAAATGGAGAAACTAAATTATCATTGCTCAGTTATGATTCTGCAGGTAACAGAAGTGATAAAACCAAATAATCGAATTAATCCATCCTTCATTATCATAAAACTGAATGTTTAAAGTGTTTCATCTGAATAGACCTTTTAAAAAACGCTATGAGGTTGTTTTTCATAATTTGCCATTGTCTCCGCTTGTGTGTGCGTGTGCGTGTGTGTGTGTACTTGTAGGTTTATGCATGCAGGCAGTTCGTATGATACCTTACAAAAAAGTTATTCACCATTTTTTATTCTTTTTCCTACGAATGTCCAGCAACACGTGTCAATTTCCGCTCGTCACATGCCTACAATCTTTTCAAAATAAACTTCCGTCTTCACAGGAAACAACTTCCTTCGGTTAAGGCAACAAAACTACTTAGTTAGGTTCAGGAAAAGATCGTGGTTTAATAATAATAAATCAATGTTGACTTCTGGTTTCACACGGGACACAAACAGCGGTCTCCTGGGCGAAAGTCTGGTATTTTTCGACCCACCCATCCGCCCCGACCTCCTCCCTACGCGGGATTTATCACTCTTTATATTTCCTTGTTCACGTTATTACTTTTCCTAGGTATAGCTACACTAACTATGGTGGGAAAAGGGTATTAGTGAGGTTAGTTCTGCAACAATTGATTGATAAATCGATTAGTTGTCAACTATTAAATTAATCGCCAACTATTTTTATAATCGATTAATCGGTTTAAGTAATTTTTTAAGAATTCCAGCTTCTTAAATGTGAATATGGTTTCTTTACTCCTCTATGACAGTAAACTGAATATCTTTGAGTTGTGGACAAAAAACGACATTTGAGGACGTCATCTTGGTCAACCTTTTCTGACATTTTATAGACCGAACACCTAATTTACTAACACAGACACTGATGTTGGGGGATCAGGTCATTGGTTTGAGTTCAGGACACTGTGCAAACCAGTCGAGTTCTTCCACACCAAACTGGGAAAACATTTCTTTATGGAGCTGGCTTCGTGCACGGTGGACATTGTCATGTTGAAACAGGAAGAGTATTTTGAATGTTTCCCATTCCCCCTCTTTTTGTGTCCCATATTAGAATAAAAAACTAAATGTACAGTTGCAAAAGATGAATTCAGTAAATATATATCTACATTTTTTTGTCCATTATGTAGAAAAAAGTACATCTTAATTTGAATATCCATCTCCTAAGCACACATAAAGAAGTATTTGTTTGCAGACACTGAAAGATTTGCAGCTCATGGTGTATTTTTTGTGCAGCAGACACATTTCCAAAGCTCAGATGGCGAAGGCGAGCCTGTGGATGGGCGGGTCAGAGCGTAGCAGCAGGCCAGCGTTGGCTCTGCTCTGGGCTGTAGCGGGGACACAGTACAGGCTGAAATGTTAAACCAAGGTCCTTTGTGTTATTGCTGACATTATGTTTCATTCCCTAATTCCCCCCCGGCGTGCACTTTTGATGATCGTACAGCAACACGCAGACACAGACACTGAGTGGGCGTAGTGGAGTATAGGACAGATAATGACCAGTACTTGTACTGTAATAGCCGCTAACGCCAGAGCAGCGGGGGGTTTGACCCTCCCACTTCAGCTGCCCGGTCCTCTTCTTAAAACACATCGCTGTCTTTCCCCCACACCAGACATTTCACAGAGCATGTGGGATATGGTTTTATTTAAAATGCAGACTTTACAGTGTTTGTGGAATCTGTTCATTACTGAAGAAAGAAGGAATATAATTCAATGAGCATAACATCTTTAACATCCTAGTGTGAGAGGAAGACATTTCCCCAACGCAGAGCGTTTATGTAAGGATCCAAACACAACAAAAAACGTCTAAGCTTCTATGAGGCGAGTCAGTATCCTGTATTTGTAATAAAAATACTTCACAGAAAGACAATCGAAACAAGCAAACCTACCATTTTCACTCTACTGTAAGCAATAGAAATTAAGAATATGCCTGATAAAACGTTGTGGCTGGGACTGTAAAGTGCCACGGTCTTTTGCTTGGGGAATAAAAATAAGAAGAAACTGAACTAAATGAGTGAAATCACTGATTTGCTCTCTTACACAAACTTTTTCTGCTATTGATTAATCATCTTTAATTGACCAAGCAGTTGACGAAAGGGACCAAAGTGAGCCATCAGTGTCAAATCTTTAATTTGAACAGTTGTTTAAGCTGCTGATGCCAACCTTAAACTTACAATAACTGATTTTTTTGGGCCACTTGTGGGTAGCGGAAGTAAGTTGATATCACAACATTGACATCATCATCTTTTAAGTTGAGGTGGCAAACTTGTCACCCAACAGTTGCTTATTTACTAGGGCTGTCATTCGTTTAAGTTTGGAGCGTTATTTAACCTCTTTCGCGACCGCTACAACCTAAAAATCGCAAGTTGCGTTAAAGCGTTAAAGAAATTATTGGCGTTAAAATGAATTGGCATTAACACATTATTATCGCGTTAACTTTATTACTTAACTTTTATCGCTCTACTATTTACAGAAGTTATCATAAATCCAATATTCTCTCTCTTTTAGCTCCGTTTTTGGTCTCCACCAACTCTTCAGGGAAATATCTGTCTCTTTAGCTGCTAAATGCTCCACTGTGTTCACCAGCCGGCTCAGCCGTCACCATGTTGAGAGCCATGCAGGGCCAATAGAAATGCTCCCAATCTCGCATTTAGCACCTTTAATTCATCAGTAGATTGTGAGTTCATGTGCAGTTCATTAAATGTCAGTTGTGAGTGTGTTTAAAACAACAAATAAACGTTGATAGATGAACTACACACACGCCAGATCAACTTTAACTCTAATCAAAGCAGTTGTCCACATCAGCCACATAACAGCTTGTCCTTTACCCACGTAACTGAGACCCAACGTGTGTTTTTTAGGCTTCATATCTGTTTTCTTCTTACTTCAACGTACAGTATGTGGTCAGTATAATAATAAGTGTAGGACTCAGACATTCAACACGTTAATATGAACACCTGCACATCATGTTGGAATCAAACGATAACTTACCACAGAGGAGTTCAGTCAAAAGTCATCGCTAGTTAATTACAATTTAAAACCCGACTGTAGCCTTAACCTTTCCCTGTGTTTCTGTGTGTGTGTGTGGTATGACATCATCCAGTGTGGGGCTTTGTTGCCGTGACACCCATGGCCTTCTGGGGCCCAGACACCCCCTGTGGAGACCAGAGAGACGTGTCACCTTGATCACTGTGTCCCCCAGGAGACTGCCACACACACACTATTTAAATTCCTCTGGTTGTGGGGACCTCCACTAACTACATGACATTAACCTGCTACTACTAATAATGATAATGCTACTATAAACCCTGAAGAGTTTCCTCACCTCCTTCACCTCTGTTTGTCTTTAGTCACCTCTCCAGTCATCCTATGAAGCAGAGACTAACTACATTATCTATGACAAAGATTATCAAATAACAATAGTGTTTTATTACCACAATAACTGACGATAAACAGAGGGTTGATTCATGTTGTAAAACATACAACAAAAATGGTGAAAAAATGTCAATCAGTGTTTCCCAAAGCCCAAGATGACGTCCTCAAATGTCTTGTTTTGTCCACGACTCAAAGATATTCAGTTTACTGTCACAGAGGAGGAAAGAAACCAGAAAATATTCACATTTAAGAAGCTGGAATCAGAGAATTTTGAATTATTTTTTTTAATTACTCATTTTGATTAATTGATTATCAATATAATTGTCGATTAATTTAATAGTTGACTTTTTTCTTTAAAGAAAATTATAAAAAAATATAAGATAATAACATATATAATTTATATTTAAAAAATATAAATTATATATAATATATTTAAAATATATATATTATAAAATAGAAAAAAAAATTCTTAAAAAATAATATGATATAATAATATTATAATATATATATATATATATATATATATATATATATATATATATATATATATATATATAATATATAGATTAAGAAAATTCAATTATAAAAATAGTTGGTGATTAATTTAATAGTTCATAACTAATGTATTACTCATTGCAGCTCTAGATTACACATTTAATGTTTTCAAAAATATTAATATTTATCATTTAAATGTAAAGCAGAGAAAAAAAATCTAATAATTTTCCTCTCAAGTGTTTCTAGTCAATAAAATATAAAATTATTTGTAATATTTTCCATCTTATTTCAGTATTTATAAAGATAATGCCACATTATCATTTTGGCCAACTTGATTAATCTGTAAATATTGACACAGATTAGATAATTAGGAGATTTTGACTGCAGCAGTAAGAATATAAAAGGAGGCAAAGCAATAAAATAAAACAACATATGTACGGTAAAGAGCTCAACAAGTAGTGTGTAGTAAGCAGTGCAGATCATTGTGGCTGTCTCTTACTGTACGTTGCGTCCAGCAGAGGGGTTTGAACATATGGATGGATATATGAAGAGGCAGCTTCTAGCTTTACATGATCAAGATGATTTCACAGCCCTCAAATCAATTAGGAGCCAGAAGACAATATGGACGTCGGCTGGCCAGCGGCCGCAGCCTCCCACTGGGGAAATCTCCATCTTCTCTTTCCAAGCACGACTTCCAAGGACGGGTGTGATGTCTCGCGAGCGGAGGGGTGGAGGGTGGTGGTGGGGGGGGGGGGGGCCGGGGTGGTGGCGGCGGCAGGGAGCAGTGCTCTCCAGAGCAGCCGGTGTCTCTCTTGTGACAGGTGATAAAGTTTGAAATGCCAACCGAGTGCACTCCAGGCGCAGGTGTGGAGAATATGTCCAGGAATAGCCGAACCCTCTGTTCACAAGTCTCCTGACACCGCTGCGACAAATATCGCCCCCGCTGCACAGCCGCCGGACTGGAGACAATGATACGTGTCACCTTGGGTTCTGCGCTTCCTGCTGCAGTATGTGTTTGGATGTTTGCATCAGGCCAGGAGTGATTTGTTCACCTTTAACTTTCACATTAAAAGAAAGTCCTCATCTAAGAGGAAAAGGACGGAGGCATATTGGTGCTTTTATTGTAATTGTAGAAGTCTAATCCCTAATTCCGAGTATTCACTGCAAGAAAACAAACAGAATACCTTCGTTAATAGTCAAAAAGCTAGTAAGTGGACCTTGAGTTAATCGTTAATCTTTTTTCATACTCTCAACACTCTACAAAAGTGAAGCTGAAATATCCTGGATACGGGAGCTGCCATCCTGAGATGTAGATGTCATTTAGAGCCAGAGTCTGCAGAGTAGTGATCGGGTGGCGGAGCCGCGGTATCGAGGTCCCGCCCACACATCCGCCCAAGCCAAGCTTGTTAGCTGCTACGTTAGCTGCTACGTTAGCACCACAGTAGCTGTTTGGCTAGAAAGACACAAGAACTAACTGTCATATCTCTATAAGTACATCTATGATGAAACGGACACATGTTCTATTACACAGACTGGTGAGTTAAAGTTACATCTCGTCTCAAGCCTCCGGCTGCGCGACTACTTCACTCAGCGCTGCTGTCAATTTGACGGCATCATCTTGGGCTTTGGGAAACACTGATTGACATTTTTCAAGACAAAACAACTGATCGATTAATCAACAATGAAAATAATCATTTAGTTGCAGCCCGAATAAATACCATAATATCTGTAATAAAGTGTCCTACATCTGTTTAAAACATTTAGTTTGGATAATGAGTTCAGATTTAGAACATCTTTGACGTTGATGACTAATCTCCATATATACTGGTAGGCGTGGGCAGATCTCTGTTTTGATTGGCGTGTTCAGTAGCATCATCTCTGGTCCCAGTAAAGCCTCGTCAGTGTCCTCATGCTCAGACTAGACAATGGCCTTTTGAATGTTACACTGCAGACCCAGATAAACACATCCTAGCATGCAGCTCCTTGTAATTTCGGACAGCTGTTGTTCTTATCGCCGCTCGTTTCACCATTTACTCCGATGTTTTACCATTCTCACATTAGCCTCCTGACCACAGTCTCTGTGTGGCGACGGGGAGCTTCAAGATGTTTTCAAATCTCCGCTGCTAATGTCTTGCTGGGGGTGGCCATCTGTTTTTGCATCTCCCACCGAAGCTGTGCCGGGGACGGGCTCCTGGCTCCCGCCTTCACTCGGCTTCTGTCGGGGGTAATAATGTGTGCCGGTTCTGGGAGCCCAACTGGTGTCCGTGAGTTTGTCCTTTACCGCCACTCATCCTTGTCCCAGTCACGCCACAGCGAGGGCAGAGAGCCATGCCGTGATGGAGTGGACTTCAGGGGGCTGCTTTTCATCGCTGAGAGGGGCTTCTGGGCAGCCAGAGTGGAGTCACTCTCTCCACACTGCAGCATCGAGTCTCCGCAGCATGTTAATACCGCCACTTCTTATCTTACATTGTAATCTAACATTTAATGCTCATATTATCACCATACTCTCATCCAAAGGGGCAAATTCACATCATGATTACAGAGAGTCTATTAAGCTTTAGGGACATTAACACATTGAACACTGCAGGTCGAAGCTGTAAACATATCCAGCATCTGGCTAAATAACTACATCCACCTGGAAGATGGAAAGGTTTCTGTTTTTTTAACACCTTTTTAAGTAATATCTTCCTCATGTTGCAGTCACGTCTCTGTAACCATTTGCATGTGGTGGAAACAATGATTTTGAAAAATATTTTTTAATGCCAGAATTGATATATTTGCTTCATTTGAGTCTATGTGGAGGTAGAAGGAGGTTACCACTTTTATTGTTGTAGTCTGAGTAACGTGACGTCACATCCATTCCGTATCCTTCAACCAAAACAAACCGCAGCGAGCCAAAACGAGAAGGTAGAAAACAGCGGAGGGTCTGCGTGGATACAACCTGCACCCTCACATGTTAAATCTAAAGTGGTAAACACTACACATCCAGTAAAGTATGGAAACACTTTGGGTTTCACACATTATCAGGAAAATCAGAGGTAGACATCACGGCTAAAGCTGCATGCTAACTCTGTCACGGAAAGGAAATGTTATCGTATCGCAGTAACGTTGCGGTCGAGCCGACCGTCACTATCATCTCCGTGGTCAAATGGGCCGACGCTACGACTGTAGAGCACCCATATACTGACATTTATGTTAAATACATTCAAACGGCCCCAATGGAGCTGACCATGGATGGATAAAGAGAACGGAGCTGACGGGAGAGCTAGAGACCACCTTGGAGAAGTTAGAGGAAGTAGACACGTGGGACTACGTCCGGTTTTCAAAATAAGGTGTTAACTAAGGGAACTGTATATATAAAATACATCTATGGAAATAAGATTGATTGGATTATATTCACCAGAAGTATAAAACATTACATGTCCCTTATTAATTAAAAAGAAAATACCACTAATTTGTGAGGGAAATGTCTTTATTCTTTGATTTTGCTGTAAAAATTCAATAATTAATGCCTGATAATGACTGAAGTAAAAGTCCCTAGAAGTGTATGATTCAACTTTTTCTCATGATCTAGTGTTAAAAAAGTTAACAAAAATCACAATAAATCGTAATATAGAATCGCAATACTTAAAAAAAATCACAATACGTATCGAATCGACACCCAAGTATCGTGATAGTATCAAATCAGGAGATAGGTGTATCGTCCCAACCCTACTAGAGAGCAGTGCGTGATAACCGGTGAAGACAAACATCCCTGTGACCTTTTTAAAATTACTATTCATGATGAAACTCTATATAAAAATAAAACCTTGGAGAATGAGGACAGGAATCAGTTTAATTTCAGACAGTAACGGAGCAAATAGAGGGAGAGAAAGTGAAGAAGTGATTCAGGTTTTAATCTCGTTCTCCACTTTACTTTATAGTTTTATTAACCACAATCAGTCTAATGCGTTGGGCTATTATTACAAACATTATGACGTCTGTAAAGGAGACTGTGGACTTTTTATTTCAGTTTTATCAGTCGAGTTTGCCCTTAACTTGTGGTTCATCTGGCTGATCACGTAACAGAAAAAGTAGTTCCCCAAATCAATCAAGCCGTCAATGGAGCAAAGTCAGGACTTCCTCTCGGGGCCCTTGCGTCTGCAAATGTGCTGATTTTGACACTGGGCCATTAAAGGGGTGACTCGAGCCATAGATCAGGGTAATTGTGGCATTAGGCAGCAAATTGGAGCTAAAATAACCAGATGCAGGGGCAGATAGCCACGTCCCACTCCAGCGACGCTTATCCCAAGTTCAAGGAGAGTTCAAGCAGAGAGAGAGAAGATACTGTAACCCCACCGGGTCCGGGCGCGCAGACTCCTCCAGAAATTATCTTCACAAATATACGATTTCCGAAGGGTGTAATTGTCTTCACGCTTATGGTCATTCATGCCTCATTTCATTTTCCATAAGTCTATATTTTCCTTGGCCTATTACAAGGGTATGTTGCACCCAAGGCTGGAAGATGATCTCTTCTTTTTTTTCATTTTCCTGCGCTTTTCTCTGAAAACTCCTGTCAATATGGATTGTAAGAGATGGCGGTCGTGTAAACTTTTATGATAGCAATAAAGAGCCGCAGCACCGCCCACCATCAACCCCTCCTCCCATTCCCCATTCCCCATCCAATCCCACATCCCCGCACCCTTAACACAGAGAGAAACATGGGATGTGACACCGGCCATTAGGAGGCTATTGTCCAATGATTTTCACCTCTGACATCAATCTTCAGTGTTTCCTGGTGTGTGCTTGTGTTTTTTAAACGTGACCTCTGACAGGAAATCATTGCGACGTGTATCACAGCGTGTTACTGCCATGGTGAGGACTCAGTCACTTTATAATGAAAGCTGCTTTTGTTATTTGGAGGAAGCAGTTTACTGTATTTAGCTTGGTGTTAAAATACTTGTGGAGAAAAATGAACTAAAAAGTAAAATGAGAATTATTATTTATTTCCACACCAAAAACGTTATACAATACTATGTCTTTAAGAACAATCATCATTCATTCATCATTTTAAAGGGGAACAACGGCCATTTTTTAATGATATTATTCATGGAGGCTATTTAACATGATGGAAAAAATACTGCAACTCAAAACCACGAGGTGGCAGCGTCACGGAGCAATCCATGACAGGATTTCAGCGCATGTTGTGACGGTCATCCTGTGCATAACTAGAGTACTCGACTTTTGTTGACCAGGTAGAGTGCGGATTGGAATAGTCTGAGATGCCTTATGGTACGTGTCCACAGGATCCGTCCTTTCCACGCTTCCCATTCATTGTCTATGTAAGCAGCCGTGCAATGCATTCTGGTAGTGTGGTGGCGCGATTCGAAAGATGGAGCGTCATGACATTGAGGTCTAGTCTACTTTATGCAAATCATGGGCGTCCGACGCAACTCGCCGCCCCTCGAAACTCCCGAGAATCTTTTAAAATAACCGTTGTCGATCCAAAGTAAAGACAGATTAAGCAACTGCATGGCTTATTTCTCGCCACAAATGTTTTCAGAAACACATTTCAGTGAACTATTTACGTGAAATAAGAGAAGAAAGTTTTCAAACTAGCCTCCGTATTGTTTCCGGTTTTAAAGCTGGGAGCAGCAGCCCACAACAGAAAGCGTTCGTCCAATCAGGTGCCGAGTGTGTTGCGTCTAGTGGCAGCCCACCAAGCGTCCAATGCTGTCATCATGCATGTTATACAGCCTCCAGAATAATATCAATGTTTTAAAAATGTCCGTTGTTCCCCTTTAAAGTTCCAGTGAAACAGAAATTAGAGCCTCTTTAGCTTCTGTACTGTGAGTATTCCCCAGTCAATATAATACTTGAGCGGTGCACAGTAACAAGAGGGATTTAAATCACTTCCTTTGCATTTCATTGGAGCACTAAAAGGTGGACGCAGAGCTTCTGAGGAGCTACTGAGGACTGCCCTTGTTGCTAAAAGTTGCAGATTGATTGATGGATGGATGTCATGATGTTATTGGTTGAAAGTGGTTGGTACTAGCACGTAAGCACTTGTCATATTTTGCTTTAAAGGAAGATATAAAAATACGAAGAAATAATTTTTTTTGTATTATTTTTTTGCATATATTGTTCTATATATGTGCACACTATGACCGGTGAGGAGATCTAAAAGGGTTAAAAAAAAACATTTTTCATTTCATCAACAATTTATAGAATATAGGAATACAATTTAGAACAACAGCAAATGTTGGGAGAAAATCCTTACATGCAATGTGTAGTTATTTCTGCAACATAAATCAGCTGGGTGCATGCTGAGTACCTTCAGTATTATCCATCAAAATTATGAGAATCTGTTTTCATTTTCTGCTTGATTTAATATTTTAAACTTGTACGTTGCATCATTTTACAACATGTTGTTTTCATTATTGTTATTCATATAAACTGTCTGATGTACAAGCTGCTGAATTACTTTTAAGACAATCTCAAAGAATCGTCCTTTCGGTTGCATCACTTCATTAGCTCCTACAATGAGACAATGAGTCCAATTACCCACAATCCCCATTCCTGCTCTCTATGGCTCCATCTCTGACCGTCTGCGGGGGCTGGCTCGCCGCCAGGGTGCATTCAGCGTGCTCCGATTCGCCGTACTTATCTAAAATGTTCATTATTTTGCAATTTATTCAGAACGGTGTGACAGCGTTTGAGTTTTGCCCAGTTTTCTCAAATTCAGTCGAGGCCGGAGGCAGAACGGCTAAATGAGCGGCTCGCTCTTACAGATCTGCTAATATGGAAATGTGGCAGCAATTAAAGGGGATGTTGTGAGGTTCAAAAGGAAGAAGGGGATATTTTCATGGTCGTGTAAATTAAAATATTAGAATAGAACATTTAATTTCTCAACCACAAGACTGAAACAAGCTGAAAAAGATGATCAAAATACAACAATAGCCAGCTTGTCATTTAACAGAGGAAGCCGAGCCTGACAAAACTTTTTACATGCGGGTGGGGAGGAGGGGGGTTGGCGGGGTCGGGGTGAGGAGGGTGAGGTGGAGGGGGAGCGCGGGGGTGTCCGTGGCTTTAGGCAATGACTAAAACACAATCAACCTTCTCCCCATCTCCTCACGCCGCCGTGGCCCACAGCCCCCCGCTAATTAAAGTGATACAACATCTCACAGGCCAGTGCGCACATCTAATGGGCTGGGTGAGGCCCTCCTGCCTCATATACTCTCACTCTATAGCACCGACCACACACACACACACACACACACACAGATCATGAACCCAGCATGGTAGCACCGATCAGAGCCTCTTATCCTGACCCCAACATCTAATGTGTGTCTGACCTTAAACAGAGGCCTTGTCATGTCTTTAGGCTCACATCAGTCTATGACACCGATACAGATTATAGGGTACTTGTAGGTGTCCAGTGACTCTGATTACATGATGAGAAATAACCAAGACAAATAAAAGATCAAAGAGAAAAGCAAAGAGTGTTTCAGGGATGATGTATTTTTGTAGGCCAACCAGGAAGTTAGCATCGCCCTGGTTTCCTCGACAAAAAGCCAACAGGATGTTTTCATTGGGTTTTGGATTATTACAGAAAATAAAATCTGTGGCAAACAAACGTTTATGATACTTACACGTTTTGTTCAGCAAGATAATCTCCACAAATGAACACCACTTTTTTATGATTTCTGAAGTGAGAATGCAATCGCCAGAAGTAAAAAGCTTTACATAACGAGGCTGTAAAGGTGGACGAGTCGGCATGATGACGTTTAATAGTCTCATTTAGCCACTTGTTAGCAACCATCTTTTTTAAGACACATAAAGGCTTCAAAATTCAAGAATTCACAACGGGGGTATTTATTGATGTATTTTATATCGTAGAACAAAACGTTAAAATCTCTTCAGCTTGTGTTAACCAGACCTTATTTCAGGCATCTAACTCAAAACCCATTGACTTCAAGACGAGGGAACAAGAAGTGCTAACTCATTTCTTGGTTTTAGGACTCATTCCTGTAGCTCTCTATCGTGGAAACCAGGAACTGCAAAAATTGCTGTTAAAATTAACTGAGATCATAATTTTTGGTAAATATTCATTGAAGAAAATACAGTAAAGCAAGACTCCCCAAAAAATGATAGACAAAGAAAGAAAGACAATTTGAAAAAGACAACAAACCAATTAAACAGACGACAAATAGAAAGAGAAACAAAAGAGAGTATACGGATAGCAAAGGAAGACCAATACTATAAAGTAAGAAAAAGGAGGACATAAGACAGAGAAAAACATCAATGATCAAAGGATTATACTCACTTAGGGGATGGATGGCCAACATTAAAATACTGTACTAAGGGATTAAAATGAAGCAAAGACTGAAGCAAGACCTGCCAAAAAAAGAAAGTTATAGACAACAAAACAGAAAATTATCAAATTAAAATAAGAATAAAACAATTAGACAACTGCAGGGACATAATTTGAGAAAGAAAGGAAGGGAGAAGGGAGGAAAGAAACAATTTAAGGACAGAGCAAGAAGGAGTTTATAAAGAAAGAGAAAGACGACGCGCAGAGAAAGTAAGATCTTAAAGAAAGTAGAAGAAAGTAAAACAAGACAGACAATATCAGGAGAGAAAATACATAGAAACGCTTCTTAAACAAAGAGAAAAAAAGAACAGCCAAGGCCGACAGAAATATAAATATCAATAGAAAGAAGGAGAAGAAGAAAGGAAGGGAATGAAAGATAAACAGAGATACAATGATGGACTTGTGAGATGGAGATGGAGAGAAAACAAAGAGGAGGCGAAGCAAACACTCATCAAGCAGCCTGTGTTTGGTCATTTGGAAACTCTTCTTCTTCTTGGATGATGTTCCCTTGAACCCAGTGTGTGTGCACGTGTGTGTGTGTTCGTGCACGCTCACACACACACACATTGGCCGCCACTGCTCGGGTTTCGCCTGCCAACATCAAAAATGAAGTGGTCAGCGGACAGCTTGGCTTGTCACAGGAAGCAGTAGGCAGCCATGCCACATGTAGCTCAGAGGACAGGCCAAGGAGGGGCGGGGGTGGAGGGGAGGACGGGGGGAAGATGGAGGGGGGGTTTCTGAGGGGAAAATAAAGGGGGACGGGTCGGTAAGGAAGCGTCTTCCAACGCCCCCCCTAACCTGATCTCATCACGCCACATCTGTTGATGTGAACCCGTGAGGTGGGGGGGTGTCGTCATCCATATTTGATGAGTGTTACAGGTTTTCTGTGTAAGGCTTTAATTTTACATCGGTTTGAACTATAAGACTGAGTCCAGTCCCCCCCCCCCCCCATCCTCTACATTAATAATGAACACTTCTGCTTTTTGACTTTGTGTACTTGGACTTTACTTGGTAATACTTTACATACACAATACAGAGGTATTATCTGAGTAGCAAACTTGGCAAAAAAAATGTTGTAAGTGTTTAAAGCTGCTGTTCTTCTTATGGTCACGAGATGCTGCTTCTATAATATAATATAATAATAATAAGATGTATTTATAGAGCACTATTCTTCTTTACAGCAGACAACCACAATAGTGCGATAAAATACAGAATAAAAAAGACAGGCTTAAAGGGACTGTTTGTAACTTCTTACACGTATAAATCACCTGGGTCGGTGTCCCATGCGCGCTCGCGTGTGTTTACGCTGTTCAGACTCAGACTCCAACACAAACTTCATGGAACCACCAAAACCTCTTGGTTGTATCTAGTGAAGCCCGTCTGTTAAACAGTGTTGGCCGCGGTCGGAGGACGCGGGGGAGATCGTAGCTTTGGTCTCCAGGGCCGGAGTCTCTGCTGTACTCTGCTCCTCTGCCTGCCTTCACTCACACAACGCGCTCGTTCTCACTCGCTCTTTCGCTCCACTCTCACGTGCATGCTGCTCACTCCACACTGCAGAAGAGTTAGTTTAGCTCTGAGAATATCTAGTGAATGTTCAGTGGACGTTTGTGCAGAAATAACTGCTGCAGCTCCTCCAGACCAACTGAGGTTTCCCGTGTCTTGTGAAGTGACGGGGCACCGGAGCGAGAAACGTTATCGTCTCCGACCAAAACTCCGGTGTCTCCCCAGTTCCTTCTGACCGCGGTTGGGAGGCTGAAGCAGGAAAAGACAGTATCAGCATCGATTCATGGAGAGACCTTGGTCTGGTCAGCTAACATTACTGCCAAGCAGCTGAAATATGGAGTAATATTGTGCTTTTAGCTGACGTGTGTCTCCTCACTGTTTTGAGCGATGCTCGTTCATGTCTATTTAGAGCGAGCACAAGCGCGAGCAACAGGACGCTGACTTTCGTTGACTTAACGGCCTGAGGTGTCGCTGTTAACAAGCAATTTCTGATACTTCCATCAGAGTCCCTTTAATCTATTTAGATGTACCAAGATATGTGCATTTCCACTGGGGCTTGTTGTATTTACTTTAACGAGAACTGTTATCTCAATAGTTTGCTGAGTTAACTGATAACTCTTCGATAAAACTCCTCATTAAAATATGCAGCTGTAGCCTTTGTAAACGTTGTTCTCCATGCTTTTAAATTACACACATGCTGCATTACTACTACAATTTATTCTCCAATGTTATCCAGAAGAACCACATTAAGGTTTATTTTAACAAAACACAAGTGAAAATCAGTTACTGTCCCAACAAGACTACTTGTAACATCTGTTAAGTTTAATTTTCAGAGCATTAATGTTGCAGAAGTGCAGCAGATATTAAATTAAAACGAGGCTCTATCTGCATTTAGACTCAGGTGTTATGTTATGTGACTGTAGTAGCAGCAGCGGGGGAACAGCAGCCTGCCGCTGTCGGTACGGTGAGGTGGCGTTCAGACTCAGAGGGCTCCTGTAATTGGGGAGACAAAGAAAGAAGAGCCAGCGAGGTTTTAACAATCCCACGTCAGCAGGGCTCCATCAGCCGTGAAACAAAAGGGACCCAGTGATTTATCCAGCAGGAGGAGGAGGCGGGGGGGGGGGAGAGAGAGAGAGAGAGGAATTATCCGGAAAGGTCATCCTCAATTTCTGTCCAGAAATGATCTTTTCCCACTATGTAATAAACATTTATCTGATCCCTTTATTGGCTTTATTAGATCTGACAGTTTAGTTAAGCCATTTCCAGCCGCCGCCGCCGCCGCGGGTCGTGACAGTTAACGTTGCGCAAAAAGTTCCATTGCTTAGGTTTGTATTCGCAGGACTGAGGGGGCAAGGACAGTCAGTAGGTCTGGGGCCGGGCCTTATTACCACTGAGAAACAAAAGGCTCTGCAGACCTGCTCATTCACATTTAGACGCCCATAAATATCCCTCCAGCACATGAGCAGAGCAGAACATCCAGACTCTGTGTGGTGGCTTTAAGGAGAACATCTGAATGTCAATGGGGTGTCGTTACTGTAAAAGCTGCACTTATGTAAGAGGTGAATGGGTTTGACAAAATAATGTAAATCATGACAAAGGACCTTTTAAATAGATAAATAGATGCAAAGATAGATGCAAATGTGGCTCATATTTGTTGAATTAAACTGCAGTTGATCGCCATAGTTATCACTACTTTCATATGTGATTTTTTACAGCAATATGCAACAGCAAGCAGAGCTTTAAGATGCCAAATTACCTCAAAAACAAAATGCAGAATTCAAACTCAACACTGAGACTGCACAGTCCTTTAAGCACAATATGTTATTTTAGGAATAGAAAATGTTTAGACATGTTTAATCTGCTTTTGGATTTGGATCAAAATAACTATAAGTGATATTTTTTATGGGATACATGTGCCAGATTACATTTCTTTATCTAATTTTTTTGATCCCCTTTATTATTTTTATTTTTATTTTTATTTTTATTTTTATTTTTATTTTTATTTTTATTTTTATTTATTTATTTTTGTCTTTGTTTTATTTCTTTCCTTGTTTTGTTTTTTTAATTTAATAATATTTATATTAGGGCTGTCAAAGTTAATACAATAACGCGTTAACGCAAATTCGCTGCAACGCCACTAATTTCTTTCATGCATTAACACAATTTGCGATAGCGATCTTCCGGAGGGGGTAGCAGGCTCAGTTTTAAGAAAACTGGTTAAATAACGCTCCAAACTTACGCTAAATTTTGGCGAGGAAAAACTGTCACAGCCATTTTCAAAGGGGTCCCTTGACCTCTGACCTCCAGATATGTGATGGGTACCCACGAGTCTCCCCTTTACAGACATGACCACTTTATGATAATCACATGCAGTTTGGGGCAAGTCATAGTCAAGTCAGCACACTGACACACTGCAGCTGTTGTTGCCTGTTGGGCTGCAGTTTGCCATGTTATGATGTGAGCATATTGTTTTATGCTAAATGCAGTACCTGTGAGGGTTTCTGGACAATATCTGTCATTGTTTTGTGTTGTTCATTGATTTACAATAATAAATATATACATACATTTGCATAAAGCAGCATATTTACCCACTCCCATGTTGAGAAGAGTGTTAAATACTTGACAAATCTCCCTTTAAGGTACATTTTGAACAGATAAAAAATGATTAAGTTGCAATTTATCATGTTTAACTATGGACAGTCATGCGATTAATCGCAATCAAATATTTTAATCGATTGACAGCCCTAATTATAATAATATTTATTTTGTATGTATTTTGATGGGTCTCATATCTATTGTAGCTTGAATTTATATTACTCAGTGCTTATTGGAAGCTTAAATAACAAAGACCATGGAAAAAAAAGTATATATATCTTATAAACAATGCAGCAAAGACAACTTCTTGTTTTTTGTAGCCCGTGATCTAAATTCTATTAATTGAAAAGTCCTAAAGATTTTGAGATATCCCATTAATTAACTGACACCCAAACAACAGAACAGAAAACACACAAACTAGTCATGTGTGCGTTTAAATGATGGGAGAGGTTAGCATAACAAGTAATGCAGGCACCGGATGATTATTTCACTGTGCCTTAAACTATTTAAATTAATCATAAATACTGTTCCACTGTAATGCTTGCAATGTGATTTATCTACTTTAAAGTCCTTAATAGTGGCGTGTTTCACCTTCTGTATGTGTAAAAAGTACAAAGAAAACATTTACATTGAGACAAACATCTTCTGAAGTAACGCGTTATTGTGCTGGATGTGACTAACATGTGACGTCAGTGTATTGTATTTTAATCAGCCAGTATATTGTTGAAACGGACCAACCGAAGGCCAATATGCTGGTGGAGGTAATGAAGGTAAACCTGCCATCTAGTGATTAGCAGGTTCCAAATCCTTTAGAAAAGGGCTGATAAATGTTTCTTTAAGACGCTCTGTTTCCGTCCGTCTGTAAACGACAGCCAATCCTGCTGTTGACGCCGGCATCAGTATGCAGCGATAATGGTGCGCTTGCAGAAGCAGTTGGGGTTGTAAACAACGTCTGTCATTCAGTTTAATAGACTTGGGGGCATTGTAATGGCTTTGTACCGCTTTCACATTCGCTGCACCAAATGTTGTAGAGCAAAGCGCCGGAAGATCATTTTACCTTGAAAATAGATTAAATAAGCCTCTCATCTGTCTCGTAGCTCTATCTTCAAGGACGCACCCCCACCACCACCCCTCCACCTCTCTCTATTTCAATCATTTGTGCGGGTAAATGACAAAAGGTCTTTGAAATGAATTCTTATTTGTCTATTTGAATGTTTCTGTGTTTACTCAGCTGTCGCCGGGTGAAATACAGCCCATCTCCGCCACATTACCAGCCGCCTCCTTCCCCCGGCTTAACTGATAAGAACACCACATACAGTATTCTCAATCCTCTTCCAAATAATGACCAGCCTGCGCGCCCGCCGTTGTTCCTCCTATTTGAGAAAGTGCTTCTTATTAGTGAGATTTATGAGGCCTCCACCTCGCCGCTCTTGTGGCGGAGGAGCAGCCACCTCAGAATTAGTCATTGGCATCCCAAGGTTAATTAGGTTGATCATGTCTTTAAATAGCAGGATCATCATTGCTCTTCTCTTTTTTCGCCTGGCTCTCTACTCCCCCTGGTTCCCTCTGCCGGATTGCAGCAAGACTGCTCATCGGCTGGGCTCCCATTCAGGAGCTGTCAGGGTTTTTTTTTACCAAATCCTGGCTCCCAATGTGGGGCAGGCGGGCTAAGTTAGCGCGAAAGTGAAGTTGTCACTCAGAGACAGAGGAGGTGCGGTGCAGTGTGGGCCGGAGGAGCTAACGGTTTGCCTGCGCCTCGCCTCCAATCCAGACCATCTGTGGCCCCAGCTGGAGTGCCAGCGATGGTCTGGCACTTGTACCGCGCCATATTTACAGATCTAAACACAAATGGCTACTGCCTGATTGTTTCACGATTCATTAGTCAGACAAGCTCGGCTCTCGCGCCAGCCCAGCTGTTACAGAGTAAACCTTTGTCACTTAATAGGGCTGCTTATTGCCTCCCCATCAAACGTATTGATCTGTGGCCTCCTCCTTTTTAAGGTGAGGTGACTGGGAGCGTTGGGGGACAGACAGGAGGAGGAGACGGTGACACGGCGGGGTCAAGAGGACGTACGGAGGGGTTTATTAAAACATGATCCACCAGGAGACATGTGAACGAGAACGGGAAAAATCGACAATTGATTTTAAGCACATGGTGTTACGTCTCTATGGTCTCGTAAGGAACGTCACAAGATTTTACTTTCAACCAAACAGCTGATTTCATTGAAATTTTCTCTTGATTTTGGTTAAAGTTGTATGAAATCAATTCTTGTAGTGTTTAATTTAGTGCTGTAACAAATCACAAATTAATCACACATTTTTTATCTGTTCAAAATGTACCTTAAAGGGAGATTTATCAAGTATTTAATACTCTTATCAACATGGGAGTGGACAAATATGCTGCTTTATGCAAATGTATGTATATATTTATTATTGTAAATCATTTAACAACACAAAACAATGACAGATATTGTCCAGAAACCCTCACAGGTTCTGCATTTAGCATAAAACAATATGCTCCAATCATAACATGGCAAACTGCAGCCCAACAGGCAACAACAGCTGTCAGTGTGTCAGTGTGCTGACTTGACTATGACTTGACCCAAACTGCATGTGATTATCATAAAGTGGGCATGTCTGTAAAGGGGAGACTCGTGGGTACCCATAGAACCCATTTACATTCACTGATCTGGAGGTCAGAGGTCCTCCAGAACGTCTGTAGCCCCGGGGCCTCAAGTAATATTAGCGTGCCTCTGGATGTCCACCATTAAATGTATAAACACCTTACAAATAGACTTTTATTGCACTTAGGTATGAGCTGTTGGTATGCTGTTTTCAAGGTGAAAGTCAGGTAATAGTGTGGGCTGTAATGTTGGAGTGAGGTTGATCCCAGAGATCCCTACAGCGCCTGATATAACAGGAACATGCAGCCTCAGCAGAATGTGTATCGCCGCAAAAATAAAAGCTGTCCTCAAACTTACGGACCCGTTCCTTAGAAGACAAAGAGAGGGGAGAAAAAACAAAAAAGTCAATCCTCAGGTCAAGCGTTTTACACCGGTGAGTGGACGAGGCCGTATTGATTTCACATTAAGAGCAGCCGGGGACGGGCTCCACACCATCAGAGTAATTCACTGATCTGGACCTCAAAGACGAGCCCGGCTATCGGCTTTCTGCCATTCTCCATCCCGTTCAGCAGAATCTATGAACGTCAGCTGAGCGCGCGGCGTATGGCGGCCTAAACGGCGACATTGATCCGATTATTTGTGTGTAAATTTGTCACAGCTGATCACGAGGGAGAAGAAGACTTGTTAAGGGGGTCGAGGTGGGCGGGGTCAGGGGGTCGGGTGGAGGGGGATAACAATGGTGCAAAGAGGGAAACCCCAATGGAGCGATGAGGGTCGGATTTAACCGACACCATGACATGTGTATTGACTCGTCGTCGTCCTCGCTGCAACATGCATGTACAGACAGACTCTCTCTCTCCCTCTCTCTACGGTAGAATAAGCATTACACGTCTCAGAACTTTAAATACCTGATTTAATTAACATGTTATTAGCTAATTAGCGCATGTTGATTAATGCTCTATTAATTCTCCGCAGACCCAGTTGAATCCTCGATGGCTACGTCGGGCATTAAAGTGGCAAACGGTGTAATTAGTGGCCCAGGCTCTGCTGGGTCTGCAGCTGTGTGGAGTTAAGATGATTTACAAATCAAACCCAAATATTGTGACGCTCCTCTGGTTCTGTAGTTCTGTTGTTTGCTGTTTCTTTAATGAACTTATTGTGCTGTGTAAACTTTGTCTTCATGCATTCATGTGTCTTCCTACAGTTGTGTGTGTGCATGCTTCATATCTTTTTTAGCAGTAGTGGAAGAAGTATTCAAATCATTTACTTAAGTAACAATAATAATACCACACTACTTTCAAAGTACTCAAAGTTTAACTTAAAGCTGCAGTCGGGAACTTTAAGAAAATATGATAAAAAGTATTTTTTTATAAAACTATCACTATATTCTGAAAAAATTCATGTTCCTCTGCCTCCTCCTAGCACTCCTAATAGCATTTGCACGATTTCAAGACGCACGATATGACCGTTATCAGGCCATTAAATAGGCATTATCGGTCGCTATAAGCACCATAGATGTGGGTCATTAGGGGCCTACTACGCCTACTGCGTAGGAATAGTGAAAGCGAAATTTAAAAGCAACAGTTAATTAGGGCTGTCAATCGATTAAAATATTTAATCGTGATTAAAATATTTAATCGTGATTAATCGCAAATTAATAACTTTTTTTATCTGTTCAAAATGTACCTTAAAGGGAGATTTGTCAAGTATTTAATACTCTTATCAACATGGGAGTGCACAAATATGCTGCTTTATGCAAATGTATGTATATATTTATTAATAGAAATCAATGAACAACACAAAACAATGACAGGTATTGTCCAGAAACCCTCACAGGTACTGCATTTAGCATAAAACAATATGCTCCAATCATAACATGGCAAACTGCAGCCCAACAGGCAACAACAGCTGTCAGTGTGTCAGTGTGCTGACTTGACTATGACTCGCCCCAAACTGCATGTGATCATCATAAAGTGGGCATGTCTGTAAAGGGGAGACTCGTGGGTACCCATAGAACCCATTTACATTCACATATCTGGAGGTCAGAGGTCAAGGGGCCCCTTTGAAAATGGACATGACAGTTTTTCCTCACCAAAATCTAGCGTAAGTTTAGAGTGTTATTTAACCTCCTTCACTACAAACTAGTATGACTAGTATTTCTAGTTTCATATGATGTCAGTATCTTCACTCTAGCTTCAAAACTGAGCCCCCTACAACCTAAAAATTGCAAGTTCCGTTAATTTGTTAAAGAAATTAGTGGCATTAAAACGATTTGCGTTAATGCGTTATTATCGTGCTAACTTTGACAGCAATACATTTTATTAATAAAGATTACAAGTTTAAGGGAGTAGGTGCATAAAGTATAGAATGAACATACTCAAATAAAGTACAAGTACCGCAAAATTGCTCATGCTGTACTTAGTTCCCCTGCTTGTTATTAGTATTCCTGCATGTGTATGTGTATTCTGTGTGTGTCAGTATGTGTGAATAAGACAAGGTGTTTATGCTAATGTGGGTTTGCATATGTGCAGGTGTGTTTGTGCACGCATCCCTTTGAGGGCACGCATGGCTATGTGTGTGTGTTTCTGTGCATGTGTGTTGCTTTTCTACACACACACACACACACACAGAGACAGCTCCGGCTTTGTGCAGCTGCCGACCCTCAGAGAGGCGTGCTGGGGCAGCGTGAGCCTCCAGTGCATCTATCATCACGCTGACAGGGCTGCCGTCCCCACACACTGTTCAAAGTGAGATCTTCAGTATGGCTGCTTAGCAAATAATTGATGGGGTGCTTCCCGCTTTTTAAGGAGAGGAGCGGTTAGACGGCAGGCCGGCGACGAGCACTTTTAAAGTGACGCGTGAATCACTCTTTCATGACCCATAAAGCCATCTGGAATAACAAAGCACCCGGCTACCGTTTGGGTCTTTATTCAGAGTTTCAGAGACTCACCGGTGGAGTTGCTCTTTTTGATTTTAAGCAACGATGCCCTGTCCTCGACTCCCCGGTTGTTTAATTGTTCTACTCTTTTCAAATTTTTCCCTCTAAGGCATCTTCTCATACATCTGAATTAGGTTGGAAAGAAGTCATGTTTGTCTGTTAGCAAAATATATATAAATACAGTGAACGTCTGTAAATGGAAAACATCTAAATAATCGGAAATTTGGTGGACAAGCAGCCGTGCAACTTTCGGATTTCTGCTACTAGATGTTTTTTTTTGTATTTTTGACCAATAACGTCAGTTTACGGTCGCAGTAAACATGTGCATTAGGTGAATTCAAACAAAACCACTTTGTTAGGTTGTACGTCCCGTACAGCTGTCCGTACGGGAAGCGAACGGACAGCTGATTGTAACATAAAAGTGAAACTTAACACACGGGACACAAACAGCGGTCCCCTGGATGAAAGCCCTGTGTTTGTTGGACCCATCCACCTCCCCTCCCGCCCATCCCGTGTGTGTCTTTTCGCTCTTTAAACTACGTCACCACAGTCGTTTTCTCTGAGCGCTTAATATTGACACGGATGGGTTTACATTCTAGTTAATTGAAAGCCTGGTGCACTGCATACAAATGCTTAAGGTTCCCTTGTGACAAAGCGTCAGTAATTGACGCCATGGTAATGAGAACGGGCTGGTTACATGAGTTGCTTTTCATCTGAAAGAGAATTTGAGGTTTTGAGAATATTGATTGAAGCAAATATGCTTAAAAAATTATTTTTTTAATGAAATGGTCGGTATATCGTGACATTAGTACAGGTAACCTGAAAAAAATCATGGTCCTCTGTGTCCTCCGGTGCTCCTAACGGCATCTGCAAGATTTCACAGACCGGAGGAAAACAAGCAGTCAAAGCTGATCTGAGGTCTGCTGTCCAGCTGCCGTCTATGAGAGCCGGCTGTCAATCCCTCGCAAACTCCGACCAAACGGTCAAACTAGGCAGCGCTGATCAAATATGAATCAATATTCTGTTCCGTTAATGTCTATTTCTCTCCTCAGATGTTCTCAGACTCATCTTGTAGAGCACGGTTTAACTGTAACATGAGAAAGTTTGTGACCCGGCAGCCATTGTGAAATATGTTGAAGGAACGCCAAGTAGTCACATGACCGGAGCACAGCCAATAGGAACGCTCTCTCAATGAAATGACCTGTGATTGGTCAAAGTCTCTCGTCACGGGCTAGATTTTCGAAAGCCTGAAAACAGAGCCATGAGGAGGAGCAGAAGTCTAGTTTTCTCTCAGAACACTTGAATTACAATATGCTGAAAGGTTGTTATAGAAATTTTTGCCCAATGATGCCAAAAATATATACTGCCTACTGCAGGTTTAATAGCGCAAGAATCCAGTAAGGGCGGGAGGGAGGGGAGGTGCATAGGTCAAATAAACGCAAGACTTTCAACCAGGAGACGCTGTTCGTGTCCCGTGTGAAACTAAAAGTAACGCTGACTTATTTTGTCACGTCAGTCTTTAGTCACATGACTTGTCGGTATCATCAGTCTCGTGAGTCGCTAGTCAGTGAAGTTAACGTCAACCACGACCGTTTCCTAACCCAAACTAAGTGGTTGTGATGCCTGAACCTAACTTCCTGTGAAAACAAAAGTTTATTTTGAAAGGACACTATGCATGTAACGAGTGTATATTGACACGCCGTCCGTTCAAAAGTAACGTAAGAGGGTGCCATGCGTCGGTCTCCGATGCCGAGGGGCACTGACCAAACGGCGGTATTTGACGAGTTGGGAGAATGTGTTGAAGTCACTTTAAACATCAGCCATGAGCGAGGAGGAAGTTTGAGATGTACAAGATGTCAGGATGTACAAGTGTTAACTGGTAAGAAACTCAATCAAAACTACCAACAAGTTGCAAGATGCAGAAACAAAAAAAAGTTCTTTGTGTTCTGTCCTCTCGGCCTGACATCTGTATCGCCAGAACACAGTGAACAGTGAAGTGTGATGCCTGCAACGTCTGCGTGCTGTCTTTCCACTTCCTGTTATTGTCCAGCATGTTTGAATGGCGTCTGGAGCCCACTGCACCTTCCCAGCAGATGGACTGCAAATATGGCCTCTGATTTATCTGGCCACTGATTAACTGTGAGAAAACAACACTCCACCAAATGTGTATGTGTATGTGTGGTGGTGGGTGGCGGCGGCGGTGCTGGTGGGGAGGAGGACGCTAATATATTCATGAAAATGTATTCATAAAAAATGATAATTGTGATCGAAACCCCTCCGTGGCTCAGAGGATGAGTCAATAAAAAGCAGGCGAAATTGACAGGCGCCTGTTATATGGACAGCACTTGCAATAACAGATGGGGGGGCAGAGGGATGGACTGTGCACGGGCGCCTGATTGATCACACCAAAGTGGGTGAGTGTTAAAATGTTACGCAACAAGCTTTTATTTCCTTCCTTTGCACTACTTCATCATACATGATTCTTCTACGGTGAGAGGAAGATTTAGTTAGATCTATTTTCAGGATGTTACAGCTCAACCGTTATTCCATTGTAACGTCATTTAGGGTCAATCTGAGGTAACTCCTCTCCCTTTAACTGCAGCTCACGATGTAAATATATAAACTGAGGTTCCTACTTGGAGACGAGTTTGGACTCTTTCCTCCACAAAGTTTTTTTTTCCCTCGTCAGACTTCAGCTCCCTCGTTGTGTGAGCGTTAAGCGGCGAGTTGGACAAGACTCAGACATAGATGAATGTCAGCCATTATCGCGGGCGGCCATTTGTGCTGGTATTTGACTCACTAATGATCGTCTTCCAGGCAGGGTTCATCAGCTTCGACGCACACACACACACACACACACACACACACACGCTCAGAATCAAACTTGGGGCTAATTTGTCCCTCTAGTTTATCATTTCACCATCAGCTCATCCACACACGCACACACCCTCCCAGTTTGCCTTTTAAAGCACTCAGTCAGTATATGTGTTTTGTGTGTTGTGGGGGAATTTGGCAACAGGTTTTGCGGTGTTGGAGGTCTGAGATCAGTCCCGGTCGGACCCCCCGCTGGTCCGTGCCAGCCTCGTGTGTTGGCAGGCCCACCTGGACCCAGCACCTGCTTCTGTCACTGGACGTGGCGGGGTGGCGAGTGTCGGGTGGAGGGTATTTGTTTATTTGTAAGAGCCTCGGGAATAAATCAACTCGGCAAATCTTTATGTGAGAATAAAACCGTCCTATCAAGCAACACCGCAAACTTTTAATAGGTCGGACTTTTATTTTTTTCAGAAGCAAAACTGCTGAGGAGCCAGAAATAATCCCATTGTTTGTGTTAAACTCAAATGTTTGAGGACAAATAACTAAACAACTGAACTAATTGACCATTGACTGGCAAATAATAGATATAATATAGGATGAAAGATTACGTTTTCATGCTTATTCATATCCATAGTGTTCAAGGTTAGCACAGCACCTCATTAGCATACCTACAGTAAGTAACGGGTATAAAAAAGGAGTAACCATCATAAGATTTGTGTCTGTGACATCGAACGTGACACACTAGAAGAAAAAAAACAAAAACAGAAAGCACTCGACTCGAGTTTCCCGCATTTATAATACATATACGCGCTAATTTTAGTGGAAAAAGTGATTATAAGGTAGTGCAGTTGGGGATTATCCTTTCTACTTCTTTAAACTTTGAGTTTAAAAGTATTAGGGAGACACTGTTCATCGGGGCTGTTGTTTGACTTCTTTGATCTTCCATAGAAAAAAGTGACTCAGAAAGCTCCTCTGGATCCATAAGTTTGAGTTAAACTTAAAGATTAAAGATACGTGTAGTATAAAGGTGGAGGTAACACAGAAGGAAGCTCTCTTTGCTCAATACTGGTTGAGTTTTAGGACGCCGTAACCAAATCCAGATTTGGTTACAGCAGTGGCCCCGGCCTCTAGATTGGCTGAACACAACTGATCCAGCTAACTGGGTGTGGACTGGCTCTCCAGAACCAGGCACCACTGGGTTAGGGTGTCATCAATGGGTGTAGCACAAGTGGCCAAACCAATCAATTAATGCTGCTTTAAGTTTAGACTGGCTTTGTGAAGCTGCTAGTTCACCAAGTTCTAACTAGCCAACAACTACCTACAGTAGTCTCTCTTCAAACTAGGTGATGAATTTGGAACGATGTTCGAGCGCTGTTCGGACGTAGATGGATGAATTTGTCGCTGAGATTACGTAGGTAATGCCGGAAAAGGAAGGGATATTAGCGCGTTCACCCGATTGTCATGTATCCCTCCAATAAATACCTGTGACTACTGCAGAGTTGGAATGAATGCTGATTGTAAGCTTTCCCACTGAAGACAAAAGCCAGATGTTAGTGTTTTCTTTTGTCCGGTGGGAAAGAGGCTTTAGTTTGACAACAGAATACTATTGTATATTAAAAACAAATCAAGCAGCTGATTGGCCTTTTGGTAGTTCAACTTCAAGCTGGCTCTTAATGAAGGCAATAACAAGAGTTACAATATAGTTTTGATTTGTAGCTGTAACATTGCTTTCAATTGTAAATCACTATGTTGCCATGTCTGCCCACCAAACACTGATGGAGATGGGGGGAGTGTGTTTGGTGTGTTTGAGGGGTATAAATGGAGAGGGGAGAGAGAGAGACGGACAGAGTTGGCAGCGCTGTCTGAGCCCTTCAGTAAGGTCAGCTCGAGCACCCCACTCCAAAATATCCCTGAGAGAGAGAGAGAGAGGGAGAGAGAGAGAGAGAGAGAGAGAGAGAGAGAGGAAGTACATTATACCTAATGATGCCTCGCCAAGAGTTGCTGAGTGTTGGGCATCGGGCGAGAGAACAGGGGAGATATATGGCCACGACCCAGGAGGTGAGAGAGAGAGAGAGATAGAGAGATGGAGATGGAGGGGGGATGAGGGGAGAGAGAGAGAGAGAGAGAGAGAGAGATGGAGGGGGAGGATGAGGAGAGAGAGAGAGAGAGAGAGATGGAGATGGAGGGGGGATGACGGGAGAGAGAGAGAGAGATGGAGGGGGGATGAGGGGAGAGAGAGAGATGGAGGGGAGGATGAGGAGAGAGAGAGAGAGAGAGAGATGGAGATGGAGGGGGGATGACGGGAGAGAGAGAGAGAGATGGAGGGGGGATGAGGGGAGGGGAGAGAGAGAGTTGGTGAACCCGACTGTGAGTCCATGGAAGTCAGTCTGACATGCAAACACACCAGAGATCGACTGAAAATGGCTTTCGATAGTTTCTGTATGAATGTTTTTGCATCAAAGTTACTGCCAATATTTTCTGATTTTCACTCATGTCATGTCAAAAACATGTCACTGATGTTGGTACATTTGAAAACACATTTTTCAAACATATTTTTTTAGCACCACATCAGCAATAAACTGGGATTTTTACATCTCATGTCTATGTAAATTAATATATTATCATGTTATGACCAAATCAATTTTTTTCCAGATTTATTTTCAACCTTTAGGAACATTATATTTAAAGGTACTATGTGGAATTTTCAGAAAATCTTGTTGTTAATGACACCGGTGGCCTTAAGAAAATGGACATGACAGTTTTTCCTCACCAAAATGTAGTGTAACTTTGGAGCGTTAGTTAGCCTCCTTCATGACACGCTAGTATGACATGGTTGGTATCAATGGATTCATTAGGTTTTCTAGTTTCATATGATACCAGTATCTTCACTTTAGCTTAAGAACTGAGCCGCTACAACCTACAAATCGCAAGTTGCGCTAAAGAAATTAGTGGCGTTAAAACAAATTTGCATTAACTTGTTATCTTGTTAACTTTGACAGCCCTAGTTACACTATTTCCTCTTCTGCTCCCAACGGACATCATACTGTAATCCTGCGGCCTCCCGAGGATTTTGTCACTTCTACTTAAACATACTGTTTGACGCTTTTAGTCATTTGCTGAAATGACTGATGCTGTCAGTGTTTTTAGGGAGGTCAGTCTTGTACGCATTCACACACACATCCACAGCTGACTGAGAGCAGCGGAGCTCCAACACAATTGAGATACATGAACAAATATGAATATTTAATATTTAAGTGTTGATATTAATTATTCATAAAACCGGCACTTTGCAAATGGATTAAATTAATTATGTTGATAGAATTAGACGAGATTTGGAGGTTAATATAATAATGTTTGTACTATATTTGCTGTAATGGATTCGGAGCCATCTCCTATTAATTGGATTGATGACAGTTCAGAGCCGCCGGGGTCATTTGTGCATCATGGAGGCTTTACATTAGTCAGGCTGGATGAAGTGTGTGTGCACGACTTTCACAAGAGTCTTCTTCTACTGTTCTCCAAAACTTGACACATAATAGAGCTTCAAAAGCATACAGTGTCAGGCGCAGTGCAAATTCTCCTTCATGTGTCCTTTGTTAATACCATAGATTAGGTTAATGCCGTTATTTTATTACACAGTAAAACCAAATTAGTTTTATAACTCTAATGTGTCTCAACAAATGATGACAGGAAAGATGTATGAAGACCCAAAAACCAACAGAAGTAAGTTGGTTCTGGCTCCGTAAAGATGAGCAACCTCGACTGAAGTGCAGCAAGTCAGCAAGTCAACCGGGACTTCTGTAACAAAATATTTCAACAGACAGTCGTCATTACTAGTAAAGCTGATTTTAAAGAAGTCCTACTGCTAACGTACTTGTTTTTACCTGTTTGGGGCAGCAGCAGCTCAGTCTTTAGGGACTTGGCTTCAGTTCAAGTCCTGCATGGACCACGTTACAGAGTGTGGACTGCCAGTTCACCTCCTGCCCTTTGAGCAAGGCATCGAACCCCTGACTGCTTGGAGCGCCGACTATGTGGCCGCCCCGTCACTCTAAGATAAGCGTGATAACACAATACACTGAGCAATATAACACAGTTGCATGTAAACGATATTTATTGATAAGGAAGTGCAATAAACACACGTGATTTTCCACCCTAACATTAGGGATGCTCATTTTGAAAAAGTTTGGGTCTAAGACACAGACCATCAGGACGTCCAAGTTTAGCCTGGCTGGTGACCTTTGTTGCATGTCGTCCCTCTCGCGTCCCTCATTTCCTGCAAAAATGCCCCCAAAGAAAGAAATCTCATTTAAAATAGCCATGAGTAACAGTGGCATTCATTGTGAGGGTGTGTGATGTAATAAGTTAGCAACATCCTTCAAGCTGTGGTTCCTGCTGTGAGCTGCTGACCTGCAGGGGTCCGGAGGGGGAAACACAGTAACAGCCACAACATTAATTAGCCAATTAGACACCTCCTTCAACTCAGCAGCAGCAAAACGTGTCCCCTATCTGTTCTCCCTCCTCCTGTCAAGGTCACTGGTATGTGGCCTTTGACCTCTGAGTGCTGTTAGGCAAGATGATAGGGAGACGCACTGCTTAGAGGCAGAGATGTTTTATTATTTCATTTGGATATTTTACTTCACTTCATCTTCACATTGGTAGATTTTATAACATATTTTGCACTTTTTATATTTTTCATACATTTCTATTAGGGCTGTCAATCAATTAATTAATCGCACATTTTTTATCTGTTGAAAATGTACCTTAAAGGGAAATTAACAACACAAAAAAATTACAGATATTGTCCAGAAACCCTCACAGGTACTGCATTTAACATAAAACAATATGCTCCAATCATAACATGGCAAACTGCAGCCCAACAGGCAACAACAGCTGTCAGTGTGTCAGTGTGCTGACTTGACTATGACTTGCCCCAAACTGCATGTGATTATCATAAAGTGGGCATGTCTGTAAAGGGGAGACTCGTGGGTACCCATAGAACCCATTTACATTCACACATCTGGAGGTCAGAGGTCAAGGGACTCCTTTGAAAATGGACATGACAGTTTTTCCTCACCAAAATGTAGCACAAGTTTGGAGCGTTATTTAACCTCCTTCACAACAAGCTAGTATGACATGGTTGGTACCAATGGATTCCTTAAGTGTTTCTAGTTTCATACGATACCAGTATCTTCACTCTAGCTTTACTAGTTGCGTTAATGCGTTAAAGAAATTAGTGGCGTTAAAACGAATTTGCGTTATTATCGCGTTAACTCTATTGACGTTTTAAAACCTTGACAGCTCGCTGTGCACTGAGTTTTATTGTGTTCTTGCAATGGCAATAAAATAAAAAGTAAATTAAATTATGCCAGAGGTTATATTGGTTTACTGGGGTTGATATTATCTATTTATTGAATATCAACCAGTCATTGTCTCCAGCCTCTAAAATAATGGCGATTCTTAGCTAGAAACTTTTAAATGTTCAGTTTCAGTTGATTTATTTATGAAATTGTTTGATTCTTTTGTAAATTTATTTCTAAACAAACCCAGAAATGTGTCCCAGAGTTGATGACAACCATATAAATCTACATGAAACTACACATCTGTATCAATATCTGCCACTAAATTGGGCAAATTTGAAAACGAGTCTCAGCAGAAAGCACCAGCGATCATCAGCAGCTTCAGTCCAAAGACATCAGCTCTTAAAAAGCTCCCATCAGTCAAACGCGCAGAGTTTCAAGTGATCCTGTCTCTCCTTCCAGCCCTGTGCCAACACACTTCCTCGCCTTTAAAATCATATTACATTTGCTGAAGCCGGCGTATAAATTTTCCCCGCGTCTCATCAGGGCCCCCCCCTGCTCAGTATGGCCTCTCCTCTGACTGATATTGGCTCATCATACTTAATCTAGGGTGAAATTTCCTAGTCTGTGCTAAATGACTTGCAGCCTTCACGAGAGAGGAGATATTTATTTTTCTCAGGGCTAATGACCTGTCCCCCGGACCCACCCACTGATGGTTATTTACTAGGGCCCAGATGCTTGGGCTCAAAATGAGTGGTAATGTCAGCGGGCGCCATCCTTCATCGGGCCGCCCCTGATTGAATCCGAGTGATCCCATTGACATTGACTCTGTGACTTTTAAGGCCATTACCTTCCACCGCCCACGATGATCACCTCATCATCGCTTCCGAGCTGACAGCTGATTAGCAACAAATTACTGACAGGAGAAGGCTCTGACACCGGGTGCAAGAGGTTGGAGAGAGTGTGTGTGTGTGTGTGTGTGTGTGTGTGGAGGTGGAGGTGGTGGGGGGAGCAAGGAGTCAGGGGCCTTCCTCCTCCTCCTCCTCAGACACCCCGCATCCACTCAAAGTAATAGCCGTGTCTATGATGCAGCGGTGCCCTCGCCACCAGGCTCATGGTAATGTAATAAGTGTGGAGGGGAAAACGCCAGGGCTCATATGGTTAGCCTTCCTACGACGAGTACACGAGCAGCTGCTCCTCATTGGTGGAGAGGGAGCACGCTTCATTTCTGGGGGGGTTTCTGTTTGGGGCTGATGTGGTTGATTCAGAAGGACACGCTGTAGAAAGTGAAGGTTCACCACCAGGGTTCTCACAAGTAGACTGGTTCCACAACAACAGAAAGGAAACCCCCTAAAATCTGCCTCTGATTGACAGTGGGTGGATATTTGGGTTGTCCGTTATACCATCGGGGTGGTTGTTCATGAGTTTTAGATATGATAAATAATGATGTAATTGTTTGAGCTATGGAGAAGTGGTAGGATCATACACTTCTTCCTGCTCCTTTTTGGACATTTCAACCCGATCTCATGGGAAAGTGAATAAATAGCACGACATTGATGTGTCATGAGAAAGCATTTTAGCCTTTTCGTATGTCATTTATACACCTCATTTGCTCCTTATTTTTACACCATGCGGCAAAACTGCGGTAACGGCTGCAGTTAGGTTTAGGAAAAACATCGTAATATCAAAATACGTACGGAAACAACGTAACATAAGTACGGAAAATACGTCACAAATGTCACTAACGCAACTTCAAAATAACTCAACAACACTTTGGGACACAAACAGCGGCCTTCTGGTTGAAAGTCCTGTGTTTGTTGGACCCATCCACCTCCCCTCCCACCCGCCATCAGCAGTTTCTCTTTTTCTTTTTATTCTACGTCACTAGCTCTGAGCGTAGCATATTCATGCGGATGCGTTTACATTGCAGTCAGTACCGACTACATGGTGTACAAATGACACACCAAAAGAAAGAACGGCGTTCTTATTACACGCAAAATGACTCGCGATTACCGTGTCATTCACACGCCATTTAGTGCGACCGGGCTGAATATTTGCTATATGTTTACTGTTCATTTTATTAGTTTTTTGGTTTGTTTTTCTTTTTACTTATTTTCTTGCATGTTTGGGATTAATGAATTAAAAAAAAAAAAAAAAAACGTTACAGAAGTGAAGACACTCGCATAATTTTTTCAGGTTGTTCGTCCGTCTCTTTCTTACACAATATCTCAGGAACGCCTGCTGTGAATTTCTTCAAATATGGCACAAACGTCCACTTGGACTCGAGGATGAACTGATTAGAATTTGGTGGTCAAAGGTCACTGTGACCTCAAAAGACACGTTTTGGCCATAACTCAAAAATCCATTTGCTAAATATGAGAATTTCACACAAATATCTAACAGGATAAAAATGATGAAGTGATGACAATTTGGACAGACACAGATGTAAACTGAAACTTGACTTGTTGGCGGACTTAACATTTCATTATTTAATTATTGCTGCACATTTTTGAAAACTGTCTTGATTCTACCTCCTGATAAAAGGTCTCCAGTCAAAAACCCTAACAACCTGTCATTCTTGGACCGCTGTTTCATCTTCCAGCAACAATATTCTGACTTAATGCCTTCAAGGATCCTCCAAAAGGGCTCCAGCCGGTCGCAGACATCCACTTCCTCCTGAGGCACAAACAAACCTCCCTCTCCTCCTGGAGGAGCATCTGTCTGGGCCTCCAGCCCTCAAGGACCGGACAAGATGTGCCTCAGATGAGCGGGGGAGACGCTCCATTTGCTGCCAACAGGATCCATTTTTAATTTTTCAATTTGAAGCCCCCTTTTAATTACATATAGGTCCCAGTGTACCAGGAGTCATGGATGGGAAGTGTTTGAGGTCTCACTTTGGTTCTGGTCTGGGGACCGCGGTGAGATGCTGGAGTTGACGGCTGACCTCGGTTCTGTGAGTTCTTGAAGAAGTTAAAAGTCCCAGAAGTGGCAGAAGGGGAGGATGAAATGGTCTCCACTGGTGTCTCTCAGGGACGGATAGACTGGGTGAACTGGCTGGAAAAGCACTTTCCTGCAATTATAGAGGAAAGAACATCTCACATCCGTCCCACCGGTGGATCACCGTGCCGGGTCAGAGCTGTGGACGTTAAGAGAGACTGACACAGGTGGATTTCTACCTATCAAGGGATCAGGGTGCAGTGAAGTCACATGCTGACCTACTGAAAGTTTCAAACTAACAACTCATTGTGTCAGAAATGGAGGCAGCGACGACTTTTTAGTGAAAGAGAAACACTCTTCCCTCCGTGCATATGCGCCTGTTGAGCAACTTTCATTGGAGTGAATGTATTGCCAACTTGGAACCCGGTATCGCGTTCTTGTAATACATCCATGGTGTGTAATTTGGATTATCTTTTTAGTTGAGAGTGTATTGGCAGTTTATCTTGGCTTTTTGTTGGGCAAAGAATATATTTCATCTCTGTATGATGCAGACAGAAGGTGAATTATTCAGTCAGTGCTGTGGGTTGTTCACAGCCTACACAACATCTCAATATGAGGACACCAGGGGTTTAGTATTGGACTTCCGTAAAGTTGAAGGACTCAGGAGAGAATGATCTCAAACTGAAGCAGCAGGCGCCGATATATCCTGATTTTTTTTTAGTTTGTAGTGCGAGTTTTAAGCTGTGTTCACACTATGAGCAACACAGCAACAGGCTACAAGTCATTTTCAATGGAAGCCGCTGACGTGAAGCTACAAACCAACGCCCGACACTTGTCGCTGCGTGACGCGCTACATATCAAAGTTGAGCTCTAACTTCTTTTAGCACTACAATGACGCGGTGAAGCGTCGACCAAAAGAGCTAGTTCCCAGCGCTATTTAATGACATAATACGTCATCAACAGCTTGAGCAACACTTCAACGGCAACTCGCCGACAGTGCAGCTGGCCACGCTGGCCATTTTGTTGCTTTTGTTGCTCATAGTGTGAAAGTAGCTTTAGTCCCTCCCACCTGAGGTGCGAGCAGAGGAGGCGAGGAAGAGACACGAGGAGAGAGGAGTCGAGGCAACATGCATTTTAACAAAATGAGACATTCATGCTTCGGAGCCGCCGTTTTAACGCAATGTCAATTATTGATCATCTGTCGGTTGTCACGCCTCTTTTATACGTCACGGGTGCTAAAAAGACAAAGGCAAAGGATACACCTGTACATCCTCGCTCATATCTCCAACGGCAAGCCTCCTCTCTCCTTGAGATGCATTTTAGGAATTGAGACGAGGAGACAAGGAGGCACAAAATAGAGAAATAAGAAGAGCCCGATGTGTTTCAGATAGCTCGTTAGCGGTTTGTAAGGAAGGTTATTCGGTTTAAGAGCCCAAACTGATGTAACCCTAATGACATGATCAGAGTTATAACTATAAAGAAGTGAACACCGTGACGTCAGCCATTGGTTGTGGACTGCTGTTTAGAAGCTTCGAGTTCAGCATTTTGGCCGTCGCCATCTAGGTTTTTGGCGAGTGACGCGAGAGGGTGGAGCTAAGTACAACCGAACACTGAATAAGACATTTTCAGGTGACCCAAAATGTTTTTGATCAACTTTCATGAGCTGTAAACACACTGTGAAAGGGTTAAAGTTGTAAGACGAAAACACGAACAACTCCCAGACCGGACAACGCCGTGGTAACGACCTGTCAATCACAAGGTAGCCCCGCCCTAAAGCATCCCCTGCTTTATGGTCTATTTGACTCTAAATGGGACCATCATTTACTAAATGAACATCATGCCCACTGCATGTGTGAGCAACACAAACAATCTCACAGGTTGTTTAAAATGTCACCTTTGTTTTAACTTTCAAACAGTAATATGTTTAATGGACAAACCTTAGAAAACATCAACGGTTTGTAAAATGGCGTGGCTTGGTAAAAGAGTCCAGAGGGATGATAGTAAATGTTTTGGTGTAGCCAGAGGACCTCTGAGTGTCCGTTCAGCAGCATTATGCTTGATGCCATACATCATCCTCAGTGCCTCTCTGTTTGTCTGCTCCCTCCCCTCCGCCGCTGTAGCTGAACTCTGGCCGCTGCGATGCATCACGGCCGCTGTTTGATCAGCGGGGGGGCTGCGGGCCGAGGTTAGCCCGGGCTCAGACCCGGTCCTCTCAGTCTCTGAACTCTGAGAACATCAGGGCGTTTAAGACAGTGATGAAGCCTTCCCTCTGGTGGATTGGGTCACATTGGCGTGTCTGTCACTTAGCCCGGCTGACTCTCCCTCTCTGTCTGCCTGTCAGGATGGCAGATGACAGCGGGGGGCCACCGGGGGACCGCCGGCTCCCGGTGAAGCACCATTTGCTGCCCTCCGCGGAGAATCACCCCCCCCCCACCGCCACCGCCAGCACCAGCTGTATTTCAAGACCGTCGCACTGCTGTCACGGCAAAGACTCCGGCAACAAGGCGAGGACTCTCCCATAAAACATCAAAAGCGTCCGCTGCAATGAAAACACAAGCGAGGGGGGCCTTGTCAATCTTTACAGCCCCACTTCTAAGTGACTGTAGCCTACCGCCGCCGCCGCCGCCGCCGCCACGCACAGCTTCCACGCCATTCATTCATTTTTCATGCTGCGCGGTCGGTGATCCAAAATGTGCCATCTATTCTGCAGCTGACACGTCCAAACGTCTGAGTTACCGTATAATGCCGCGCATAACGGAGCTGTCTGTGAAAAGTTTTATGATATGGAAATATGCTAAGAGCCTCTGTGATGAATAGACGTTATGGGGCCAGAAATAACGCTAACGCAAGCTGAGCGACGGCTTTGTTGTTGGACATTCAAAGCCTTTCTGACATGACACTAATGTCTGAGTGACACGCTCTCATACTGCCGTACACAGAATACATCTTTAATAGCTGAGACAAACATTAGAAACCCATTTCACTCTTTGACATTGTGACCAAGTGTCTCTAAAAAGACTTACTGTAAGGATAACATTCCCTAGTTTACAACATTGAATCATTAAAGTGGTTAAATATTGTTTGTAAGGTTTAGCAACAGTTTATGTTTAAGTGTGCATGCATGGGAGTGTTTACAGAAACCAGTACAGGTGTGATACTAAGTACAGTCAAATGGTTCAGTGTGAAACAGCAAACTTATTTCATATCTAAATTGAACAGAGATATTTTAAGTAAAAGTAGGAATACTACAGTGTAGAAATACTCTGTTACAAGTAAAAGTCTTGCATAAGTAAAGGTACAAAAGTATCATCATCAAAATATAGTTAATGTACCAAAAGTACAAGTATTCATTATACAGAATGGCCAATTTCAGAATATTATATTATATTATATTATATTATATTATATTATATTATATTATATTATATTATATTATATCATTGGATTATAATAATAATTGATGCATTAATGTGTTCATCACTTTAATGTTGCAGCTGGTAAAGGCGGAGCTAATTTTAATTTATTTATATACTGCTGGGTATCTTAACCTATTTAACCTATAATAATACATCATAATTCATTAGTTGATTTTATTATTATTTATATTTTGTATTATTACACTAAATCTGCAAAGTAACTAAAGCTGTCAGATAAATGTAGTGGAGTAAAAACTACAATATATGCCTCTGAGATGTAGTGGAGTAGAAATATAAAGTAGCATAAAATGGAAATTAAAGATGATCCTACTTGCCTAAAAGTAACCAGAAAGTAACCATATTCTCTTGTCTTCCCATGTTTTACAGTGTGGTGTGTCTTCATCCCGCCGATAGGGGCTCCAGATCAGAAGAGAAAGGCTCATGTGGTTGTTTCAGACTTCACTTCAACGAGGACTTGTTGATGTCGTGAGTATAAAGACCTTCACATACACACACATATTTAAACAGGATGTTAGGTTGGCATGTAACACTGTGAGGGATCCATGTAAAGGGAAAACAGAAATAGCTGGTGGGTCTGTTGGTTGGCGTTCTTTTGCAGAAAGAGGTCGAAGAGGTGACATTGTTCCAGGATGTTAAAGTCTCCATATGAAGGAGTCTTTAAACATCAACACTGACCCTAAAACAGCCGTGTAAAGAGCTGAGGACCTTAAACATCCTCTTTAAGCTAGAATATCTCCACTGTGAAGGTCTACAAGTCAACCTGGTTCTCACAGAGATAGAGGTACAAGAACACACCTCCCCCCCCACCCCCACAGAGATGAATCCTGTATGCATTATGTCCAGACTGACACGTAAAGAGGCCCTAGATTAACTGCTCCCCCCCTCCAGACTTTTTATCCCCTCCGTTCCAGGGGCCACGCTCATTTACATAAACAGATAATCCTTGATAAAAATTTCCATTAGACAAAGGTGAAATGGATCAATTTCTGCTGCCAAGATAAATCTCACGTTTTACACCGACAGGGTCATTACACAAGCCACATTTCAGGAATAATGTATTTAAAAAGTCCGCCGATAGCGGCCATTTCCCGCTTTCCAATTACCTTAAAGAAAAGCTTATTCTGTGGACAATAAAGCACATTACGGCACAATATGATACAGTCCATAAAGATCAGCGTGTTTGATGAGAGGTTAGCGAAAGCTCAGCATATTTCGGAGGGGATGTCACAACCCCGTGGTTATCGCTGACACCTCGCTGTGCTCGCCATGCAAATGTCCTATTACGCCCAGTCCAAATAGATTAAGAGGCCTGTTCAGAAATAAACAGTTTTTTCCTGTTTTTTTTCTCCTCTTCTCTCTGTGCGGTGAAGAGAGGAAGATGGGAGGGGAAGACGATGGGTGGGTCGGGTTGAGGAGGGGGTGAGGTGGATTGACAGGACAGCGAGGTGATGCCAGCGGTCCGGGGCAGGGAGACAACGGAAAAACTCATTAGTTTGCTTCCACCCCAATTCGCCGCTCTGCATTTGACCTTGAGACATCCACTCCCCTCCGTGCCCTGCCCACCCGCCACTCCGCCCCCCCGGCTCCTGGTTTAGGTGAATTACACTGCAGGATTTGGATGGGCAGGGAGTCAGACTGAGGGTGAATGAGGCTTCCTCCATAACGCAGACACAAAAATCAACTGGTTTCAAGAGTCTTCCAGAAATGATTGTCTTCATCTTCCAGTCTGGTCTCCTACAAATGACGTATTTCTCTCAGATTACGTTTGTTTTTGACGCATCACAAATACGTCTCTAATCATAGTCCGCAAAAGTACTTAAATAATTTAACAAATTAACAAATTTTGTCCAAACCATGATGTTTTACTAACTATTGTTGTACTATTTTGGCCTTTGCTGCTTCGATTTTTACTTTTTTTTAATCTCTTGTGAGATGTGTACTCAAGTGTAATTTTGATTGCAGGACATTTTAAAGTCAGGGTTGACAATGTTATCCAGTATCCACTATCTGTTATATTGGTTAAAATGGTCTTTACCCCCCGACAGCGATCCATTACTGATGAGCTCTGAAATAGGACCGGAAAAGAGGCGTCATCTGTAGCTGCTGTAATCCTGTAAAAACATCTACCAATCACTGCCTCGCAGTCCGCTTGGAAGGAACCAATCAGATGCCTCCCTGCTCGTTCTCTACCCTTGGCGTGCATCAGCCTGAACTCAAAGCGCGTCGTCGCCGCATGTTTCCTGGAGAATGGAAGAGTTCACACAGCCCTACAGTAGCACTGCCGCGGTTACTTGTCATGAGGTAGCGTTGTTGAGTTGAGGTCCTCTCTCCGCTCTGTGTCTGTGAAGTAGTTACGATGCGGCGGTGCTCGTGCATGTGTGTTCATGTGTGTGGGGGGGGGTTTAGACGGAGCTCCTGAGGCTAAGCTACTTTCAAATGATGCTAGCTTTCCAACATCGTCGACCCTATCTTTAATGTACCATGTTTACACCGTGGTATATTTACTTCTTCATACGGGATTTAAAAACATTTCCTTCACTGCTTTTTTTTCTCTCTAATCTTTGAGAACAACAAAAAACTATGTGAAGCATATGTTTAATCTCTGACCTGCATTACATAATGGTAATACAAATGCCATAAACATACATACGTAGGTACAAAACTACCAAACGCACTAAATTACACATAAACTGCTGCAAATAAGGTGGCATGTTGTGGTCGTGTGTCTCCCGCTTTGGACGTTGAACGGCTGTGTCCATCTCGTCGTGGCGAGGATGAACTGATTTGTCGTGTTATCCCTGACAATGTCATATACGCTTGTATTTTAACTACTGTATTTACATTTTTTCAATAAACTAAACTAAAACTAAACTTTAAATAATACTTCACCCACATAATGACCATTTGTATATATCAGTTACTCACCCTGTGTTATCTTGAATTCTTGAAGAAAACGTTGTTTTTCTCTCATGCCTGCACGGTGAACGGAGAATACAAAAAATCAGAGAAAAGTGCAGTATAATCTAGATCTCATTCATCCAATCGTATTATCACTACTTCCCAAACACATGCACCTTCACTAAAACCTTACTATTTAAAAAGAAAAACTGTCGTGGCCATTTTCAAAGGGGTCTTTTGACCTCTGACCTCCTGTTTGCCATGTTACGATTTGAGCATATTGTTTTATGCTAAATGCAGTACCTGTGAGGGTTTCTGGACAATATCTGTCATTGTTTTGTGTTGTTAGTTGATTTACAATAATAAATATATACATACATTTGCATAAAGCAGCATATTTGTCCGCTCCAATGTTGATAAGAGTATTAAATACTTGACAAATCTCCCTTTAAGGTACATTTAGAACAGATAAAAAATGTGTGATTAATTGTGGTTAGATATTTGAATTGATTGACAGCCCTAATTTTGTTACTTCAAGTACACTTTTCTGTTAATACGTCCTTATATACCATACAGTAATGGAGTAACTTTACATTGTCATATTCATTTTAGAGAAATAGGATTGAGTTAGAAACAAAAGAAAGAAGTGTCGGTACATCTGTTGTTCATCTGGACTTTTTGCCATCACTGTCAGTTGATGTTATTTACTGATAGTTTACATCCATACAAGTCCGATATGAGCATGAATTAGGAAGTGATCACGGGTGTATTTGGTACGAGCGCAGCCTGAAACAGATCCAACATGACCTCTCCTGCGGTGACAGGTTGAGGGCTAACCTCCCCCCACTATCTCTCTTCCTCTCCATTATAGAGACACAACAGCCCTTCTGCTGTGAACAAAGTGTCTCTCTTTTGTCCTCGCTGGCTGGGAACCCAAAAACCTCCCTTCCTCTCCGCCTCCGACCTGAGGACGCATCCTCAACTCCTGAGCTATTTCATTCTGCATTAATCCTAGCTGTAATTTCTCCCTGCGTGGCAGCATGTGCTGTAGACTCACAGGGTCGACATGCCTGCAGAGATGAGAGAGGAAACAAAAGAAATCAGCTGCAGAGATCTTCTCTGTCCCACCATCCACCATCCACCCCCCCCGCCCCTCTCTACTAACGCCAGGAGACATGAAACCCATTATCTTGATGGGATCAGGCAGCATCCATCTTAATACTGGATTGCATATGATGACAATGATGATCCTCAGAGCAACATGCCACCAGCTAGAGAGCTTCCTGGCGGCAGGTTTGGAGACAATCCCAGGAGGAAAAATCTTTTTTTTTTTAAAAACGCCACTTACAAAAAGGCTTGTATCTCAATCTGGTTTAATCCAACTGTGAATTATTTATCAGACGAGATCTGTCTGCTAGTCTGTCCGTCCACGCATCCATTTTTCATCGTCCACGGCGTCCCAATCCTGTCGTTTTCCTTAATCATAACTTCAATTATTGCCCTGATCTAATGCACTAACTTTTAATAAATCATACCAGTTGAAACAGCCCCCCAATTGGTGCGTTATTTATTATTGGCCTGATGCAGGAGCCAGGTTTTGGGGGGTCTCGTATAGCTGACTCTAATGCAGGGAGTTGATGTCTCTATGGAGGACGCAGACAGAGATACCAGAGCGCCACCTGCTGCCTTTAGAGGGAAGTAGAGGCCTCATTTTCCTCTCAGTGTCTCCTCTGATTCATTGCTCTGCAGCTGTGAGTCTTTTGTTGCTGCCGCCACACAGTGAAACAGCAAGTAACTGGCTTTAGTCTGTGATTTACTGTACGTCACCTAGCTGCTCATTCACACATTTATTCTTGCTTTGGGTGCTTTATTTTATTTGCTTTTAAATGCACAGAATAAGTCAAAATATAAACACTAAATATGGGGTGTGCATGTGGCCCTAGATGTTTAGGATGTATTTGCAAAATCTCCTGTTTGAGTCTTTTCTCTCTCTTTCTTTTAATGTCAAAAAATGCATCAAGAAAACACAAAATAGCTTATAAAACTGTATTTAATTTTTTTAAATGTAATTATTCATGCTATAAAATACAATGTTGACTTGTTCTTCTCAGTGTTGACTGATAAAAATAAAAAGATTATTTAGATTTTTTAATTAAATAAATAAAGAACTTTATTGTCATTATGTCAGCATACCGAAATTGTAGTTGCGTCAACCTCAAATGGTGCATTGTATTAAAAGACTTTACATGAATGCATGATGAGATAAAAGATTAGTAATAAAATATAAGCAATATGAGAGTAATACAATCATTTGTGCATGTTTTTTATTCACATCTTTTATTTAACGCCTCCACAAACTAACTGAAAAATTACAAAAACAAATGACAAATAATTTTTTAACATATTTGCAAAATTATTAATGCATGCTCACATTTTCTTTTAAATTTCTAAATATTTTAATTATTTATTATATTGTATATCTGTTGAGTTGAATAATTTGATCAAATGTGCATAATTCTGTAGAAATATTAATTCTAATGATGATAATATTTATGGTGATATCCTCCGTGGCCACATACTGTACAGTCGGTGTCTCGTCCTCACTGACAGACAGTTTAATGTTGTTTTATGTGAAGCAGCTCGTGTTCGGTGGGTGGCCTTCTGCTGCTCTGCTGTCGTGTTGACGTCCCCAGCAGCAGGCGCAGAGTGACCTCCACAGGACGCAAACCGAACTGCAGCCGGACGTCAGTCATGGAGAGGCTCTGAATGAGAGCTTCTCTCTTTACTTTGAGGAGATCCATCAGTATCATTTTAATTCTGAGTCAGATTTACGCAGCAATTACTGTCCACAAGTTTGATCCATTTCACTGAAGAGGCTGCACACTCAGAAAGTTTGATCCTCATCAGTAATATCTAAATTAATTCTCTCAACATCCGACTACTGATGAACAAGAGACATCACAAATTACTGCAGCAGTTTCTAATGAACTGCTTTTAAACATTGCAGCACAGAGCTGGTTTGATACTGACGCATGTAGTGATGTGGTGACACAGAATATAAAACATTTCTGAGACTGACTGTCTCTCAAATTAATGAAATTAAGTCTTGTAGCATCTCTGAGGCTCTAAAACGGGTATGAATTTAGAATTATATGCAGCTAGGGCACCTGGGTTAGCTCAGTTGGTAGAGCGGGCGTCCATGTATTAAGGCTTGGTCCTGACCGCGGCGGCCCGGGTTCGAATCCGGCCTGTGGCCCTTTCCGCATCCACTCTCTCTCTCCCCCCTTTCAAGACTCTATCCACTGTCCTGTCATAAAAATGGAAAAATGCCCCCAAAAAAAAATTATATGCAGCTAATCTTCTACATTTGTGCAGAAATGTGCTTATTATTGCACAAAGTAGGATTTAAAAAATAACATACTCTCCAGGTCGTAGCCATGATTTTTAGAAACACTGAGTTCATGAGTCCAAATTCTGACAAAACATCCCCAGAGTCAAAAACACCTGCAAAATCTTCTGACAATATATATATATTTTTTTCATATTTCATCTATTAATGTACTTTCTTTTTAGTCCGTCATCAAAAATCACTGCAGTGAATTTACCTGAAAAAGTTTGTGATTTGTTATACAGGTGGTTTTTATTTAGTAAATAGACATTATAAGTACATGCCATAAGACACTGGCTCCCAACCTGCGGGTCCCGACCCCCACTGGGGGTCACCAAAGCTTCACAGGGGTCACGAAGCCTTCTTGATTTTAAGCGGTGTAAGACAACTTTTTAAAAACAAAGATACAGTACAGTTGGCCTATATCTCAGCATTTTATTAATTTCTGTGACGAACACTAAATGAAATTGTCATTTTATTTTTTTTGAAGTGTGGATTATGGTGAATGGTGAAGACCTGAACACAAGTTATATTCACCGAGCCGTCCCTCTCTGCTGGATAACATCGTCCTACAGTAGAAAAGTTAAAACAACAAAACAGCTGATAGAGCAACGCCCAAGCGTCAGGGAGAAGAAAACACTGAGTTTGTAAAAAAAAAAAAAAGCCTGTTAAGTATGTATAAATGTTAAAATAAAAAATAACAGGAAAACTCATCTCTGATACTCACAGGAAATAATCTGCTAAAAACTCATCCAAATGGCTCGTTTTACACAAACTTCCTGCAGTTATTGCGTTCACCATTTGGGTTGATTGTACAGTTTATCAGTTGTTCTCTACTGTTATTGTTATGCATTGAATATAATATGAAATATCTATAAAATATGTCATGTGGTGACGGGTCGTCAGTTTACTCAATGAGTCTCTTAAGGAGAAAGGCTGGTAACCACTGCAATAGAGGAAGAAAGCTGTAGATTTATTTTAATTTAACCTTTATTTAAACTGACAAAACAATACTAAAGTTGACAAAAATACTAAAAAGAGCTAATTTGGCAAACATTTGGACAGAGTTAACAGTGTCTTTAATTGAATGTCCTTCTGCAGAATATTTAAAGTCGTAACAAGTGGAGCAGAATACATGAAAACTTTCTATCCCATCTCTGTCTGACCATCAGAGAAAGACGACAAATATACATTATGTGATCTAAAAGAAACGTCTGCAAAAACTCAAACAAGAATCCAAACAGTTTTCCACATCGTGTCAGAAAGCTGCTCCTGCCACCGACAGCACTTAATGTCAGATGTACATATTTGAGCTGCAGGATTATGTTGCCCCAACCTGAAACAAGTTGTGAGTTGTTGTAAAAGGTGGAGAGATAGATGAGTACAAGTAACAATCACAAACACAAAAAGCATTTTTGGTTTTGAAAAATACACAATTACATCGTTTTTTAATCTAAATCTTCTTTGGAAAACTCATCAGCGTCCCATGTAACTCTGCAGAAAGAGGATAACTGCAACAGCGCATATGCAGCTCTAATGTACAGTCAGTTGTATATTAAAGGGTTTATTCGTGGTATTGTTCTGAAAACAAAGTACACTGCGTACATACTCTTTGTGTCAAAAAGCTTTTGTCTGTGTGATGAGGATGAGCTTACAATTTCTGATCCATTAAGGATTACCGGGAAGTTTCGTCCAGCTGCAAAAAAGTGCAACACGTTGCAGCAGTTGTTGCCGTTCGGACGCATTAATCTCATTCCCAGCAGCAGCTAAGTGTCCTAAAACAACCAGCACCCTGCCCTCCTCTTTAATCCCTCCACCGTTGTCAAAATTGTTTTCGCTTTTCTTTGGCAGGAATTACAAGATAGGCAACCAGATGTATCTTCTAAGACTGAAAAAAAAAGTAAAAGGAAGCCGGCAGATTAAGACTAATGCCTTTCAATATTGTTATACAGATGAAACTTTCAACAAAAAAAAGAAAAAGTACAAGGAGACTAAGCAACATTTCATTCCCAGAAAGAGCTCAGTGGCCCAGATGCTCCGAGGATAGATTCAGACATTAGTGCTGGAACATTTGTTGATGCAACATTTCAGTTTTTTCCCCCCCCAGTTTGTGATGTACTGCTCTACATATGGCCTGCAAGCTGAAAAATAGTTTGTTTTTGGATGATATTTCTTGCCTAATAGCAGCTTGGTTTATATTTTATCCGATGATTAGTTGATTATTTATGTGGACGACACACATTAATCAACATGAATGAATGTTTCAAACAGGAACTGTCAAAAAGATGCGATTAGTCAGGCTCCAACATGATTGGACGAACACATGACTAGCCGGAGCTGTTATTGGTATAGATGTCCATTTTTCTAAGTGGAAAAACCGTAGACTGTATATAAAGATGGACGACGTGTCTCCACTTCCTCCCACTTTACCCATATCCCGGCGTCGCATTTTGAGATTTGGACATAATTTGGAGCCAGAGCGCTGTAGTGATCTCGCTGTGAAGCCTTGTGAGTACGTAAAGGGATAGTTTGGATGTTTTGAAGTGGGGTTGTATGAGCTACTTCTCCATAGTCAGTGTATTACTACGGTAGATGGAGTTTGGAGAGTACCAGCACGGGAGCAAAGTAATGTACAGCTGTGGACGGGGGCAGCAGCTAAACGGATTTTAGACACCTAAAAAAATCAATATCAGTTTAAGTGTACGCTATATTTAGAACATTTTCACCGCTTTACCTCGCCGTGAGACAGTCCTTTCCGACAGGTAACTGAATCCATTATCTGTGCTCTAAAAGTATTTTTCTTTTCAACCAAATATAGCTCAGTTTTAAGCTAGTCTAGACTGTCAAATGTTATATTTAGTGTCCCTAGGGCTGTCAAAGTTAATGCGATAATAATAACGCGTTAACGCAACTTGTGATTTTTAGGTTGTAGCGGCTCAGTTTTAAAGCTAGAGTGAAGATACTGGTATCACATGAAACTAAAAATCCTAAAGAATATATTGGTACAAACCATTTTCAAAAGGGTCCCTTGACCTCTGACCTCAAGATATGTCGAGATGTCTTATGATTTGAGCATATATTTTTTATGCTAAATGCAGTACCTGTGAGGGTTTCTGGACAATATTAGTCATTGTTTTGTGTTAATTGATTTCCAATAATAAATATATACATACATTTGCATAAAGCAGCATATTTGCCCACTCCCATGTTGATAAGAGGATTAAATACTTGACAAATCTCCCTTTAAGGTGTATTTTGAACAGATAACCCAAAACAGCACACGTCACTCCCAGTTACCGCTCATATAATATTCAACTCCCGCGTACCTGAACTCCCTCATCCAGGTCTACGCTCCCTCCCGCCCACTACGCTCTGCCAGTGAAAGGCGCCTGTTTCTCCCATCACAACAGGGCCCTAAGACGCTAGCTAGACTCTTCTCCTCTGTCGTCCCCCGGTGGTGGAGTGAGTTACTGAACTCCACTCGATCCGGAGAGTCCCTTTCCACCTTTAAGAAAAAGCTAAAGACCCAACAGCTCTTTGATGAACACCTCCGCACCTAATGACATTGATGCTATTGATTGATGTCATTGATGACGTTGTTGATGATGATGATGATGAGAAAAGAAATGCTTCTATCCACCCTGCACTGCCTGTTGGCACCTGTGTCCGATCAGACTTGAAGCTGTTGTTGGAACGTCCTCACGTTGTTCTCTGCTATCTAGATCACTGCTTGTGTTGTACGAATTCTCCAATGTACGTTGCTTTGGATAAAAGCGTCTGCAAAATGAAATTGTAGATAAAAAATGTGTGATTAATTTGCGATTGATTGATTGAGATTCCATATTTGAATCGACTGACAGCCCTGAGTGTCACCAATCTGTAGCAGAGATGAACCAGATCTTTTATGATTTTTTGGATTCCTCATGAAAAGCCTCTTTTTGTGATGGCGTCTCTCTCAGGTTGGTTCTTTTCAGGAACATGTGAACAGAGTATTTTCACACTGTCTCCCTCTGTGGCAGTCTGACTTCACCCCCCCCCCGCTCTGTGGGAAGAGCAAAGAGCTGTCCCCGACACTTTGTGTCAAGGCCTGAAGCACGGTCGGCCAGAGACATCCAGACGTCCTGGATGTGAAGAGGAGAGGATGGGAGAGGAAGAGAAACTCTGTGTGACACAGAGGGGGGAGGAAGAGGAGGAGGAGGAGGAGGAGGGGGAAGGCGAGGCCGCATCAGACGACTGCCGAGCTGCATCCAAGTGTCAGGGTCCCAAAATAGTGGCGAGCGACGACCAGACTGAAGACACCAAACAAACAACAGCTCTCAGATCAAGTAAACATCGGCTAACACACAAGACACGACAAACTGTGAAGCCTCCCTCTGTCTTCCGGTCTCGTTAATCAGAGCCGGGGAGAAAGCAATCGGAGGGGACACCCGTCCTATTAGAGGAGGCTGCCGCCGTCTCTTCCCCTCCTCTGACCGGGGTCCTCGCAAACACTTTGCCTCCGAAACAACGTTGACAAGCTCCCTCTGTGCGGTGCTGTGTGGACACAGAGGACAGAGCCTCGTCTCCAGCAGATGTCTCGTGGCGCCGACTATAAATAAAGCCAATGAGACCAGCCGGCCGCTGACGAGCACAAGCCGCCGCGAGGCCGTGTTAGCTTTGCAAAGGGCCTGTCTAGTCTTGGCACGGCAGGCGGGCTAACATTTGGCGGGCCCTGCGTCGAAGCCTGTGAGCTTTGTGTTTAGGGTTTGGGAGGAAAATAAAGATTGTAGCCTCTAGATTTGAGGTTTGATCAAAAGTTGCTTTCCGTGTCGGAGCAGGTGGGAGAGGAAATGATGGAAGCTGAGGTGCACAACTCGCCTGAGGAAACACAAACAGTGGAAAACATGTCATGCATTGTTAATTTCTCCTCTGTGCAGTAACATATAGTACATTTAACACGTGTTTAAAGCCCCCCTCCAGACAGTTTTTCTTTCCCAAACAGAGAATGGGGGGTGTGGTTAATAGTCAGACGTAATTCATTACCATGGCAACCAGATTGCATCGTTTTTCAACCCAGTTTAGATGAATTTACTGTTTTCTGTTTGAAATGCAGTTTCGGGACATTTTGGAGGAAAATATGCTCCAATCATAACATGGCAAACTGCAGCCCAACAGGCAACAACAGCTGTCAGTGTGTCAGTGAGCTGACTTGACTATGACTTTTCATTCACATATTTTGAGGTCAGAGGTCAAGGGAGCCCTTTTGAAAATGGCCATGACAGGTTTTCCTCGCCAAAATTTTGCGTAAGTCCTTTGCAACAAGCTAGTATTCACTCTATAGCTTTAAAACTCTACAACGCCGCAACCTAAAAATCACAAGTTGCGTTAATGCGTTAAAGAAATTAATGGCGTTTGGGGCAAACTAATGGACTTTATGGCATATGAGATGTATTTCTCTCCATCAGCTAAAATGTATGACATCATAAAGCTTGAATTATGTAAACAGAAATGTCCACTAACAGTTAATTTGTCCGTTTGTACATGGTAAAGTTTATCAGCCTATTTTATCTGTAGTTTGGGATTTATCCTATAATTATTAATACTGTCAATGTGTACTTTATTTATTATAATATTTATATACATATATATATATATATAATAATTATTATATATATATTTATATAATTATTATATATAAACATATTATTATTATTATTATTATTAATAAAAAATATTTTTTTTTAATATAATAAATATTATACATATTATATATTTGTTATAATAATAATAATATTTATTATTATTTTATAACAAAATATTTATTATTATTATTATATAATATTTATTATTATTTATTATAAAACATAAATGAACATCTAATGTATTTAACGTAACGTAATGTGCCATTAAATGTGGTGCAACAGTCAGAGAGGAGTGCACTAGTGTAGCCTTGTGTTTCATTGATGACCCTGACAATCCCAAAGGACATTGTCGGCCCGGGGGCCTGTCTGTCTCTATTTAAACCACTCTAACAGCGCCTTGTTTGGAGAGGAGAGACTTCCACTTGCCAAGACAGTGTAGGCACTCTCAATTAAGATGTAATGCTGCACCGTTTTACTGCACATTTCATTGTAGGACGCGCCCGCAGTTGGCGCTTTATGAAGGAAAATATCGGCCGTAACATGGAACACTTGCAGCGTCTCTTATCATGTGATATTTCAGCGCTGATAAAATGGCCAATACACAAATCACCTCCTCCTGCTTTTTATAAGAAACATTCAGAGTATAAGTAGGAACACTTTAATTTCATGTTCCATTACACGCCGTCTAAGCGCACAATTACACCGAGGCACATTTCTCTGCGTTAAGTCTGACAGAAAAATCAAAGACAAAGATTGAAGATTTAAAAAAAAAAAAAAAAAGGGGCCGACGACAGATTGTCACAGTGAATCAGTGAGGAGTCAGGAAGAAGGTGCAGGGCGGGAGACGGGGAGGCGTCTTTATGAAAAACCTCAGTCAGAGTCCACAGTGCATCATGTGAGAGGTGTGTCCTCTATCCTGAATGTACCAGGGTCTGGTTGGATGGATGTAATCCACTCAGTATCCAGAAGGAAACACCCAAACAAACTCTCATATGAACCCTTTCTGACCTTTCTAAAAACTAATAGAGGACGTACTGATTGTACGTGATTTTGGTGCAGTCGGATGTTTGCACAGTATGCATTTTCCTTGTAGTCAAAACTACATTAAAAACAAAATGTATCTCAATGGTTAAACCCTAAATAATGGGCGACCTGCACGACTGAATGTTGAAGCCAATGTGAAAGCACGGCAAGCTGCACTTCCTCTAATGGCCACTAGATGGTGCCTTCAAGAGAACTTCATTTAAGTCAATGAAAAAAACCTTCAACTTATCTCTTTATAGGAAAAGGTCAACATTTTGGGAAATACACGTATTCTCTTTCTTGAAAGTTCGATGAGAAGATCAACCCTCACTGTGTGTCACGACTGTAGCAGGAGCCAGGAGGCTATTAGCTTAACATAAAGACTGGAAGCAGGGGGAAACAGCTAGCCTAGCTCTGTCCCAAGTTAAGAAATACACCAATATCTAAAGATTACAGATGTTGTGTGTCATCTTATTTTATGTCATTTTAAACCAGTTATTTTGTACATATTTTTTGTAGTATTTTTTATATTTTTATTGATTTTTTTAATTATTTTTCCTGACTTTTGCAGTACAGACTTTTTTGTATGCACCAAACACCAAGGCAAATTCCTTGTATGTGAAAGCCTACTTGGCAATAAACCTGATTCTGATTCTTAACAGAACCCATCATTAGAGGTGCTGGTACTGTTGTAGTCAGTTTTAAAGCTTTTAAACCAGAAAATCTAATGAATCCATCGGTACCAACAATGTCATACCAGCTTGTCATGAAGGAAGTTAAATAACGCTCCAAACTTACGCTAAATTTTGGCAAGGAAAAACTGTCATGACCATTTTCAAAGGGGTCCCTTGACCTCTGACCTTCAGATATGTGAATGTAAATGGGTTCTATGGGTACCCACGAGTCTCCCCTTTACAGACATGCCCACTTTATGATGATCACATGCAGTTTGGGGCAAGTCATAGTCAAGTCAGCACACTGACACACTGACAGCTGTTGTTGCCTGTTGGGCTGCAGTTTACCATGTTATGATTTGAGCATATTGTTTTATGCTAAATGCAGTACCTGTGAGGGTTTCTGGATCAATATCTGTCATTGTTTTGTGTTGTTCATTGATTTGCAGTAATAAATATATACATATATTTGCATTAAGCAGCATATTTGTCCACTCCCATGTTGATAAGAGTATTAAATACTTGTGTAAAAATGTGTGATTAATTTGAGATTAATCGTAATAAATATTTTATCGATTGACAGCCCTATTATTTACTTGATTAACAGGAGACTCAGCCTATCTAAGACAATCTTGATGGTTGCTGCTTCCTTGTTTCATTAGCTGAAAAGATGGCAGCATGAAGAAACTCAAGGCTTCAAAACATCTATTTAGAAATGTTATTATTTAGTTTCTGTATTACCAGGACAAAGAAAGTAGAAGGAAAAGACATATTGTACATCTCCCTCTATGTGTTGCCTCATTTGTATTAAACACTGCCAACAGTAATCCTACAAAATCAATTAATAACTGAGCAGCGACTGCCACAGCCGGAGATTCGTGTTGTTTGCCCTTGCACGCACGAGTTACTATCTTAACTTGGCAGCTGACACTTTGCCAGAGTGGATGTGCTGAGAGGTGTATTAGAAGTGATAATGAAGAACACACTTCCAGTTGAGAATGAGGCAATTAAAGAGGGGTGTAAACAGCAGAGGGAGGACTGAGTGTGACTTCCCTCCTGGGGGAATCCTCCCAACATCTCTCACACCTGAGAGGTTCTGCGGAGAGCGCTCGCTCTGACGAGGATGCTTGATGACAGTTAGCGACAGGAGGATGTAACACAGTCGTACAGTGCAGTGGGATGACAGCCAGGAGACGGAGAGCAGCACTCAGCGGCACACATTTAAAGAGCAACTTGCAGGTTGAAAACATTAATGCAGGATTTAATATCTTTTACAAGACATAAGGGCAAAATTAAGCGGGAAAATAGACGTTTTGAGCAATGCTCTTAAAAACATGTCGTCATACGCGTTATATTACGTAACATAAGGGAGTCGACTCTGACTCTGACTCAGTGAGCTACCTCCGATTCTGAAAAGTGAAGCCAACGCTGAAGTGTCTTAAACTTGCATTCTTTTTAACAGCCAGCAGGAGGCGACTCCTCTGGTTGCAAAAAGAAGTCTGATCGTATAGAAGTCTATGAGAAAATGAGCCTACTTCTCACTTGATTTATTACCTCAGTAAACATTGTAAACATGAATTTATGGTCTCAATAGCTAGTTTCAAGTCTTCTTCAATACAGCATGATGTTCATTTAGTAAATTATGGTCCCATTTAGAGTCAAATAGACCATAAAGCAGGGGATGCTTTTTTTTTTGCTACCACGGCGTTGTCCGGTCTGGGAGTTGTCACTTCTGGTTGCAAATAACCAACCTTTCTTTTTTTTCTTTTTCTTTCTTAAATTTTCATCACAAACAAAAAAAGTAACATCTACAGACAGACTCACAAACATACCAACCCCACATACAGAAAACAAGCATACAATTAAATTAAAATATATTATATATATACATAATAATAATAATAATAATAATAATAATAACAATAATAATAATAATGAAAAATAAAAAATAATGAAAAATAATAATAATAATAATAAAAATAAAAAAAGACAACCACCAGAAGAAAACTTCAAACTCTTCTCAGAATATTGCGAATATTGTCTTTTTGTCCTAAAAAAAGAACTATATGTAGGCTTAAAGGTGTGTGGCGTGGCAATGTAAGATCAATACCCAAATATAGTTCATTTTATTTTGCTGTATTGTTTTGTTGTGAAAATATTCAATAATAAATAGTAAAAATAATTAAAGTTCACTCTTAATCTTGGAAATTGTAGTTTGATAAGATTTTTCTTTTTTAACTTAGAAAGACACACTAGAGTCTTTTTTTTTGACACACTATACTATGACTTTTTTTGCATTGTTTTGACATACTATGCTTTGACTTTTTCCACATACTATACTTTGACTTTTTTTTCAACATACTATGTCATGACTTTTTTTTTATTTTTTCCCATATAGGCTACTATACTTAGACTTTTTTGTATTTTTTTCACATACTATACTTTTACTTTTTTTCCACATACGATGTCATGACTTTTTTGTATTTTTTTTTTCCATATAGGATACTATACTTTGACTTTTTTTTCAACATACTGTTCTATGACTTTTTTTGTATTTTTTTCCACATATTATACTTTGACTAGATTTTTTAACACACTAGCTTTTTTCAGCGCTTTCAATCGCATCTCATGGTCTTCATCAGCAGAGTTTGTTGTTGTTGTTGTTGTTGTTGTTGTTGTTGTTGTTGTTGTTGTTGTTGTTGTTGTTGTTGTGGAGCCCACAGACATTTATTATTATACATTACTGGTCTATAGTGGAGCCAGCTGTGTTTGGCTCTGTGATCTTTTTACTCAGGCAGTCCTCCGGGGGCTCAGCGGCGGGGTCCTTCACTGCTGATGACGTCACTGGTGATTTGGAAGATGTTGTAGGTGAAACTCTGTCAGACTGAAACTACCTTCTACTTTAGATTAATGATAACACATCTACACTAATGCGCAGTTCGTACTATAAGCCACAGAATGGAACAAACTGTACATACAGCAAACTGAAAGGTGAGCTCGTTGTTGATTTCTCGTCTCTGAACAGCCTCTAGTAGCTTTAGACTGTAAATCCGTTAGTTAATTAGCCGCTAGCTGCCAGACTGCGTTGAAAAATCACCTGTTTTAAAGTTTAACTCGGTTAACGACACTATTAATCACCACCTAATGCTTAACTTTAAATAGTTTCTACTTCATATGGTTCTTATGACTTATTCGGCTTATAATAACTTTTAAAACTAGCACGTTATGTGTGTTATAATCGGTGATACAATGCTCGATATGTGGCTACGTTGGTACAGAAAGACCAACCTAGGAGTAATTAAAGTTAATTAATAAGTGTGATGCTAATTGGATTAATGTTTTGAAGCCTGGGGCTTCTTAATAAAGACTCTTCTTGTGCCATGTTGTTGTGGGTGTGGATGTTTGCCAGCACGCAAGGCTAAATAATTGCCATGTTAGTGAAGGGAGTTTTGTTTTTCTCCATACAATCAGAGAGGATAAGATGGGGTAACATGAGATTACACGCAACACAAGTCTGAGGTTGCACCATTTAAACAGGAAATTAGTGTTAGCTCGGTGATTTTAGCTCATCTGGCTGCTTTCATACAGATAATATGGAGAGAATCAGCTTTCTGTTGTTAGTTTTTGTTATCCACTGGATTTCAGGTTGCAATAGTGTGTCCCTTGTATTTTAGCTCAACTAGACAGTGAAACATCTCTTACACCAAACAGAACACTATTTAGTTTAGTCAGCCATGCTATATGCTATATGTTAGACTTGTCTATAGTTTTTGCTTTGATTTTATTTATTCAATTTTTATTTTTTTTATTTATTTATTTGCACATATATAAAACTGCACAAAATCCAGTCAATGAAAAAAAAAAAAAAATTGTGTGAGGAGAGGTCAAGAAGCCACAGGATTATACAAAGGACCCCCAACCCAACCCCAGGAAGAAAAAAAACAATAACAAAAAAGGAAGAAAGATCTAAAGCAAGGGTGCCCAAACTTTTCCCTTGGAGGGCCAAAACTGGAACTCAATGGAGGGCCACGGGCCAAAATTAAACACTTATTTTGTTGTATTATTAAGATGCAAAATGTTACTGGGATCCCAAGTTCCCTTAATTGAATATGTTTTACATAGTTAGCCCCTTAAAACCCACCTGCTGAATACAATTGGGCTCATTTATGCAATTTATTCATTTCCAAGACTGTTTATGGACCCCATTATGTAGAAATATTAAAGTACACCATTTTTAGAATAGGCCAAAACGAGCCAAAACGGCATAGGATTATTGTGAAGTGGGCATGTCTGTAAAGGGGAGACTTTTCAGTCACATATCTTGAGTTCAGAGGTCAAGGGACACCTTGACAAATGGCCATGCCAGTTTTTCCCCACCAAAATTTAACCCAGCTTCAGATTGTTAGCCTCCTTCCTGACAAGCTAGTACGACATGATATGGTACTAATGGAGTCCTTAGGTTTTCTAGTTTCATATGATGCCACTATCTTCTAACCATAAACCCAAGCCTGGTACGGCCTCAAAAAGACAGTAAAGTCGGTTGGGTCTTTTAATAAAAAAAGAAGAATTTGCTAACATCTGGCGGGCCAAATCTAATCTGATGGGCCCCACTTTAAACAGCCCTGATCTAAACTAACATCATTTTAAAAATACAACAAAAGTTAAACAACAACAAGAAGTACACTAAATGTTAAGAAAAACCTAACCAAACAGTGGAAAACAATCCAATAAAAACAATGAAATACATACAAAAAACAGTACAGAAGAAAATAAAATATATCTAAACATATCAAAAGATAATTAGACATCATTAATTAAATGTGATGAAAATTTCCTTTTAAAATGTTCTAAGGTTATCCACTTGATTTCAGGATATCACTAAAGATGCAGCTTCAATACGTGTGAAAACAACTCTTACACCAGCCAGAATATAATTGAATTGATGCTATAATGTTTAGTAAGACTTGTATTATAAGATGCAGCTTTAATTGGATCTGATCTGACTATTTGTTTCTCAGCTTCAGGTCAGACTACAGCAGAGTCCTACGGCCCAGCCATGCCTCAGAAACCCCAGAAGAGCGCCCAGACGGCCCACTACATCGAGGTGGGAGGGTATCAGTACTGGCCCGTGCTGGTGCCCCGAGGTATCAGACTGTACACCTACGAACAGATCCCTGTGTTTCTGAGGGAGAACCCCTACATCACAGATGGATACAGAGCCTACCTGCCCTCCAGGCTGTGCATCAAAAGGTGAGAAGTGATGTTGAAATACTTAATTAGTCTTTAAATGAGAAGTTGTTTTGTCTTTACCACTTTTCATAGAAGTTAAAGTGCAGCGTCAACTCCAGAGGTTAGCTTAGGGATTTTTAGGCCACGGCTGTCGCTGGCACAGAGGCATTATGTTTTCGTGTTCTCCGTCTGTACGTACCATCCTTGTGAACGCAATATCTCAGGAATGCCTAGACAACACACAAACTCTCACTTGGACTCAAGGATGTTAGATTTTGGTGGTCAAAGGTCACTGTGACCTCACGTCCGTCCCATTCTTGTAAAAGCAATATCTCAGGAACGCTTGGAGGAAATTATATAACATCAGGTGAAAACATCCACCTGGACTCAAGGATGTAATGTTTATTATTTTATTTTTTTATCAGCATTTTTGTCTTCTCAGACTACACTAAAACTGCAAAACAGTGTATATATAATCATGCATTTCAACAACAGAAGAGGTGGATGATTCGTGTTCTCCATCTGTACGTAGATGTTTTAATTTAAATGCTGTGATCTGTGCGGTTGAGATTACTGATCTCAGTCTGTAGAGGAGAATGACATATTATTTTAATCTGAGTGACTGTTTTAACGTTCTCTCCTCCGTGCAGCCTCTTCATTCTGTCCAATGAGACGGTGAGTATCTGGAGCCATCTGTTGGGCTTCCTGCTCTTCTTCTTCGTCGGGGTGTACAACATGTCCTCGGTGCTGCCGGCCATCGGCGCCTCCAAAGAGGATTACGTCATCTACTCCATTGGACTCTTCTGCTTCCAGGTACAGGACTAGATTAGGATGTTGTCTTACATTTTGACTAGTTGATATTACAGTAAGGCTTTGCTGTGCTTAGGATTACAGCTGGCATCCACAATGTTTTTTTAGTTCATATAGTGTTAATTAATCCCTCTGTATGGTTGACTAAAAACACAAAAACCAGCACAGTAATCGTGCCTCTCCTTAGTCAGCTATTCTCAAATGATGATCATCTTGTCGGGTCAGATTTGTGCACTTAACGCTGCCAATTAAGTCTGCTTAATATAGAGACGAGAAAATGGCAGTGACTGAGCCAGACAGATGACATCATGTCGAAAGTTGAGCTTTTCCCTTTGGGGGACAGAAAAAAATAAATGACTCAATAAATAGATAAATAATTATCCCATTAAATGTACCAAAAATAATATAAAAAAATAAATGTAAGCATTAATTAATTGATAAATTGTGACATAAATTGATTATTTCTGTTTTAATTTGCTTCTTTATTTATTTACCTTTATTTAATTCCTTTATCTACTGTTTTATTTACTACTTTTAAAAAAAATGTTATAGTCGATCTATGCACTGAATGACAGCCCCCTCATTTACATAATGAGGCAGAAATGCATAGAGATCTGTTTAAAGAAAAGAATACAGAAATAAATAAGTTTGGAGAAATAAATGGGGGAAATAATGCATAAATAAAAAAAATGCATACATTTAAAAATGAATAAATACATAAAAAAAATAAACTGAAAATATATAAATGCAAAAATAAATAAACAAATTTAAGTTATTAAAAATAAATAAAAGTGAAAATTAAATAGAGTAGATTTAGGGGGAATTAAAAAAAATAATAATCAATTTGTCACATTTTATCAATTAATTAATACCTATATTTATTTTTTATATATTCTTTTTACATTTAATTGCAAAATTATGTATTAATCGAGTCATTTATTTATTAATTTATTTTAGATTTTGGCAGATTCCTTCCTCCATATTTCCCGGTGTTGCAGTGGATTTTTTAAATAAATTGCAGGAATCAACATAGTCATCTTTGATGTCATTAAACTCCACATTAAATACATCTCACATTACAAATTGTTTTATTTATTTTGTCATAGTTACAGATTTCAGGTTTAAGTGTAAATGTTTATCTAATAACAAAGCATGAACTTTAGACATGGTCACTTTTTTAGACCAAATTCTAGCTTTTTTTTTTTACTCAATTTAAAAAAATTAAAATAAAAAGGCTTAATTGCAAAATATATATTTCATGTCTTTTTAAAGTTCTGCCAGGTTTACCTAGGTGGCGCTGGTTTTATATATTATATTACAACAAGGTTTCTCCTTATGTTGAGCAATGTGGTGATTTCAAATTAGCCAAATATCCTGGAAACTGAATATGTGACAATTGCATGGTGTTACCTTAATCTGTGTGGTTACAGAAGGACATCAGACCTCATCCACATTATTGGCAGTTCTTCTCAACAAATGAAAAATAATCAGTCCAGCAGTTGGCTGAACGAGGCTTCGACAACCAGAGTCTTCAAGTCCAATTAAAAAAATATGGGTCTATTTAAAAAAAAAAAAAGAAGCAGAATATTGAGATGAAAACGGTCGGGAAGGGACACCTCTTGTTAAATCATAATATTTGTTATCTCGCGGTGGATATCACATTCTTTGCTGCTGTAATGCGTGACTCTCTTATTGTCTCACCATCCTCAGCTGTGTATGCTGTGTTCGGTGGGTTATCACCTGTTCTGTTGCCACCGCTCGGAGAAGGCCAGCCGCCGCTGGATGGCGCTGGACTACGCGGGGGTTTCCATCGGCATCCTGGGCTGCTACGTCCCCGGAGTCTTCTACACCTTCTACTGCAATAATGTAAGTTCACCTTCAGATGGCAGTTCACTTCTTTGATTTGTTGTCACTGATTTGTCTCCATATCTGTGTGCCAATTTGGGATTTTTATTTCTTTTATGTTGAAAGCTTATCAGAAAATTCACCAGCTATTTCACCCGTCATCGCATTAGACTAGATAAGATAGACTTGGAAACAAAATGAGCATCTACTATGCACAAAGGAAGCATGAAAAATAAGAATAAAAGGTACTAAAGAAGTTAACGAAAATGGCAATAAATTAAATACATAAAAAATCGCAATACATATCGAATCGCCACCCAAGTATCGTGACAATATCGAATCGGGGAATCGAATTGCAACCCATTGCAAAGAGGGAACATAGCATTTGTTGCAGTTGCTCGTCATCCCTTGCGGTTGGCTCGTCAATATTGCGGTTATTGCGACAGCCCGACATAAACTAGTGAACTCTTTTGTATGGTTCTGCCAAGTCGGCCATCTGGCTGACGCGCAGGAACCGGACACACAGTGTGGAGTTGGTACCGGTTTCGGAGGCCCGACTGAGGGTGGAATACACTTGTTATCAGATGATGGAGAATGTGCAGGCTTTCATTTGCATATGGACTGTTAGGGGAGTTCCTCCTCCTCTGTTTGCATATCGAGGAGACACTGGAATAAGTAAACAAGATGATATTTTGGTACCAAACCATTTCTGATACTTGATGCTGCAATGCAGACACATTTGGACTGGTACCAAAAAAGCATTGAGATTTGATACTTGAGGCTTATTTTACTATTACACTCACTGCAGCTTGATGCACATTATAGATAATGTGAATATGTTTATGTGTGAGCGTCACTGCACGGATCACCGCTTTAGCGTCTAACCATCCCTGGAGACGGTTTAGCTCAGCGTCCTCGGCCTGAGAAGCCGTAATTGAATAAAGCTAAAGTGAAGCCCACAGTCTGGCTGTGCTGATTGACTCATTGTTCCTGGTGAATAAGCAACACGACACCTTTGCTGCGCTCGCCGTTTGGAAAACAGCCTCTGATGACAGCCGCCCACCACCATCTTTTTTCCCTTCCTGGTTGCTTCTCTTTTCATTTTTTCGTATTTATTTATTTTTTTACTCCTGAAGTATTTGGCCGTGCTTCTTACTGTTCGCTTTCCCCCGCATATTGGAAGCGCCGGGTTATTTTGCCCCCAGAACGCAGCTGAAATCTGCTCCAGCCCAAACCAGATGGCTGCGTTCACGGAGCGGTCCGTCACTCCTGTTCCCCACCATATGACGTTCGCAAGTCTGGGAGCTGTCTCAGCGAAGGGGGCCCCCCGTCCTTGCCAAGACTGGGGCTCCGCTTCTGGGTGGCTCCACTCCTGCGGCAAGCCAAGTCCCTTACAGAAAAAAACAAACTGATTTTTATATTTAGCCAGTGAAACTCTTGTCTCGTCAGAGTGTTTTAGAAATGCAGATTTGGAGAAGAGAACATGGTGTCTGTTAGGAGGAGAGCTTAAGAAATTTGGCTGGAGCCGAGCGGGGCCTTGTTCCTGGTGCAAATTTATTCACTGTGAAATTCAGCAGGACTCGTCACATGAGGACGTGTGACTGGACGGAGGCCTACATCCACACAAATGGACAGAAGGGACGGAGACGAGGCTGTCCAGACTGTGCACACTTACTTATAGAAGTTTAAGTAACAGCGAAGAGACAGTTGCAGACCTTTTTTTAGCACATACGTACATAGATCTTCACTGTTTTATCGAGGAAGTTTGTTATATCATCATATGCCTTTGCAAAGAAAATAAACCCACACGTGAAAAAACTTCAGACAACCTGAGGTGTTAATTTAAAAAAACATAAAAGAGGGAAAATGACCAAGTGATTTGGATCACAGAAAGCAGTTTATGGCTTCGACAAACAATTGTGTTCTTGATTAATCTGTCTTGTTTTCAGTCAATTGACCGATACTAAGTCCCGCCCCCCTTAGTTACTGTTGCTAGGTCAGACAAGCTTGACAAAAAGAAACACACTTCAGGGCGGCACAAAGCAGAGATGATATATCAAACTCAGACAAAATCATGCAGGTTCACCAAAAGAGCTTTGCCTCGCTGTTCCGCCGGTCCCGGCTGGGAGCCAACACCGACACCACACGGCTGGAGGCCCAGGCCATATTGCTGGGATCCATGCTAAATATCTGGACCTGTCGGGGACTCCGGCCACGAGCTACAGCCAATGAGAGCACGAGACACGGGTTGAGAGTAAACCTGGAGGAGGAGGGGTCGCCTGTAACAACAGGAACTTTGCTCTGTACCGAGCAAAGTTGTTGTTGCACCCAGAGGAATAAATAGTACAAAAGAGTGGAAACCAGTGGAAACAGACTATTTTGTGAACATGTGCCAACGACAACATCAGTAATGTGTCTCACGTATGGCATCAAGTCATTTACCGTGTATTCCTCGCATGTTTTCATGACAAAACGTAGTCTGGAGACATCTAGGATTCCTCCTGGTGAAAGATCTTGTAGTGTGTGACATCCTATCGTCGGTCAGTCATGTAGTGTGAAAACCACAACGAGTTAAATACTCCCGCTGTTTTGTTTTTTTTAAAGGTCTTGAATTAATTTTCTTGGATGTTTGAAAGGTTTTAGTTTGGGGCTGCTTAAAGCTGAACTAGGCAAGATTGGAGCAAAAATAATAAAAACAGTTATTTTATAAAACGGTCGCTATATGGTGACATTAGTACATGAAACAGGTAACCTGAAAAAAATCATGTTCCTCTGTATCCTCCGGTGCTCCTAACGGCATCTGCAGGATTTCACAGACCGGAGGAAAACAAGCAGTAAGAGCTGATCTGAGGTCTGCTGTCCAGCTGCTGTCTATGAGAGCCGGCTGTCAATCACTCGCGAACTTTGACCAAACGGTCAAACTAGGCAGCGCTGATCAAATATGAATCAATATTCTGTTACGTTAATGCCTATTTCTCTCCTCAGATGTTTTCAGAATCATCTCGTAGTGCACGGTTTAGCTGGAAAAGTAGAAAGTTTGTGACGCCATTGTGAAATCTGTTGAAGGAACGCCAAGTTCCGGCCACATTTTTGCATGAAAAATTAGGATTAATTTATTATCAAAATAGTTGCCGATTATTATCTGTCTATGGATTAATGGTTGCAGCTCTAGACTGCTGTGGCCTTTCAAAGCTCTTGAACCTGCAGATACCTGCAACATGTAAATGAAACAGAAGCCTTAACATGTTCTACCTTTATTGGGAATGTGACGTAGTGAGAAGCATCCACGTGTTCACTGTGAACAGGAAGGGAGTCTGCGTTTGTAACTGTGTACACGTTGTGATTTGACCTTTGACCTTCATGTCCCTGCAGTACTGGCGGCAGGTGTACCTGGTGACGGTCCTGGCCATGATCCTGGCCGTCTTCTTCGCTCAGATCCACCCTCATTACCTCAGCAAGCAGTGGAAGCAGCTGCGCTCGCTCATCTTCTGCCTGGTGGCCGGATACGGCCTCATCCCCACCGTCCACTGGATCTGCATCACCGGAGGCTTCTCCTCAGAGCTCGTCCAGGTGAGCACGCTCACTGTCGTCTCACTAACCATAATATTCACTTCCTTTTAGAGGTGAAATTTGATGTTGAGCTGTTTGAACATTCAATAGTTTCAAGCTGAAATCATTTGTTTTAGAAAAAAATCTGGAGGCAGAGATTCTTTGAGTTGAATTGATGTATGCTGTACTATCTCCTACTATTACTCATTGTTTTTTAGCCACAATATTTATTAGGGCTGCATGTGATTATCATAAAGTGGGCATGTCTGTAAAGGGGAGACTCGTGGGTACCCATAGAACCCATTTTCATTCACAAATCTTGAGGTCAGAGGTCAAGGGACGCCTTTTGAATATAGCCATGCCAGTTTTTCCTCGCCAAAATTTAGCGTATCTTTGGAGCGTTATTTAGCTTCCTTCATGACAAGCTAGTATGACATGGTTTTATAGTTTCATATGATACCAGTATTTTCACTCTAGCTTTAAAACTGAGTCGCTACAACCTAAAAATAGCAATTTGCGTTAATGTGTCAAAGAAATTTGTGTTAACTTTGACAGCCCTAATATTTATGCAACTGTGTAATTGTTATTCTTTTCAAGTTTTCTTCCCATATTCAGTAGCGTTCAGTCTCTAAAAGATAAACAACTTGCCAATATTTAGACTTAATTGTATCTAATAATTGTTATTTATACTAATAACTTAGCAGGATGAAGAGTCATTTGTGTTTTGTAGCTGCTGTTTAGTTTTGTCCACACATTGGTTAAATGAATATTTCTTCCCTTCAGGCTTTTGTTCCTCGAATCCTGGGGATGTATTTCATCGCTGCATTAGCTCTCATTTTCTACGTTTCTAAAGTTCCTGAACGCTACTTCCCAGGTGAGACTACGTTTTGATTTCTTCTGTTGTTCAGAGCAACTTTTCACTTTGTGCGTGTCTCATCTTGTGTTTTCCAGGTCTTGAAAATCTTAGGGTTGCACAAAATACCTGAAATACACCCTTATGCACATCAGTCATACTTAAGTCTTAAACTCATTTGCTAGATTTAAGTCTGTAAAAGTAACCGTTTTATAAAAGACAAATGTTAAAGAACCTTTTAGAAACTGTCTTTACATACAGTACAGACAATACTGTATGTCAGTAATATGTAGCCAAAGTCTAATTATTAGACTCTGGTTTTATTTCCACCTGTGTGATGTTGCTGCAGGTCAGCTGAACTACCTGGGCTCCAGTCACCAGGTGTGGCACCTGCTGCTGGTCCTGATGTTTTACTGGTGGCACCAGTCGTCGTGTTTTATCATGGCGTACAGACACACTCAGCCATGCCCCGACGCCTCCAACCACGCCTAGGACGCTGCTCTGCACACGGGGATCCTGGACTCTGTTAATCTGTAAGCTGCACTATTATTTTAAAGCTACTGTATGAGAAGATATTTTATACAGGGGGTCTTAAAATGACAATTTTATGGCATACTGTACTATGACTATTTTTCGTCACATTTTTCGACATACGATACTATGACTTTTTTTTAAACTTTTTTCGACATATTATAGTATTACTTTTTTCGACACATTTTTCGACATAATATACTATGACTTTTTGTGTGACATTTTTAAACATACCATACTATGACTTTTTTGACATAGTATACTATGACTTTTTTTCACAACATTTTTCGACATACTATTCTATTATTTTTTTGTGACATTTTTAGACATACTATACTATGACTATTTTTGTAACATTTTTAGACATACTATACTATGACTATTTTTCGTCACATTTTTCAACTTACTGACAGCAACAGCAACAGCAAACCCATTAAGCAGAAAGGCCGTCACGCACACTATGCTATGACTCTACTCTGACTTTTGCCATACTACTATGGTGTACTTAGGCTGGTGAGGACAGCTGGCTCTGTTTAGCACAGAGCTGATTCCCTTATGTCAGTGGCAGAGAGAAGGACCCTAAATAAACTGCATGTCACATAGACAGAGAAGTATTTTCAGTGCCAGACTTAAGAAGTCTTTTGTCGCCCAGGCCATAAGGCTCTGATTCTGACATTTAACTGCTGGAGCTGCTGGTCAGTTACTGGCTATGTTAACCTTTGCAGAATTTGCTTTTGAATTTCTTTACACTGTATATTTTCCACAGTAATATTTATTCTTGCACTCTTTTTACTTTTTAATTACTTTTTAATCACCTTACATTTGCAATACCTGCACTGTTAATCATCTTGACTTGGCTAGACTGTCACTTCACTGCTGTGTTTTTATCTATTTTTTAAATCTTATTCTTATGTTCCTGTGTATCAGTGTTTTGTTTTGAGTTACTGGGCGCGTCGGGATCAATAAAATGTCTGTCTGTCCGTCAACTTTTTTATGACATACTATGACAGAGTGGTAGTATATATACCATAAAAGTCACAGTAGTATGCCACAAACATGTCATAAAGTCATTGTATGTCATAACACACGGTATAATATGTCCAAAAAAATTGTATAAAAAGTCATAGTTAAGTATGTCGAAGTAATTTATGAAAAAGGCATGTCGGAAAATGTCATGAAAAAAGACAAAAAAATCATAAAGTATGTTGGAAAATTTTATTAAGTTTTTTTTTTTGAAAAAAAAAATTGTTAGAAAAAGTCATAGTATAGTATGTCGAAATATTTTCGGGAAAAACAGTCATAGCATGTCGAAACATTTGATGAAAAAAAGTCATAGCATAGTATGTCGACAAATTTCGTGGAAAAAAAAAAGTCATAGCATAGTATGTCGAAACATTTGATGAAATTAAGTCATAGTATAGTAGGTCGAAACATTTGATGAAATTAATTCATAGTATAGTATGTCGAAAAATTGTGAAAAAAGTCATAGTATATAATGTCGAAAAATCTCTGAAAAAAAAGTAGTTGAAAAATGTAAAAAAAAAAAAAAAATGTCATACTTTAGTACGTCGTAAAAATGTCTAGAAAAAGTCATAGTATACTATGTTGAAAAATTGTGAAAAAAAGTATTAGTATAGTATGTCAAAAAATATCGTGAAAAAGTCATATTATAGTATGTCGAAAACTTTTGTGAAAAAAGTCAGTATAGTTTGTCAACAAATTTTATGAAAAAAAAGTCATAGTATATAATGTCGAAAATATTCGGGAAAAAAGTAATATGTTGAAAAATGTAAAAAAAAAAGTCATATAGTATGTCGTAAAAATGTCACAAAAAACGTCATAGTATATAATGTTGAAAATTTTCGGGAAAAAAGTAATATGTTGTAAAATGTAAAAAAAAAAAAAAAAAGTCATATAGTATGTCGTAAAAATGTGAAAAAAAAGTCATAGTATATAATGTCGTAAAATGTCTAGAAAAAAAGTAATGTTGAAAACTGTAAAAAAAAAAAAAGAAAAAAAAAGTCATACATAAAAGTATGTCTTTAAAATGTCACAAAAAAGGATGCGTATAGTATGTCAAAAAATATCGTGAAAAAGTCATATTATAGTATGTCGAAAACTTTTGTGAAAAAAGTCAGTATAGTTTGTCAACAAATTTTATGAAAAAAAAGTCATAGTGTAGTATGTCGAAAATTTTCGGGAAAAAAGTAATATGTTGAAAAATGTAAAAAAAAAAAAAAAAAAAATCATAGTATGTCGTAAAAATGTAGAAAAAAAGTCATAGTATATAATGTCGAAAATTTTCGGGAAAAAAGTAATATGTTGAAAAATGTAAAAAAAAAAAAAAAGTCATATTAGTATGTCGTAAAAATGTAAAAAAAAAGTCATCACATAATATGTCGAAAAATGTCTGAAAAAAGTCATAGTATATAATGTCGAAAAATTTCGTGAAAAAAGTAATATGTTGAAAAATGTAAAAAAAAAAAATCCTATAGTATGTCGTAAAAATGTCACAAAAAAAGTCATAGTATATAATGTTGAAAATTTTCGGGAAAAAAGTAATATGTTGAAAAATGTAAAAAAAAAAAAAAAAAAAGTCATAGTATGTCATAAAAATGTAAAAAAAAAAAAGTCAGCATAATATGTCGAAAAATGTCTGAAAAAAAAGTCATAGTATATAATGTCGAAAAATGTAATGAGTATAGTATGTCGTAAAAATGTCAAAAAAAGTCAAAGTATAATATGTCGAAAAATTTCAGGGGGAAAAAGTAGTGTTGAAAAATGTAAAAAAAAAAAAGTCATACTTTAGTACGTCGTAAAAATGTCTAGAAAAAGTCATAGGATACTATGTCGAAAAATTTCGTGAAAGTTATAGTATAGTATGTCGAAAATGTAATGAAAAAAAAGTCATAGTATATAATGTCGAAAAATTTTGGGAAAAAAGTAATATGTCAAAAAATGTAAGAAAAAAAAAATCATACTACAGTATGTCGTAAAAGTCAGAATAGTATGTCAAAAAAAATCCTTGAAAAAGTCATAGTATGTCGTTAAATTTGATGAAATTAAGTCATAGTATGGTATGTCGTAAAAATGTCACGAATAAAGTCATAGTACACTATGTGGTAAAAAGTCATACTATAGTTTGTTGAAAAGTGTCATAATTAAGACATAGTATAGTATGTTAGACGCCATCGTATTTGATGCCAGCTTTCAATTTTATGTTACAGACACATTTTATTTGCCCTAATTCTGATAATTTTAGCCTTTAATTCTTTCATTGTTCAAACCATTTTCTCTTTGTTTAGGTTGGTGAATGGCTGCAGCATTCCAGCATGCACAAGTGGAAGACTAGGCGACACCATGGACATGTCTTCAAGTCTTCAAGTGTCCCCAATCAGACCTGTGACCTCCAGGATGTGAGGTGACAAGTGTCGAGAGTATGTTTTTTTAAGAGAAGACAGGCCCTCTGAGCGATTGTAGGTAAACAGTCACTGTGGCTGAAACTAATTTTTACCATACAATCTAGGGATGTCACGAGAATCAATACTTTGGTACCAAGTCGACGCAAAAATTCAGAAAACGTGACGGTACTCTTTTTTTCTACAGTGCCGCAGTAATCTCACTATCGACGCACCCTTTTTTCCCTGATAATACTACGTTGTGAGCAACAAATCCTTGTTGAAATAGGCAGGACGAAAGCTAGTTAGCATTAGCAGCCCGTGGGCGACACGGTCCTGCGGAGCTAACGGCTAACGTACAGAGGTTGCATTGAGTTACGTTATGATTCCTTCAAGCTCTATTCAGTAAAAATTAGTATTAGGCGAAGGTAAAATTTGAACGTTATCGTGATGTGTTCAAATGTAATATTGTGAAGATGTTTTCACAGCAATTTAAAACAGATATTAGAGAGGGAGTTATGAGCTGTTTAACTTCCTAACACAAGCTCTAAGTGTTGTTTTGTTTTTTACCCTAGTATCGAATTGGGTATTGAGAATCGTGGATTTTCACTGGTATTGGTATCGACTACTAAATTTCTGGTATCGTGACATCCCTAATCTCTAATCGCCACAAACAACTGAAACTGCAGTCAAACTACAAAATCTCCAGAATTTGCACTGCGTTCAAATTTCTTTAAATAACTTTAAAAGCAGCTTTTTAATCACAGATGCAGCTGCAAACAAAAACAGTCTTAAATCATCAAGGTTGGCAAGTTTAGTCAAGTAGCATTTTCTTGTTTTTATAAGAGATCATGTTTCTCTAAGTGCCTGTCAATGAATCATGTAGCTCTTGTTAAGTTATGTAAATGTTTTGCTCCCAAAATGCCCAATAATTCAACACATTTTTAAAGGGTAATTAGCCAGTGGTTCTTTATCTGAGAAGCGATTACCACCCCCAAAAAAATCTATTTTGAATCTAGTTCCATTTTATGAGGTTTCCTTCAGTAAGTAATCAAGTCAAAAGACCTTTTAAAGGGAAAATTAAATGTTTTAATGTCACTGCTTTGCACAGTTCTGCTAGAAGTCCGAGTGGATGTGATTAAACAAATCTTGTTTTTACAGTGTTGATCTGCTCAACTCAAATCATTTCTATTAGATTTACTTTATTTAAAAGTCATTTGTGGTGAAACTGTGACGTATCTCCTAATGAGAACAAGCAAAAACTAACCAGTTATTAATTCATGTTTAGGTAGAAAAACCAAAGACTGTTGTGGAGCAAAGCTCTAATTGTTATCTTCATCAGTTTAAAATGAAACAACCTAAATGTAAAATCATCAGTTTATTTTACATTTAGGTTGTTTCATTTTGTCCTTTTGCAGTATTGATGTTTCTGTTTCAACAGATTGTTTTAGTCCCAGGATGGTGATGTGTAATTACTCTAAATACAGGTACTACAAAGAATCATGAACTGCAGATGTGTAAGTACCTGACGCTCCAGAATTTAATGTTTTCATGTGTTGGGCTGTTCACTACTGGAATGTTTTCTTCAAGAAAAAAGTTTTATTGTAAATTCTCTCCCTCATATCTTTATTGTATTATTTTCCAGCCCTAACCAGTGAAAGTTGAGGCTTATTAAGATAGTGAGTGGTCAGTTTTTGTGTGTTAAAGGGATAGTTTGGGTGTCTTGAAGTGGGGTTGTATGAAGTTACTTAATACCGTAGATGACGATCGCTTGGAGAAGCAGACAGGAGTTACTGAACGGGGTCTGCAGCAAAATGGATTTTAGTCACCTAAAAGAAAGGTCCACTTAAAAAAATTCAATATCAGTTGAAGTGTACGCTATATATAGAATATTTGTGCCGGTTTACCTCGCCGTGAGACAGCTACACAGTCTATGTTTCCGTTATCTATGCTCTCGCCAAAGCCACCAGACTCCATTGAAAAAAGCTGTAATTTGACCTCGTAGAACACGGGAGTTGCTGATCTAACGCTGCTTCGATCGGTTAGTTTGTTTGTGCTGTTGTGTGACTTTGGTTAGTTCAGATTCACCAAAGTCACACAGTAACACATACAACTAACCGATGGAGGCAGCGGTAGACCAGCAACGCCTGTGTTCTGAGATGGAAAATTACAGGTTTTTTTCAATGGAGTCTGGTGGCTTTGGCGAGAGCATAGATGGATACAACGGCTTCAGTTCCCCGTTGGAGAGGGCTGTCTCACGGCCAGGTAACGCAGTGAAAGTATTCTAAATATAGCGTACACTTAAACTGATACTGATTTTTTTTAGGTGTCTAAAATCCGTTTGTCTGCTGCCCCCGTCCACAGCAGTACATCGCTTTGCTCCAGCGCTGGTGCTCCTGTCTGTTTCTACGAACTGGGGGCGTACCGACCGCCATCTACTGTAAGTAACACACTGACTATGGAGAAGTACCTCATACAACCCCACTGACAAACACCCAAACTATCACCTTAAACTGTGTCCCAACTTTAAACCAATAATAATGTCTACATTATGAATTATGCTGACAGAGCATTTTACAAAAATGCATTCATACTTATACACTAAAAGAAACAGCTGAAAAGTAGAGAAAATAATGTTTTCTACAGACGTTTCAGTTGCCTACATGTATCAGTGTTGAAGTTCTAGCACACTACACCGGGAAAAAATGGTCTGTCATTGTATACACGAACCCGGGGAAGTACCGGAAGTAAACAAGTCATCATTACTGCGAAGCTAACGTTAGACTGACGTGGTGAAACAAGTAACGTCAGCTAAGTTAACACTAGTCTGGAGACGTTGCATCCATTTCAAGAGTGCTCAAAAATCAACAGATTTATTCTGTTACTGTAATTACTGACTTAGAATTAGTTTGTAATTGGGACACAGTTTTGTATTTAAAGATTAAAGCACTGATTTAACATTTTGAATTTCTGTTTCCACGTTGCATTGTTGTTCATATTGCAACTGCAACTTTCCTCTCCACTGTGCAGCCCTGTTGTTGTTCTCTACTGTACATTCAGATGCTATTTCTCTCTTTGTTAATAGTCACAACTGTTTTTGTAAAACTGCTTTATCTGCCTGAGCTGAGTTTCCCTGCTATGATAGATGCTCTCTCGTCAAACAGTGTTTTCAGACAATAACACACAGTACTTTTTTAGGGTGATGTGCAATGTTAAACCGTTGTTTTGTGTTTTAACGGCTTCATTCCAAAATGCAACGCGTCCATGTTGGATAGAAGTCATCTAAACGGAAAGGATCAAAATATCAAAAATACAAATTCTCTCATGTGTTTAAGTTTTGTATGCACGAGTCTTAAAGCATTTCTGTTTGTCATTTAATTACAGTACGTGTCCAGTTAAATGGTAGCGGTCTCATTTTGGAATGAAAGTCATTTGTTTTGTGTGAACTATTTAATGTTTTAGACGGAGACTAGTGTTCTAGAGACGCCCCGATTGATCGGCTGCCGATGCGATGAGGAGCTACTAAAGTACCGAAGCATATCAGCACAGCGGCCGGTCAGCAGACAAAAACACAACGTCGTGTTGACGGTGTTTCTGTAAACTCTCACTGCCGGGTAGACAAAGGTCTACACTAGTGTTGAAATGTATAAAGAGTTGTCACTGCAGGCAACAACAATGCTCGAACCGAAGTATGTGTTTTCAAATTGGTAGTTATTAATATCTATCTAGCGCTCGTTAGCTAGATAGTTATTTATTGCCAAATTGCTATCTATAAATAGCTATGGATAGCACTAGCTATCTGTTTAAATTGTTGGTTCTTGATTTAATGTAACTTTATTATTATTGTTTTTAGTACTCAATAGTGAAACCTGCAGTGTGGACCTGTGTTTACTCGTTCTAGTAATGAGAGTAATTACTAAAACACCGTTGACATGTGCTTGTGCACGATGACCGGCTGGTCTCACACTCAATAAGAGCTTTTCAAGGCTTAAAAACGGCGCACTTCTGCTCTACACGGAAGAGAGAACACAACATAACGCAATGCGGAAGCACCCTAGTTCAAAGAATAAGGTGACTAACAGCTGTAATCTGTGTCGGCGTAAAAAAAAACGTGATCGGGGCGTCTCTAAATGTTCTCTGGTGTTAGGATCTCAGATTGTTTTTGTTGTTCTGTATTTAAATTATTCATTATGAACCTGCTCTGTCTGTCTGTCGTTTTGTAGCGGCGGAAATTTTGTATCTCGATTTTTCATACCTGAGCAATCAAACTGCTGAACTTGACTCTAAATAAAAATTAACCATGTTTAAAAAACGTCTTTGTTTCAATTTCCACCTCAATCCACACTGAGATGACTTTTTTTTTTTTTTTTTTTTATTGCATCAAACAGCAGTATAGCATGATAAATACAATATCAGATTTACTCTTGTGAAAAAAACAAAAAAGAAAAGATGGAAAGTAGTTTTATCAAAATGGTTCCACTGGTGAAGACACAGCAACCGGCAGGTTTAATTCAAACGATGGTTGTGAAGGTAAATGCAGTCGGTGCTTAAGGCCGTCGATAGAGAGCACACAGAAAACGAGTTCATGGAAGAACTCAGCGCCGATAAGAGCATTCATGAATACAAATGACCTGATAACACTTCAGATTTCTCAATTTTGTTTCCCTTTATGAATACGCCAATTCATATTCTGCTGCAGAAAGATCTACGTTAAAGTATAATGTGTGATATTCAGTATTGTAATTAACAAATAACACGAAAAGACCAAAACCAATAACGAACTGATCCTACGCCTGATATCTTTTCCCTCTTTCTAGTTTATTTGGACCAAACGTGGATTAATCCGCCGCTGAAAATAGTCCCTAACAAAAGCACTATTTAGTCCCGTTTCAGTAACATTTAACAAAAACTACAGTGCCCAGCTGTTTTAGGAGATTATAGAACATATTTTAAATGTGTTTTTTTGATGTTTTTTAAAGGAATAGTTTTGACATGTTTGAGGGAACAAAAAGTGTTTGCTTACTTGCTGAGCGTTAGATAAAAAGATTGTTATTAAACTCCTGTCTATATGCACCTGGAGTCTTCATCACAGTGAGGTTGCCAGGAAACCAGAGGACCTCGAGGACGTCACTGCTCCAGGCCAAGAAATGATCTCGTACCTACAGTAACCTCCAGTAAAAACAACACGAGTTGTCCACAAATGACTACCGTTTACAGGTGCTGGATCGACTCTCAATCTTCTAAACTATCTCTCAGCAAGAAAGTGAAAAAGTATATTTCACAAGACGTCAAAGTATTCCTTTAAAGATTTACGTTACGCTCCTGCCGTTACTGAGCAACCAAAACCTGCGTGCTGCGATGACGATGATGATGAAGTTGCGGTAGTTTAGCAGTAAAAGCCTCACTGACTAAACTAAACACAATCAAAACAAAGATAAACGCATTCCCAGCACCGTGAATCCCTCACAGTAGCTTTACTGCTCGATCTCTCTCTGTGATTCTGGCCGACCTTTCAACTGGATGTTGCGACGTTCTCGGTCAGAAAGGGTGAATTAAGTTAAATTGTGGGACAGATCATAAAGCTCTGGGTAGTCCTGAACTAAAATGATTAACTTAACAGAAGAAAGAAAAGATACAGTATCTGCCGGATGTGATTGGTTGTTCCTCGTCACATGACATGCGGTGCACCCAAAACTATTTTCATCTCGGGACGCAGCCGTCGCAGCCTGAAAAATAGCCATTTGGAAATGTTTGCGCACCGCAACGGCATCGCTCTCACGTTTGAGCACGCCTACATTGACAACGGTGGATGTGAGCGTGAAAAAGACGCGGCATGTATACGGCCCTTAACATATTAGCCGTGTTTCCATTCGATCAATCGTCAGGCCAATTTTAAGCAAACTTTTGAAATGTCGCAAAAAAAAGAAATTCGAATTAGGCGTTTGGAGGAAATAAACTCGGCTACAGCATAGTTTTGTCAGAAGTTGGCACTGTAGGCTTCGTATGGCTGTAATCTACCAGTAAACAGAGTAGAAGAAGAAGTAGAGGTTACGAACCGGAAACAAAACAAGTCGCCTTGGCCGTCTAACCATCTAGGAGTAAAGAAGAGGTCTTAAGGAATTAGTTTCAATTGGGCAAGTTGTAATTGTTTTGGTCGTGTTTCATGTCGTCCAGAGACGAAGACGAGCACGTTATGGGAATATCTGAGAAGACGCCGACGGCAGAAACAGCTGATCGGTCATGTGAGTTAAATGTTCGCTACGTCAGAATTCATTCGGCAAAGGCGTTTCTATCATCCATTTAATGCATCAACTCTTTCGGCGAAGGCAAAAAACCGCCTCAAGAGAGAGTAAAAACTGTTTTTCCCACAATTTCATTGAATTGGACTGTTTCCGTACAGCTTTTCTAATGCTTCAAAATGCCAATACAAATATGTGAATGGGAACGTGGCTATTGTTGGTTTTGGTCTTTTCCTTCCATTTCTTAAGAATAACAACACACATAGAATACCGCCAAGCTTTTCCTTTAACTGATCGTACAATTCCTGTTTATTCTTCAGCATAAGTTATTGTGAAAACGTTAATAAACGCCGTCTAAAGTTAGGAGCACTTAAACATTGCTGAGAAAATGTCGGCACAGCTTGTGAGTTTCTTCTGAAGGGGTCAAAGACCCGTGATCTAACGTGGCTTTGTGTTTTATTTCTAACAGAATGTGTTGAGTTATAACTTAAATAAAATAGAAAATGAACAGTACTTACCTAGAAGATTACTGCTAGGAAGAAAAGAAAACAGTTAAGATCCTAAATTTAAACCCAATCAACAACCTTTTAAGGACAATAAAATGTGATCCCTTCTAGTATTCAAAGTGTAACGCAACACAAATCACAGTAAAGACTACGGTGAAATTATGCATAGAGAAAGCTCTAATAAGGATAAAACAAAGTGGTTAAGGTCAACTCCCGAACGATTCCGCCGACACGACGTGTGCCGACTGTGTCGTTGTTTCCGAGGTACTGTGCAGCAAGGCGGAGCGCCCAGCTCAGGTAAGGCTTTGTGGTGCTAAAAACAACATAGTGGTAGATCAGAAGGCGAAGCCAGAAAGAGCTTTTTTTGCAGCGAGTCAAGCGGTCGAACTTCTAATAATCACAGTACGATTCTCGAGTGGGTTTTTTTTCTCCGATCCGGTTCAAACGTCTTTACGTTAAGATGCAGCATAAAAAGGCTTCTCAGCAAACAGGTACAGCTGAAAGATATGTCGCTCACTCCACAGGATTCTTGTTATTCAAACTGTATTAAAATGTTAAAAAAGAAGCGTTAGGGTGTCGGTTGGTTCCCAAGCCCAAGAAAGAGGGGTTATTTGTGGGAGGACTGCAAGAAAAGTCACTGCTTGGTGGGAAAAGGTGCAGCTCCGAACGGGTCGAGGTCCAGCGGCTGCGAGGGTGGCGGCGGCTGCTGCTGCTGCTGCTGCTGCTGCTGCTGTTCATCGTCGACCATCTCTGTGAAGGGCACCGCCCCGAAATCATCCATGCTGCCGCCTCCGAGAGTGCTGTGAAGGGAGCCCGTCCAGGACTTGCCGTTGGCTGTGCCCATGTCGCTCTTGCTGTCGGCGAGTCCTTGATACTGGCCGTGCCGGCTGCCGTCCTGAGGTTGGAAAGGTTTGGCTCCAAACGGGTCTAAAACGGCGTCGTCGCCCGGCAGAGAAGCTCCTTTGTCTTTCCCTTCAGCCATGGTGATGTCAACGCTGATGTTCTCCTTCGAGTCAGACGTGCTGAGGAACTCGTTGCTGCTCTGCGAGTCTCTCCGGCCGACCTTCTTGTGCCTGCGGACTCGCTCGGGTGTGCGGTAAGTCGGCTTGTTGGTCTTGCGGTTCCCAGTCGGCGTACCGTGGTGGCGTTTGCCGTTGCTGCCGCCCGCTGTGGCCTCCTGCTTGGTTTTCCTCTGGCGTGACGACAGCTTCTGGAGGCTGCGCTGCTTCAGCCTCTGCTGCTGAGGGCTGGCCGACTCCTCGAAAGACGGGCGGAAGATGTCCTCTGCGCTTCTGGAGGTGGTGGGCGGCGGCTCGGTGGGGCCCGGCTGGAAGGGAGAGAAGCCGAAAATGTCAATGCCCTCGGGGGAAACGGGCGGCGTTTGGCCCGGCTTGGAGAGGTTCCGGCTGAACGGCGCTTTGGTAAAAACATCGAACTCGTCCGTAGCTCGCTGCTCGTAGCTGACTTGCCTGAAAGGCGCTTTGGCAAAGATGTCCGAGCTCTGTGAAGGCCCAACGGGCGAGGTTCCTCCGAGGAAGGGGACAGCACCAAAAACATCCACCGAATCCTCATCTGAAGCAGCTCTCGCTCCGCTGGGCGACTCGGGAGGAGTGATCAGAGCCATGGCAGAATCCCCCTGAGGACTCCTCCTGGCGGCAGCCGACGCCGCTTTACCGGCTTTCCTCGAGCGGGTCTTCACCCTGCTGGGGTCGTAGTCCGAGTCGGAGCTGTGCTTGTCTTCATCCTCCTCTCCCTCTTCTTCAGAGTCCATCAGCAGAGGCCTCTGTCCTAGATTCTCCGGCTCGGTGTCTTCACCGTGCTCGCTGTTCAGGCCTTCTTCCTCCTCCGCCTCTTCGTCCTCGCTGCTTTTTGGCGAAGGTGGATCAGACTCAAAGTCACTGTCGGACTCTTCACCTGGTCTGCAGTTGCTCTTTTTGCCCGGTTTGTGCTCCTTGGCCGTCGTCGCCGCCGGCTGCAGATCCTCTGGAGTAGTTGAGACGAGGACAGGAACGCTGACTTCCTCATCGGTCTGCTCCGTCTTTACCTCATCGGTACCTGCAGAGACAAAACGCAAGAGTTAAAGATGTCACCAGTCTTCTTTTATTTTCTTTATTCTCTTGAGTGCATTTCAAGTTTTAGTTTTATCTGTTAAATAGGGTGACCAGATCCCAACAAACCGAATGTGGGACAAAGAGTATGTTTATGTGGGACAATGTGGGACACGTTACCAAGGCTGAGAGGTAGTCTACAATTTCTCTGTCTAACTTAAATAAACATTTCTATTCTGCCCCTTATCTTGTAACGTTTCTTTGCTTTGCCCGAATGCATCCATCAATCGGCACATCTCTATTTGAGCCGCATGTTTCTTGACAAATGTCACAAAAACCTGAGAATCGTCTTCCACCGGCTTATAAATACGTATAAGTAGTTTCACAGTCTTTGTTGTAGCTGCTCTTCCTTTTCTTTCCATCATATTCCGCCTGAACCTGCAGAGCTTGTGACTGCGGTGACTCACAGTTTTCCCCGTTGGGCATCGCGTAGCAAAGACGGTGAAATGTTAACCTGTATTTGTGCTCAGTTTGACAGCAAACAGCCTCGTGATGACAGCCTTCCCTGATTTCTTCACAGCCATTGGATAAAAGCCAGATTTTAGAAAGCATCTGTCCTGCAGCGGTTGCAGAGCCAATGAAAATCATTTCATTATGTGGGACGCGGGACAATAAGGGATAAAAATGCTGTGCAGTCCCTCGTAAAGTGGGACACCTGGTCACCCTATGTTCAAAATGTACCTTAAAGGGAGATTTGTCAAGTATTTAATACTCTTATCAACATGGCAGTGGACAAATATGCTGCTTTATGTAAATGTATTTATATATTTATTATTGGAAATCAATTAACACAAAACAATGACAGATATTGTCCAGAAACCCTCACAGGTACTGCATTTAGCATACAACAATATGCTCCAATCATAACATGGCAAACTGCAGCCCAACAGACAACAGCTGTCAGTGTGTCAGTGTGCTGACTTGACTATGACTTGCCCCAAACTGCATGTGATTATCATAAAGTGGGCATGTCTGTAAAGGGGAGACTCGTGGGTACCCATAGAACCCATTTACATTCACTGATCTGGAGGTCAGAGGTCAACGGACCCCTTTGAACATGGCCATGACAGTTTTTCCTCAACATTTAGTGCAAGTTTGGAGCGTTATTTAACCTCCTTTGCGAAAAGCTAGTATGACATGGTTGGCACCGATGGATTCATCAGGTTTTCTAGTTCATATGATGCCAGTATCTTCACTCTAACTCTACAACTGATCTATTTGTATCCCTAGTTTAAACATCAGACCCTTCCAGATATTTTTAAATTTGACATTTTAAATTACAAGATGAGACAGAAGGAGAATCTTTTCCCCAGAACGCCTCGTGGCCTCTCGTGGCTTTACTGTAATAATCAGGATTACTCGGTTTAGAAGTCCACAAATACAAATCCCAACAGTTTGTCCAATATTGAAGCAGAAGGAGCAGCGAAGGAGAAATCACAAAACTCAATATGGTCTAAAAGCTGCTCTGACTCCTCTGCTCCGACCCTCAGCAGGCTTAGAGGAAGAAGAAATGAGACGCCCAGCTTCTCAAGATCCACTAAATGACTTTCACATTTAAATCTCTTGGTGGAAAGATTCAAGCTGCTAATCACTTCTTTTAGACTTAAAATAAATAAAAATAAAGCTGCAATTACTACTTCCTTACTTCTGCATTTCTATAAATTCTTATTTGGCATTTACTGGAAAAATATGTGTAAATTTATTTCCAAGAGATTTGCATAACAGCAACTTAGAAATTATCCTAATTAGCGAGTGGATAGTCTCCAATTATATTGAAAATAAATTGTGCCATACACAATGAGCCAATTTATTGTTCCCTATTAGTGGAAGCTCTATATTAGAAAGCAGAGAAAAGGAACCCCCCGCTGTGAACACGAGAATGGAAACCTCTCCACGTCTTCAACCGTCCAAACTGGCAGGACGCGGTGACAGATTAGCCAAAAGCTTAATGAAACAAAGCAGCAAGAAAAGATTAAAAGTAGTAAAACACATTAATGCAGGAGACGTGAGGTGCTCTGCAGCTGTTCGCTCCATCCGACGGCTCCCAGATTATAACTTGTAATCCCGTTCACCTCTCTGAGAGCCACGACAGAAACATCTTTAATCAGGAGAGGAGATGTCAGATTTGTTTTGTCGATGTTCCTTTAGGAGGAAAGCTGAAGGATTACACGCTGCGTCTGATCTCCTAAAGATACTAATAAGTGGTGAAAACACGCATGTGATTGTTCTCGTGTGATGGGAGATAAAATGTGTTAGAGATGTCCGACAGCAGGAGTTTAGAGAAGTCTCTTCTCCTCACGCAACAACCACCACCGAACCTGGATTGATTTGATGAAGCTGCACAGAGTCGAACATTTAAAAGACAGAGTGACTGTTTCCAGGAACCTTTTGGTTCAACCGATAACACAACGGAGTTACACGACTGAAATGAGTTCATTGATCAGCAGAAAATGAATCAACAGATTTTAAAATCGAATTGTTTAAAAGGTGCAGTGTGTGGGATCTGGCGGCATCTAGTGGTGAGGTTACAGGTTGCAGGTTTTTCTCTCAATCGTCATAAAATTGTATCATTAAAAACCTAAAGGTGATAGTCGGATGGACAAATTTAAAAAAAAAAGTTATTTGAAGATGACTCTGAGAGTTCTGGGAACTTATTTCACTTTTCATTTTTTACATTTTATAGATTCAACATTAATCAATAAAGGAAAATCATCATTGGCACATAAAAAAAATAAAATAAACAAATTTAAAGGTGTAGTGTGTAACATCTGGCGACATCTAGTGGTGAGTTTGCAGATTGCAACCAACTGAAACTTCTGTGTCGAGAGTGTCGGAGAACTACGGTGGCCGAACCGAAAACGTGAATGTCCCTGTCTAGAGACGGTGTTTGGAAACATGGCGCCCGGCTCCGTGAAGAGGACAAGCCCGAGGTCGTGTCTAGAAGGTAACCCCCAAGTTGTGAAAACGTGTGAAAACTGTTGTAGGAGACTCGCCGTCTGAAGACCTGAAGATCTATCCTGATCTTAACCATTTGAGGTCAATGCCTAACCTTAAAGGTACAGTGTGTAGGATTTGGTGACATCTAGTGGTGAGGTTGCAGATTGCAACCAAGGACCCCTCCGCTGACTCCGTTTCCGAGACTGCGGTAACGTGAGCCACCGAGTGAAAAACCAGTTACCGGTGGTAACACCGTTCGCCTCACTCAGAGGCCATCCTTACCATAATAACATGTCTCTTTTGGGACCAATCATTGTAAAATGGTATCATTAAATATCTAAAGGTGATAGTCGGACGGTCAGATTTTTAAAAAGCTATTTAAAGACGACACTTTGGGAATTTATTTCACTTTGTCATTTTATAGATTCAACGATAAATCATGAAGGAAAATCATTAGTTGTGTCCTTCATTACATGCCGTTGTGGCTGGAATTCAGCTACATAAAACATTTTAATAAATAAATACTTTAAGGTGCCGTGTGTAGGATTTGGCGGCATCTAGCAGTGAGGTTGCAGATTTCCAGTAAAGGTTTATTAGGTTTAATCTGACTTGTTTATCACCATCAGGGCTTTAACATGAACGATGCAGGCTTTTGTTTTAATGGGCCTCGTGCAGCAACTACTCTTAAATGTCTCTCATATTTTATCTTAGTTTTCTGTTAAAGAGGACCTTTTGTGCTTTTCCCCTTTCCTTTAGTGTGTTATATAGTTTTTTGTGCATATAAAAAGGTCTGCAAAGTTACAAAGCCCAAAAAGGAGTTACTCTCCCCCACAGAAACACTGCTCCTGAACTGCCTGAAACGCCTCACTTGAAGTCCCGCCTTTTCTTCCGTAACATAGTGATGTCATCAAGTAACATATCTGCATAATACCATAATACTTTGGCACGCCCTCAAACAAAGCTAGTTAGAGCGGAGCTGGAGCAGAGTTTTATGTTCTAAATCATAAAATAAACATAAATTGGAGATGTGTGGTTGATTGTTTATCATTAGCAGAGGTAAAAGCCCTTAAACATTATATAAAGACAGGTGTTGTGAGATGTGAAAACACTCTGGCACATGCTCAAGAATTAGAGAGATGAGAGAAGAAGAACTCCAGCTGTAGTGAAATCGAGGCACTGTTAAAGGGACTATTTGTAACTTTCAGAAATGCTTCTTAACAGCGACACCTGTGGCCGTTAAGTCAACGAAAGTCAGCGTCGGGCTCGTGCTTGTGCTCGCTCTAAATGGACCTGAACGAGCGTCGCTCAAAACAGTGAGGCGATACACGTCAGCTAAAACCACAATATCACTCTATATTTCAGCTGCTTGGCAGTAATGTTAGCTGACCAGACGGAGGTCTCTCCATGAATCACTGCTGATACGGTGTTTGCTTCTCCTGCCTCAGCGCAGGCTCAGGCAGCGGGGCTCCGCAGCGAGAAAGTCGTCTCCCTCCGCCCGCAGCCGGAGAGAGCAGGAAGACACCGGCACCCGGTCGGTAACGAGACGGTAACGTTTCTCTCTGCAGAGTCCCGTCACTTCACAAGACACGGGAAACCTCTGTTGGTCTGGAGGAGCTGCAGCAGTTATTTCTGCACAAACGTCCACTGTACATTCACTAGATATTCTCAGAGCTAAACTAACTCTTCTGCAGTGTGGAGTGAGCGCGCGTTCACGTCTAGAGGTGGAGCGAGTATGCGAGAACGCGCGCGCTGTCTGAGTGAAGGCGAGCAGGCAGAGGAGGAGAGGCAGCGGCCACACGCGAGCGTGCATATGCGAGCGCGCATGTGTCCCGACCCGCTACATTTATACGCTTAGAAAACTTTCTAAGCCGCTGTCTCGTCTCCTCTGCCTGCTCGCCTTCACTCAGACAGCCCCTTTAAATAAAATTAAACAAAGGCGTTACAGGAAAATCAGAGTGTATCAAAAAGCAGTTTCAATATCATCCAAGAGTTTTTCATGGTCTTTATTGAATCAATATTATCTCTTTAATAATCCATTTATTATAATTACTCTAAAACTTATAATAATCTACTTTTGATTATATGATATTTATTTATTTATTAAACTTTTGTTTCCCTGCGTTGGACAAACGGTTTGTGGACTGTGAAAACGAGATGTTGGTAAGAGTTCTCTCGACAACTCGTAAAAGTTTCTCTTACCTGAGAGGAGCAAAAATAAGAAAACATTGGTGAATCCCAGAAGTCAATGGGTACTAACAAAATAAGAACAAATCGTGGATACGAACAAAAATAAGAGGACATTTGTTCTCATATGGCTTCCTGCATGAGGCCCACTGTTTCACACACCTACTAGTCTAAGACAAACCCGTTTTGTTTTGACCATCACCTTCCCTCCTCTACATTACATCGGTTCAGTTTGATTGGACGCCAGAGAGCTCAAACAAAGACAGCCATGTGACCAACAGGAACATCTTGTACATGGTGTAGTGGTGGACAGACTCTTAAATACTTTTAAAAAAGCCATTTAAAAAACAAAAAGGAACCAAAGTGAATCTTGATTTTGTATGTTTTTTTATTTATCAGTAACATTTCTATAAAGAAATACATTCACACTCACAGTATGATACAGAACCTTTTACATAGTCTGCTGCAACAAAAACAAAGATATGTATAAGACAACTTATTGATCTATAGGTTGTAATCTTTCTGCAGGAGAGAGAGGTACCACGAGCTGCTGATATCGAGGAAAACTAATGAGGATGAATTCAAATAGAAAGTTCCCAAACGGTTTTATAGTGATCTGTTCTGGGGCTTCTGAAGCTGACAACGAATACTAAAGAAAGGAGGAAACCACCAAAACCCAGAGACAGAGAGAAGCACAGAAAACCTGCAAAATGTAAACAATAGAAACAACATATTCAACGTCTATGTTTGCTTGTTCGTCCCATAAAATCCTGGGAGAAGATTTTTTCCTCGCACTTTAAAAAAACATGAAGAAACTTAAAGTGCAGTTAATGGCTCTGGTCGTCCCTTTCACTTTTCATTTGTTTTGTTTTTTTGGCTTTTGATGGTTCGCCTTTCCACACTATATAGATCCATCCACCAATACACATGAACAAGATGTTTCTGAGTATGGCTGTCTCACTCAATGAAAAATGAAAAGAACTGAAATGAAGCAAAAGTTTTTTTCCACAAAAAGGCCCAATAAAAGCAGGCAGTGATATGAACGGAAACATCAACTGTTCTCCAAACTTACCTTCAGCTAAAAACACATATCTTAAGAGATTTTGTATGATTCATGTGTGCATGGATGACTAAAGATGGGTCACTTTCTCACGTGTTGCTCTAAGGCGGAATAACAGCAGCACGGTGAGCGTTAACAAACATACAGCCCTTTAGGATTGTATGGATTTAAACACAACAACAACAACAACAAAATCAAAATGTATAAACCATTTTGACGGATATCATCAGCACACGCTCATCAGGCATTCCTTTCAGCACGACAGTTTACATTTACACTACTGAATGTGCCATCAGCCAGTTGAGTTCAACATAATAAAAGAAAAATAACACGATTTAGAGAACAAACATGTGTCAGTTGGTGCTCATGAAAGTCCTATTGAAGGGGAACTTTGGTAGTTTTTCAACCCTGGACCCTAATTTCCCGTGTTTATGTGTCTAAAGATCCTGTTTTTGCAGTGTGTCCCGCACCGGTGGCTCTAGTCTGACCGCGTCGGAGGTTTTTTCAGCCGATTCAGCGTGTTGAATTGGCGGCGGAGCTCGTCGGTGAGAGAAAACACTCTGATTGGCTGAGTGAGGAGATAAAGCCGACGAGTAAAGTCAAGAGGAAAAACACAGAAGGCTCTTCTCATTGTGAATCTGATATGGGTCACGTATACAGCATATTCCATTTGGATAGTCTGAATTAGGCCTTATTCTGAATGGAGCATTTTCTGATTGAGACACATGGGATATGCGTCTCAGCTGGGGGTTTCACGGCAGTCTTGACTGTTTACGGTCAGCTCTGTGCGTTGTACACAAACCAACTACCTGACAGTTTGCAGAGATGCATGCTCAAAAGAAAAGAAGGAGAAACACAACTACTTTTAAACATTGGACTTGGATATCAACAGGTTTTTTTGGTACGCACAAATAACGCAACGCCAACCTTTTTAAGAAGGTGGTTGAAGGAATGAAAGAAGGAGGCTGTGTTCACACGGTCTGACTAGTCCGCCACCGGTTACAAGGAGTACGCACGGCTGCATGTAAACGGGAATACTAGTGGAATGAATATTGTCTTAATATTTTGTGCATGTAAACAGAGTCAGAGTCACGGCTGAATATTTAGATGATTTCCACAATGTGGATGCGACGGAAGATTTCAGAACGACGCTTCTCCGAGCAAACGGACCGACTGGATCGAGTGAAAGGTAAAGCAAAAGGTTTTATCTCTCTGTAGGGTTCTTTCCATAACGTTGTCAGACACTTATAATAACAATCTGAGCCTGTCGGTTGGAAACACCGAGCACTTTTAGAGGACGTAACAAGCGACTACATTACAGCTCGTTTAGCAGCTGCTGTCTGCAGCGTTCTCCCTCAATACTGGACCAATTTCAGAATTGTTGTCCTCATTAGTCACGTAGACACAAACATAGGGTCCAGGTTGAAAAATACCAAAGTTACCCTTTAAGCAGATCTACAGGGCAGAATAACCCCAGTATTTAACCAGCCAGCTCACTTTCTGATAACACCTCTCCGACTCTTATCACTGTGGGAAAGGTAAATGAAAATGCCACACGAAGGCACTTTGTATCTAAAAAAGAAACCCTTAGACTTCTAAAACAAAACAAAAAAAAGGCTGAGCGCGTTAAATTAAAATGTGCAGTCACACCGCCAGCAACTAAATACGGTCATAAGAAGAAGGTTGTTCTGTCTAAAGAGCCCTCTACATTATGCATCCACAGCTATCGAACCGCAGCGCTACGACGTAAATAGGAAATAAACGCAAGAGAAAAGTCGAAATGTTGAAAATGCAGCAAAACAAAACAAACGTTGGCGTTGTCTAGAAGACGTGTGTTATTTGGAGCATTCTTAGAATACATTTATGGCCGTGGTGTTGGCACTGCTTGTTTTTTAATAATTATTATTATTCAAAAATGGCACTTATAATCAGCGTGACCAGTTTGGAAATGTTAAACTATCATACCAGAAGCTTAGAAATGATAGTATTTAGAGGTATGCGAGGCATAACCGCGAGAATATAGACGATTTTTTATGATTTAGTCCGCTCCAATTTGGGCACTGTTAAACTGAACCAGACTAAACAGAAAACAAACCAAAATTCGGACTAGACAAACGGACTATGGCTCGTGAAAACGCTCCTAACATCGCCATTTCGGATCCAAAGTTTCTCTCATAATTGTCAACTTTCGTCTGGAACAGTCCGAAATCGCACCTCGTTTCAGATCCTTTAGTATTTTATAGACAGAAGCACTTAAAAAATTAAGATTAGGATTAAGATTAAAATAGGTTAAAATAACTTTAAATTATAAAGCTAAAGCTCCTGCCTCTGAGAAATGAGTCATTAATGGAAGTAAAACACAAACTGATTAAAAACGGTGTTATGATGTCGACCAAAGTTAACCCAAATAAAAACACACGACCACAGACAATAACTGATGAATTTATAGTTGCAAGCGGTGTGTTTGCACGACGCTATTTAAAAGCCTGCAACCTAAATAACCAACTGACACACTGCGATGGCACAAACACAGGAAGCTAATAGGCTGATCAAAAATGTACATTTTCTCATGCCAGCCTGTAGGAATCACACCCAGCCCCCCCAACAACACGGGGGTTTCTATTTGACCTTTTCTGGGTTTTAAATTCAGTACAAAAGTCCCTTCAATCTGTTTTGGTTTCTTTTTTTGGTTTTCCAATTCGAAGTCATTAAGTAACAAGTGATAAAATATGTCCACACCTACATTCAAGTGCTTAGAGGGTTATATTGCATCATGTATCTGGTATCTTATATGTACTCTAGAGTGTAGCCACTGTTGCATTAAGCCTGCATGTTTAAGGACACAAGAGATGAATTTACTGTAGAAAAAAAAAACCTCTACGTGTTTTAGCGTTGATACCGTTCATCATTAAATATATTCTGAGTTTACAAACAGCGGTTCTAAACTGCCTATCAAAACCAATTCACATTGAAGGAACAGGAAGAGTACAGAGGCACAGAAGCTTATTGCTGCCACCGACGTATTTATATTATATGTAGAAATACTTCACATCGTTATACCACGGCTAGGATCGGTGTCGGGGTTTGACCTCATGCAGGTTCGTTAAGCCGAATGAGAGCTAATTATCAGGTTATATATCAGAGTGGGTGTTAACATCGGCCTCCACGGTAAAGTGCACCGTCCACACGACTACCTTTGAGGCTTCGTCCCAACAATTAGAAAAGAACATTTAGTGAGGAATCGTTGCAGTTTCAATGGGTTGAGGGTCGAAGGTGTTTTAATGTAAACAAACGGCAAAGAGCCACTTTGGAAGTTCAAGTGTTGTTGTTTTCCCCCCAAATTGGAGTTTAATAGTACCCGGGCTGAGTGGTGTTCGGGTTTAATTGGTATTCAACAGACATTGTGGATGTGTGCAACATTACGATGTGAACGTTTTTGATTTTTATAGGGCTGCCAAAGTTAAAGGTAGGGTCGACGATGTTGGAAAGCTAGCATCATTTGAATGTAGGATCGCCTCAGGAGCTCCGTCTAAACCCCCCTCCCCTCGGGGTCCTTCCAAGGTAACGCCCCCCCCACACATGCACGAGCACCGCTGCATCGTAACTACTTCACAGACACAGAGCAGAGAGAGGACCTCAACTCAACAACGCTACCTCATGACAAGTAACCAAGGCAGTGCTACTGCAGGGCTGAGTTCTCTCTTCCATTCTCCAGGAAACGTGCGGCGGCGACGCGTTTTGAGTTCAGGCTGGTGCACGCCAACGGTAGAGTACGAGCAGGGAGGCAGGGAGGCATCTGATTGGTTCTTTCCAAGCGGACCGAGAGGCAGTGATTGGTAGACGTTTTTACAGGATTACAGCAGCTACAGATGACGGCTCTCCTCCGGTCCTTTTTCAGAGCTCATCAGTAATGGATCGCTGTCGGGGGGTAAAGACCATTTCAACCGATATAACAAATAGTGGAGACTGGAGAACATCGTCAACCCTGCCTTTAACGCAAAACAGTTTTAAAGCCACTAATTTCTTTAATCTAAATTGTTTTCTCTCCCGTGTTTAGGACTTCAGAACAAGATAATCCAAGATAATCTTGTGAAAAACGTTTAGATTTTTTGGTAGGGATAAAGTGTTTGTTGTTATAATACTCATTTCAGCCACACAAGAGGCTGAAATGAGAAACCAATTGCGGGAAGTTGCATTCTTTCTAATAGCCAGCAGGGGGCGACTCCTCTGGTTGCTAAAAGAAGTCTGATTGTATAGAAGTCTATGAGAAAATGAGCCTACTTCTCACTTGATTTATTACCTCAGTAAACATTGTAAACATGAGTTTATGATCTCAATCTCTAGTTTCAAGTCTTCTTCAATACAGCATGATGTTCATTTAGTAAATTATGGTCCCATTTAGAATCAGATAGACCATAAAGCAGGGGATGCTTTAGGGCGGGGCTACCTTGTGATTGACAGGTCGCTACCACGGCGTTGTCTAGTCAACTTTAAGCCTTCCCAACTTTAAACAGTGTGTTTTCACTTCATCAAAGTTAATTGTAACATTTTGGTCGCCTTTTTTCACCTGTTCTTAAGTCCTAAACACAGGAGAGAAATTTAGATCAGACTTAGAAAATAGATCACCAGATTTGGTTTTTTTTCTCATTGGCCTCACTGGGCTTCCGTAGAGACAACTCTACTCTATAATGTATATCATTGCGCAATTTTTGACATCACTCAGCCCTAATTAGTACCAGCCATGTGTCTTTACACGTTATTCAGCCTCATTATATTGCTTTTAGTTTACAGCAATTTTATGCTGCTGTGTTTCTTGGTGAGTTGGAAGTTATTTATACTGAAAAAAAAAAATTGTAATCTTATGCAAAGCGCCTCGCTGTGAGCGTATACTTTACAGTGAGACCCCCTATGTGTTAGTACCTTGCTCCAGCCATTTGATCTAGACAGGGAATGTAACCCTAAACCCAGTGCCTTGCTTTGCTTCACCCAGTGAGCTATAGGAGACTTCTTACAGCTGACTTGCATAAAGGTTTGTTACAGCAGGGCCGTTAGAAAATGACCACCACCAAGCCCGGTATTAAAAGGCCAGAGCTGAGAAAGAGCTTCACTTCCTGTTTTTTCTTCCTAATTTAGTCACAGAAGCGCCTCGACTCACCTTTTCATATATTTTATACTGGTAACAGAAGAGCTAATCTGCCGACTGACATTGGGGAAACAACATAAATCTGACTGATCATTGGTTTGTAAAGCCCCACTGTGGAGGTCTATGTGGCATAGGAGCTCTATGTGGGAACAGAAGAGCTGGACAGAGGTGGGGGTGGGTGGGGCAGGAGATGGCAGAGAAAGAGGTGGGGGCAGGTGGCTCCACAGTGTTGGGTCCTCTCTGTAGAGACTCCTCTAAGACTTGCCTGCGCTGGCCACGAACGGGACGCAGCCGAACAGGTCCTCTGGTGGCAGGGGATTGGCGGTGGAGGCGGCGGGCTGCGGTCGGTCCGTATCCATGCTGGCTGTTCTCTCCACTGGTTTATCTGTTTGTAGGAGGTCACAGAGGGGGAGATACTGAGATCAACTACAGCTCTGACAACTTATTTAACCACATGGAGCTCTGAATACATAAAGACACTTGTAAATAAGGAATTGTACTCCATCTGATAATGATTTATTTTCCATTTAGACAACTGCTAATAAAATATGATGTACCCTATTGTGGTAGTTAAAGGTGAATTTTCTTCAAACACCCCTGTTTTATTAAAGGGCAGGTTCATCTGCGTTTTGTTCAGTATTTTATCAATGGAAACGTCCACTCAGCCGTTGCAAAAAGCACTGACGTAGGTTACCACAGTAAGCTAATCAATGAGGTTATGAATAATGTGAACACTAGCACCAGCTGAGTCAACGTTAAAGTACAAAGTCATTGAAGAGGTCACTCGCCTGCTCTGAGCATGTCAAACTCCCGGTCGATCAGCTCCTCCTCGGTCAGCTTGGAGAAGTTGTCCTCTCCAAACGGGTTCCAGCGCGACATGTCGGGGGGGTGACTGACTGTGCTGTTGCAGCTCTGAGAGGGCGGCGTGATCCCGTCTGACGCAAGCAGAGGGTTTCTACTGTGGAGACAGTACAACAGAGACAACCTGTTAGCTAAAGGCTAAGGACTTTTATGTTCAGAACTGCCTTTTAATTGAAATTAGACTTTGCCTTTCATCTATGTGTTTTTAGGGGACGTTACCTGGGGTTAGTGTATGACGGATCCACAGGTGATGGTCCCCGCACCTGCCCAGCTCCAGCTGAAGTGCCAGCTGTGGGAGTGGTGGCGTTATAGTTACCCAGCGGGATCTGGAACTCAAGAGGGGACATATAGGGGAGAGGCTGCTGAGCGGGATGGTGAAGCTGCTGCTGCTGCTGATGTTGTTGTTGTTGTTGTTGTTGTTGTTGTTGTTGTTGTTGATGTTGATGATGCTGATGTTGTTGTTGCTGCTGCTGCTGCTGCTGCTGCTGCTGCTGCTGCTGCTGCTGCTGCTGATGGATAAAAGCCTGTTGGTACTGGTGCAGCTGTTAGGGAAGGAAGAGAGGGAGAAGAGGGGGAAGGGAATGAGGGACGGACCTTTGATTTCATGGCGCACAATGACGGCAACGAGATGATGAAATGCTGTTAGAAACCAGTTCTGGAGTTGGAAAGCTGGGGACACGGTGGAGGGGAGGGATGAAGGAATGAAAGTCAAACAGCAGGTCGGACATCAAACTCAACAAATAGAAGTAAGAAGGATCGCCTCAAACACTGACTGACCATTTTAAAGCTGCATTCAATGATTTTTTTAGGGCAGAAAAACTCCAAAACAAACTAACAAGGGATAGTTTGGGTGTTTCTCAGTGGCGTTGTATGAGGTACTTAACCAGAGTCAGTGTATGTAAATACATGTATATATATGTAAATGTTCCACTTTCTTTTTTCCATGTTTTCTTGACAAACCATATGTGTAAAGCACTTCTGCAAATACCGCTGCTGTGCTTTTTAAAGTACTGCTCAAACAAAGTTGATCTGTTGTCATTACACCATATTACACGTTTGCAGTCACTTAGCAAAGCTTCCACACGACAATAAGGAGCAGGGCTAAGATCACAGATTTGAACATTTAGCAGGTATCTTGGGAATAAGAACAGTAATTTTTAGAGGTGCTCTCTTCCCCTGCATGTGAACTGCTTCATATGTCAGGACGCAACTGCTCGATTTCACCCTCTGTTCGATCCCCTCGTGGCTTCGCTCCGACCAGATTGCCTCTGAAATAAAACAGATGGTGCGCGTTCGGTGGGAAGCGGACTAAAAATTGCAGCCGCCCTAACAGAGAGCGCATTCGGAGGACCTGTGTTTGTGTGTTTGATTCAGTCGCTGCGTAAATACTAGTTTTCTGAATATTTGGACAGAGTCAGTAGGAAGTTTGAGCGTCTGCTTCCAGTGCTGCTTGGCACAGACATGAGAGCGACTCGACTAAAGAGGACCGGCTGCCAACAGAGAGAGCAATTTTAGGCCATTCTGACATTAAATGAAATATTCAGCTCCGTGTTACTTCCCGCTGTGTCTCCATGTGTTTCTCTGTCATTTGCTCAAACTATTTATTGCAGTTTTGGATGAAATCTTCTGCTCTGCAATTCCGTCATGATTTTGAGTCAGAAGCATCCTCGAATGCTTGAATGGGCGAACAAAAGCAAATTCAATTTGATGGATGTCCATTTTAGGGCAGACAGCAAATCCAATTCAAGCCTTTAACAGCTTTGTTCAGACCTCTCAAGTCAATTCAAGTCAAACTTTATTTGTATAGCACATTTAAAAACAACCGCAGTTGACTAAATACAAAATGAATACAAAGCAAACTGGCTTTAGTCCAGGAGCATCTGATTGGTCGACCTCAGTGTTCTAACTGGAGCATGAAGATGCAAGAGTTCTGCTAGATAAGGTGGCGCCAGCATTTTGCACTAACTGCAGACGGGAAAGGGGACGACTGTTCTATATCCACATACAAAGAATTACAGTAGTCTAACCAAGAGGTAATAAAAGCATGAGTAACTCTATAGAGCTCTTTGGGAGAGAGATAGGTCTTTACCTTGGCTAAAAGTCTTAACCCCCTGAGACCCACAAGATCGCGGGCGATCCCGACCCACTTTACTGTCTTTCAGAGGCTGTAGCAGGTTCAGGTTCATAATCTTACTTTCAATAAGAAGACCTCTGTCAGAACTCACCATGGCTGCGTAGTGAGCCTGAGCCTGGGCCTGAGCCTGAGCCTGAGCCTGGGCCTGAGCCTGGGCCTGAGCCTGAGCCTGGGCCTGAGCCTGAGCTTGAGCCTGGGCCTGGGCAAGCTGCTGCTGGTACATGGGCTGCTGCATCATCATCTGCTGCTGCTGGAGGAGGGCCTGCTGATGCTGCTGCAGCTGGATGGACTGCTGCACAGCCTGTTGGTACTGAGGAGGAGGAGGAGGCCAGCAAAGGGATTAAATATGTATAACATTTCCTCTCAGTGATGGTTCCAGACGTCAGTGTGTGGTGGATGTACCTGGAGGTATTGGAGTTGCTGTGCATGTGCATGCTGTTGCTGCACTGCTTGTTGTTGTTGTTGTTGTTGTTGGTGGTGGTGATGTTGTTGTTGTTGTTGTTGTTGTTGTAGCTGCTGTAGACGCAGGTCACCGGGCTGGAGCTGCTGCAGGACTCGGTGCTGCTGACTGCTGGGCTGGGGCTGCATGGATGGCTGCCCAGAGCTAGGGGTGGGAGCTGAGTGGACAGGTAGAGATTGATGGATACATATATAACATCGAGCACAGCGACTGCATAGCTGAAATGCTTCGAGGAAAAACAGGCATAACAAACCTTTCTGGCCGTTGCTGACGGGTGCTGAAGGCACGGTCATCTTGACGGGGGTGACGGTGTTGGCGAGCGGCAGGACGTTACTGTTTGCCGCTTTTGGCCTCTGTCTGGGAGCTATGGATGTTTCCGTCGGGCCCACAGCGTCCGTTATCCTGGAAAGAAGGAGTCAAAAAGTTAATATATCATGTCCCTCAACATGTGATGTTTGTACAGATTTTAATTTATTTCTTTCTCATTAAACTGAAGACAAAAAATATTCTTTAAAGCACATAAATTAAAAGAGTTTTCTTTTATTATTCTATTTTTAAAACTATCTATCAAGTACCAGTGATAGTTTGAAAACTACAATAAGAAACCCATGAGTACCTGGCTTTCGTCATGCTTTTCCTAGCAGCGACCTCACTAGCAGTTAGAGGCTCTGGAAGCGACGTAGGGATGGGAGAGTTCTGGAAAAAAAAAAAAAGACCAGGAGAATTATGTTAATGCGTAAACGACCGCAGAGGCTAAAGCCACGCTGATTGCTCCGTTCCGGTGACTTACAAAGAGATTTGGCACTGGACAGTCTTTTCCAGCTAAGTTGAAGGCAAAGTAGGACACTTGGTAAATGTCTGGTCTCATCTCCAGCTCGGGTTCGAGCATATATCCTGGAAGAAGACAGAGAGAGAGGTTGTTTTATAGACAACATCACTCACTGGCTCATTTATTGTTGATGATGTGTATCTTCCCTCTTTGGCCACTAGGTGGAGCTGTTAGTCTAATTATTTAAAAAAGGGAAGATCCACTGCAGGATGCATTTAGGAGGAAGTGGAATAACATGAAAGCAAACAAGGCTGCTGTGACTGACTGGTTCAAACAGGCTGAAGTTGTGTAAATGCAACAAAATTAAAGTCAGATACAGATCGCTCTGTGGGTGAACGCAGCAGAAAGGGAACATTGTTAAAGAAACAGAACAAGACTGTGGGTGAAAATCACTCCTTTTCAGACATATATTTATTTATTTGTTGTTTATTCATTCATTTATTTATTTATTTATTTATTCTGTATAGGGCTGCCTCCTCTTTGTCCATTAGTCCAGTGGCTCCCAACCTTTTTCCTGAAGGGACCCTTTTTCCACCATCGAGTAAACTGATGACAAAGCGACATATTTTATGGATATTTCATATTATATTCAATGCATAACAGTATCAGTACAGAATAACTGATAAACTGTACAATTAACCCAAATAGTGAACGCAATAACTGCAGGAAGTTTGTGTAAAACGAGAGATATGGATGAATTTTGAGTAGATTATTTCCTGTATCTTAGATGAGTTTTCCTGTTATTTTTAGGACTTTTAATACAATTCTGTCTGTATTATGTATTTTCTTTTCTTATAACAATCTCACATACTTAATAGGCTTCTTTTTGACATATTCAGTGTTTTCTTATCCCTGAAGCTCTTTGGCTGTTTTAACTGTGTGCTTTTCTAATGCAGTTTAGCAGAGGGAAGGCTCTGTGAATATAACTTGTGTTTAAGTCTTCACTGTTATCAACTTGCAACTTTTTAGGCTGTAGCAGCATTATATGAAACTATAAAACCTAAGGAATCCATTGGTACCAACCATGTCATACTAGCTTGTCGCAAAGGAGGCTAAATAACGCTACAAACTATTTAAATTTTGGCAAAGAATTACTGTCATGTCCATTTTCAAAGGGGTCCCTTGACCTCTGACCTCCAGATCAGTGAATGTAAATGGGTTCTATGGGTACCCACGAGTCTCCCCTTTACAGACATGCCCACTTTATGATAATCACATGCAGTTTGGGGCAAGTCATAGTCAAGTCAGCACACTGACACACTGACAGCTGTTGTTGCCTGTTGGGCTGCAGTTTGCCATGTTATGATTTGAGCATATTGTTTTATGTTAAATGCAGTACCTGTGAGGGTTTCTGGATAATATCTGTCATTGTTTTGTTGTATTAAATACATGACAAATCTCCCTTTAAGGTACATTTTGAACAGAAACAAAAATTGTTTAATCGCGATTAACTATTTTAATCAACTGACAGCCTGGATCTTTACCTAAAACTTGCCTTTTTTTTAACAGTTGTCCTTCGTAACAGAATAAACTGAAAACATGGTAGAAAAAGTACTAATACACACTTCTACAGAAATGATAAATAACTCTGAAATCATCAGAACAGACACATGCAGGTTTAGGAGACACCATTGATCCATGTGAAGTCTCAAACTTACTGATTAAACAGTGCAACTTGAAGGAGAATTTGGAGTTATCTGGAACGATAAAGGTTCCGTCACATATGGCAACTTGACTCTCCCCAAATGGAAGTGCGAAGAAACACAGCTTGTACAACAAGCATCCAAGTGCCTGTGGAGAAAACAGAAACAGCCTTTAAGAACACCAGAACATACTAACTTTTAGGGCTGGGTATCACTTCAAAGTTATGATACCGATGCCATCACCGACTGATCACAGAAGAAGTGCTTTGGTGTTTTATAGGTTAGTTTGGATTCACTGAAGTCACACAGTAACACAAACAAACCAACAGATCGAGCAGCGGTAGACCAGCAGCTCCCGTGTTCTGAGAGGTCAAATTACTGTTTTTGTCAATGGAGTCTTTTTTTATTTTATTTAACCTTTATTTAACCAGGAGTTAAAACTCATTGAGATTTCTCTTTTCCAAGAGTGTCCTGGCCAAGAGTCTGGTGGCGTTGAAGAGAGCATAGATAACGCCTTCAGTTCCCCGTCAGAACGGGCTGTCTGACAGCGAGGTAAAGTGGTGAAAGTATTCTAAGGCTACATCCACACGGATACGTTTTAAAACGCATAACTTTTGCCATGTTTACGCCTAGCGTCCACACTACTCCGGCGTTTTAGAGCTCCTAAAACAGAAACGTTTGAAAAACGCTGCTGACCCCATTTTAGTTTTGAAACTCCAGGGTTGCGGTTTAGTGTGGATAGACAGAAACGGAGGAGACCTTTGACAACGATGACGCTTCCTGATTGGGTCTTATTAGTCACGACGTGTCCTTGCTTGCTTCGTCACGCCCCATCATGTGAACCTTCCTTTCCCGGAAAAAAAACGGCATCAGCCTCGACCCCCGGTGGTTCATTTCAACATGGATAACGAGTTACAAGCATTGCTGACCTTGTTGTCTGCTAGCAGCTGTTGTGCAGTTAAATTCTACATTTTATAATGCTACTAGTGCCTACATGCACAGGAGGGAAGCTATTATTAGAGCGCTTTGCATCAATTCTTGTGCTGCTTCCTGTTTACACACTAGATATATGTTTTCAGGCGTGATAATATGGACGGAGATTCATTCTAAAACGGCCCTAAAACGCTCGTCTGGACAGAGATAGTTTACGTTTTAAAATGCCATCATGTCAGTGTGAATGTAGCCTGATTATAGTGTACGCTTAAACTGATTTTGAGGTGTCTAAAATGTGTTCTGCTACTGCCCCCGTCCACAGCAGTACACTGCTTTGCTCCCATGCTGGTCCTCCTGTGTGTTTCTCTGTTGTTGTTGTTGTCTTTCTCTACCCGCTGAGCTACACAGGACTGCTTAGCAAAGAATTAATGTTCCTTATGTCAGTGGTTAAAAAGCTGCTTTTAAAATACAGGCCCAGAGTCTGCTCCCCTGGCAATAAGGCTGTCCAAACAAATCCACATGCAAAAGTGCTCTGCTCCCAAATCATATATTCAGACGGCGCTATATTTGGCTCCGGCGTTTTTTTTTGTTGATGATGCAGTTGTAGATGAAAGAGACTTTGGAATTAGCCTCAGCGTTTAGGGAGTGTTTTTCCCTTTAAGCGCTCTGAATCTGAAGACGGATACTCTTCACAGCTCTCCGCTCGACGAGCTAATCCAGTCTGATGCTAAACTCCTAATCTGAGGCAGACAGCACATCGTCTCCGACAAACCCAAAATACATGGATTAATACATAAGAGACAACATGCATAATAACAGCAGCGTTTCAAACACTAAACATAGAACAGGAAGTGAGAATACAGGGGGGTAGTCCACAGGAAGTTGGTGTTTTTGTTGTACGTCCCACAGTAGTTCCTACAGCCTGTTTACAGCTCCTGTCTGTTCATCTCATATAGAAACTATTACTGCAGACTGATGCATCTGTCCACAGTGACAGGTGCATTAAAGTAATATAAAAAGACTGGCTTCAGTGGCTGGGAGGTAGGAAATTATTCAAAGCAACATTTATCCACACAGATATGCATGTGTTACTTCTGGCAGCTCTTTTAGATTTAGTCTTAAGACCAAAATGCTTCTTAGTTTTAGTCACATTTTAGTAGGGCTGGGACGATACACCTATCTCCTGATTCGATGCTATCACGATACTTGGACGACGATTCGATATGTATTGTGATTTTTAAGAATTGCGATTCGATATTATGATTTATTGTGATTTTTGTAAACTTTTTTAATACTAGACCATGGGAAAACGTTGAATCATACACTTTTACTTTGGAAAATATCTGTATTAATACAGTAAAAATGTTTGATTTTCAGCATGTATGTAGTCAGAGATGTCCTGAAGTCAAATATATGAGGCAGAAATGCATAAAGAAATGTATAAAGAAAAGAATACAGAAATAAACGGGGAAATAAATAAGGGGTGAAATGCAAAGGGAAAGTCGTGCAGAAAATAAAAAAATAAATAACTTTAAAAATAAATATAAAAAAAATAAGTCAGTAATAAATACATTAAAAATAAATTAATATATTAAAAATAAATGCAAAAATAAATTAATACTTTTAGAAATTAATAAAAATAAATACATAAATAAATAAAATGGATGATTTAACAGAAGAGTAAATAAACAAGGGAATGAATACAAAGATAAATACATAAATAAGCGAATTAAAACAGAAATATATATTTATAGTCACATTTTATCAATTAATTAATGGCTATATTTATTTTTAATATTATTTTTGATACATTTAATGACATATTTATTTATTTATTTATTGAGTCATTTATTTATTTATTCATATTGATTTTATTTTGGCAGGTTCCATCCTCCATAGTTTTTAGTTAGTTATATTTGTATTTTAATTTGCAGTTGTTCATACAGTATGCTCACATGTTAATATGTATGTTTCTTAATAAAAAACATCTGGAACAACTGACCATTTCAGCAATAATTTTCTTTTTAGGTCTCGATTCAAAGTTGTAAAACAACAGAATGTGAGAAAGCCCACGCAAAGTGCACACTTTTCTATGCACAAAGTGTCCCATCAGCTGGTTGTTTTAACTCCCGGGGTGCATCAATTTACACCGCTCCTCAAAATGGCTGCTGTCCAAGCCCTTGTTCCCGCCTCTCTACCTCACACCTTCAAAAAAACAAACAGCCGAGACCTATTCACAAGAGCTTATCGAGGTCTTCAACTGAGCCTAATTATCTCAAACGGAGGGAAAATAGAAGAGGACAGGCAGCAGGGAGAGAGGAATAGGACGAGGCGGAGTGTTGTGAATGATGTTGCTCAATGTTTTATGAGAGGAAAACACTGTTGGAGAGCTGGTAGAGGCAAACAGCCCGGGGCGAGCCGGGATAGAGACAGACAGAGAGTCAGAGGGAGAGAGAGGGGAGGAACCTGTCGGGGCAGAGTGACGCCCAGGACACTGCCAGGACAAACCAGCCCTGCAGGGTGCAGAACACACAACACACACATACTGTACACACTTACCCAGATATCAGCCTTAGTGGTGATGGGTTTCCCTGCGTACAAGTTAATCATCTCCGGCGCCCGATATGAAAGGGTCGTGTACCTGTGAGATACAAAAACAGGAGGTCGTCAGCGGCAGGTCAAAGTTCCACTAAGCATCGGAGGTGGGATGAAATTAGTACATTTATTCAAGTAAAGTTTTATGTATTTTTTTTACATGTTGCAACCGTCCCTGATCGTATTCTTCTTCCACTCAAATAAATATTGTTAAAGATACAGTATGTCATATTTAATCATCTTTAAATAGTATGTTTAATTAGTAGGGGCGGGGAAAAAATCGATTCACCTGTGTATCCAGATTTTTTTCCCACGATTTTGGAATAAAAAAATTGAATGCAAGAATCGATATACAGTAAGTGCTTCTGTTTAGAGACACACAGCGAAAAAGAAAGAGCAGAATCTAGCAGTAAAGGTTGCCTACTAGTCCTTTCAGTGTAACAGAGAGCCAAACATTAAGCTTTGTTTTCTATTCAGTCATTCTGATAATAATCAAAGCAGCTGGTTGTGTTTGGAAGAAACCCAGCTGAGTTATGAAAATGCAAAGACTGAGTCACCCCAGTTCAGAGGGCCGATGCTTTCTGTATGACCACAGTCATGAAGGCGTAGAGTTTACACACGGTCATATACTGCCGATAAGCTCCACACATTGCACTTTATTGCTGCTATAAATGTGGGAAAGTTAACAGGCCAGATCTGACGGGACTGCTGTGATTTGAAACACAAACAGAGAACTTACACTACCACTACACAATACACCGCAAAGCCAAAGAGCACACCACATTTACTACCTCCCAATACACCGTCATCTGCAACGCATCAACAACGCCGTGGCTGTTTGCAGTAGCGTGTATACGTTTGGTTTACTTGCATTATGTGAGTGTATGCTAGTCTAGCGCTGTGTTTGGGGAACAGAGCTATTCTGATCTGCTCCCAGTGTGCTTTGCAATCTCACTCATTTGCTTTGTGGACACAAATAAACAGACCTTGAGTTGCAGCAGTTTGAGTGCAACGCTGTATTTGACAGCAATCTGGCCACACGCCACATGTGGTTTAGTTAGGAGCAGACAGAGGTGGGACCAAGTCATTGTTTTGCAAGTCACAATTAAGTCTGAAGTCTTTGCACTCAAGTCCCAAGTCCCAAACTTTGAGTTTCGAGTCCTAAACAAGTCATTTAATGTGCTTCTTCATGGTTTTCTCCTGCAACTTGATTGGATGCTGTCGGATCGTTTCAAACAAAGTGGATCTGGGGAATTAAGTGTTGAATTGCTGGGAATGAATCCCGTCAGTTGATTCAGGATATGAAGAGAAATTAATTGATTCGTGGCACACTTTTTAAATAATATACTTTTTAATCTTTGGGCTTGAGGGGAAGGTATCAAGTACTTTCAAGTTAAAAGGCTCAAGGCCAAGTGAGGTCACGAGTAGGGGTGTAACGATCCATCGATCCGGATCAATATATTGATTCAGCGAGCGGCGTAACTTTAGCGAGTGTATGAAGTGGCATTAAATGAGGAACAGGTACCTCAAAACTGTGCTTAGGGACTCGGTTACTCAGAGACTAGTTGGATTAGACCAACCAAATGTGTATACAGTATGTGTTGTCAAAGTTTGCTCAACAGTGGTGAAAGAAATCCTCTTTACTTAAACTGTTAAAATGACAATAACATTATAAGAAATTTCCATCATCCCACAATCCATGTTGTAACAATCTTGAGGCATTAGTTTGACCAGTCAGTGATATTCAGTCCTCTTCTGTGGTTGATCTCAGGCCATCATTAAGTACTATCTCAACAGCAGGGACTTTCTGAACTAAAACGGAAACTACACATGTTCCTGTGGAGGAAATGCAGGTTAACTTCCTGAGTTTTTAAAAGCAGTCCTGGGTTTCCCCTCAAAGTTCCTGTGGTGCAAAAAGCCCCAAAACAACAACAACTTACTTCTTAATCTCGTCCTCCACGGCGGTCACTCCGTCTTTATGTGGCAGCAAAATCTTGTGAGTGGAGCTGCCGAAGTCACACAGCACATAGTTTCCCTGGTCGTTCAGCAGGATGTTTTCAACCTGACATAAGAAACAGACGGAGGTTTTAGACCTTTTAATGAACAGAAAAACATGAGGAAAGTCACGAACGAAAACTCAACATCCAACATTTTATAATCAGTATCTGATAGATGCAGTTGAATCTAAGTTTGTCTTGAGATGTTTGGTCTGACAAAGACCAAACATCTCCTTCCTTATGGACAATCGGCTCGTATAATTTAGTATAAGCTAGACTGTGGGTGTGATTGAGACGCATCATCCCATCAAAACCACATCAGCTGCGAATCTGAAATAGATTGTGGCAGACAGACGAACAAACAAACAAGACGAAGCTAATCCCCCAATTAAATCATAATGGGCATGGAAGACAATTAGTGGATCAAGTCGCTTGTAAAAACTCACAAATCCCACTAAACTGAATTAATACACACAGTGATGGAGTAGTGAGACGAGCCCTCGTTACAGTAACTCTGCCACAGGAGTCTCATCATGGCTGCTCTGTCGCCTGGCACACAGGAGGCACATTTCAATAACAGCTCAGTCTGAAAACAGATGTGGTTCTCATCTGTATGTTAGCAGATGCGTTTGTTTTTTGGGTGTCAAGCCTCCGTTTTTAGATCATACTTTTAGGGTAGCAGCAGAGAGATTCCAAGTTGTCCGATCAAAATGTACCTTAAAGGGAGATTTGTCAAGTATTTAATACTCTTATCAACATGGGAGTGGGTAAATATGCTGCTTTATGCAAATGTATGTATATATTTATTATTGGAAATCAATTATCAACACAAAACAATGACAGATATTGTCCAGAAACCCTCACAGGTACTGCATTTAGCATAAAACAATATGCTCACATCATAACATGGCAAACTGCAGCTCAACAGGCAACAACAGCTGTCAGTGTGTCAGTGTGCTGACTTGACTATGACTTGCCCCAAACTGCATGTGATTATCATAAAGTGGGCATGTCTGTAAAGGGGAGACTCGTGGGTACCCATAGAACCCATTTTCATTCACATATCTTGAGGTCAGAGGTCAAGGGACCCCTTTGAAAATGGCCATTACAGTTTCTCACATGTTTCATATGATACCAATATCTTCACTCTAGCTTCAAAACTGAGCACGCTACAACCTAAATAACGCAAGTTGCGTTGATGCGTTATGCACTAATCGACTTAGAGAGGGCAGCTCCAATAAAAACAACAAAGAAAGGTGTGAGGAATGATGAAGAAATGAAGGCAGGGGGAGGAAAGATGGGAAACAAGTAGCAAATAAAGAGGACAGAAAGAAAACAAAGATGAGACTGGCTGAAAGTGCAACAATGTTATAAGATGTAAAATGTAAGATCTGAAAATAGAAAGCCAGTGAGGCATTTGTAGGAGGAGGAGGAGGAGAGACCAAAACGAGTATCTTGAATCTGTCCAAGGAAACGCTGAGCTAATGAAAGCAACACAGTGTCTCAATACTGTTGACAGCTCAGGGTTAAGGGCTTTTTTTTCTTTTTTTTGCACTCTCACTTCCCCTGGCGATGCGTGACTGGGCCTCCGTGGTCTTTTGTGTCCCTTCGATGTGTTACGTAAGCCATGTAGGCCGAACAGATAGACACAGACAGCGAACAGAGGACGGGCCTGTGAAGCTGAAGGGACCGCACTGTTTAGAGGCTTGTCCAACTGGACGGAGTACAGCGGCCCACTGACGGGGCACTGAGGAGAATTCAACTAGGGTGGGAAATTACCGCCGGCCTCCGAGCATCAGCAAAAACAAGGGGAAAATCTGGCTCGTAGCCACTCTTGATTTGAAAATCTGTTAGCTGAAAGTTAGCGAGGAATTTCAAGATGTAGCAGCTATTGTGGCCCGTACAAAGAGTAAGTTTAGTGCAGGAGGGGGAAGAGGAAAAGGAGGTGGATGAGTATCAGAGGGGAGGAAGGAGAGGAAATAAGAGAGCAAGCTGGCAAAGGAAGCGGGGGAGCGTAAGAGGAAGCAGAGGAGTCAGAAGAGTGTTTCTTTCTTCTGCTGACCAAGCAGATTTACTTTATCACGGAAGTATATAAACATCATCTGACATGACATTTAATAAATAACCGTTCCAAGTGGCAAACCACAAGTTCCTCCTTTTGATTTTGTTGACATCTTTCGAAATCTATTGCTGCAGATTTTGTGCAGAGCGCCGCGATTCAGAAGTTGAACAACCAGTGTGGAGAGTATTGAGACATCACTTTAAAGGAAGTTTCTATTCAGGAAGTTTGTAGGCGACACACTTTGCTTTTATCGCTCACGGTAATAAATCCCCAAATACTCTTTAACGATTCTGTTCCAGGAATATATATTTGCTGCCGTGACTATTCTGCATGCATGGAAACATTTACAATTACTGAAAGCAGCTTCTCTAATCATTAAAGTAAATTGTTAAAGTCTCTAAATCTGAGAAAGTAATTCATTCAGGTGGGTGGCGGGTGGATGATTTATGCGTACACACAGACAACATCAACATCGGACAACATCAGAGCCGATCCGCGCATCACTAATGTGGGCATATTACAGAAAGTCAACTCTTTATCTACTGACACCTTGGACTCTTTTTCTGACATTTTACAGAGGTGTCCTCCTCACCTTGAGGTCTCTGTGGATGACGGGCGTCTTGCATTGGTGCAGGCGGGCCACGGCCTCGCAGCTGTCACAGAAGATGTGGAGGACCTCGGCCTCAGTGAAGCCAACGTTCAACCGCTGGTTCATCTGCTTCACCACCTGACCCGCTGCAGGAGAGACGTGGAAGGAAAAAGCTTCAGGTCAACAGTTCAAGCTGGGAGACCAAGCAGCAGCCAGCATGTTTGGTGTTTTGTCCAGGGATGTTTTTTATTATAGACACATATTATAAACTGAAACTTCGATGAAGCTGAATTGATTGAGTATAAAACGGTTTCAGAACATGTGTGTATTTACAAACAGAGATGTTGTACCTTTACAGTATTCCATGAGGATCAGGACCTCCCAGACGCTGTCCGACACCGCGTTGATTGTGGAGTCCAGGTAGCCGACGATGTTCTTATGGCCCGACAGCTCCTTCTACACACGGGAGGAAAAGATGGGACTGATCAGGACAGAAAAACACACAAGCATTCAAGAAGAAGAAGCTGTGCATCTCTAGAGTTAAGGACATAACTGACTACACAAGCCTCAAAAAACACAAGGAAGGTAGTTATTCAGGCGATTACAAAGGACATATGTGGATTGTGTACACAAGTGCTGATGAGTATTCATGTTTGAACTTGTGTTGTGTTGCTGCTATATTTGTTCAGCAACAGGAAACTGTTACTCAATGTACAATTTAAATGATGCATGAACAACTGCTGTCTGGAATAAGTCTCTGCTGTTGCTTCATGTCTTTGTAAGTGGAATAAGCAACAACTTATGTGCACTGCATTAAAGAGGACAGATAAGTTAGATCAAATACAGATAAACCACTTACATTGCCTAAAGTTGCTAGCTGTGCTTTTCCTGACAATGTGTGAAACCCAAAGTGTTTCCATCCTTTACTGGATGTGTAGTGTTTAACACGTTGGATTTAACATGTGAGGGTGCAGGTCGTATCCACGCAGACCCTCCAACGTTTTTCTACTTTCTCGTTTTGGCTCGCTGTGGTTTGTTTTGGTTGACGGATACGGAACGGATGTGACGTCATGTTACTCAGACTACAACAATAAAAGCGGTAACTTCCTTCTACCTCCGCATAGACTCAAATGAAGCAAATTTATAAATTCTCGCATTAAAAAAATCTATTTTTAGAATTGTAAAAATAAAAAAAATAAAACTTGCGATGCATAGATGAATCGATTTTTTTCCCACCCCAAGAGATCACATCCCAAAAAGTAAACCATCCAGCTGAAGTAAGTCTAGTCTCGTCTTTGCAGTCAAGCTACTGTGTGGGTGCTTTTTGTATTTCTTCATGTTCTTATGCAATGCTGAGCTCTCAACTCCACTAATCTTTCTTAACTTGATTCATTCGCTGGATTAAAGCATCACCGTGTTTGTTGTTTGTTAAATAACAGCATGAGAAGAGAGGCTTGTCGTGTGTTGTGAAAAACCGACACACCTACTGTACTGGAAGGCAACGTCCCAACAGGCCAGAACTGTGTCAATGTTTAAGGTCAGCTGTGTGGGTGAGTATTACACAGCCAATGAGGCAAGTGAACAGAAACACAAAGGCTAGCCTAACAGCTCAGAGTAGTGAGCTGTTCACTGACACACTGGGGTCAAACGTTCAAGACGAGACATCTGCTGTTGTCCAAGTTCGTACATGTCTGGTCGGCTACAGAATAAATGACAATATCTAACTTTGAATGGCATAAAACACCTTGAATTATCTGCTGTAATCACACGAGTGCCAGCTCTGTGTAATACATCAAAAGTCTTAGTCAATGGGCCAGGTGCATTAATACAATGTCACCCAGCACACAGCCAAGAGGCTTTAGTTCTTGCCAGACTGGAAATGCTGGCAAACAGGGCGGGTTAGGGAAAGTGGAATGAAGCCATTTACATGCACCTTGCTTTATGAGAACATGCGTCTTTTATGAAGGCCTGTGTCCCATTTCAAACACGAATTATGTCCTTAAATTTAACACCTGAAAACGGAGAATGCCCTTATGAAATGTTCAGATAATGAGCACAGTGTCTTTAGGTGTAAATGATGCTCTTTGTGCACAAAAAAAAGTGAGAGAAATCAGGGAAGGAAAAGCTGCTGAAACCAAGAATTAGTTTGACACTGCAAAAGAGCAGAGGAATAAAATGGTGTGGAGATCAGCAGAATTATGAGCTAATACTTTTATTTTCAGTTTTCAGTAAAGGTTTCTAATCTAGCATTACCACTAGAGGTCGACCAATAGTGGATTTTTAAAGGCCGATATAATAACAATAGTTTACTTTTGTAAATAGGGCTGCCATTATTTTCAGTGTTGATTATTTTCTCGATTAATCGATTAGTTGTTTGGTCCGGAAAATGTGGATAACTCAAAGATATTCCGTTTACTGTCACAGAGAGTAAAGAAACCAGATTAAAACCAGATCAAACCGATTGATCGGTTATCAAAATAGCGATTAATTTAATAGCCGACAACTAATCGATGAATTGTTGCAGCTCTTGTTTCAAATCTGTCGCAGATGATGGCAAAAAGTTTAATTATATATATATATATATATATATATATATATATATATTAAAAAGATTGCCTGTTTATTTTTATTTTTTAAGTTTAAGTTTTTTAATTTATTTTTTTTAAGTTAAAGGTTTTTTCAATTCTTTTGTTTTTTATTTTTTTTAAGTTTTCTTTTCGTTTTTTTATTTTATTTAAGTTTTTAAGCTAATTTTACCATCTTTCTCTCGTCCACTAAAATGATATCTGGTCTGCATACGCCGTTTTTAATAAATCTGTTTTTTGTCACTCCAAATTTAATAATATCCTGAAGTGTGATTTAGTGGATTACATCATTGGAAACATTTTTTGCAATGGGTGATGCACTTACAGTACGACTGGCCAGGATTATTTCTTATGCGTCCCGTACATTGTTAAATGCCACTCTTACAAACCATTAATGTTGGTGCATATTCCCGGGGAAAGGAGGATCCTTAAGTGTGCGATTTCATTTCATGAACGGATGCTTACGTGGCTGGATTATTTAGAAGAGAGAACGCCAAACTGGTGCAGTAAGCAAGTTAAAGTAACAGTGAATGATTTTTTTTCCTCCTGTCTGACAGCTTAATCGGTCCGCCTCTAATTACCATAACCTACAGCTGCACAGTTAAGCACAGGTTATGATATACGTCTTGATTCCTAGTCCCATGATTGGTGTGTGTAAATCAAAACTATTGTGCAATGAACACACTTAAAATGAAGCTCTTGCAATAAAAGACAAGCAGGAAGTCCTGAGAGATAACGTCTCGAACAACTAAACACTGTGCTGCTGCTCTCACCATGATAGTGATCTCTCTCTTGTAGACATTCAGGTCCGGGACGTTGTTGACGTACATCCTTTTGAGAGCGCAGCGGACGCCGCTGTGCGTACGGGCCAGAAACACCACCGAGAAGCCTCCTGGAAAAAACACAAGATGATGACAAGTTAGCATTACATCAGCATACTTAAGTACTTTAAGGATAAATCGGGCAATGCTCACACGAGACTAGACTCTCCACACAGATTTCCTCATGACAGCAACAATTGAAATTTACACGTACATGGTTGATCAAATCTTCCATTACAAACTATTTTTCCCCCCAAACATCATCAGGGTTTTTCCTGGCTCACAACGAGGGCAGACGTGGCACCATCTTGATCACGTGTACCATGCCTTCAACTGGCTCCAGCAAACACTTTCTACATGCAACGTATTAAGTGTAATTTATTAAAAATGTGAATCCCTGGATATTAAATTTTCATCTGCAATTTTCTGTAGTGGTCCCGGTAATATTTGTTCCTAAATGAACTGAAGTAGCATATCACATGACATGGTTAAGCTGTATGTTTGAGACTGAAAATGTGATATATTAGATATATTTTAAAACAATTTGATTTTACTGGCAAAATATTATTTATACAAAAGGTATATCTCCTGTATTTTAAATATTTCCCTCTCACAGACAGTTTTATGAGACAGCATATCTTTTTTTTTTATAATTTATTTAGATTATTCTATTTCCTAATTTAAATGATTTGCTTTTATCATGTTCTACAGATGTCTGTTTGTAATTGATAAAGTGGGAAAAAAGTTCATTAAATATAAAAAAAATATATAAACTACTTTATTTCTCTACATTTCCGTAAACAGACGCTTACTGGCGTTGTAAAACAGCGTTCAGGCACACATGGTCATAAACGGCAGCTGGCGATATAAAACTATATTAAAACATTAAACAGCGGGTCGGCTTTCCGTGTTTATGATTGATCATGGAGTGTTTTGTTTTCGTTAATGATATTTGTTTTGCTGTGGTAGCAAAGACGTTACCAGCGGAAACTCTGAGGCGCCTGTTCATTTTGAAAGCACGATAACTGATGATGTAATTTCATCACTTGCTCAGTCAAGTCAGTCAGTCAGTGACAGACTTCAGCGTTTATAGGGCTGGCTCCCGCTTTGCAGCAGTCCAGCCAAAACCAGTTGGCTCTTTTCTTCCTCTTTAGCATTTTGGTAGCACCTCTCCGGGTTCACTATACTGATATAACACATTTTAGCAACGGACAAGGTTGTAAAAATCCTGTGATAATCTATTATTTCCCATCATTTTAATTTAAATGTTTTAATGACAACAATATATAGGCCCATTCAATGCAGTTTTTGTCAAATTCAGATAATATCTCCTCATGGTTCGCTTTCTGTCCGTTCTGCATGTGTGCGCTGCAAAAAATCCAGTGTTCATACACAGCCCTATCTTATTGGACTGAAGACTGACTCACAGCGGCACACAAGGTGGCGGCGCTCGCTGTGTGTGTGTGTGTGTGTGTGTGTTTGTGTTTTTTTAATAATTGATATACAGAACAAGCTTAAAGATTACGGATTTATAAGGGCATGGAGAAAAAGGATGAGCCATCTCTTTCCATGTCAACACACAGAAGCAGATGAATGATTTTTTTCCTGTAGTCTTTGCCTCGGACGGACGACTTCTCACAGCTGTTTTCATTTTGTTCTGAAGGCTGGACCCGGCTGAACTCTGCTACTACACTAGAGACTGGAGTTACCAGACTCTCTGAACGTGGGATTTCCTGATCCTGCAAGCACTCGCTTCACCGGGAGGAAATCACGCAGCATGCTCTCCTTCTGCACCCGTAGCTGTGATCCGTATGGTCACACAGACACGCACCAAGGCCTCAACTTGCAATTCATAAGCTCAACTTGCACTGGGTGACTGTATTTTTGGTGGGAAGCGGGGTTTCTGTTGGAGTGTTGACTGGGACAAGGTGTTCAGCTGTTGTCCCTGTCCTCTGTGCCTCTCTGGGTGAATGGACTCTAGCACTGTGATGGGACAGTCCACGGTCTCATTAGGAGAGGATCACTGAGACACTGAGTGGTGGGCATCAAAGTCCACTGACTGAGGAGCAGAGAGAAAGGATCAACAATGGCGCGCTTGTTGCCTAACAAGTTACCTTAGGTCAGCTGAAAAACAGCATGGTGTTGGACTGGGAATGTGGACGTGAGCTGAAGTGACCAGTGGGCACAAAGAGCCTCATTGACGAGTCCCTCAACGCTACGTTTAGAAGAGGGCTGTCAAAGTTAACGCGATAGTCAGAGTGAAGATACTGGCATCATATGAAACTAGAAAACCTAATGAATCCATCGGTACCAACATGTCATACTAGCTTGTCGTGAAGGAGGTTAAATAACGCTCCAAACTTGCGCTAAATTTTGGCAAGGAAAAACTGTCATGGTCATTTTCAAAGGGGTCCCTTGACCTCTGACCTCCAGATATGTGATGGGTACCCACGAGTCTCCCCTTTACAGACATGACCACTTTATGATAATCACATGCAGTTTGGGGCAAGTCATAGTCAAGTCAACACACTGACACACTGACAGCTGTTGTTGCCTGTTGGGCTGCAGTTTGCCATGTTATGATTTGAGCATATTGTTTTATGCTAAATGCAGTACCTGTGAGGGTTTCTGGACAACATCTGTCATTGTTTTGTGTTGTTAATTGATTTATAATAATAAATATATACATACATTTGCATAAAGCAGCATATTTACCCACTCCCATGTTGATAAGAGAATTAAATACTTGACAAATCTCCCTTTAAGGTACATTTTGATCAGATAAAGATCTCAGAGGTTATGTTGGTGTGAGGACAGTGCAAAATGAAAACCTCAGGCTAAAATAATTCATGCAGGTTAAACCTGTGTGTCCCCATGATGACAGTAAACAGAAGATGACAGACCTGAAAGTCAGGCAAGATAAACTACCTGAAGCGTTGTGTTTGCTTGTATGCAGTGACAACAGAGAGAGTTACTCTAACAGCCCTTATCATATTAGAAGAGGTGACGGATGTCGTTCTGCAGCACAGAGAGATAAACAGGCAGCTAATGAGACAAAAGACAAGCTGCTATAGCAGAGCTGCAGCTGATAATAAAGCGAGGCAGACCGTTCGATAGTGTAAATAAGATACTAACGCAAAATGCAGTTTATTCTTTTAATATTCTATTACAAACGTGAAAAGCTTTCACCTTGTGTGAGGCTGAGCTGAGATTATTTTCAATGCAAACAATTTCTTTGATTAATTGATTAGTTGTTTGGTCTAAAAAATGTCAGAAAATATTGGAAAATGTGGATCAGTGTTTCCCCAAAGCCCAAGATGACGTCCTCAAATGTCTTGTTTTGTTCACAACTCAAAGCTATTCAGTTTACTGTCATAGAGGAGTAAAGAAACCAGAAAATATTCACATTTAGGAAGCTGGAGTTAGATAATTTAGAGGTTTTTTTCGTAAAAAAATTACTAAAAAACGATTAATCGATTATCAAAATAGCGATTAACTCAATAGTTGACAACTAATTGATTAAATTATGTCGCAGAGGATGGCAAAAAAATTAAATATGATATATATATATATATATATATTTTAAAAAATATCTGTTTTTAAATGTATTTATTTTTAAGTTTAAGTTTTTTCATTTTTTTATTGTTATTTTTTTTATTTAAGTTTTAAAGTTTTTTTCGGGTTTTTTTTGTTTTCTTTTAGTTTTTTTTGTTTCAAGTTTTTAAGTTAAGTAAGTCTTTTTTTAATATTTTAACTTAATTACCATTTTCTGCCGGCCTCACCTAATTTTACCGTGCTGCTCTTGTGTCTACCATCTGTCTGATTCCATGTGAATGCAGAATAAATCTACACAGTTTCACCTAGTTTGTGGCCTCATTTCAAAAACATCTCAGATGCTGTTGATTTTTAATGCCACTGATCCAAAGATTAGCATTTCTACTGCTGACAGTCACAAGGTCGGGGTTAGCTGCATATAGACGAATGATAAAATCTAGACAATGAAAAATACAAACTGCTGATGAGACAGCGAGCAGCTAATAAAACCTCATGCTGATGCTGCTGAAATGGGAAACATAAAGAGAATATCAAATACCCGTCGCAAAGTAAACAAAATACAGGAACGGAAATCTGTCAGGGAATTTATTTAAATATCACTGATGCAGGGCAGAAATGCTGAATGCATGAATGGAGCTACCCAGTAGTTGTATCAGCAGACCTGCAGCCATCCTAAAAAAAGATCAAGCTGAAGCAAAAATTCTGCCAAGACAAAGTACAAGAGCCAGAGCTGTTTACGTCTGCTGGATGCTGTTCATCGATTCGCCTCGGTCTGCCCTGTGTGCTAAGGTTAGCTTGATGGTCACTCCAAACGGATGGACCCGGCTTAAATTGATTTCCTGCAACGAGGCAGTTGAGTGCAAAGCCATCCAGAGACCCGGGGGAGTGGGAGTGAACTTAAGCCAGAAAACTGAATCATATGACACAGTGGTATGAAAGAGCTACTGTTAAAACAGCAGGATGCACTCACTTCTGAAGACTTCCTTCAAGCTGAAACTCTGATGCAGAGTCTTCTTTATGACCCTGCTGTATAAGAAAAAGCTACCTGTGAGTCATCTAAAGCTTTATGCACTGCTTTGACACAAAGATGTAGGATGCAGACGTAGTAAAGATCAAACTTAAGGCAAGAATGGAGGCAAGAAGATGTGGGGGTTGCATGGGCCGGATGACAGATTTTACAAGGCAAAATCCATTTGCTCGGGCAAAGGGCCAAAAGGCTGAAAAGAGCAGGCTGTTTAAGCATGCATGGACAAGATACAAAAGAACAGCTAACCTTCGCACAAAAAACTAACTGGAGAGCTACACTTAACATCCAAACAACCAAATTCACTCCCACTGTGCTGCCTTAGAGCAGATTTTTCTTTGGTCTGACACTGTTGACATGTTGACTTGGAGTGAAGTGAAGTCAAATGAGGGTTTACTGATTATAAAATGAATCCAGTCTGAGAGAATAATCTGTTCATATCTTGTCTCCAACATGCTCCAATTACAAGCATCTTGTTATTGTCTACAACAGTGGTTCCCAAAGTGGGGTCCAGGGACCCCCAGGGGTCATTGAGGGGGTTCCAGGGGGTCTCCAGCAAAAGGGGAATAATTTATTTTCACTATAATTCCATCCATAAGTAACGCAATGACATCATGTACAACTATTTTGGTCATGGGTTTCATACACACAAATCCTCAGATGGGGGAGCCTGGGACAAAATGTTATCATATGTGGGTCCATGGTATAATTTGCGTCAGTTTAGGGGTCTTGACGTGAAAAGGTTTGGGAACCACTGGTCTACAATACGCAGAGACTGTATAAAGAAGTGGATGTAGTCACCATGACGTCACCCATTGGTTTGTGGACTGTAGTTTTGAGGCCTTGAGTTCAGCATTTTGGCCATCGCCATCTAGTTTTTTGGCCATCACTATGGCCCAATCCTCCATGTTTATTTGTTTTTATCAAACTATCAAACATTAAGCAAAATTAGAAGAAATTGATGAATAAACCAGCTGTGTAATATAGTCTAATGCTTGCATATCTCTGATTTCATGTGTTTTTAATGTAGGCTACCATCTTAAATCCTGAGTCCTAAGTCTGTGAGTGTGGACACTGAGATTGGGCCCATCTTGTTTTTTTGCAACCAGAAGTGACACGAGAGGCTGAATAAGACATTTTTAGGCAACCAAAATGTTAATGTTAATAACTTTCATGAAGTGAAAACACACTGTGAAAGGGTTAAAGTTCTGCGAAGAAAATACGGACAACTCCCAGACCGGTCAACGCCGTGGTAGCGACCTGTCAATCACAAGGTAGCCCCGCCCTAAAGCATCCCCTGCTTTATGGTCTATGTGACTCTAAATGGGACCATAATTTACTAAATGAACATCATGCTGTATTGAAGAAGACTTGAAACTAGCGATTGAGACCATAAACTCATGTTTACAATGTTTACTGAGGTAATAAATCAAGTTAAGAAGTAGAAGCTCATTTTCTCATAGACTTCTATACAAATCAGACTTCTTTTAGCAACCAGAGGAGTCGCCCCCTGCTGGCTGTTAGAAAGAATGCAGGTTTAAGGCACTTCCGCACTGACAATACATACAAGGTCAAGATTAGTTTTGGACCCGTAAACTTCATGTAGTGTACATTAGACTTTCACAGAATATACACACACCCTAACACTGGATTGTTGACTGTGATTCCCTGACTCCAGCTGTTACCTGTCCGTCATTAGAAACCAACTATTTCACCGATCCTGGTAGCCGGCGTTGTGTCGATAGAGATGGAGGCCTCGGCCCAGTCCATCCTACTAAACGCTTCATGTCTGCCTGCTGGCCTCCTCTGGGACTGCCTGAGACCATATGCTCCAGGATCAGATTCTCACTAAATCACCACCGTTGGGCCTTTGTTGCCTCCCATGACTATGCCAGCCACGGAGGAGGTACACTATTGGGAGTGTTATTCTCCTGAGTGGCTCTGGATGGAGTGATTTATTTTAGAGGGGACTTTGTGCCCAGCATACCAACTTCCTGGACAAATAAGGGACCCCTAAACAACACAAACTGTACAGGAGACTGGCTTCAACCTACGACAAAAACAAAGCTGTCTGTAACTAACTGACAGCGACGACACAGATGCAAACAATAACATGCTTCGTCAAACAATTGTATTACTTCTTTCAACCTTTAGAAAGGCAGCGCAGACCAGATCCACTCCTTCCGTCCGTACCTTTCACAATAAAAGCCCTAGAAATATAATATTCACAGGTGACTATTCTGCATTTTCGGGTTGTTTATACGTCACGCCCCCGGTGTGTAAAGGCCTCGAGTCTTGAGCCTTGCTTTGGAGGATTTTTTTATTTAATTATTGGAAAGATCCAATAAGGTTAGGCTGCTAAAATGCTATTGAACCTCAACGCTAAGAGCCAAGAGCCTGTAGCTCATTTTAGAAGAAGTTAATCTGCACATTTTTTCCATGTTTCATGAACCATCTGCTTTCTCATGTCCTCACATCTCTTAAGCAATCTTAAACCCACTAGCTATAGCAAAATGGTTTTAGAGTGACACATGGGTTTACTTAAAAGATGTCCGTGCAAATCAGAGGATGATTTATTCCAAGTTTGAGTTACACAGAGTGATAACACAGCACAGCAAGGTTCACATGCACAGAAGTGTAACTGGAACCTTTTCAGTGTATTAAAGCATTGCTGACGGGCATGTCTAACTCTGGTACTCAGGGCCCATTAGTCACATCTCGCTGTTATTGTACCTCGTCTGTTAGCCGGCTGCACTGTGGAGAGGAGATGGGAGCACTTCACGGTGAGGACATGGTCAGTTGTCAGTGACAGTTGGGAGGAAAACCCCGAATCCATCAGGCCAAGAAGACAGGAGGGGGGTACTGACATTACAGCCTGGTGCTGAGCGAGGGCTGTAATTACTGGAGAATTTTTCCCCGGCCCTGCATCAAGCGCTAGGGGACCCTGACATCACTGCAAAGCCTGACTAACTAGGACAGTCACAGGCAGCCCACATGACAGCCTGTGGAAGAGGCTTGAAAGAGGATCTCAACAGCCTTTGCGAAACAGATACTCAGCATGCCTTGTGATATAGGCAAGGAAAAAAAAACTTCAAAAAGTGGCAGAGGAGTGTCTCAACAAGTGAGGATTAGAGGATTTAGTAACATGCTGCGAACAGAGTTTATAGTTTCTGCTCAGGCGCACGGCGCAGATGTTCTTCCTCTGAAGCATGAGGTCATCTGTGATAACAGACCACTCTCTGACCAACAGTCTTTCTCTTCACAACTCTCTCCCTCTCTCTCTGTCTCGATTCACTCACTTCAACCCACAGCTTTATACTTAAGTTGGCGTGACGTCTTAGCTTGTTAAAAAGCTAGAATGTAGTTCAATTCAAAGTGTCTCCTTCAGCTGCAGGGCTGCTTTTAAGAGGGGAGAATGCCATTTCTTTTGGAGCAGGCTTAGGTATTTCCTCCTGGAGGCCCCCATCCCCTAACATGAACCCACAACACTTCCCCTACAAGTCCTCACAGTTGTAAAGCTTGACGATAAGAGCTTAAAACAACATAAACGAAGCCTCTGGTTTGCACTACATTACAAAAAGTGTGAAGGATATCTCATCATCCTTTTAGTTTACAAAGTTAAAAAAAAAGTGAAAGTGGTTATTTGAATACTTTTGTTTTATATTCTATTAAAATTATGAGAAATCAGGGGGAAAAGTTATGTAGGACAGAACCTGCCAAAATCTAAAATAAATGAATAAATAAATGACTCGAATAAATATGTCATTAAATGCAGCAAAAATGTTATTAAAAATAAATGTAGCCATTAATTAATTGATAAAATCTGACATAAATTGATATTTCTGTTTTTATTTGCATCTTTATCTATTTATCTTTATATTAAATCCCTTATTTATTTACTTATGTTTAATTTTCCCTTTTTTATTTATGTATTAATTCTTAATATTTAAATGTATTTATTTTTTGCATTAATTTTTTTTATTAATTATTTTATAAAAAAAATTTAAATGTATATATTTATTTTTGCATTCATTTTCATTTTTTAAATTTATTTATTTTATATTTATTTTTAAATATGTTTGTTTATTTTTGCATTTATTTTTTATTTAGTTATATCTGCACAATTTTTCCTTTGCATTTCACCCCTTATTTATTTCCCCAAACGTATTTATTTATGTATTTCTTTACACATTTCTTCATACATTTCTGCCTCATTAAATGAGGGGGCTGTCACTCAACGTGTGTCATCATGGGGTAAAATTACAGGCACAAATTAAAACAGAAATAAATATTGTTATCAACTGCTAAATTTCTGGTATTGTGATATCCCTAACCAAAAGTAGATGATAAATACCATCCTTCTACATTGCTGCATTCTGCATCTAGACTAACTGGTGCCATTTTTCCGCAATAAATGGAGGAAATGGATTTCCATCAACAGGCTTCAAGGTCTGGCCAGTTTGCCGCGCTGTGCCAGCTGCGCTCGCTAATTACCAATAATGACTTTTTGATCCCCAGCACTTTAGCAAATCCTTCGAGATTTGGTATTATACAGACTAATACGGGAAAGACTTTTGTTCTTTGGCTGGTTGATGTAGTGACCAAACAAGCCATTTGGTAACTGAGTTACAACAAGCCTGCACAGCTGAAAATAAAGGCAGCCGCAAACACAAGTCAGTTTCATACTAGAACTCAATCACCGACCAGCCACCCTGAGATTTCTCACCTTCTTCAGGCACTAACAGACATCAGTTCACAAACACCAAGCCCTTGTAACCCACTTTAGGCTAACAACTATCCGTTAAAAACACTGCTTAATCCTTTTCTCTCGAGTCCTCAAAACTTACACTGAAGCAAAATTCAGGAAAGCATCAGTGGCCTAAAAATAGACATGCACTTGCTTTTAGCGAGCAGTTGAAAGATTCTGCACTCGGTGAGCTGTTTCCTGACAGAACACAACACCACCATGTCATCTTTTCTGGACCTTTCATGGTAGAAATCCTGCTCTGGTTTTTGGATGGATGAAGATCTTTGAAAATGGGCAAATTCTGATTCTATATTTATAGCAAGTTAATTATTTTACAAGTTTTTTTAACTACTGTGCCTCAAGTTGCTCTGATGTCCTCCTTCCTGGAGATATACTTGCTTTTGAACCACATGTTGCGTTCATTTCTGTTGATGTACACAACCAAACGCTCCAAACGGACGCAGAATACGCGAGGCAGCCATCATTCGCACGCAAATGCGTAATTAAAAACAAAATTTCTGCGTCAGAAAAATGTCATAAAATCCTATATTAATATTATTTTCTCACTTTCAGAGTAAAACCTTTAAACCAACTTCAGTCCTGATCATCACTACCAAATATTCCTCCATTTTCGCTATTTTAACCTTTTAAATGCCAGTTTGTTTACATTATGCCACTGTTGTTGTTTTTACACAAATTTGAATTATTTTATTTTAATGTTTTTCAATGAAAATGATCTTTCCCTCTAATACTGCAAATCATATCACTCTTGCAATATCAGTCAAAATAATCGCAATTAAACATTTTTTTTAAATCCTACAGCCCTAGTCTGAGTGTCTGTATTTTGGCTACACTTTTAATTATAACCTCTATTATAGATTACAGGTGCTGATGTTGAACTCCCTAATGATGCACAAGGATAAAACATAAACAAAGATAACATTGCACTCTGCTTAATTCACACCTGTTTCTCATCCCTTCACCACAGTTAACCTGCAAACACTGTCGCCTAAGTTTCCTCTTCCAGCCAAGTCAAATATGCACGACCACAGCAAGGAGATAACCAAGGTTGTTGCAGGTCAGATATTTTTAAACTTTTAGAGGTGAGGGAGGCGCTCTGCCAAAACACAGAGGAGATAGTGGGATGCTGCAGGCATGCTGGACTAATATGAATGAAAAAGGTGCATTCGGAGCGGGAAAAACAGCTCAATCTGGCAAATGTTCCAACATCTAGGAGCGTGACTTGGTCATAAGCAGCATGCTGATCACATTTCTATGTTACCAGTTTTAGAGGACAAACACTTTTCACTTTAACTGTATAGTATGTGACTTAAATATGGAGCAAGATTTGCTTGTCGAAGAAAATGCGGTCAATAAAGAAAGAGATGAAGATAGTTTTGAGAATTTAAAATTAGTCAGAGGGGAACCCCAGACAGAAAAGGCTTTATGAATGACCAGCTCTGTCATGAGGAAATCCTTAAATGAACCTTTCTGGAATATTTATATCTTGTAAAGGTACTCTGTTTTTAGAAGATCCTCTAATCAAAAGGTGTCAAGTAGAATCTCTGACTCTTCATCCTACCTACAGGTACATCTGCTCTGTATTCAGCCCCACGCTGCTCTTCGTCACAATGGAGAGGTCACTTTCAGCTGGCAAGTGCCTCGTACATCTGCTTAGTACCAGTGCCGAGTTTGAGCATGACAGCCTTGTGTGAATAACCTCTGATGCTCTATTTCTTTCCTATGATGTACTGTACAATATATAGTAATAATAATTACAATATCAACATTATAAATGAAGCTTTGATGCTTCAAACTATCCAGCACAGCCGTATTATTATTATCCTATTTCTATTGTTATTACCAGCAATGGAAGCATATGAACTCACTGTCTTTCCTCGAGAAATCCACGGCGCCCCGGAGGTAAGCTGATCGTTATAAACTGACCATTAACCTTTTATTAAAAGGCCATGTGTCACATAATAATAATAAACACATAGGCTACATATGATCCAGTCCAGTCATGAATGATGAAAACCAGCTCAGCATTTACACCCGTTACAAGAACATGCTTCATAGGAAATGCGACCACGTCGTAACTTTTCTACACAGACCTGCACACTTGGAATAATGACGAGCCCGTCGCAGGCGCGTAGAGTTGAGTGTGGGTTTATTATAGAAAAAACAACGAATGCTGAGTGACGGAGCAAAAGTTAAATTTTCTGTAGAATGCACAGAACGCAAAGATTCGTGTCAGCCTTGGTGTGAAAGGTTTCAACACGAAAAATATTTCGCATTTCCGTTTAGTTTTTTGGTTTTCGTCCCCGGTGTGAAAATGCATTTAGGCCGGAGACATACTTGCTTTTTAACCATGTGTTTGTGTGTATATATTTCTTTATATATCTGAAGAATCATGGATCAAAACTACAAACAATCCAGATGAAGATGAAGATGAAGAAGCACATTGGGAAAAGCCACAGGAAAATCAAACAGCACAGCATCCGTCGCAGTGAAGGTTTTTTAAACAAAGAAAAGCCAAAAGAAGAACTTTGAGTCATGCCCTGTCAGCTCTGTTTTACACCACCACAAATCTAACTCTCCTATCTCCTTATAACACACACCTCCATTCTGGTGTGCACAGTAACTGGCAAGTGAGAACTGCAAACACCACTGCAGACACTTCTGCATCACAAAATTGTCAACCTGAACTCCAGCTCCCCCTCCTTATTCATCTTCCACTTTACCCCATGTGTTAGGCACAGGAGCTTTGACTGCAATCAATCTAATTTCTACCCCCCCTCCCCCCGACTCAGGTGAATGATGTAAAGCACTTTAAAAGACAGATGCAAGTGTGTGAAGAAGTATCTCTGAAGAGCAAGTCCATAAAAGGAAATATGAGGAGGTGCAGCGATGAGTGGACATGTTATTTCATCCTGGGCTCAGCGCGCTGGAAGGTTCTGGCAGTCGGCTCTCATACATCTCAACTCAACAGTGTTTACAACTGAACTGACAGACACAAGTGGCCGTGCTCTGGAGGCTTTATGGAGAAACTGGGAAAGAGACAGAGATGCTGCTGGATCAGCTGTGAGAAAGAGAAGTTCAACACCATCCTGACATGCAAAGGAAAACAAGAAAAGAGGAGGGGAAAGGCACTTAAATCAGTGAGATTATCTGATCATGTCTGACCGGAGTGACATGTTGGCACCAGCTTGTTGACAGTGAGAGTGATGCGAGTCATTAAGAGTGATGCAATCATTCATCACTTCTGACCTGTCATCCAATCAGTGTAGTTATGCTGGAGTCAAGTGAACTCACATAAACCTATGATCAGTTTCCAACCTGCACTTCGTCTCTCCAGAAAGCTGACTCTGACTAGGAGCAGTTTTTTTTATCTTAAGTAGTGACAGCTTATTGACAAGAAGCCTGAGCAATATATTAACTTATGAGGTCCGGAGCAGCAACCAGAGGTCGGTGAGGCTCTATTGACATCGCTATGTTTATTATTTTTCTCCTAAATGAGTCTCATTTTTGAGGGGCTAAAGGTGCTCAGAAACTTATGACACTTTGCTGTAAATGTATATACAGTGGAAACCTCTTATTGATCACAGTTACAGTGATCAACTGCTTATATGGATCAAAAAGCTTGGGCAGAATCATTCTTATACAAATGCTGTTTAAATAATTTGCTTACAGTAATCAAGTAGTCTGCTTACAGTGTTCATTTTGGGTCTCATCATACATGAAAACATTTTAAATCTATGTTAGACTAACGAGAGTTGAATTTTTCTTTGTTATTTATTTTACTCCCTTGATACTTTTCCTCTGCTCTCCGGCTGGATAACTGAGGCTGATGCTGCTGCGTGCACATTGATATCATGACGGGAAAAGGGAAGTGATTTTCTCTGAATAAAAGACGAAAGCACGCGTGGAAAGCACCTGTGGTTGAAGCCGCACTCGTGTGAACAAGGAGCTCTGGCAAAGGGCCGCCGTTCTGCATGCTAAAAATGCTGCCGGCCAAAAATGGCACCCTTGGTGAGAGAAAGGCAGAAGAATTGGTGGCGACGGTCACGGAAATGCCCCTGACGTGCACAAAGGTGCGAGGGCCCATTCATCGCCGTTTGATTTATAATTAATTATTTATCACACATGAAATCTATCTTTTGGTTATCAGAATACTTATTTACATGTTGACCTCAAAATGACAAGTAAAGGACAACCTCTGACTGATTGACAGCTAAGTGCTGAAGAAACTGGCAGAATAGAACGTACTGTCCACAAGGAAACAAAAACATTTGACTTTTATTGATTACACAGACTTAAAAGACTACAACCCTTTGTGTATCACAGTAAGGGAGTGACAATGCCAGGATAAGTGTATTTAAACAAAGCATACAATTGAATTCTGAAGTACACCCATCATTATTCTCAGACAACCAAGTACACATACAAACTCTGCAAGCACATTCATAAAAGCTGTCCTCATTGAAAGTCAGCACAACCGAATAATTCCTTTCATAAAAAAAACACCAGAGGTAGTATTATGCTGTCTTTGATTTGAATCATGCTGCATTAACTGTTAGAATGTGTATCAAATATGGAGTGCTGATAAATCCACTATTTGTCAATACACTGATTAAAGACATAAAACCACCAGTGAAAGTACACTGAAGTGAAACGTTGTGAACTTCCACATCAATGTCCTTCTGTTTGGCGGTCTCCATGTGACCCGAGTGTTCACTCCCACATTTGGCTCGTCGCCCTCCTCAGATCGGGTGATGATGAATTGGGAGAAAATAATTCATTTGCAGTTTCACAAAAGGGGAGGGGACAGGGGGGGAGATGGCAACGCAGAGAGGCAGATACAGAAGGCCTCAATGAGCAAGCACAAAGGCAGCGATACCCATCACGGGACCAAGTGCTGCGTCGTACCAGCATTCTTTCTAGGGTGCTAGAATAAGACAACAAAGGGGACACAATGCGCCTATTCATCACCAGTACAGTATGCTAATAATGTAGATGGGAGGCATTCTCACCCCCCCTCCCCTGGCAGAGAGCGAGAGGATCAAATAGGTCATTCAAAAAACATTATCAAAAGGAACGCTCTGACCTGCACGACAACAATGATGATGATGATGATGGCAGTGACTAGTAAAACAATTACACCTGCACTTGTTTTAATCAAACTGCAATGTTATTCGTGTATGTGACAAATCAAAAGCATTTTGGTGTTTGCACCAAAACACCAAATGAAAAACATTGTTATTAATACCATGATACTGATTTAAACCATATCAGTCAGCTCTAAGCCTGCTGCTTTTCATCTTATCTAAACTCTATCAGACCCAAAATAGGCAGCAGATATCTACAGTATATTTACTTAACATTTGGCTTCAGCTTTCATTTTCTATAATCTCTGTAACAAAGCAAACTAAAGAAACTCACAACAAAGAGCTTATCAAATGTGTAACCGCACTTGCATTGATACATTTTTCTTCTGTAAATTTCTAGAAGTTCAGAGGCTGAAAAATCTGTTTGGTGACTGCATGGCGTTCGGGTTAATGGCGAAGGACAAGGTGAAACATGTTCACATGTTCAATGTGAACACAGCAGCTGTTTGCATGGAAACAGTGTTTGCTTTCGCTCCTGTTGACATGATCTGTGGCTTGTCGTGGTCGAGGAGTCCCTGCAACCAAAGGCTGAAAGTCTTACGCTGCCCTCATCTCTGAGACTTACAGAGCGCCATTATAAACGCCAGTGTGAACGCTTCATGATTCTGCTGACAGCAAGCAAACAAGGCAAATTTGTGTGAAGTCAGCATGTTGAGAGAATTTTGTTTTGTTTTGTGACAGACGTGTGACTCAGAGGATCAGTCAGCTGAGAGTCTATATGAAGAAGGTTTAAACGATGCAGGGAACCACTATGAAGCACAGAGTCCGCAGAGCTGTGATGCTTAGAAGATGTAGGTGACCCTAATTAGACGAGGCAGTGATGAATTACAACCTTGATGTTAACACGCTTGTAAAACTGCAAAGACAGGAAGTGAAACCACTGACCGAAGGTCTTCCTGTTAATTAGAAATAGACACTGAGAATTTACCAACACATGCAAACATGAACTGTTTACCTTGTACCTACAGTGAGGGGCAGGTAGTCATGTAACGCGGTCGTGGTCTGGTGAATAAATAACAGTGACATGAGGGCTATTATGCAAGTTAAGCTGACAACAAGATATGTTCCAGAGGCAGTTATCGGTTTAATGCTTAGCGGCTGTTCAGCAAATAGCTTGATTAAATATTCCGACTGCAGGTACAGAGCGATCAGTTTGGGAACAGTTTGTCTGCCCTCTTAAACAGCTACCTTAATAAAAACAATACGGGTGTATTCACCAGAAAAACTGTCTGTTTCCTCTGGATTAAAGAATAACACCTTTGAAGAAGACCTAGTATGCTTATCCCTTTCCTTTAGTGTGTTATATAGTTTTTTGTGCATGTAAAAGGTCTGCAAAGTTACAAAGTCCACGTTAAAGGGAGTTATTCTCCCCCACAGAAACACTGTTCTTGAACTGCCTGAAATGCCTCGCTTGAAGTCCCGCCTTTTCTTCCGTAATGTGGTGATGTCACCACGTAACACATTTGCATAGTAACTGCCTAGTAGCAGCTAGTTTGGCACGCCCTCAAACAAAGCTAGGTTAGGTTTAGGTTAGGTTTAGGTTAGGTTTGGGCGTCTAATACAGACAGGATGCCTCGGTGTGTCGGTATCAGACGCCGAGGGGCAAAGACCAAGCGGCGGTATTTGACAAGCTGGGAGTGAGAACGGGTTGCAGAGACACCTCTCTGATTTGCAAACTACATCCTCCAAAATGATTCTAAAGTTGAATCAGCACCTCTCTAAAAGAGTTGCAACAAAAATGTATTATAATCTTCATGAAGATTTGTTGCAAAACTGTTGCATTAGTTATAGCAATGTGTACCTAATAAACTGGCTGTGTGTAGGTGAGTAGGGGTGTCTGAGGACAGGGTCCCTGCATATTATTCATTTTAAAACTTTTCCAGACTTTTCACAGAAAACTACCAACTTTCCCTTCAATTTATCAAACTGATTTCCACACATTTCCTCAACTTTCAACTTCCAGGCCCTGACAAGGAACCCCGAACGACAAGAGTTAGTGGAGAAAAGGGGGACATGCTCACAGATGCATCCTGTTGCTTCATGTCATTTCTGAGTTGGAGACAGCAGCAGCAGATAGAGCTCAAGAGAAACCACAGAGGCTAAAGGGGACTGGAGGGAAATGACTATGTTCCTCCTCAATGTAAGAACTGTCCAGGCCTGCAGATAGGTCACTGGAAAAAAATAGCTAACCACATGGCATCAACTATTACGACTTCTGAGCTTGACTAAAGTCTCATTTTAAATTTTTAGGAGATGGTGTTTTGAACATAGATACCTGATCATTCAAACAGGGTTTCTCTTCTCCAGGAAACGACAGTTGTGTGTTGGAATTTAACCCTTTGAACTCAGCAGTAGTAATATAGTAATGGTCCTCCAGTGCCTATATTGGTATTTTTTTAGGGCTGTAAAAGTTAATACAAATTTGTTTTAACGCCACTTATTTCTTTAACGTAACTTGCGATTTTTCAGGTTGTAGTGGGCTCAGTTTTAAAGCTAGAGTAAAGATATCGGTACCAACCATGTCATACTAGCTTGTCGAGAGGGAGGTTAAAGCTAGTTGCTCCAAACTTGCGCTAAATTTTGGCGAGTAAAAACTGGCATGGCCATTTTCAAAGGGGTCCCTTGACCTCTGACCTCCAGATATGTGAATGAAAATTGGTTCTATGGGTACCCACGAGTCTCCCCTTTACAGACATGCCCACTTTATGATAATCACATGCAGTGTGGCTCTACTGGCTGTTCAAGCCGTGACATATACTATTGCTGAATGCACCCGATTGATCGTTGGTTCTCTGCTCGCCGTTTTAAACAGGAAACGACATGGCGGCCTGCTCGTAAACGTTCTGTTATTCCGTCTAAACAATCCACCAAAATCTACTTCTGCAAACATCTTAAGCGAGAAATAGGCGATGCCACTGCTGAATCTCGTTTCATTTGAGAACTAGATCGTCTAGTTTCACAGCTTGGTCCAAGCTTCGTGAGCCGGACGCGTCGCGCTGGACGGGCTCATTTGCATAAAGGACTGTTACCCGCCTTTTCCTTTTGAAAGAGCAACGGCCAATGAGGAAACTCCGACACTCGGCCGACCAATCGTGTAACTTCATCACTCAGGCTGGCCCTGTGCGGTCCAGCCAAAAAACCTAAATGTGTAACACAAGTTTAAATATAATCTTCCAAACATGCCTGGTGGTCTCTGGGCCACAGTGGCAGGTAAATCCCTAGAATTAACCTTGACACGTTGACCACTTTCCCAGCACAGTAGGTCTTTATAAATAGAACAGGACCTGCAAATGATGGCTGGTTACCTGCCAAGTGGTTCCGGTCACAAACCCCCAAAACCTCAGTAAAGAATTAGCGGCAGTTGGTTGGTGGTTAGTTGGAGGTCCTGTGTGTTGCTGAATGGGCAGCACATTGGACCACCACTGACTGAGATAGTAAAGTGCTCCGCTCCCTGTGCACCTCGTGACACTGTGTGACACTGTAGAGTGCTATATTTATATGAAAGCATCCTCAAGCTGCTCATAGAAGTGTGTATTTGCATCATGAATGCAAGTGAAGTGGTGGAAGCAATTCATTGATTTACTATGGTTACTGTAATAAAGTAGCTTTTGAGCTCTGGAGTATTTTTATTGACAGTCATTTTATTTCTATTCTCTGATTCCAGTTTCTTAAATGTGAAAATGTTCTGGTTTCTTTACTCCTCTATGACAGTAAACTGAATATCTTTGAGTTGTGGACAAAACAAGACATTTGAGGACGTCATCTTGGGCTTTGGGAAACACTGATCAATCACTATTTTTCACCATTTTCTGACATTTTATCGACCAAACTAATCGGGAAAATAATCGTCAGAATGATAGACAATGAAAATAATCGTTAGTTGCAGCCCTAAAGAAAAGACTAATCTAGTTCAACTTAATGTACTATATTTTGTAATTACTCACTCTTAAGGCCTTTACACACGTGACCAACACAAAAATGCAAAATACTCACCAGCGAATATTATATGTCTAGGGCTTTTATTGTGAAAGGTATGAATGGGAGGAATGGATCTGGTCTGAAAGGAGTCAAAAAGTTTGCTGTTTTATAATCTTTATACATACAGGAACTCAATCCGTTCCGCACAACGTGATTGGTTGATGCCTTTATTCGCGTTGCGAAACATTTTCGTTCCAAATAAAAATTACATCGGCTTCTTACGAAATCTCATACTTTGCGCTACATACCCAATATGTGTACTAAAGTTCAACATACTTTTATGTGAATAAACAGCAGTATATATCTTTTGGGGCACACTGAGCAGTAATTTACGTCGTCAGTTCCTCAGAGCCTTCCTTGCCGGTTGGAGACATGTAACCATGGTAACCCGTACAAACATCACATGACCAAAATTACAGTTTGTGAGAATTAAAGTCTGATTTAAAATACATATTAACACCTAGCAAAGTGAAATCTTATACTTACAGTTAAATTGAAGCATTGTTGATGTTACAGAGCTGTCCGTCAAAGTCCGTTATGAACGTTGTCGTCACTACCCCATTGCATATTTATACCGCCGTAGTGTCAAGCGTTGCATACTGTAATATTTCACCCAAATTAGTGTGCAATTCAGACACAACCATCGCTTTTTTGCCGCATAATATTCACGTTCTGTATGAAAGTACTCATGACAAAAACAATAATTTAAAAAAAAATTATATTGACGTGTGGATTAGTCGCACAAAACAACGCCCTCGGTGTGTAAAGCCTTTAAAAATATAGTCTGAATTGTACCCTTTCTGCCTTTTGATGCTGTAAATATCAAATCACATGTTTTTGTGTCTGATAAGCATTATGTTTCACTCTGAATACATCTCCAAATAACTATTTACTACAGCAGATTAGCACTTTCACTCCACTTTAATGACTGAGCAATATTCTACTTCTGGAGTCTATCTCTAAACGCAGCAGACACTGCACGAGAAATGAAATAGACAATTATATGGTTAACTGGGCAGCCCAGAATGATGAGCAAAGGTCACAATGTAACCTTGTGCTCCTGGTACAAAACCAGCCACAACCACTTCACATGATTATATGATGACACAGACTCGTGACTGCTAGCAGGAAGAGTTGTGTGTTTTTTCAGGCAAGTGAGATCAGGTTTATAGTTTGGCTCAACAGCATGTTTACAGTGCTGCGTTACCTGAGGAGAAAGGGCTAACTAAAGGTCTGAAGCATTTCATTTGTCTTCTTGACTTACGATTATGGTTTTCAGTGATGATAACAGTACGCACGCAAAATAATGTCCCTTAGTTTCATTCGTTTTTCCAGTTATAGGTGGGAGTAGCTCTGTGAGCATAGTTTCCCTTTCACCCACTTGAGGCCTGTACTATGAAGCGAGTTCAACATACCCAGAGTATCTTCTAGTTCTGGCTTAACTAACCTTAACAACCGCGATCGCACTAAGCAGTCCAAAAACAGTGGTTAAATCAACTCAGTAAGTCAACCCAGGGTTTCTCAATCTGGCTATGAGCGCGTTCACATGAAAAGGGTGGTGTTTGCAGCATCTGACCAATCACAAACATGGACAAGTCTACTGTCAGCAGAGCGGCACATTTTAATAAACTAATAGCAAACTATAATATTAGACGAATACGAAGAAGATAAACACATAAACCAGGCTAAAAGCTATCTTTAAAACTCTGTCATCTTTGTCATTTAAAAAGCAACAATATACCTAATAATAGCCTAACAATAAAGCTTATTTATATAGCACTAAAATAAGGATAAATTAAGTAATTTGAAAGAAAAAAAATGGCAATGATACCACATATCACGCTGTCAAATCAATCATTATTACCACAGGGGATTTCCTTCATTGCGACAGCCCTATCTGATAGGTGAAATATGACTACCCCGTTTCCAGTAATGAAAAAATAGTCTAAAAATATGACTACTTCCTGGTAAAGAAATGACCCTCATGACCAATTAGTCGTCTAATTGGCTAAGCCGGTTTAACTGGGGCAGTTCTACAAATCAAAGGATGTTTTCTAATTTAATACACTGTTGTGAAAAGAACAGCTGTTTTGTTTAACATGTTTGTTTCCGTACTTCCTCATTCTCTGCTCATGTGACCGTGCATGGAGGTGATTCTCATTTCAACATATTTGAACACAGGGTTTTGTTTAAACCGTGAAGGAAATATCTAACGTTTCCAAGAAGCCTGAAGCTTGAAGACATCTTCAAGAGCTGCACTGGGTAGTAGGCGCAGTCATGCATAATATATCCTTTATGTGTTTATCCAGCATGCACCGTTGTTACTTGTTTTAAAAATGGTATGCAATCTAAATCCAGTTAGTTCGACACAAACTGTCTTTCAGCCGGCCCGTAGAGAAACTAGTCTTTGTACATCTCAACAGCTGCAAACAGAGTCAAACTTTTCATATATATAGATATATATATATATATATCTCAATATATATATATATATAAATAAAGCAACATGTTACATTAATCACTCCATATTTATTCCAGCACCCCTTGCACTCTGCACCATTGCATTACTGTCTTACTGTTTACAAATGCCATTGTTGTTGTGTATATTAATATACGGTCAATCACGGCGCCAGCGTTCTATGGTCTGTTATTTCTTTATAGCAGACCGTTACTATGTATAACAGACCGTTTCTATGGGCGCAGCTCTGATGTCGGACTCTGGCGGACCATTTTTGTGTCAAATTATTGATTTCTTAAGTAAGTAGCCGTGAAATAAGCGGGATAATGTACAGCAAGCTGGTCATTCTTGCGAAATATTATGTTTTTTTCACAACAATGTCCGTCTTTGCGTCGGGGTGCCGCATCGCCCTGTCAAGGTTTATTTAACATTTATGACCGGCTCATCATCATATATGTAAGGAATGATGTACAGCGAGCTGGTCATTGTTGTGAAAGAAACCCAGACAGGGCGATGCCGCACCCCGACGCGGAGGAAATATGCTGCTTTATGCAAATGTATGTATATATTTATTACTGGAAATCAATAAACACAAAACAATGACAAATATTGTCCAGAAACCCTCACAGGTACTGCATTTAGCATGAAAAATGTGCTCAAATCATAACATGGCAAACTGCAGCCCAACAGGCAACAACAGCTGTCAGTGTGTCAGTGTGCTGACTTGACTATGACTTGCCCCAAACTGCATGTGATTATCATAAAGTGGGCATGTCTGTAAAGGGGAGACTCGTGGGTACCCATAGAACCCATTTTCATTCACATATCTGGAGGTCAGAGGTCAAGAGACCCCTTTGAAAATGGCCACGACAGGTTTTCCTCGCCAGAATTTATCATAAGCTAGAATATGATGCCAGCATCTTCACTCTAGCTTTAAAACTGAGCCCGCTACAACCCAAAACTTTTCATAAATCCTCAAGCAAACTGCAGCAAAACTTGCGTGAACATGTTGGTCAAAGTGTTTTGTTTAAATGGCTGGATCTTTATATACTGTATGTTGACACAGGAGGTTTGGACTGTTGTTACCCTGGGGGCCAGTGGAGCAGCTGAAGATGTAAACTACAGCTGTATGGGGGGAAAAAGTTTTAATTCCAGCTATGGACCAAATCCCTGGTGCCTCACTTTAAATACCAAAAGCCTGGAAGAGGAGAGCGACCTATTTCAATCACCCTGCGTGTAATTTCTTGGGAAATAAGCAGATGTTTAGGGGGGAAAAACTGAGCTTTTACTGTGGAGGGCAAACCAATTACCAACCCATAAAAGGAACAAAGCTGGAGGAGTTGCTTCACTGCCAGAGTTGCCAAGTCTGCGTATTATAAGCAACTTTGGGCTTGTTTAAATATTGGTAGTCGCGGGTTGCGTTTTTAGGGGGCTTGTTTCTAAAGTGTAGTTGCTTATTTGGGTTTGCTCCTGTCTCTCTCCTCACTGCCACCACCGCCCGCCACTTAGAGTGTTACTCACTAACAACGCCAGGTACTGAGTCAGCGAAATATGGCAAAAAGTACAACAAAGACTGGGGGAAAAAAGGGTGGACTTAAAGATTGGATTCGCCCTCAAGTTGGGGACGATTCAAAGGCAGATTGTCATTTTTTTGTAACTATGATATAGGAGCACATCATGCCAATTTGCAAAAATTAAATCAATTGTTCATCTTCTTTAAGTTTAGTTGATAAGAAAACATGTAAAGTTACAAGCTAAAAATTAAATACAAAAATGTATTTAAAAAATAAATAAATAAACTTCTTTAAGTTTAGTTTACAAGAAAAATGTAAAGTTACAAGCTAAAAATTAAATACAAAAATTAAATAAATGTTTCTTTAAGTTTAGTTAAAAAGAAAAATGTAAAGTTACAGGCTAAAAATAAAATAAAATGTTCAATTTCTTTAAGTTTAGTTAAAAAGAAAAATGTAAAGTTACAAGCTAAAAATAAAATAAAATGTTAAATTTCTTTAAGGTTAGTTAACAAGAAAAATGTGAAGTTACAAGCTAAAAATTAAATACAATAAATGAAATAAAATGTTCAACTTCTTTAAGTTTAGTTAAAAAGAAAAATGTAAAGTTACAAGCTAAAAATAAAATAAAATGTTAAAATTCTTTAAGGTTAGTTAACAAGAAAAATGTGAAGTTACAAGCTAAAAATTAAATACAATAAATGAAATAAAATGTTCAACTTCTTTAAGTTTAGTTAAAAAGAAAAATGTAAAGTTACAAGCTAAAAATAAAATAAAATGTTAAATTTCTTTAAGGTTAGTTAACAAGAAAAATGTGAAGTTACAAGCTATAAATGAAATACAATAAATGAAATAAAATGTTCAACTTCTTTAAGTTTAGTTAAAAAGAAAAATGCAGTTACAAGTTGAAAAGGTAAAAAAAAAAAATGTTAGGTTACAAGCTAAAAAGTTAAAAAGAAAAATGTAAAGTAACAAGCTGAAAATGAAATACAAACTTCTTTAAGTTTAGATGACAAGAAGAATGTAAAGTTACAGGCTAAAAATGTATGCAAAAATGAAATGCATGCAATCCAAAATGAATTCATACATATATATGAGGTAGGTAGGGGCACTTATTTGGGGCTTGTTTTGGGAGGGTAGTTGCTTCTTTTGGGCTTATTTCTATAAACCTGGTTGCTTGTTTCTCTCACAAGATCTGTCCACCCTGTTCACTCACTCAACAGAAGCTGACGGGTGTCCCAGGAAAACATGTTGCTGAACTAATCTTGTTTTTTGTACATACCTTCTGCGATGAGCTCCTCCACGGTGACCTGGTACCGGCCGATTGCGAACACTTTGCCGAAGTAGCTGCTGACTCCGGAGCTGGACCCGGACCCGGACAGCCCTCCGAGTCCTCCGCTCTCAGACCTTGGCATCCTGGAGAACTTCTTCATCCTTTACAGAACTTTCTCTTCCAGTCAGCCACCAAGAAGTCTGTTTATGGCAGTAGATTAACCCACAAGTCACACCTTTAACCGACTATCTACTGGACCTGGAGCCTTTTCTCCTCCTGCATGCTCCGCGTCTGGTTCTGGTTCTTCTGGAGGGACTACTAGCTGCAGGCTGATACGACATGAAAGTACAGTTAGGATGATTCGACCCAGTTGGAGTCCAGAAGCTGGAACCAGAGATCCAGCATCCACCTCTCAGACAGACCCAGAACAAGCAGTGGTGTTAGCTAGCTAGCTGCAGGCGGTGCTATCTTAGAGGTGAGCAGTCTCTGCCGACAATGAGAGAGGTGAGGCACAACAAAGCAGCTGGAACCGGTGGCAACGACTCCCTCCAGAGATCACACCCAGATAAAGCAGCTTCACACGCCGCGAAACGCTCCCTTCACTCGGGCGATGCTAGTTAGCTTAGCGGCTAACTAAGGAGCTAACGGTTCCTCCACCAGCTGAGAGGAGGTGAGCTAACTAACACGTTTAGTGTCCACGTCTCATCGGAGAGGCCGTTTCAATTAGCTCCAGCTGGGTCATCTCCTCCACTCAACCTCCGCTGAACGTTAAACTTGTCGTGACTCCACCAACAGCAGCTCCAGCTCCAACAGCAGCTCCAGCTCCAGCGGGAGGCGACAGACTAAAGTGGGTGGTGTTTGTTATTTAGCCAGAATGAGAGTGACAACCTAACTTGACGAAGCCCCGCCCCCTCCTATTGTTATGATTGGTGTAAGTAAGTAGGAGATGTATGGAAGACCATTGATGCCAAGAAAGAGAGAGAGAAAAATGAATGAATGAAGTTATTAAAAAAAAAAAAATAATAATAAATACAATTATTGAAAAAAAAATTCCTTCCGCCATTAAAGGGACTATTTGTAACTTTCAGAATTGCTTGGTAACAGCGACACCTGTGGCCGTGAAGTCAACGAAAGTCAGCGTCGGGCTCGCGCTTTTCGCTCTAATAGACATGAACGAGCATTGCTCAAAACAGTGAGGCGACACACGTCAGGTAAAAGCACAATATCACTCTATATTTCAGCTGCTTGGCAGTAATGTTAGCTGACCAGACGAAGGTCTCGCCATGAATCACTGCTGATACTGTGTTTGCTTCTCCTGCCTCAGCGCAGGCTTCAGCAGCGGGACTCCCCAGCAAGAAACTCGTCTCCCTCCGCCCGCAGCCGGAGAGAGCAGGAAGACACCGGCAACCGGTCGGTAACGAGACGGTAACGTTTCTCTCTGCAGAGCCCCGTCACTTCACAAGACTCGGAAAAACTCTGTTGGTCTTCTCTAGACATGAACGAGCATTGCTCAAAACAGTGAGGCGACACACGTCAGCTAAAAGCACAATATCACTCTATATTTCACCTGCTCTATATTTCAGTTGCTTGGCAGCAATGTTAGCTGACCAGACGAAGGTCTCTCCATGAATCACTGCTGATCCTAGTGTTGGCTTTTCCTGCTGGCTGAAGCAGGAAGAGAAACGTTATCGCCTCCCGACTGCGCCCGCAGGGAGACACCGGCACCCGGTCAGACACAATACCGTTTCTCGCTGCGGAGCTCCGTCACTTCACAAGACACGGGAAACCTCTGTTGGTCTGGAGGAGCTGCAGCAGTTATTTCTTCACAAACGTACACTGTACATTCACTAGATATTCTCAGAGCTAAACTAACTCTTCTGCAGTGTGGAGTGAGCGCGCGTTCACGTCTAGAGGTGGAGCGAGACGGTGAGAACGCGCACGGTGTGAGTGAAGGCAAGCAGGCAGAGGAGAGACTCCAGCAACACGCGAGCGCGCATATGCGAGCGCGCATAGGAAACCAACCCGGTACATTTATACGTGTAAAAAGTTACAAACAGTCCCTTTAAACTGCTGAAAGCAGAGTAACTATCTTGAATGAACGAAAACAAAAAAAAGTTATTTTGCACTAACCATATAATGGTTGTCCGTGTTTGCAATTAGGTACATTCGTGTAATGTAATTTGAAATGTGCAATACTCTTGGCACTTTATTCTATTTATTCCTTAATTCTTTTATCTCATCTTGTTTTTTTCTTGTATTTATTGCAAATATTTTTATTCTTGTACTTTTATTGATCTTGCACCTCCCCATATGCCACCTACTGTGTTCCCTCTGTCATTGATGATTGTGCAGTATGAATGTGAATATGTCTCGATGGACTGCAGAAAATGAATTGCCCTTCGGGGATAAATAATGCTATCTGTATCTGTATCTGTAAAATGTGAGATATGTCAAAATCATGAGTTTAGTAGACCAGACCTTTCTCAATACAGACTACACCAAGGCTGGGGTCGAAAAGTAAATGTTGTGTTAAACCTGTGTCATCTCCACTCAACCTCCGTGTCATTTTTTGTTCTGCTAACGTTAAACTTCTCGTGACTCGACCAACACCAGCTCCAGCGGGAGATGCTACAGAATAAAGTGGGTGGTGTTTGTTATTTAGCCAGAATGAGAGTGACAACCTAACCTGACGAGGCCCCGCCCCCTCCTATTGTTATGATTGGTGTAAGTAAGTGGAGAGAAGGTATGGAAGACCATTGATGCCAAGAAAGAGAGAGAGAAATGAATGAATGAAGTTAAGGGGGAAAAAATCTTTTTTTTTAGTTACTGAGTGAAAAATGTGAGATATCTCAAAACCTTTCTCAATACAGAAAAGTAAAAAAATGTTAAGTTAAGACTTTATTCTCGTAATATTATGACTTTTTTATCGTAAAGTTATGACTTAATTCTCGTAATGTTACTACTTTTTTCTCGTAATATTCTGACTTTATTCTGTATATCTCAGATGTTTTTTCCCTCAATGTGGCCCTAATACTCTTTGGCCCAAACTGCATTAGACTTATATACTATATACTTAGTCTATAAACTGTGTTAGCTTCATCACAATGCTCTTATGTTTTGCGGCTCCAGACAGATTTTTTTTTGTGCCTAAAATGGCTCTTTTGATAGTAAAGGTTGCTGACCCCTGGTGTATGCAGTACTTCTTCCCACTCCTTTTCGGACATGTAATATTTTTTTTTACATACCATGAATATTACTAATAATACTATAACTTTCATGTATTTTTTTTCTTTTCTTTTCTTGGTATCAATGAGCTTCCATAAGAAGCACCCAGACAATACTCATCTATAATGGGGCGGTGTGAATGACAGACAGACTGAGCAGTCTGGTTGAGGAAGGAGAGCACAAATCAGGCTGGAAAGAATGCAGTGGCATGGAGAAATAAACAAACCTCAGGCTACACTACAGTAATGTGTTTTCCTCCATCACATTTATTATCCTGTTCATTATTAAAAAATCTTAACCATAACTCTGTCTTCATCTGCGTCTTTGTTCTGCCTGTTAAACACTGCTGGTCTGTTTTTTTTAGGCTATTACTTCCTCTGTACGTGTAAATTGATCTCACAACACTCCCTTCGATTTTAATGATTATCTGCGGTGGAAAAAACAATGTCATTTTTCACCACCAGCCAACGAGGAAGTGGTGTGACAGCTGTGAATTTACAGGCTTTATGAACAAAAGGCATGTGTGTCGGCGGGAGAATCCACCTCATACACACTTTCAGTCCTTTGTGGTCTAAATCAAGAGCAACATCACACACAGTCATCTCTGTCGTCTATACATCAGTTACTATAGAGGTGAAGAAATGTCCTCTTCTGCGGGTAAATGGTCACAATTACCACATTGAGGTCAGTGGTTATAGTGGGAGCACATGGCTGAGATGGGGGATTACATAAGAGATGAGGAGGAGCAGAGCGGGGATCACATGACTGTGCAAACCCCCCATGTCTGGACACATCCTGTTTCTGCAGGGGGAATCTTTCCTCTTTGACACACTTATTGTTGTCTGGCTGTGTGTGTGAGGTGTATGCTGCCACCTGTTGGTGTCTGAATGCTCACAGAAACATACAGTAAAGGTGGATGCATCAATGAATATCCATCCTGCTGGAGTGTCCTTAAGCAGGAAACTGAACCAGGTCTAGAGCTGACCTTTGACCTTTTAGAGCGCAGCCAAGGGGAGGCTCCTAATAGAGTGTTACAGGGTTGATGTATTTTTGTAGGCCAACCAGGAAGTTAGCATCACCCTGGTTCCCTCGACAAAAAGCCAATGGGATTTTTCCATTGGCTTTTGGATTATTGCAGAATATAAACTCTGTGGCAAACACGTTTTATTCAGCAAGATAAGCTTTACAAATAAACACCACTTATGATTTTTGAAGTGTGATTGCAATCGCCAGAAGTAAAAAGCTAATGTTAGTTATAAACTAGAATGGCACTAAGAGAGCGCAGACCTCCGCCCCCTCGCTCAGCTTCAGCTTGCGCCATCATCTACGTGTATTTTGTTTATGTTGAGATCAGCTGTACATAGCGGAGCATCATAAAACACTTCATTCACACTGGACAGAATAAAATAAAACTGACCTAATCCGTCGTCGTTACCCTTTCCAACAATCATCAAGTGTGCTTTGGTTGTACTAAACTGTAATTTCACCGAGTTTAACGTGAAAAAAACGCCGAATCTACAGGTGTCCCCCTCCTCCCACCCCTGCTCTCTCTCTGTACCTCTCTCTGCAGGCAGAAGGAAAGAGGCTGGGTCACGCGTCACTGTGCATGTCTTAAAGCCTGTGGTGTTAATTATCAAAAAAAATTCCTGAAGCCGGATCATGATCTGGATCGCCACCAAAATCTAACGGATTGTTTATTGTGCCACACCCCACCCCTCAAAAACATTTAATTCAAATCCAATTTGGACTTTTGGAGTAATCCTGCAAACGGACAAACCAACAAACCAATGCCGGTGAAGACATAACCTCCTTCCTAGGCCTTTGGCCTTGGCGGAAGTAACAAACTACACCACGGCCGCATGAACGTGAGTATATACATAAACTCTGTAAAGGAGGACGAGTCGGCGTAAAGACGTTTCGTAGTCTCATTTAGCCACTTGTTAGCAACCGCCTTTTTTAAGACACATAAAAGCTTAAAAATTCACGAGTGGGATATTTACTGACGTATTTTATATCATAGAACAAAACGTTAAAATCTCTTGAGCTTGTGTTAACCACAGACCTTATGGTCTGATGGTGGAGTTAATTTGTGGAGATTATCTTGCTGAACAAAACATGTAAGTATTATAAACGTTTGTTCGCCACAGAACTTATTTTCTGCAATAATCCAAAACCCAATCGAACAATCCCATCGGCTTTTTGTTGAGGGAACCCATGCGATTCTTACTATTCTATACCATAACATAACCTATGTGTGATAAATGGCTTCATTTTAAGGGGTCACAAAATTCTGACTTGTTTTTTATTAGCAGCATTTACTTGTACTTTTACTTTTAAGACTTAAGTAAATTTAATATCAGAAAACTACAGAAAATACACTCAAGTAATATTCTAATAGGTGACTATAGGTTTACTAAAGTGATTTTCTGGTTAGATATCTGTACTTTTACTCAAGTGTGGCGTTCATTTACTTCATCCATCACTGGTTATACTGTACAGACAGTGGACTAACATGAACTTTCTGACCTTAAAGCTTCTTCAGGGGTAAAACATGTATAGGGGATTAACCCACATCATTTCTACAGAAACCCACTACAGAAATATCCCCAAATTTCCAAATGCCGCCATAAAAAAATAACATCTTTTGTTCTTTTTGGCGGACACAAGAGGTTTTGTGTCTTCATAGAAACATAAAAGGAGAAAGCAACTGTACAAGGGGGTTGATGAAATGTCCTCAATAAACCCTACCACCACCATCCTCGCTTGTAGTCTCCATTCATCCTCACACACAGTGAAGCAGCGGCGGCCCAGTTTATGAATGAAGACTGAATATAATTGGGGAAATTTCACAGACAAGCTTACATTTCGTGGACTCGCGTCAGGAGGGATAAAAGTTCTGCTCTTTAATTGTGGTCTGTTACACTTCACACTCGGCATCATCACACATCACCAGTTTGGAGTTTGGAGTCTGCAGCGCGGCACAGCGCGGCACAGCGCGGCGCAGCGAGCACGGATGAACTTGGCCTACATTTCTCAGTTTTCCCCTGCGAATTTGATTTTCTTCGCTGGAGCGCCGCTGTGAGAGCACACATTGTCACAGATGATACAGTCACCAATTAGAGAGGCTGCATGCAGTCTGAACTACAGTAATGCAAAACACAAGACTTTACTAGCATGATAACAAAGCTATACAGTCTATGTACAATTATTAGGGCATGAAAGAAATGCATGAAAAGGCCAGTAAAAACTCAGTGTAGGATTAACATAAAACACAACAGCTGCTCAAAAACACTGTTACCATACATAATAGGATGAATGTATATACGGGAATTAGGGCTGTCAATTGATTAAAATATTTGGTCATGATTAATCGCATGATTGTCCATAGTTAATCGTGATTAATCGCAAATTAATCGTGCATTTATCTGTTCAAAATGTCCCTTAAAGGGAGATTTGTCAAGTATTTAATACTCTTATCAACATGGGAAGTGGACAAATATGCTGCTTTATGCAAATGTATGTATATATTTATTTTTGGAAATCAATTAACAACACAAAACAATGACAGATATTGTCCAGAAACCCTCACAGGTACTGCATTTAGCATAGAACAATATGCTCCAATTATAACATGGCAAACTGCAGCCCAACAGGCAACAACAGCTGTCAGTGTGTCAGTGTGCTGACTTGACTATGACTTGCCCCAAACTGCATGTGATTATCATAAAGTGGTCATGTCTGTAAAGGGGAGACTCGTGGGTACCCATCACATATCTGGAGGTCAGAGGTCAAGGGACCCCTTTGAAAATGACCATGACAGTTTTTCCTTGCCAAAATTTAGCGCAAGTTTGGAGCGTTATTTAACCTCCTTCACGACAAGCTAGTATGACATGTTGGTACCGATGGATTCATCAGGTTTTCTAGTTTCATATGATGCCAGTATCTTCACTCTGACTATCGCGTTAACTTTGACAGCCCTCTTCTAAACGTAGCGTTGAGGGACTCGTCAATGAGGCTCTTTGTGCCCACTGGTCACTTCAGCTCACGTCCACATTCCCAGTCCAACACCATGCTGTTTTTCAGCTGACCTAAGGTAACTTGTTAGGCAACAAGCGCGCCATTGCATAAAACAATATGCTCCAATTATAACATGGCAAACTGCAGCCCAACAGGCAACAACAGCTGTCAGTGTGTCAGTGTGCTGACTTGACTATGACTTCCCCCAAACTGCATGTGATTATCATAAATTGGGCATGTCTGTAAAGGGGAGACTCGTGGGTACCCAGAGAACCCATTTACATTCACACATCTGGAGGTCAGAGGTCAAGGGACCCCTTTGAAAATGGCCATGAGAGTTTTTCCTCGCTAAAATTTAGCATAAGTTTGGAGCGTTATTTAACCTCCTTCACGACAAGCTAGTATGACATGGTTGGTACCAATGGATTCATTAGGTTTTATAGTTTCATACGATACCAGTATCGTCACTCTAGCTTTGAAACTGCTACAACCTAAAAATTGCAAATTGCATTAATGCGTCCGGCACGGAAGCAAAGCAATATACTGCTGTGGACGCCACGTTAGTTCAGATCAGAAAGTCACACAACAACACAAACTAACCGATCGAGGCAGCGGTAGACCAGCAACTCCTGTGTTCTGAGAGGTAAAATTACTGTTTCTGTGCGTGGAGTCTGGTGGCTTTGAAGACAGCAATATAACGTCGGAAAGGGCTGTCTGATGGCGAGGTGAAGCTGCGAAAATATTCTAAATATTGCGTATACTTAAACCGCTGCTTTACCAGTTATTTCCAAACTTAGCACAGCTAACGTTGACTCAGCTAGTGCTAGAGTTCACATTATTCATAACCTTATTGATTAGCTTTGATCAGCTTACTTTGGTAACCAACGTCACTGCTTCTTGCAACGGCTGCGTGGGCAGAACAGAACGGAGATGAACCCGTCCTTTAAATAGCCAGGAAGGAACCCTCCCATTGACCCGATTTAACGGGAAAAAGCTGCACGTTACTTAGAATTTGTCATGTATTAATGACATACAATTTTATCTTCATGAATAATGGCTTATTGCGAAGTTTCTTTTTTAACAGTCTGTATTTAAATAGGTCACACAACATGGTTTGTAATAGCAGAGTCTTAAATATCTTTTGTGCTGATAATCTCCTGTTTTAGTATCACACTGGATGAACACACACACACACACACACACACACACAAACACACACACACACACACACACACACACACACACACACACACACACACACACACTCAGGGGATGTGAAGCTGTCAGAGAATGAAGATGTATAAACGTCGGCCTGCAGGCTCTCTTCCTGTTTTCCTTCGGTTCAGATAAAGAGGGAGGGGTGGCGGGGAGAGCAGAGTGAAGGATCCTGGGTGATTACTTGGGCTTTAATGAGGAAAACGTCTTTGCCTTCAGGCTCTCATCCACCTCAATAGTCTGTGAGTGTGTCTGGCCCGAGTTTAACTGAAAGACATGAAGACACGAGGCGCTGCAGAGAGACGCTGAATAGATTTCATTGAGAGGAGGAGGTCAGAGGCTGCAGCTGATGTGTTTTACTGCATAAATAAAATATAGATTCCCTCTCGGAGGATACAGGCAGAAGTTAGAGAAACTAATCCATGCTTTAATTTTAACTGTTTAGCTCATTTATAAAGATGTAAGTTATAATAAGAGTAATAATAACCTAACGATAGAATATATAATAATAAAGCAATCACAGGGGATATTTTTTATACTTTTAATACTTTAAGTACATTTTCCTGATAAAATACTTTTACTGAAATAACATTTTCAGTGCAGGACTTTTACTTGTAACAGAGTGTGGGGTGTATTTGTACTTTTACTAAAGCAAAGTATCTGAATACTTCTTCCACCACTGAGCAGATGTTTCTACCACTGAGCAGATGTTTCCACACTCCTGTGTGTGTATGGTGTGAACTTTTATTTACTTTTTTATTTTAATTGTAAATAAAAACGTACATGAACTAACATCGAACGCAGACCTTCCGATTGGTGGTCTATCTATCTATGTCATGTTTGTAGATGCTTTACAAGCAGTTTCTAAAAGGTTTACAAATAATATCTTGATGATTAACAGATACTTTTATAAAGTATATAAAATGTGTGCAACAATAAACTCTTAAAATAACACAAATTATTGGTTTGTTAACAGTAAATTAACTATTAACATTTTAATGAACTATAAATTTACCATTTATAAATGATGGTTATTATCAAGTCATTGTTTTCCACAGAATCAGGAGGCGTCTCCACATGAAGCACATCACATTCACATCACATTCACACTGAACGTTTATGTGCATCATAATGATCCAGAGGAGTGAAACACTTCCATTAATCTCAGAGTTTCCTCATACTGTATGTGAACTCTATAAACCTCTTAAAGCCCCCAGGAGGTCTGTAGACCTGCAGACATTTATAAAGATTTAAAACCTGCTGCTGAGTCAGTGATGCCTCCTGCTGGTGGCTTGGATGAACTACCAGACTGTTACCAGAAAAAATAAACAATATCACCAGCTGTGAATGATTCATGAGGTGTTTTTATTATTACTTCTGGAAGTTACAACAATACAAGAAGAAGTCAGAAGATTAAAGAGCTGAAGAAGAAGATAAGTGATGAAATAGTCATTTTAACAAATTAATTACTTCATTTAAAAATACACACTACAGTAACGTCTCCTCCTTACACTTACAGTATATATTTATGCAAAGACTTTTAATGTAATAATCTATTTTAATTAGTTTTTAGTGTTGCCGTGAAGCCTTGTTTTAATGGGGCAGCAATTTACAAATATTTTTCTGTAATTTCCCAGGACGTTTCCTGTAAAGAATTTGGTACTAATTATAGGGAAAAATAATTTAAACCCTCCTAAATATTAATTAACTATTCATTTAGTGGTGGCACCTTCTTTCTCTGTATTTGTATAAATAATATGCTTTCCAAGTAAAGGGAATTATATAATTCAAATTACTGTAAGTAGTCAAAAATTAAATAGTTATTTGTAGGAAACTTCAGAGGAAAATATTAGTAAATTATTCAAAGAAATGAGGGCTCATAAAATCATTTCTTAATTTTGTTTTATTTGAACAACTTTGAAAATTACTTGTTGAGTATTCGTTATGTGAACAAATAACACATATTGTTTTACAAGGACTGAATCAGAATAAACCTAATAAACTGCATATTTTAATGAATGTTTTTTTTAGTGATGCATTTATTAATTCAGCCATTAAGTTAATAAAAGATGAATCTATCACAACTTACTTGATCAAAAAGTTACCAAAAAAACTGAAACCTGTTATCAAAACGTCTATTATTTTTTAATCCATTGGCAATATATTATATTAATTCATGTAGTAGCAAAATCTAACAAAATATCCTTCTTCAGTCCAGATTTGTTGGCGTTTAGCCTTTAAAAAACAACATTTCCACTGCGGGAGGCCCGTAGCTGTACTAATGGGACGGTTTACTTTTACACAAACTTATTATAAAATAACAATTTCATTGTTTAACAGTAAAATACTATTAACTAAGTTTAATTAACTATCAATTTACCATTTATATATATACATATATATATATGTGATGATTATTATGAAGTGTTACCAAATGAAGTCCAAGTCCAGGAAGTTGCTTCCTCTCGTATTTTGTGGATGTTCAAGTTGATAAAAATTATAAAATGACAGAAACGTGAATAAAGACGTAGCGAGAGCACAACATGCCGATGTTAATCATCATCTCCTCCACAAATTTTAAGCAGAGTCTTTTCATATTCCCCTCCGCAATCAGACTGAAAACAAAACAGAATTATTGATTAAAACTTCAGTTGGACGTGTTCGTGTTTAAATATATCAATCTTTAATGATCTTGTCTTTCACATGACGTCTGTCTTTCACAGCTCACAACAAGTTAGTAGGGTGAGGATGAAAGTAAAGCAGAAGTGTCAGAGAGCGACAGCAAGAGTTCAAGAGGAAGCAGATCTCTTCTCGGCCTCAGGTAGAACCTCAGGTGTTAGTTATTCGTCGTCTCCTCCACAGATGGCCTTCACACAGTCCCCCAGGGCGCCCGACAGATCCGACTGGAGGGCACAGCAACACAAGCGAGGAGTAAAAACGTGTCTTCCAACCACACAGACCAACATGGTGGAATGAGACTAAGTACAATTTTAAGCTACTTTACGTAGGTATTTCCATTGTATGCTACCTAAAAATTGCAAGTTGCATTAATGCGTTAAACAAATTAGTGGCGTTAAAACCAATTTTCGTTAACGCGTTATTATCTCGTTAACTTTGACAGCCTTACTTAGGATATGATAGTTAAACCCTGGACACACTTCACTTTTTAAAAGGTGCAGTGTGTGGGATTTGGCGGCATCTAGCAGTGAGGTTGCAGATTGCAACCGCTTGAAACTTGAAGCGTGTAAGAGAACTACGATGGCCGAGCTGAAAATGCAAATGTCCCCATCTAGAGCTCATTCTAAGGTAGCGAAAACAACGATTCTTAGTTTCAGGTGATTATACCCTAAAGAAAACATACTTATTAATATTATATTCCATTTCTGACAATAGATCCCCCGTAATGCTACACACTGGTCCTTTAAGAAAGACTGATGAAAGAAATGCTCGGTGAGAAGTTGCATTGAGTTACAGAAGTTGGTAGAACAGCGTTTAGCCTGAAGGAGACGCCGCAACATCTGAGAAAGATTTGTGTGACTTAAACTTCAATATTCCCTCCGAATGATGGATGGCTCCTCGTCAGAGAGTACGAGATATACAGCTGTAATTACCAAGTGATTGGCTGGATGTGGGTTGTAATTTACCGCCTTGGACACATCAGCTGTCTTTATAATTTGCCTCTCGGGCTGCAACAGGTGGGCGGTGTTTTTAAATCTCGACATAATGTGATCAGGACTGGAGACCAAATCCACCTGAGCAACCGCAAGATGCAAAATAAAAGAGCAGATAGAAAACACCCAGACAACCCTTGTACCATACAGAAGACACATCCCTCACCAATACATAGCTCAATTATCATGTTTAAATGTTAGTAACAGATCAGTGAAATTCACACAGCTCCAGTTATCCAGAAGGTTAGTCTTTATTTCTCAGAGGACCATTTCATATCAAAGTGGCCAAATAAAATCAAGCTGCTCGTTCTTCAAACTCTGATGACTCATGAAACCTCAGACAGTAAATCCATCAGGCTTCGTTAAATCCTCCGATCACACTTTGTGAGTTTATGTTGCTGCAAACTTTATGAAAACAAAGTCCATGTAAAGGGGAGACTTGTGGGTACACATAGAACCCATTTACATTCACATTCACATATCTGGAGGTCAGAGGTCAAGGGACCCCTTTGAAAATGGCCATGCCAGTTTTTCTTCGCCAAAATTTAGTGTAAATTTGGAACGTTATTTAGCCTCCTTCATGACAAGCTAGTATGACATGGTTGGTACCGATGTATTCATCAGGTTTTGTAGTTTAATATGATACCAGTCTCTTAACTCTGGCTTTAACTAAAAATCGCAAGTCTGCGTCATCTCTTTTTGCGTTATCGTGTTAACTTTGACAGCCCTAGTTATGACATACTAAATATAAATTTATAATTTCATCCTAACTTTGATAAAAGTAGTTCCTCACCTCGATGGCGGAGTGCAGCGAGTACTCGTAGAGTTTCTTGAACTCGGCTCTGATGTCCAGCAGGTCGATCTCAGACCGGCTCACCATGATCCGGTTCAGAGTGGACTCGTCTGTTCCACCACCCTGACAACACACAACACACACACACAACATTATTACACTTTATGTAAAACTTAACTCATGCACAGTATTTATCCTGCATTTATATCACATCAGTACTGCTGATTTTTCTCTCTAGAATATTAAATATAAAACTAAACTGGCACGTAATAACAACTAAACTCTTCTGTGTCAAATAGAGCTGCACAATAAATCGAAACTTTATCAAAATAGCAATATGGATATTAACAAATCTTGTGATTTTAACATTATAGCATATTGCGATTTCGATAACATTTAGAGTAATTGTGCAGCCCTACCTGCAACTGAAACGTATGCAATAAAACCTGTACATTCACCTTCATGCTCTCATGCAGGCGCTCTGCAAAGTAGGCCGGGGCGCTCTTCACACATTTCACTGAAGTAGAACACAACAATGTGGTTAGAAACAGCATTCATACAAACATAAAGTTTAATCTTTTTCTACAATAGGAAGAGAAAATGATATGCACTACATCATCACTACATCACTTTCCACAGGATTTTGTCCACATACTTTTGTCCATATAGTGCATAATATGTTAAACGTTCATGCACATACCGATGGCCACCAGTAGCTCCTCCAGCTCCCCGGACATCTCCCCTTCGATGCTTTGCTGCAGAGTCTTTCCACTGATGTTCTTGTATTCAACCATAGCTGCACAAAAGAAATGACAGATTATTCCAAATTTACCATAATTTGTAAGAACTTTATTGTAGTCTAAATTAAACCTAATTTAAGTTGAGTGTGACGTACTTTTTCTCAGCTGAGGTATACTTCTCTGGCAGAGGATTTCGACAAACTGAGATTCATCGGTGCCCCATTTCTTCTCCCCGGCTTCGTAAAGGGTCTAGAAAGAAATAGAAATATATTCAACATACAGAGAGACAGTTACAGTATATATATATATATAGAGAATAAAAACACTTTCTTAGTTTAAACAAGCATCAAACTGCACCTTGGCGTCGTCTTTTGCTTTCGCATTATTTACTGTGGTGTTGTCGTCCCTCTTGCCCTGGAAAAAAAAACAAAATTTTTAAAATTTAAATGACATCAGGCTCTCCACATTTCTTTTCCATCTTTTAGAGGCTGTAACAGGCTCAGCTTTAGAGTTACAGGGAAGGTACTGGTATCCCATGAAACTAGAAAACCTTAGTTAGGAAACTTTCATTTTGTTAAAATAGTTCTCAGAGGAAAAAAAGGTTGGAGACCTTATATTATCCATCTTGTGCACCTGTCTCTCCACACTGTCCTGCACTTCACAGGTCTTAATGCAAGTTAAATAAGATATTATTGTGTATATGGACACACTGTTCACAGTTTGTTTTTGTATTGAGATGACAAACCTCGGCCAGGAGAAGCAGAGCGGTGGAGAAGTCTCCAGAAACTTCATCCCTCATGTCAAGGGTCAACTTCTTCTCTGTTTCTGTGGAGGAAATTAAACATCCAAGACAATCTCGTGATTCTGATATTTCAAAAATGAAATTAATCATAAAAACAAGAAATTCATATGTTCAAAAAGACCAAAGCTTTTGGATGGACTCATGCTGTTTGTATTATTTACCTTCCAGATAGACGTCAGTGAGAGCTTTGATTTGTTCGTTGGATCTGGAGGCAAATATTTCAATCAGGACGCAGTCTGCCGTCCCGGCTCCCTGCAACGTCACACAGTTACTTCACCACATAGACAGAATTCACTCATAATAATGATTTAATTATAAAATAATTGTCCTTATTTGTAATTTTTCACCAGGGAACAGACATTGGTAAAACTTTATAATAACCATCATTTATAAATGGTAAATTGATAGTTAATTAATAGATATTTTACTGTTAAACAAGGAAATGATAATTGATAATCTTTGTTTCCTCATACTAACATTTATTTGTAAAGTGTATAATAAAATAAAAGAGAAAAACTGACCTTCATGGCCCGCATCACTTCATGGCAGTCGTACACTGCAGGAGACGAGGCAAGCGCCACCAGCAGGTTCCCAAAGTCACCGCTGGTGTCTCCTTTCAGGTCCTCCACTAACGTCTATAACGTAAACACAACCTGTCACTTCTCAAACAGAAGCACACCCACAGCCAAGCCCATGCAAATACACCCAGACCAAACACAGGAACCATTATGTCATGTTAAGGTGGAGTTTAAATCAACAGGTAGTAGCTTTGGTTGAAAGATTCACAATAAAAAAAAAATCATCTCAGGTGTGAGGAACACATGAAGTGAACTGCTACTGCGATCAATGCAACCTTTAGTTATATGATAATATAATGTATTTTTAATTAAAATCTCATTTTTTCTTTCTTTTTTAATTTAGCCACCCTAAACCCTGGCTACAATAAGAGCTAATAATCAGTAACACATGCCTCTAAATAAGAGGAATAAATAGCTCATAATGTGTAAGAGGACAGGGCTAGGTTAAAGAGGACCTATTGTGCTTATTTTCAGGTGTATACTTGTATTTTGGGTTTCTACTAGAACATGTTTACATGCTTTAATGTTAAAAAAAACTCTTTGGACTCTGCTCCAGCTCCGCTTTAGCTAGCTTTGTTTGAGGGGTGGCCAAACTAGCCGTTATGCAAATGTGTTACTTGGTGACATCACCACGTTACGGAAATAAAAAGGCGGGACTTCAAGTGATGTGTTTCAGACAATTCAGGAGCAGTGTTTCTGTCTGGGAAGAGTAACTCCCTTTGATGTGGACTTTGTAATTTTGCAGACCATTTACATGCACAAAAAAAACAACTATATAGTAGGGCTGTGTATTGTCAAAAATCTGGCAATACGATACGTATCATGATACGGGATTTACAATTCAATATATTGCGATATATTGCGATACTGTAAGCGAGGCAATATATTTTTTAATCTAACTTTTGGAAAACTGTCATAGAATAAAGAACACACAAGCACCATATGCATAAAATCTGAGTAAAAAAAGTTAAATAAAGTATTAACTGAGTTAATCTTTGCATGTAAACTACTAATTAAAAATCGATAGTGTTTTTGAGAATCAATACAGTATCACGAAACATAATATCGTGATATTCAGTTATTTCGATATATACTATACTAAAGGAAAGGGAAAAAGCACAAAAGCATATTAGGTCCCCTTTAAAGTTTTCGTTATGATTTTTGACTCATTCAGTGTAAACACATTTATATCCTATGAGACCATTTAAAATTCTTAAATACAGATTGTAATTCAGCATCAGCCATAAGAACAGGAGTGATATCTGATATCTTACTCTGCCGGTGGCTTCCTGATAAGCTTCACAGATTTGCTGCCTCTGAGCGCTGCTTCGATGGGTCAAGATGTCGATCAGAACCTTCTCTTCGGTGCCTGGAAACAGTTAAAACAAGAAACGTGAGGAGGGAGGGACAGCAATAAACATGAAATCAATCAAATTAAATCAATAAAATACATAAATTCACAATTTCAATGTCTGATTTAAAGGGTCGCTTAACTGCACCAAATCGCATGAATTCCACTAGAACATACATACATACATACATACAGTATATATTATTATAATATGTTATGTGTAGCTATGCCACGGTTTTCATGTTCAAAATACTCGTGTAAAATTAATAAAAATATTCAAGAAAAAATAAGATAAAAAAAATACAAATACAAATAAAAATACTTGTGTAATAAATTAAAATAGGTGTGTGTTTTTGTACCCATTCCTTCGATGGCCTTCCTCAGAGCGACAGCATCGTCTCCTGGATCAAAGTTTGATTTGGGCTTGATGGTTCCTCTCTCTCCGTTCTGAAGAAGAGACAGTTTGTTTTGGTTTTTTTTTAATCTTTTTTGTAATTTTTAAAATAATAAATGTCACAGTGAAGGCTTGAAATCATGTGTAAAGTTTTAGTTGGACCGACTTTTGCTTCGAATGAGGACGGGGTGTCCACACAATCTTCCAAGTCATCCTGCAGAACGTTAATCAGTTTTATTTAAAATGTACAAGAAAATATATAATAAATAAATAAATAAATATATAATAAATAAATACATAAATAAATAAATAAATTAATCAATTAATTAATTAATAAATAAATAAATAAATAAAAAAGAAAATCTTGGCTTACCCATAAAGACATGATGACAATAGGAAGTTTCTCTATAAAAAAAACAAAAACAACACATTCATAGTTAAGCTTTCTTGTTACTATGATCCATTCTTGGCATATTCTCACCAAACTCATTAAAAAAAAACAGCACATTTTCAAAAGTGTTCAAACTGAGATTTCAAGGCAGCTTTAGGCTATCAAAACCGACATCTTTACAATAATAGACATACTAAAGCATGAAGTTTATTTCTGACTCTTTTGTCTCAGTTATCTTATCTGTCCTTATCTCTGTCTGGTAGTAAATTACCTAAATTGTGACCTTATAACCCTTTTTTGGTATTTTTTTTCTTCTATAATATTCTTTATAGGATGCATTATATATATGATTTATTATCTTCCAGTAGCTGGATGATATTTAAAAGTTTATTATATACAAAGTCTGTGTAGCATCTCAGACTAAAAAGCACATGATTAAACATCCTTGTCATGATGACACATCTTTTGTTTGCTTATATGATGAGCTCATCTGATAAATGTAAAGTAAATAAGCCTCATTAATGAAGTAACACAGAATGTATGTAATGTAATATAACACAGAAAATAAAACGAAACAATTATTACAAAGTAAAGTAAAGTTGATATCCAGTGGAAATAATATAAAATACCAGAGGAGATTAAACCAAAAAATCTCACATATTAAAGCACATTTAACTCAGGAAGACATTATTTAGTGGTACATCAGGAAATAAAACATGTAATTTAATATAAAAACTTACTTTCAAGCTGTAAGTGAATATAGTAGAATCACTGTGAGACTTTCTAACATGAATTGAATGAGATTTTACACAGGTAAACTACTAATTTGTGTACAAATCTCTGCTCTAAACCTTAATATAATGAATAATGTTAATACACCAACAGTCGAACAGAAAATAAATGAACTGGAAGACAATGAATTACCGAGAGTAAAAGATAGCAAAGAAAAGCTCACCTGGGTTCTTGTTTAAACCGGAAAAGAGTTCCGCCACACCTGTGGAACTGGATCTCTATTAGAGCGTCATCACATCTGACCACGCCCACTCTGCACAGGTATGTGCTGCGTTCAGGGACCGCTTGGACATTTCTAATATCTACCTATTTAAAGGGCCTGCTTCTGAAAATGATGATAACTTACATCATTATTCAGATGAAATATAATCTAGGTTTAAATCTCCCGACTTTTTTAAAGGTGTGGTTGATTTAAAAGTTCATACTTTTCCTTTAACTTGTTTGAAGATAGCGTTTCCTACTAATTAACTGTTTTGTAAACTTCTTGATAGTTATAAGCCATGCTAGTGTTGGCATTTTATTGACAGCTTCAGCATGTTATTAATGCTGTTTTACTGGCATTTTTCCACCCTGGCATGGATATAATTGAGTGGAAAAACTGTCACTTTTTTGTCATTTTAACTAATTTGTGCCCAAAGACTATATTGAATTTTTAGATCATATGAAATATCCCACTTTTGTTAATAGTTAAAGTCAGGATTTTTGAAAAATGAGGAAAAACATTTTGTTTATTGAATGTTTTCTATATGAATTTTTTTTTTTACACTGCATGTGTGTGCACATCTTTGATATTCTACTTGTTATGAGTTCATAGATACCAAATACTTGATTGTGCTCCTTGTAGTTTCTGATATAAAGACATTTTCTTATCATACTACATCTAGACTTTAGGCACATGATGGGACTACTGTGTTTTTTCTTTCTTTCTTTCTAATTTGAGGGAATGAGTTACTAATTTGAGGGAATAAGTTACTAATTTGAGGGAATGAGTTACTAATTTGAGGGAACGAGTTACTAATTTGAGGGAATGAGTTACTAATTTGAGGGAACGAGTTGCAATTTTTTGAGGGAACGAGTTACTAATTAGAGGGAACGAGTTATAATTTGAGGGAACGAGTTACAAATTAGAGGGAACGAGTCAGTAATTTGAGGGAACAAATTACTAATTTGAGGGAACGAGTTCCTAATTTGAGGGAATGAGTTGCTAATTTGAGGGATCAAATTAGTAATTTGAGGGAACGAGTTCCTAATTTGAGGGAACGAGTTGCTAATTTGAGGGAACGAGTTACTAATTTGAGGGAACTAATTAATACAATTTTCTCCCTGGGGGTCTAGGAGGGCTACGTACATTTCCACCAAAGGAAATTAAAAATTTCAGTTGCTGGCACGAATGTATTAACGAATAACTGTTGACAGAATTCCGACTTTCTCTGTCCCTAAACATCACATCCCATTTTGTTGAGTAGCATCAAAAAATATCAACAAATACTCACATTTGACATTTACATTTACAAAATGTGAAAATATTTGTACAAAATCTAACAGAAAAAAAATAAAAAATGTCAGATTTCATTTTTCATTTGTACTTTCCCCCCAAAAATGAATAGAATCAAAAACATTAAATACAAACAATCGTGGGTTTCAAAATTTTTTTTATTACTAAAAAAGGCACCAAATACAGGCATCATGTTGATAGCATCGTAGTTATTTTCCACACAATGATAGCACCAAAAATATATCATTATTTCCCATAATTTCCTGTTCCCGTGTTGTTTCGATAGGCACACAGTTGAAAGAAGACAGGATGGCGGGAACAGAGAGCCGAACGGAGAGAAAGTTTGTTTTTCTTTTTGCAGTGCTCTCCAACCAGTGTCATACACTTAAAAACATTTAACATCGTGGGTACATCAGTAGCTGAGCGTAACATAATACATCAGAAGAGGGTAACATAATAATAATAATACATAAATGAGAAAATAAAATAAAAAATACGGGAGGGATTTTGTGTCTTTGGGCGGAACGAAGGCAGGTAGACACACATCTCTCTTATAAAATACATCATCTTATTAAAAAGTGATTATTTGTCATTAGAACAGTAGTAAGGCTAAAGCACTCAGTCATGTGGACGGGATCGAAACCTTTTGTTATCCAAACGGCGGCGTCTGATTTATTACAATCACATGGAAATGTCCCAATCAAATGGAAAAAGAAAAAAAAAAAACACTTTGGATGATTGAAATTCATGAGGAAAAATACTGCATGGCACTTAATATTGGCAGCTATCAGAGTGTCCAACGTGACAGTACAAATGTCTCTAAGTAAGGCTTGAAATGCACGTTTAGAAGTTCCTGCTCATGAGGGGTTAACAAAGTTATGGCATAATTGCACTTGAATAGGTATCATTCATTTTTTGTTTTTATTTACACTCATTCGACCTGTGCTTAATACTTTCACAGCAGTCAGAAGCAGCTGTAGTCGATGTAGAAGTCGCTTTGTTGTGTTTTTAGAGTTACTATATCTTTATATATCTACACCGACTACCACTCCACAGTAGTGACGTTTAGTAGCAGTGAAATGACTCATAATACAGCAGAGAGTTTTGTCGAAACAATCACCAGTGTCTGAGCTACCGGTCACCATCTTGGTGCTAAAAAAGGACGTAAATGTCAAGTAGTCGGGTGATGAGATTATCAGATGGAGTTTGGATGATCAGATGTTTTGGCTGTTTCACGCAGCTGAGTGGTTTGTGGATTCCTGAGGTAGCCCAGTTGCGAAATGATTAAAACGCTGCGTAGCCGTTCTGCACGTCACACTCTTCCCTTTTTCAAAGTGGTATAAAAATACATTAACAAACGTTCCTTAAGTACAAACTTTCTTTTAGAAAATACCTTTTTTTTAATATTTCACTTCCTCTTCCTTTCTTCTTCTTCCTCGTCAGACCTCAGTGCCGTCGTTGAGGTTGTTGTGGAGTTTGACCTCCAGGTTGACCTGTTTGACCTTGGCCTTGCCGTTGGCGTCCTGGTTGCGGTTGAGGACGTTGATGTTTCTCACGTTGCACTGTTTGGTGCTGAAGTTCTTCTCCATACACTTGTCCAAGCACACCTCCACCTTGGTGTTGAGCGGGTACTCCTCGTACACTTTCTCGGCCTTCTTGCTCTTCTTCTTGGCCGACCGTCGGCAGCGGCGGATCAGTAAGCAGGCGGCCAGCAGCACCAGGACCAGCAGGGTGATGGCGGCCACGCCGCCGCCCACCGAGCTGCCCACGTGGGCGTTGAAGGAACCGGCGGGCCCGGCCTCCAGGCGGAGCGACTTCATGTTGGTGCCGTTCTTCACCTGGTCGCCCTCGTTGTCGTAGATCAGAGACTCGTCCAGCATCAGACGCCCGCTGCGATCCACCAGGTCGCGTTTAGGGCGGCTCAGCTGATAAGTCAGCGAGCGCTGAATCCGGGGGCTGGAGCGCGACTCCGGGCTGATTACGTAAATCACCTGCAGGTACCACTGGTGTCCCGCCTCCACCTGTCAATCAACAGAGAGAGAGAGAAGGAGGGTGTTAGATACCGTAGCAGCACCGTGTCCCGTTATTCAACGTCTTATCTAATGCACCTTATTGATAATCTTTATTGTTTATATTTTGTTTTATTTGCACTCTTTCCCACTTTGTACTGCAACTGTTTGACAACAACTTCCCTCAAGATAAATAAACGTTTTATCTGATCTTATCTTAATATTTCCAAAAATCCCAATATATACAGTAATTCCTAAATTAACTGAATTAAATTAAAACATTACATTCTGTGATAAGTTTGGAAATATCTGAAAGGGATAGTACTGATTTTTTGAAGTGGGGTTGTATATATACTAAAATGACTGTTTTTGTGAATGTAGTCTGGTGACTTTGAAGAGAGTGATATAACGGCTGTCTGAGGGCCAGCTAACACTGCGTGGACGTGCAGTAAAAAAGAAGAATGTATCATTTCTACACAATGAAACTGAAATCAGGTATTTAACAGTCTAAATTTAGGAGGCAAATGTTAAAATCTACATCCATGAAATCCCTGATACATGACTGCGCTGTAGTGCAGGAGGCTCCACACACCTTGTAGAGAGCATCAACCTTCATCGTGAAGCCATCGACGCCCGGCATGGCCGTCATGCTCTGCAGCTCCGGGATCTCCGTGGCAAAGTTAGCCTCGAAGGGAACGTCGTGGAAAAAGTTGTCACACACATCTGGCTGTTTACGATCCTGCAGAGGGAAACACGAAGAGGGAAAATATTCAACTTATGGCACAACGTTTTCTTTACTAAAAGTCAGGTTTATTCTGTTTTCATCTGTTGGAAGTTACAAATACTTATAAAACTCAACCAATAACTCTGAAAAGTGACATTCAAGAGAGAATGATCTGCAGCGTAGTGTAGTGTAGAAGCAGGATAAATGCTTTCAAGCTGCGTTTCTGCTACACATAATAATGGCAAAAGACAACAGACAGAGAGTTTACACGGTGAAGACAGTCGGTGGTTTACATAACACACAGGCTTTGAATATGCTGGAAGAAATCTGGTGAGCAGTGGGACTGGTCAGACTGGTGCAGCAGGTAAAAACACAAAGAGGAAGTGTGTGTGTGTGTGTGTGTGTGTGTGTGTGTGTGTGTGTGTGTGTAGGGGGGATGTCAGCCTGCTGCAGGCATAACAATACAGGAAGACAAAAGTCATCGTAGGTCATCTAAAGCAAATAAATCCAAAGAAAGCCTGCTCCTTCTACTTGAGGGTTAGACTCATAAAAAGGGGTAAATTCAGTTAATGGTTTCTAACAATCAACAATATCTTATAATAATAATAATAATAATAATAATCTGAACAGGTGCGAGACGTTTGAACAGATATAAAACAAATCAGCAGCTGATCAGAGACAGACAGACACTAACACTCTTAATACATTCATGAAAATGTAAAGTTCCTGATTGCTTGAGAACAATAAATCAAATGTCTGGTTCCGTTTAAAGAAAACAAAAACATGAAATGCAGGTTTTAATCAAACATGAATGTGAAGCTTCTCTCTATAAATGGAGACGTAGAGTTCAGCGTCATGAAAATGTTGTGGTTGAATCTTAACTCCAGCTGTTTCGCTGTTTCCTGGTCATACCCTTAAAGGGAAACTTTGCACATTTTTAAGCGGCTTGGTATCGATGCAATGTGGTATGTCCAAATGAACGATGTTTAGCTTCCGATGTGTTGCCGTTGTATCACCGGCGCCCGGAGCTCCCTGCTCACCTGCCGACGAGGGCTGAGTGAACGGAGGGCTCTGGGTGCCGGCAATGTGGAGGGAAGTTCAACGTCGTACATTTGCATATACAGGGTTCCTACATATTTTCCATTTCAAAATTCCATAGTTTTCCAGACTCAAATTTCCAGATTTCTCGATAGATTTTTAAGACCATATTTGACTTTGTGACTCAGGGTGCAGAGGACGTTGTGTCTTTTTTTCCATCCATCCATCTGCAACCGCTTATCCCGTTAGGGGTCGCGGGGGGGCTGGAGCCGATCCCAGCCGACATTGGGCGAAGGCAGGGTACACCCTGGACAGGTCGCCAGTCCATCGCAGGGCTGACACATAGAGACAGACAACCATTCACGCTCACATTCACACCTACGGGCAATTTAGAGTCCACAATTAACCTAACCTGCATGTCTTTGGACTGTGGGAGGAAACCGGAGTACCCGGAGAAAACCCACGCTAACACGGGGAGAACATGCAAACTCCACACAGCCGGATTCGAACCTGCAACCCTCTAGCTGTGAGGCGCCAGTGCTAACCACTGCACCACCGTGCAGCCCTTTCCAGGTCTTTCTTTCCAGACCTGGAAATTACTAAAATCAAATTCCATAATTGTCCATACTACGTAGGGACCCTGCATATACTACCCACATCGTAGTGCTACAAAGCTGGTTGAATATCGGCAAAGTTCGTCTTTAAAAACTCAACATCTACTGTTTCTGTTTCACATTAAAATGTGGTCATGAAAACCATTATAATACAAGTGATTTGTTTTATCCTTTATTCCCAGCCTGTATTTGTTTCTAGCGACCTTCAGCTGTCATGTTAAACCTGTTTATTATCTGAACACTGGAGCTCTGTGGTAACACAGTGTGAATCCTCAGTATGTGTGTGTTTAATATTTAATAATGATCTCATTTACCCCCAGGCAGGCAGACACATCATGCATTTTGAATAAACGCTCTTTAAACATGCACCCGAGTGACAGAACTATCCGTACCAGCAGCAGGAAGCGGTGTTTGAGGTGCTTGTTGGGCTGGATGCAGCCGTACTGCGGGCCCTCGTTGTACAGCGTCCCCGTGGGGTCGAAGAAGGGTACGTATCCATCCCTGCCGGTGCACAGGTACACCTTCTCCAGCTGCAGCTTGTAGGCTGCGTTCAGGTTCTGCTCCGGGTTCCACAACACCCTGCCGTACAGAGTCTGGCCTGCAGGGGGCAGCAGAGGGACGGATTCATTTTATTAGTTTATGAGCATAAAACATCTCAAACCTTCTTCATCTGTAACTTAAATGAAGATTACTTTACTATCTTGGTGGAGCAACACCAAAAGGCCTCACAAATGTAAAGGAAATTAGAGGATTTAATATACACAATAAACATTTATTTGCAGGTCACATGATGAATATAATTTGTCTGTTTATGATTTAAAAAATATGATTCATATCCAGGATATTTGTATGATATTTTGTCAAATAAATCACCAACTCCGTCGCTGTTATTCAGACAAAAATGATGTTACGCCACTTACCCATGGAGAACGCTCCCTTGTAGTCCATCTCATTCATGGAGACATCGGTGGCGGCCGGGTCCATCATGAACACCTTCTCGTTGTTGCACAGCTGGAACTCTGTGTTGAGGGAGTAAACCACGGGAACGGGCCGGTTGGTCTGCTGGAAGGCGATCGGCACCAGAAACCTGTCGGACAACAACAACAACACAAGTTCAGGACTCAAGTACATTCATTTGTTTCACCACCAGGCTGTTTAAAATCTGTCATTATCAAACTGTTTGGACGTCAGCGGGGACGTACTTCTCTGGAGCGTGAGCCGTGCAGGACAGAGGTTTGTCCCCGGGGTCGATCCAGGGCTGAGTGGGCTGGACGGTGCAGGGGACCAAGAAGACGGTGTACTCTCCAGAATAGTCCTTCCTGTTGAAGGAATCACAGTGAGACAGACAACACGACATGATTATAACCAAGGCACAGTGAGGAACACTAAAGAACTGATATAAAGAGCAGATAAAAACCTTCAGAAGTCAAACATATTTGAGGAGGAAATGAGGATCAGGATGAACCGACTGACCTGCTGTAGGAGCTGGTGGCCCTCCACAGCTGGTACGGCGAGTCAAAGGTCTGAGCACTCCACAGCAGCTGGATGTCGAACTCTATGCCTCCCAGGTGGTCGGGAGCCATCAGGTGGGACTTGTGGCCCGGCAGCGTGTGGTGTTCAAGGACAAACTGACCTGGAGGAAAGACAAACAGAAGAACAATTAGACAGAGAAATGTGTTTTTTATGCTTTTAAGTGGACACCAAAAGACTCCTCTATTGCTCTTCATCTATAAGTCCATGAAGTCAACAAAGTATATGTGTTGTGTTAATAAGACAATGAACACTTTATAAAGAAAAAGTCCAGACTTTTCTTGGACCTGAACATCTGTGGTGGATGTTGTGAACTGACCTCTGAATTTGGCGTGGGTTTTAAACTCAATCACCAGCCGTCCGTCCTCTCTGATGTAGATCCTGATGATCTGCAGTCTGGCTGAGAGGACGCTGTCAGTCTGGATACCTGCAGGTAGAAAACACCAACCAGGGAAGTCAGAGGTCACATCAAGATTAAAGCAGACGTGCAACACTGATCAGATAAATAAAACAACACAATAGGATATCGATTATTTCACATACCCTGTCAGATGTTTGCAAACATGGACCGAATGCACCTCTGAATTAATATTTACAGTAATGAACGTATAAAAAAAACATGTGAACTCTATCAAGTTGTATATTTTCATCCTGCATCTCCTCACTTTATATCCAGTATAACTACCGGGAATACTACCTAACCACAATATACATAAAACCCAATTCATATCTATGTATGCTGAACCTTTTCTGCTCTGTTTTCATGATTACTGCCTAGGAAAATGAAGATTTGCTGTTATTTTTTAGTTCAAAATAGTTCAACTTTAATTGACTTTGGACTCCAGCAGGCCAAGACGATGATCGCTTTATCTTGGAGAAAAATGGATATACCTTTGATACATGATGGGTGAAGGAGATGGTATCTTGTGTCATATTGGAGAGACTGACTTACATAACAAGAGGAAGGGCAGGAGGATTTGTAAAAGTGTGGAAAATTCTATTGGAGTTTGTTGGACGTCAAGGTGCACAGTCATTTTGAAATGGTTATGTTTTGTTGAGTGTTTCTATGCTGTTTTTTTCTGCTTTTTTGTTATCTGATGTGTTTTTATTTTATTTTTTGTTAAATATGTGAAAACCACGACTACATGTTTCATTGTTTAATTTTATTATTACTATTATTATTATTATTATTAGTAGTAGTAGTATTATTATAATCATTATTATTGTCTTTTTGCAAATGTGAAATATATGCAAATTTTGATAACGATATTGTAAAAAAAAAAGAAAAAAGATTTGCTGTTTTTAGTAGCTTTCTGCTATAAATGTTCTCATTCAAGTGTCTTTGAGTCCCTGAAAAGCGCTATATAAGTTGAATTTATTATTATTATTATTATCATCACTTGGTTGACATTCTAGAGATTTAGTTTTGTAACACACAGATTTGGTTAAACTGAAATAGGTGCATGTAGAGCCAGAAGAAATGCATAAAATAACTTTGCATCATAAAGAGATAAACTCCAGTTCATGAGTTCCCGACCTGTCCTCCAGAGCACGGTGTCGTAGAAGAAGGAGAACTCCATCTCGGTGTGATGCTCCAGAGAGGCCCAGCCTCTCGGTGCCGTCACGTAGATGTAGGACACGTAGAGAGGAACCTGCACCGTCAGGAAGGACTGAGCCGAGTCACGAACCTGGAACAACAACAACAGCAGCAGACTTTAATGTTGGTTCTCCACCTGCAGGCTGGGACCCCTCAGAGGTCATATCAGGGTTTGAGCGACTATTTCATACAGAATATCTTTTACAAATATGATGCAGTAGGATCGATGTTCACAGATAAAAATATACAGATTTATGTTTCAAATTCTCTCCACCAAGGACCCTGAGTTTATTTGTTTTTCTTGTCTGTCAGCATTTTCTAGGAAAGTATAATTCTGTGAGAATTATCTGACAGTTAGGCCTTGAGCTAAATCACAACTGATTAAGCCCGACAGTTCATTCTTGACCTTCACCTCCACTCAAGCTCCGTTTCCTCGGTACTGCATGCTGCATGTTGTTGCCAAGGTCAAGAATGGACTGTCAAACTCTGCTTAAAAGTTAAGAAGTCCCAAAAGTGCTCTGAATAATATAAGTTTCATGACAACTAATCAAACTTGTGATGATGAAGGCTGTGTGATCGGGTCAAAAAAACCCAGAAACAAGTGAGTAGTGGATCTTGAGTGGAGTTCTATCAACAACATTTTAATGTGATCCAGATTTAGATTTTAGTCTGAATCTTGTAGCTTGAAATATACAGAAGGCGTTATGAATCTTTAGGTGTAAGATCAGGTTGGAAATCTGCTCAGTTGAGGTGTCTACATAGGCACGGAGGCTACATAGTTCAGCAGATTTAAACTGTAGAGAGACAAAGATTTCCTTCATGACTCAAACTGTCCCCTTGACTGTTCTTACGTACCTGGAAATCGGCGGTGACGGAGCCCCCGCAGACGTCGATGAGCTCCGTCATGTCGTAGTAGGCGTCAAAGGTCCAGATGCAGCTCTTGAGGTTGAGGTGCTTGTAGAACTGGATGCTCTTGGCCTCTCGGACGTTGGGGTTGAACTGGTAGGGCCGGTCGTAACCGGGACCCAGAGAGATGCTGTCGTAGGACACGTCGTCCAGGAAACCGGCCTCTGTGGGAAGAACGGAGGCAAAGTTTGAGCCGTGATCACAGAAAATAATCGTTTCTCATTTAAACAAAGATCTGGTAAAAGTTTGTATTGCAAGTAACACTATGAGGTGTCAATATATAGAAAAAAACAGATTCTTTACATGTAATTTATTCATTATTTTCATTTATCAGGACACTTTGCATGTATAATCAGCTGGTAAAGCTGCCCATTGAGGAATTGCAGCGTTTTCCACTGTTGTATTAATTCTAAATTTCTCTTGCTGTGTAAAATGTCACGTAAATGATATTTATTTAATATCCTGCAGGTGTCTCTATGTTTCATCTCCTGTTTCAGCTCTGATATTAAGAGGACTGTGTGTTTGTGTGACTGACCGGAGACTCCCTGCAGGTCTTTGAGGGTCACCAGGTTGGAGCAGACGTGCTGCTGCCTGTAGATGGACTCTGACAGCAGGAAGTGCAGGTTGTGCAGCGGCATGGTGGACACTAGCGGCAGCATGCCGTCCTGATGGGGGATCTGCACTGAGATATGGATGCTAAACAAGGACAGAGAGAGAAAGAGACATTAACAAACAATACGTAAAGTTTTGGTCAAGACTTTTATCTAATTTAAAGGGCCTTTTTAAAGAGTTCTTTTCCGTTTTTGTGACGTAGGTTACCACAGTACGCTAATCAATAAGGTTATGAAAATGTGAACACTAACACTAGCTGAGTCAACGTTATCTGTGCTAAGTTTGGAAAATAACTGAAAGGGTTGGTTTGGATTATTTTAAATGGGGTTGTATGTATACTTCTGTGTCCGGAACATTTGTGAATGGAGTCTGGTGGCTTTGAAGAGAGCGATCTAACGGCTTCAGTTCTCTGCCAGGAAGGGCTGCAGAAAAACATATTTTAGCCACCTTACAAAATCATTATCATTTTACGTTGTATTTAGAATATACAACCGCCATCTAAGTAACTGTATGTAACGTTAATACACTGACTATAAGGATGTATATGTACTGTATTTGTAGTGGCAGCGTCATCATACAGAAACCTACGTCAGATCAAAAGTTTTTAGAAGGGCTTTGGAAAATAGCATTTTGACACTAAAACATACGTACTTTGACCAAAATGTGAATGTTTGGATTTGAATACATCAGGAACACCACTGGGAAGCTACAGAATGATATAAAAACCTAAAAAATAAAATAAAATAGTGGACCCGCCCTTTAAAAAGCCACCATCCACCCGTCCCTACTCACCGGTTGGGGTGCTCCTTGTGCTTGACGTCCAGGTATTTGAGCGTGGCGATGAAGGACTGAGCCTGGAAGCCCCTGGCGGTTCCCGTGGTAACAGGCGTGTGGCAGATGGAGCCCTCTGTGCCGATGGTGGCGATGTTGCTCCTCAGCGGCGTTCCAAGGTGACCCGACTTATCCCTGGCCTGAGCAACGCAGCGGACGTGGAAGCGACGACTGAAATAAATGCTGTCCAGGACCTGAGAGGGACAGAGAGGGACAGAGGAGGACAGAGGAGGACAGAGGAGTGGATGAGACAAAAGAGGGGAAAAAGGCTGTTCTGGGCTTTTCTTCTAATGCATTTCACCAGGTAATTCTTTAAGTTATAGCACCATCTTTATCATAATGTTAAAACTGGTCATGTTGTACTTGTGACGTTACATTAAAGGGATAGTTCTGGTGTTTTGAAGTGTTTTTTTTTTAGGTACTTCTCCATAGTCAATGTATTACCTACAGTAGATGAAGAAACAGACCTGCCATCTACTGTAGGTAATACACTGACTATGGAGAAGTACCTCACACAACCCCACTGAGAAACACCTGAACTATCCCTCTAAACTACTCCTTTTCAGAAATCCCAACTCACCATATGGTTGATGCCGGTATACGGGGTGGTGTCCGTGACCGTCTCGAAGGGGGACCGGGCGCCGCTGGTGTCGGTGGGCGCCGCCACTTCCCAGGAGAAGTGAACCTGGGTCTGGTTGATGCCGGCCTCCTCGCAGCGCTCCTTCATCACGGAGTACTTGGGGTAGTGAGGGTCGCAGGGGGTGACGCACACCAGAGGGTAACCCGGAGACGGCGTCTTCTTGCTGCCTTCCTTGGTCACCTCCTGGACGTGGTCGTAGTCGGCGAGAGAGACCACCTGAGGAGGAAGCAGCAGGATGGCGTTTTTACGTGGAATTCATTTAATCAATTCTTGAGTTAAATTTAGCACCAAATCTACGTAACAAATGGTATCAACCCAAAAATTGCTGCAACAACTTATGATACATAATAGACTAGAGCATGAGCATCATATACTTCTATCATAAGGTTCTAAACCCTTATACACTTTCACAGTTTATTCAGATTTTATGACTAGAACAACTTGACACACAGTGCTGAGCTGCATCTCAAATTAATCTCCAGGTTCTCAGCTTTCAGATGATGTACACCACTTCTATGTGACATCTACTATCTCCCCCTAAACACCCCCTGGCCTGCACCCCCCTAAAAAAGACAAAAACTGGTCTACTGTGGGTCTCAGAGGGTTAAAACATTTCTTACGATAGGCGTGGCCGGGAGGATGAGGCTGCCTGAAGCCTGCTGGTCCAGAATGGTCACTGTTGCCGTGGTGATCTCCCCGAGCACCGCCTCCACAGGGTCGTCAGGGCCGAGGACCAGTGAGAAAGACTCGTGCCACTCCCTTTCCTCATTGGACAGAATCTCCACTTTGAACAGGACGTGGTCCATCCCTACGGAGGGACGCAGAGCGAGAAGACATAATTAATCTCCCATACAAACATATAAATAAAAACAATCTGGATTAGTCCCGTGTGAATGTTCAGCACTGACCAGGGGTGAATTTAAGCACTCGGCTCTTGGGGTTGTAGTCGACTCCAGACTGGGCCGATCCGTCCCGGGTGCTGCAGCGGATCTTGGAGGTCCGGTCCAGATCTCCCCCGCGGATCACCTTGATGTTGAGCACCTCGATGCCGTCGGGACCAGGAGGCTCTCTGACCTGGTAGGACGCCTGCTCAAACTCAATGGTGGGAGCTGGAGGAAGAGGAGAGGAGGAAAGGTCAAAGTGCTGACCAGAACAGAACTAAGCCAGACGCATGTTATTGTGCATATCTGTTATTTTTTCATTGAGGCGCCTGCTTACCATCTTCATCATTGGTGATGGTGATGGTGACAATGTCGCTAGCGCCCGCCATGGCGCCGCTCCAGTGGTCCCCCAGCGGTGTCCCAAGATGCACCTGGAACTCCTCTTCGGGCTCAAAAACAGAGTCATCATTGATGTGAATGCTGCAGTTTTTCACCTGGAAAACAAATTAAAAACATTTAAATGGGCAGGTAGAAAACATACAAACTGACTTAATCTACCTTACATAAACGTTTTGCAGTGAATTCTACCTTCTCTCCTTTGAGGAAAATGATGCGCGACTCGTCAGCGTTCCTCCTCTCCTCGAAGTCGTCCATCACCATGGCTGACATGGTGCGAGTGAAGCAACGCACCGACGACTTGAAGGACAGGTCTCCCGTACGGATGATGGGGATGTGCAGGACGCTGTCTCTCTCCTTCACAGTGTAGGCGCTCTTCTCAAACTGCATGCTGGGAACTGAGAGAGGGGAAGATGGCTGTGAGAAAGCTGAGTATGTATGTGAGGTATGTGAAGTCTGTGGCGTTCTCTTGTGTACGTACTGTCCTGGAAGGTGTCCGTGATGACGATGTTGGCTTCGTAGGGCTCTTGGAGGACGGCACCCTGAGGAGAACTGAGGAACACCACGAACGACTCAGATCCTTCGATGGATGGGTTCTGGACGTCGTCCATGATGGTCAAACTGCAGGTCTGTAACAAAGGAGGCCAGAGTGTTAACAAGGTTTATACAGGTGTTTGAGGTCAGGTGTGTTGTTTCAAAGGTATGGAGGAAGGACACCTCGTCTTTAGTTCAACATGTTATTTTCTGGGTTATAAAATTACCTCCACCAGTGCCAAGTGCATATCTACGACGACGTATTTGGGCAATTGTAGGTAAAAAAAATTAAAAAAAATACGGAGGTGGGGAGGGGGGTAATATTCAGAGAAAAAATTCTGAATTTCTGAGATGAAAGTCGTAAATCTATGAGATAAAAAACTTACAAATTTACAAAAAAACAACTCAAAATTTACAAGAAAAACTCACAATTTTAAGTGGAAAAAACTTGTATTAAAGATGTAAACCTATGAGAAAAAAAATCTGAATTTTACGAAAAAAACCTCCCAATTTTAAGAGATAAAAAAAAAAAACTTGGATATTTTTTTTAGATTAAAGTTGTAAATCTACAAGAAAAACTCACAAATTTAAGGGAAAAAAACGTTTAATATTATGAGAAAAAAACGTATACTCATATAATTTATATAATATTCTCTGAGATTATAAAATCATAAATTTGAGAAAAAAAACACAAATTCTCTGAGATTAAACTCTCAAATTTCCGAGAATAATTTGGAAAATATATATATATATATTTTTTTTTTAAATAAGGGACTGCATCGCTTCACTTTGCAAGATCAGCCTCGTCACACCACAGATGCTGCCGCTTGTCGTGTATTATGCCTGCAGTGGATGACCTCATCAAATTATACTTTGCAATCAGATTTAGCAATTAGGAAATACTTGTGATTTTAGCCTAGATATCGCCACGTTATATAATGTTTAACCTCCTCTCTAACGTGTGTGGGTGTCTGTGATGTGATGAGATTGATTTTGCAAAGTGAAGGGATGTGGTTTCTTCAAGTTTTCTTCTCGGAAATTTACCACTTACATCTCAATCTCTTCTTTTTTTTACCTGCAATGGCCCTGATATGTCTTCATACATATGATCAAATATGTATATATATATATATCATAAGGCTAAAAGCACCCTGGTAGGCTCCTCACACTGCCTTTGATGGACTCGTTGGAGATGTCCTGAAACATTTATCATCCTGTAGGAGAGAAGTCTCAGTCCTTACCTCCTCAGTTCTTCCAGGTTTGAACTCCACCTTCTTGGAGCTGGGGATGTAGTCGACTCCCGGACTGGCTGAGGGGGGGTCTGAAGGTCGGGTGGCACACCACACGGAGGTCAGCGAGGACAGGTCACTGCCGTGGCGCAGCACTGTTATTTCTATTGTGCCTGTAGTGTGGCGATAAACAGGAAACACAGGTTTAAATAATGTGGAAAGAATCAGACTTTCTGTACCTTCAAAATGTATACTGGGTGTTTAGTCAGGACCACCAGGGTCCAGGATGAGCCTCAATAGTTTTGGTTTGCAAAGTCTGCTTTGGTCTGCAACCTTAAAATAATTTAAGTCAGGAACTAATAGAAGCAGAATGCCGCGAATTTTGCTGAAACTAATTATGCTGATGGTTCAATGCATGGTTGATTCCTTCATCCAAGATTAAAGCTACATACGTCACCCCTGCAAACTCCACCCTGAACTCTCAGAAAGTACTACCCCCAAACCAGATCTTAATTTAGACCCTGGTCCCCACGGTCGAAATGCAATGAGTTCCTCAAACGGTTCCTAGTTCCTGGGGAAAGTTCCTGCGGTCGAAAAGGGGGCTACAGTTAGAGTAAACAAGAAAAAGAGAGATAGAAAGAAAGCAGAAGAGGCTTTATTAGAGAGTTGAGGGTGGAGGGGACTCTGTTAACATAAATCTTTCTACTGAGTAATATATGATATTAGCTTTCAAGTTAAAATGCAGCTACAACTGATTCCAAATATATATATATATATATATATATATATATATATAAATATATATATATATACTGTATATATAAAAATGTCAACACACTTAAAAGCAGTAGCCTGTTGTGCTAATTAATAAAAGAAGCAACTATCAAATCTGTGTTTCCCACTTCAAACATGCTCTCTGCTCCAAAATAAATGAAAAGACTAAAATGCACAGTCTAACTTCAAAAAATTGTATAATAACCTTGTTCGTACAAATGAGCTGTGTAAATGTTCAGGGAGAATGCTTGCAGTCTGTTTCATGTGTAGAGAGACGGTAGGGGGTCCACAGAAACACCCTTGGTGATCTTGGATGTTTCCATTATGAAACTTCTCTTTCCAATAATTTCCCCACGGAGATCATTACATTTTCACATTTATCTTAAATATTACAGCTACGAAATGACATCTGAAAAATGTTGTAACTTCAAAGACCTTCTCTTGTGGATGGAGATGATAGAAAGAAAAGAGAATCATACAACGGCTCATACCAGCATCTTCACTGAACGTAAAGGTGGCGTTCCCAAGAGTAACCGTGGACGCGTCGTTGGGTCCATCGATGACGACCTTGGCCGACATCACGTCCCCCATGCGGGCATTGTCCGAGGCGTCCGACAGCACCAGCTCGAACTCCTCCGACAGCTCGTACTCGCTGTCGTCGATGAGCTTGACGTCGCAGGTGGACATGCTGACGCCGGGGCCGAAGATGACGCGGTTGTCGTCGGACATGCCGCGGCTCTTGTAGTCGGAGCCGGACTCCAGAGCGTGGAGGCTGCTGCCCTGAGCCGTCTTGGCCACGGTGTAGCAGAGCGCCGACACGGTGCTGGAGGTGTCACCTGAGCGGGAACGAAGCGAGAGAGGGAGGGTCACTGCTGGTCATATTTTGGCTTCCATACCTCTCCGGGTATCTCTTTTGGGGTTTTAATCAGTGTACTCTGTGCCAAACTTAAATCATGTTTGCTGGATTTACTGTATGAGTAAAAGTCTGGTATTTTTTGTCTTATCTTTAACATGTTTACTTGAAGTTTTCCAGGTAACACTTCACTCAGTGTGAGAATCATGTGGCCTTAAAGAAGTGTTGCAACAAGCAGATATGGAATATAGGTGCAAATATGTCAAATATGTGAAAAGAACCGTATGGGAAAGTCCATTTCGTTTAAACAAAAATGAAATGGTTAATAGTTAGAGAGGTTAATTCGTTACCTTTTCTCTCGATGGGAGCGTGGATGAATCCGGTGCTCTCGTTGACGTGGTACGTCTTCTTATCAAACTGCAGAGTCGGTTCGTCCTCGGTGTCGTTGATGTTGACGAAGCCGCGGATGTTCCCGCCCAGCAGCGCGTACACAGGCATGCTCAGCTCCACGTGGAAGCTCTCGGTCCCCTCAAACACCTTGTCGTCGTTGATGACTATGGTGCACACCTTGGTGTCCTCGCGCTCATCGAACTGGACCTGTGAATTAACGGGACAGTTAGTGGGCAATAATGGACATCATATCTAATGGAACAAGAACGCAGATGATGGAGGACACAGAATAGAAATCACTTCTTTGCAAGATCAGTGCATTTCAAAATAAGATGGCACAAATAAAAAACAGTGTAATCTAGAGGTGAAAAGCTAATTTAAATGTTAAAATGACCAAGAGATTGAAGCCCTGGGGTCTTAATTGAAGGTGAAACTGATTATTCTTCATGGAAAGTTTGTTCTCAAGACAAATGATTGGACAGGAGAACTTCCAAAAAGATCAACCTGAAGTAAAAAAATAATAAATCCACACAGCCTTTAGAAAGGTGCTGAATAAAAGTATGAAAAATTATTATGATTGTGAATTAATCATTTAAAAAATGTTGGCGGGTCCAAAATGAATGTTTTGTTTATCTCTGTGGAAGATATCTGATGTTTGTTTCCCACTTCTAACAAGGCTTGTGAGTGTTGTCAATAGCACCTTTAACATAATCATTTCGCTCTCAGTTATTGAATTTAATACCAATGTTATACATATATATAAAAAAGCTTAAAACATCAAGTCAAAGCCACAGGTAGAAGAAGCCGGAAGTTTTGATATTTTGTTCATTTGAAATTTCCTGAACAACACTGAAAATAAAATGAAAACACTTTGACGTTGGTGAAACACGGTTACCTGTCCGGCATATTCCACATAGTCCTGCTGGCCTGGACGGGACCCGACGCTGCTGGTGGACGTGGCGCTGCCCTGTTCGGTGCGACAGAGCACGATGGCGTACTGGTTGAGGTTGCCTGTTCGCTTCACCGTCACCGCCACCGTGCCGGCCTTCTCACTCACGTTGTAGCTGTGGAAGCATCACAGGAAGTGACAGGTTATATACGTTTAGGATGCTGGACAGGAACTGACTGGTATGACTTTTGGAAATGGGATGAGTTTCTAGGTAAAATAATGTTATTTCAGGAAAACTTTCTCTGAGTAAATTCTCCTACAGCGAAGGGACAGATGTTGGTTTTGGTAAACACCTCACACATCGTCGTGATACGGACCTTTTGTGCTCGAAGCTGAGGAGAGACCACTGGATGTGGAAGACGTTGTCGCTGACCACGTTTGGTTTGCTGTCTTTGACCAGGAACTTGAAGTTGTCCATAGTTTCCTGAACGTTCTCCTGATGCAGCACGTAGCGGATCAGACCCAGGTTGATATCGGCTAGAGAGAAACAAGGTCACAGTAATAATCATAAAACACCTGAATGCCATGCCATGTCACTCTGACCTGACTGTCCCTACAGGGATCAAATCTTAACAATAAGATCTCTGTGAAATAAGGATTCCATATAATCTGCAGCTTCTGGCCCTTTTCCATTGTTTTAGAGAAATATAAAAAGTTGAAAATGAAAATGAATGTCATCATTGGCACATTTCTACCTTCCAGAGGAGGTTGGAGAAAAGGAATAACTTTGTATTTGAGGGCTGAATATGGAGGAAGGAACCTGCCAAGATAAAAAATAAATTTAATGGCTCAATAAATGAATAAATATGTCATTAAATGTAGCAAAAATAATATTAGAAATAAATGTAGCCATTAATTAATTGATCAAATGTGACATAGATTGATATTTCTGTTTTAATTTGCTTCTGTATTTATTCATCGTTATATTAAGATAATAATTATAGTACTTATAATACTTACTTACTTACTTACTAAATAATAATAATAATAATAATAATAATAATAATAATAATAATGTATTTATCTATATTTGTATCAATTCCTTTATCTATTTAGTCTTCTGGAATACTTCTGTATTTATTTATCTTTGAATTTATTCATTTTTCTATTTACTCTTCTGTTTAATTTTCCCTTTTACTTTTTTTATGTATTTATGTTTATTCATTTTTTAAATTTATTTATTTATGTTCGCACTTATTCTTTATTTATTTCATATTTATTTTAAATGTATGTATTTATTTATGTATTTATTTATTGATGTTTGTACGTTTTCCCTTTGCATTTCACCTCTTATTTATTTCCCCAAACATATTTATTTATGTATTCTTCTCTTTATACATTTCTTTCATAGCTGAAAGCCAAAAGAAGCATGAGAGTCTCCGTGCTAGAAAGATGTTGAAATGACCTTCAGGAAGTTCAGAATAAACATTTGCAGTGATGAACAGAAAGCAGCACTAAATGGGAACAAACAGGCTCTAATATCCACAACAAGAAACATTTTCAGACTGAGTGCAGGAATATGAGAGTAAATGTTGACAGGCAGTTTGTTCAAGTAAATCCCACCAATTACATTCATGTTGTTTCTCTCTCAGGGTAAAGGGCTTATTGAATATCTGTTATCATTAAGGAAATGGTGTTTACAAGCTCCGAATGGAGAACGCAAACACATCAAAGTGGCTGTTTGCGAGCTGTTCTCCAGCCTAGAGGATCAACACTTCCCAAAAGGCAGGCTGACATTGATCCCTGGCTGCAGCCTAGAGGTGAAGATAAGCAGCCTCATGACGACAACACGGCTGATTCAAACTGCTAATTGGATGAGAGAACGTGGGGAAGGTGACACTGGAGGAAAAAAACAACACTCTAACAGCTGCTGAGGTGCCTTTCAACAAAACTTTCAGTGAGGAAGAGACAGCGAGCGAACAGGTAGGAGTGTAGTGAAGTCCCAGTTCAAAACGTCAGTGTGCTAAGTGACTGTTTAACCCTCCTCTACTTTTAAAGCAGTATCAAGTGCTATATAACACCAAGAATTAGCTCAAGAAAAAAGGATAACAGGAGAGGGCAGTGATGCAACATCAACCTGGATAAAGCTCACAAAATGATTAAAGGGATAAGACGTAAGACTTTCACTTGACTCTTCCTTGAAGTTCTCTTTTGAAATGCTTGATACGTTTCCCTCTGCAGACGCTGAAAAATCCTTCAAATTAAATAATCTTAAAAGGGAAAAGACCAGAATTTGTGATCAGGGGTCACAAGCAGACATGGTTTCATTTTAAGGAATCACACGTCAGAAGTGTTAGAAATAACTGCAAAAGAGTGACGGTGAAAAGGAGCACCCAGTCGATCTGTATAAACAACATTTACTAAAACTGTTTTATTACACAGCTGTGTTGAATACTCAATTCTGATTGGTCAATCACGGCATTCTGCGGTCTGTAATTTCTGTATAACAGACCGTTGCTATGTATAACAGACCGTTGCTAGGGGCGCAGCTCTGATGTCGGACTCCGGCGGATCGTTTTTGTGTCAAAGTATTGATTTCTTCAGTAAGTAGCTGTGTAATAAGCGGGATAATTTACAGCTAGCGGGACATTGTTGTGAAATAATCCCCTTCAGGGTGATGAGAGATCCCTCCGCTTCTCGTCAGGGTGCAGCATCGCCCTGTAGGGGATTATTTCACAACAATGACCGGCTCGCTGTACATTATCCCTTACGTAATGACACTGAAGCTACGTTCACACTGCAAGCCTTACTGCTCAATTCCGGTTTATTGCTCAGATCTGTTTTGTTTTGTTTGGCTGTTCACATTATTTTTTAAAGGTGGCCAATATCAGATTCCAATTTGAACTGGTAACGCATGCACAAAAGAACAAATATACAAGTTGATGTGAGTCGAGGAGAAAGAGAGCCACATTTTTTATAATGGCTTTTTGTGGAGCCATGGCTGCTACTTCTGTACGGAGGTGTGTGTGGATGCATAGTCAGAGCCAGGAGTGGTGGATCGTGATGTGAATGGCTTCACTGGAACAGATTTCATCCAACATCTCAGGGCTACTTTGAACTACTTTTAACTTCATCTGTCAGCACCTCTCCACATGACTTTCGCCAGCGCAGAACTGTGACGAATGTCGATTTAGAGTGACGTAAAAGTTGCATTTATTCGGATATGTGATTTGTGCTGTTCACACTGTTATGAAAAAAGAAGAAGATCTGAGTCACAAAATCAGATTTGGGCTACCTTTGCCTGCAGTTTGAACGTAAAAGGAACCTTGACATCGATAATGAAGGCCAGGTTCTGAAGGAAAAACTCTCTTAACTTCACTTATAAATAATAAAAATAGCTGATATAAATGTAGCAGTACAAAGCTTTTTTTGTCAAAAAGTGAAATAAAGGAAACTACATCTGTATCTGCTGTGAAAATTAAAGGTGCTTAATACGGGATTGCCTCTAAAAGGCTCTCAACATGGTGAGGGTGAGCCGCGGCTCGGAGCTAACGGTGCAAACAATGGCGTAAGTGCCCAGAGGGTGCTACACTACCGCGACAAGGCCGTCAGTCGGTACGGCGTTATCAGCTGTAACCGCCATATGAGAGCAGTGTAGAGCTGTGGTCGTGAGCTAGCCAGCGGGGCACGCTCACATGCACTAAAAGCATGCACAGCCTGCCCGGCTATGTAAACAAAGCACAGAGAAGCTCTGATTACAACACACAGAGAGAGAGAGAGAGACTTCATTCTCTGCTCAGGTAGACATTACTCTTTTATAGACAATAGTTGCTTGCTGCTCTATTAATGCTCTGGATATCATTTAGAGAACCTTTAAGCATTAGGGCCAAAGAGCTGGATCCCGTGTACCTTGTGTGAAGGAGGTGATGGGGTTGCCAGGTTTCATCTTGCTCTCCAGGAAGCCGTGCTTTGGCTCTGTGGTGATTTCGTAAACCAGCTGTCCATCTTCGGTGTCTGGATCCATCGTCAGCAGCTCCTTCTTGGTGATCAGGTTGGTGGCCTGATGGATGATAAACAGTAAAGGACTGAAACGACCGGCTCTGTCGCCACGTTGAGACTAAACATTAACACACAGACATCATCTAGCGAGGCCTTTATCCCCCTCATGAACTCCTGTTGATGGTGATTGTGTTTCTCTCTCTCTGTCTGGATAATGATCTGGATAAATGAAGGCAAATAATAATAATAATTTTCCTTCCACACTATGAGGTGGTTTCATCATCTTAACGCAGATTAGGATCCTGTCTTTTCTTCAGTAATCAAATGTGCAGTTGAGATAAGAGATTGATCTTTTGCTGTCACCTTGATACGAGTATTTTATCTTCCACTTTATTTAATCAAAGAGAAAGACTTGTGTTTGTTGATTTTTATAATGGCAGATCTATGAAACCTTACATGTTTTGGGTCTCGTACTCCATTTATGTTGATGCATAATTTATAGGGATCTAAAACTACGTTTTCTAGCACGGCCAGAGGCAAACACAGGAAGGTCAAGAACATGAACGAGGAGGAACCTCTTACAGAAAGGTATTCATTACAAGCTGCAGCTGAACCTGTTTCCACTGGAAAATACAGTTTGCTCTTTCCAGCTGTTAGAAGCAGATGCAAGAGTTTAACATTGTATGTTGATTTCCCTCAGTGATAAAACATCCAAGACTTGATTACCTGCAGAGCAAACACAGCAGAGACTCAGGATGAATGAACTCTGTGATAGTTTGTATTGTGTTGAGGTGTTTGAACCAGCAGGGGGAGCAAGTCAATTACACACTGTGAGCAAACAGTGATGTAAGCTTCTCTTCTGTCAGTCACAAAGACACGTTCAATATGCCTCCTGCTCATTGATGGATTATGAGACAACGAGTCCCTGAGGAGAGACATCCAAAAGCCCCCCAAACCTTCTACATAGGAGCTTTGAGGTTGTTTTGTGTCTTGTATTTGTTTACTGTGTCTTTGTGGTTGTTTTGCATCCCCTTATAGTCGTTTTGTCTCTCTTTGTGATAGTTTCGCGTCTCTTTGTAGTTGTTTTGTGTCTCTTTGTGGTGGTTTTGTCTCTCTTTGTGATACTCTTTGTGATACTTCTGCATCCGTTTGTTGTCGTTTTGTCTCTGACAGTTTTATGTCCCTTTTTAGTCGTTATGTGTCTCTTTGTGGTTGTTTTGTGTCTCTTTGTAGTCATTATGTGTCTCTTTGTGGTGGTTTTATGTTATTTTGTGATAGTTCTGCATCCCACTGTAGTCATTTTGATTCTCTTTGTGTCTCTTTGTGATAGTTTTGCATCCTTTAGTAATCGTTTTGTGTCTCTTTGTGATGGTTTGTGTCTCTTTGTGATAGTTTTGCATCCTTTAGTAATCGTTTTGTGTCTCTTTGTGATGGTTTGTGTCTCTTGGTGATCGTTTTGTGTCTCTCTAGTGGTTTTGTGTCTCTTTGTGGTTGTTTGATTTTTCTTTCCAATAAAACATGTTAACAGTCACTTTAAACAAACATTGTAATTTGCAATGCAATGCAACTTAACAATGGCAGTTTGAAAGGGTAATTAGAAAGTTGATCTCCATCACTTGGCTCATTAAACATCGCCGTGAAACAGAGCAAAGACTACAGAGTCTGTCTGTAGATGCTCATGAAGAGGAAACTCGACTTCCTACCTTGTTGTCCATGTACTCCAGCCACTGCAGTCCAAGGTTGGTGACGATACGCGGCGTGCCGTCGTCAACGGGCAGAATATCGATCTTAAACTTCTGTGGAGCAGCCGTCACGATCTGGGAAGCCAAAAAAAAGATGTTTTTGAAGAGAAGAATTGAGTGGACAGTCACAAAAAACAATTTATTACCAATATCAAAATCTCTATTATGCCTGTTGGTCTCTAGCTATGCTAATGGTTTTGGTTTTATTGGCCCTGGTTTTGAGATATGTCCCTCAGATTACTGCATGACATTTAATCTGGTTGCAGCAACGCCATCCTCGATACATCGATAATGGACCGACTTCACTTGATCTACTTCCCACTCACTAAAGTTTATAAACGTTGAATGTCATTGTGGCAAAAAACAAGCACTGCAGGTTATTACTTTATTGATTCGTCTGCCCCCCCTTCGAGCTGTGATGATTAACTACCCAAACATTACTAGTCACTGCGTTGTGTCGGAGCTGCAAGAGGGAATACGGGAAGAGCGGCCTGTCATCACACAGATGCTGCTAAGGCCAAAGTTTGTCCACATGCCATTTGAAGGATGCGTTCATCCAAAAGGTGTTATAGCTCATATAGAGCTCATACATTATTTAATCCAACGGCAGCTCCGCAGGGAGCAAAATCACATCAAACGCCGGCAGTGTTAATGCCACAAACCGTCTTCTGAGCTGCAGGACACGTGACCATTGAGCCAAATGTCCCCAGGCGATTTAGAGATAATGAACACAAGCCTGAGAAGTGAGTGTGTGTGTGTGTGTGTGTGTGTGTGTGTGTGTGTGTGCATGTGTGTGTGTGTGTGTGTGTGTGTGTGTGTGATAGGAGATATCATTACCTGCCTGCTGTCATTCAGTTTAATCATATGGACTATGTGTAGTGACAGCGCAGGAGTCAATTCACCCTGAGGCTCGCTCATAACTACACCATAAAGCTGACATTAACAACACACACACACATACATACAGATGTGTGTACTTCTACACTTGTGAGGACCCTCGTTTAATCCATGATAGACCAGTGGTGTCTGGTCTAGTCCAGTAAACAAACCACTGGAGGGATGGCAAGAATAATCTTAAACTGGATTCAACGCCAGGCCGCCCGTTCATTTCAATGTGGGTGGTGTGTTTATGCTGCGGCGGTGGAGACCGCAGGGGATGCTGAAAAAAAAAACATGCAGTGGCCCTGCGGTGAAAAGATGTAACAGAACGGAGGCCAATCACGTAAGCGCCAATCATACCGGAAGACGCCCATTGGGAGAAGAACCTTGTTTACCATGAAGCATTCCTCTGTCTATGCTGCAAAATAACGGTACCAATAAGCTTCCTTTGGTCTGTGTCCATTTGTTGATTGGGGGGGGATTAAAGTTCACAACATGATGTCACACAAATGGTCCATTTAGGTGACACTCCCACACCACCGCACAACCCTACGCTCATAACTGCAACGCCTGATTTAGTGTGAATGCAGCCTCAGGGATTGTGAGATGATTATCAGGTAGGAAGTAAGAAATGACAAATTCTGATGCATAGAACTGTGTTCAGTTTTTTTTTACTTTTCTGTATTATTTGTTTTTCTTTTAGTTTTAGCCAAAAGACCTCAAATGAAATAATCCGTGAGGGTAAAACTGCTTCATCTTCCAAAATATCCCTCACTTTACAGACATGTAAAGTGAGGGATATATCCCAATATCCACCCCACTTTGCCAAAATGTCCTAACTCGTCACAAATTTCCTCACTTTCCAAAAATGTATTCACTTTAAAAAAATGTCCACACAAAAATAGCCTCACTGTGCAAAAATATGGTCTTTTCAAACGTGTCACTCTCGGGGTCGACACAGGGTCCTCAGAAAGATAGAAACACCAGAGCACACACACAAACTGCTGATTCACCCCTCCTGTCATAAAAAGGTCAGAGCAGTGACTCCCCCCTCCACACACACACACACACACACACACACACCCTAACTCTGCTAATTCAATCATGTAGCTGTAATAAATAAGTCAGGAAGCTGCCTCACACACACACGCACGCACGCACACAAACACACGCTCTCACCTCCTTGCCGCCCTCCTCCACCATGAAGAGCAGGTTGGTGCCGTCGGCCACGCTGAAGGTGAAGCGGTCCTTGAGCGAGTTGGAGCCGTCGTGGTTGTAGCTGACGCGGTTCTGGTAGATGTCGTCCATGCTGAAGCTGCTGGTCTGACGGTAGTGCTGGCCGTTGCTCGTGCGCTCGATGGTGCCGTGACGAGGAGCCTGGACGACGGAGAAGACGATGGACTCCGCCTGGAGGGAAAACAGAGAAACTGTGAGGATTTCTGTCTAAAACCAACATTCAATGCTCTGTAAATATAATTTATTATTATCTAATGCTGTCAAGGTTAATGCAATAAACTGTCAAGGCCATTTTCAAAGGGGTCCCTTGACCTCTGACCTCCAGATATGTGAATGAAAATGGGTTCTATGGGTAAATGCAGTACCTGTGAGGGTTTCTGGACATTATCTGTCATTGTTTTGTTAATTGATTTCCAATAATAAATATATACATACATTTGCATAACGCATGAATATTTGTCCACTCTCATGTTGATAAGAGTTTTAAATACTTGACAAATCTCCCTCTAAGGTATTTTTTTAACAGATAAAAAATGTGTGATTAATTTGCATAACCATGGACAATCATGCAATTAAATATTTTAATTGATTAACAGCCCTAATATTATCACTTTGCAGCTTCAACAACCACACTGTGGGAAATCTTTTCTAGAGAAGAACATAACATATACACATATAACCCAAGTGGCTTTTAAAAGACCTCCTGTGAAATGAAGGAAATCTCTTAGGAATGAAGTAATCCCAAAATAACTCCTGGAGTGCGCTGAACATGGCAGATTGACGGGATTAACAGTGTAAGAGTATCTGAGGCTGGAAATAGTCTTTGTTATGTCATTGCCAGAGGAAATAAAGATGTAGAGAACAACCGGCTTTATAAACAACAGCTTAGTTTGCCAGCTTAGCTGCTGATCGCCAACATTACCAGGAGGTCCTGCTCTTTTATATACTGGTAAAATAAATACATACATAAATAAAGTTGCTGAAGATGTTCAGGGATCTGTGTGTCCTACCTCAGTGTCTGCATCAGTGGCTTTCAGCTCAAATTCAGTGATGGTCTTCCTCACTCCTTCCTGAACCCTCATGCCAGGAACCTGGAGCAGAGGCAGGGAGTCGTCCACCGGCTTGACGGTGATGTAGAACGTCTGGGCAACCTGGAGACAACGTGCACAGGACAAGCTCGTCAGTGAGAGAAGTCACTCTGATTGGCTGTTCAGCTTAAACGAATCGGTGCACGAAAAGAGAAACGGACGTGAGGAAGGAAAGGAAACGAGTAAAGTCGAGAGGACAAACACAGAAGACTTCTCTGGAATGAAGCTAAGTGATGAGTGAGAATGGTGTGAAACAACGACTTGTATATCCTCCGTCCTCGGTCTTCCTGTTTCTTTTTTTAAATGATGAATACAGACTACCACCGCCTGCTGATGTGGAGAGTTATTTCCTCTCACGCAGGCGCAGAACGTAGATGCTAACTGGCCGTCGGCTGTAGTCTTTGCGGTGTGTTCAAATGCAACTTGTTGGGCAAGACAAAGGCGACGTGAGGCGACGCAACAGTCGGCCTTCATCACCGCTAGTTCTCTGATGTCGGCTTGGTGTGTCTGGGCATTTACATTGGAGTCACTTTAGGGATGTCTTTACAGCCAGTATGGTGAGGAGGAATGATTACAACGACCAGTTACTCTTAATACTCTCAATATACACCGATCAGCCATAACATTAGGTCAGCATGGTGCACCCTGACCGGTCTGCGGCTACGCAGCCCCATACACAACAAACTGCGATGCACTGTGTGTTCTGACACCTTTCTATGAGAACCAGCATTAACTTTTTCAGCAGTTTGAGCCCCAGTAGCTCTTCTATTGAATCGGACAACACGGGCCAGCCTTCGCTCTCCACGTGCATCAATGAGCCTCGGGTCTGACCCTGTCGCCGGTTCACCGGTTTTCCTTCCTTGGACCACTTTTGGTAGATCCTGACCACTGCAGACCGGAAACATCCCACAAGAGCTGCAGTTCTGGAGATGCTCTGACCCAGTCGTCACTATTTGGCCCTTGTCAAAGTCGCTCACATCCTTACGCTGGCCCATTTTTTCTGCTTCCAACACAAAGTTCAAAATGTTCACTTGCTGTCTAATATATCCCCCCCACTGCCAGGTGCCATTGTAACAAGATAATCCATGTTATTCACTTCACCTGTCAGTGGTATTAATGTTATGGCTGATCAGTGTATATATAGGTATGTTTGTATTATTCTAAGATCAGACAAAAATGTGAACCTATCCTTAAAGCCCAGAGCTCACAAAGCTGAAAACAAGGCAGTTTTTTTTAGCTTATGAAAATGTTTTGGAGATACACGGCTTTCACAGGACAGTATTGTTATGTTAAGTGTATTGCCCTGACAGCAATGATGATGGCAATGGTGCTGAATAGGTGAAATCAAATTTGCCGCTAACTGTGTAGTTTTCAGTCAAGTGAGAAAATTATACAGCCCCTTTCAGGTGTCTGTAAAACCCAGATGACGTAACCCAAATAGCACAAACTGCAGTTATTACAGAAACCGTGCAGGTCCTTGAGCAATATAACATCTCACCACACACACACTAGTAAAATATTCTGCTTTAGTTACACTTTAAAATGCAAGAAAACCTCAACTTTAATGCAGAACACTTGGTTATTAATATGCAGAAGATTGAGCAGGCCTCCCAACTGGAGAGGAGAGTTAACAAAAGTAGAAGCATCAAACCACTTCACAAACACCAACCACTACAGTGACAACAAAAGCCTCCACACACTGCGGCCGGCCAGGCGTGAAGGCCAAATGACCTTTTTCACATGTTTACTCAAGTCCTTGTGGTCCTCATTAGTCTGGATTAGCAAGGCAGATTTATGCATGAGGCGAACTGGGGGGGGGGGGGGGGGGCGGGGGGGGGGGGAAGGGCTGGAGTGCCACTTCCTCATCCCTCTAAAAGCTTCGAGTTCGTTAGATTATATATATGTATATTTATATATTTATATTGAAATGTAATTACTGTGTCAGAAAACTTTTACTGACCCTTTTAATAGAGGAGTGTTGCAAATATTTCAGGCTAAAAAGCTTCAGCTCACAACAAAAAAGCCGATGACAAAGCCGTCTGAAGGGGCCTTATAATGAGGAGGACGAACACTGCCCGTCTTTAATTCATTATCATGAGAACTGAGAGACGCAGACGTGCCAAGTGGGGTTTGTTATTGTTAGAAGATGCTCAAGCACGAATCACATACACGCCCGTCTGCCTCTTCAAACTTTTGATTATGTGATGGGGGATGTCTAACGCTGAGCTGGATGTTCCGTAGACATCTACCTGGCTACGTCTTATGTAGCTCTTAAAGACAAAGGAGCCACAGTTTGTTGTTTGTTTCTGTTGTAGTCTACCAAATTGTCCTACAGCCCTGACCATAGCTTTCTTTAACATGGTCTTGGTGAAATAACACACTTCAAAAACTGCCACCAAAACACACAACAAAAAACAGAAATGAGCTATTCAGACTCTATGCTCCTGAGGAAAAAGAGGTTTCATTTCAGTAAAAACATGTATGTGTGTTGAGGGAGGGACTTTGGTTTATGTTTCTAGATGTCCAAAACAAAAAAGGCCCTATGTGTAATATCTCAGAGTGTTGGAAGTGCTAATGAACTCTGGTAAAGGCGTTCCCCAAGGAACCTCACTTGGTCCCCTATTATTTCCACCGAAACATTGTAAAAGCTGCTAAAATTAAACTTTTTCTCTCCTGATAATGAATCATATTTCTCAACTTTGCCCAATACCTCACTGTGTGGAACTTATATGTGATGTAACATGAGGTATTTGACGGCCCGCTGTGATTGAATGAAGGTAATTTTGATTTCAGAATACTGAATGTTATAAATATGTGTAGTTTCGAAGACAAACTTAAGGGGTTACAAGATGATATATTGTGGGTTTTTTCGACTGTTCTTCTTGTGCAGTACTGAATACTTTCACTTCTTTAGGTCTCTAAAGATTCTTCTAATGAAACATCTGAGAAGTAAAAGTCTTATATTTAACCTAGCAAGTCTCATTGAAGCTCAAAACCTCCAACCTCAATGGCCACAACCTGTGATGGGAGGTCACAAGCAGACATTGCTTCATTTTAAGAGCAGGGCTCAACAATAAGGCTTGTCGGGCAGGTAAATCTAGCAACCCAAAAATAATTTAACGCATTATTTTTTTCTGGTGCTGATGATTGAAGTAGCTAAGGAGTGAGCCATCACGCTTCCTTCTCATCTCTGCTGAGAGTTGCACATGTGCATTACCAATCGGGCATTCGCCAGAATATGGTAGAGGGTAAAGACAAAGTTTATGAGCCGAAGCGCATGAGAGCATTTCAATTATCTTGTTAACAGGAGTTTAGTTGGGTGGCGTTGGAGGATGTGGGCGAAACTCCAACTACAGTATGTATTGCACAGTTTGCCACAAGTTTAAGAGCAAGGCGGATAAAACATGACAATGAACTTCTAGTCTTTGTTATTTGATAACCGCTAAGTAATAAAACAATTTGTATAGGGGCATCATCAACTTTAATGTTGAACCCTGAAGGGTTCACGAGCCAAGAAGATAGGGAAACCCTTGTTATGTCATGGCTGGTACACCGTCCATCAGTGTCTGTGCCGAAAAGATCAAGACGATCAAAGTGTCCCTACCTGAAGCTCCTTAACTTGTCATATCGTACCACCAGGTATCATGGAAACGCTCTTTAAAGCTCCTTCATCGCCGGACCAAACTGAACCAAACCACCGCTAACGGGTCTCCAAAGCCCTTTTTATTCTTAATGTTGAGCCCCTCATATCATTTACCTCATTTGTCCCGTCGGACACGGTGAAGGAGAACTGGTCGGCGTGCTTCTCTTCTTCACTGGTGTGGACGTATTGGATGCTGCGTGATGCCAGATCGGCCTGGGTGAACGTGTTGATTCTGGTGCCTGGAGAGAGAAAAAGAAGAAGAGCTGTCAGTCGAGTTGAAACGAATCAGTAAAAAAAACAATCTACTTTGTCTTTCTTTGAACAGCCACACTGTCAGTGATGCATCCTGAAACATTTAACTACATAAACATCCACATTAGAACATCCATTCTTTCCCTCTTTCTCTTTGAACACATGCTGCCACGCTCACTTGGCGTTACTTGTTATTTATGCATTATGTTGTTTTCTACCAATCTGTCCTATATTGAATTGCAGTGTCAATTGTCCTCTGTCCAAATCTTCTGTGTCTCTTTGTCATCATACGTCTTTTCTCTTTTGGCATCAGACGGTTTTATAATCCCCCCCCCTTGCCATTTTGTCTCAGAGCACGCACTGTGTTCCTTTTCTCTTTTCTTTGTGGGCTTTTGTCATTTTAATGAGCGCATAAACTAAACTAAAACTAAAGTTAAACCTTTCTTAACGAGGCTCCGGCTCCTTTTCACTCTTTTAAAACTCAGTGGGAAACGTAATCAGGTTTGATTGCAGCGATCAAACGCTACTCTGCATGAAACTGAAGGCAATTGTCTAAAAAAAGAACCAAAAAGAGCCATATTTTGCATCACAGGAGTTCAATTTCTGCTGATTTGTTATGGCTCGATGCTTAAAGACATTTGCAAAAGCTTTCAGAAAAAAAGATAATGGAGTTCTTTGTATGAAACCTAAAAGTATGTATGATTATGTTTGATATATAAAGTGTGTGACATTGACGTAAATTAAATATTTATGTATGATGAATGCATTCTGATTTCCATCTCCGATATTTAATTTTCTAACAATTAATTTTCACAGCAGACAGTCAAACAAATCGAAAATGTTGTCATATAAATTGCTGTATTAAAACCAGATGGGGGTAAACCAGTGGATAACCTCCGGGTCTGAGAAGTGAAGCCAGTGCTGAAGTGCCTTAAACCTGCATTCTCTCTAACAGCCAGCAGGGGGCGACTCCTCTGGTTGCAAAAAGAAGTCTGATTGTATAGAAGTCTATGAGAAAATGAGTCTACTTCTCTCTTGATTTATTACCTCAGTAAACATGGTAAACATGAGTTTATGGTCTCAATCTCTAGTTTCAAGTCTTCTTCAATACAGCATGATGTTCATTTAGTAAATGATGGTCCCATTTAGAGTCAGATAGACCATAAAGCAGGGGATGCTTTAGGGCGGGGCTACCTTGTGATTGACAGGTCGCTACCACGGCGTTGTTCAGCATTTAGTTGTACTAAAAGACACTCTAAGGAGTCGGCTGGTCATTTTTTCTGGCAAGTACATTTTGTTTAAGCATGTTTTTCACTAGCCAAAATTAGCATCCCTATTAATATCACAGTTAATCACGGATGTACCACCAACGGTAGCTGCCCCACTGGGCCTCGCTCTTCCACAGCTCCACCCCTTCGTCCAAATATGGTCACTTCTGGCTCCAAAAAAACAAGATGGCAACGGCTAAAATGCCGAACTCAAGGCTTCAAAACTGTAGTCCACAAACCAATGAGTGGCGTCACGTGATTACATCCATTTCTTTTATACAATCTATGGTATAGTCAGGTTTTTATGTCTGGAAATGACAACACATTCGCAATCCCATCTCGTCAAATACCGCCGCTTGGTCAGTGCCCCTTCGCATCAGAGACCGACGCACAGGGCACCCCTCTCAAGTCAACATTACTTTTAGTTTTACACGGGTCATGAACAGCAGTCTCCTGGGTGACAGTCTTGTGTCTGTTTGACCCATCAACCACCATTCCCGCCCGACCTTAGCAGAATCTCACGCTATTAATACTACGTCACTTGCTCCGACCGTCGAATAAGCCCGGTTCGTCACATACTATCATTAAAGGATGCCTCCGTGCATTGGTTTCTAATGCCGAGGGGCACTTACCAAATGGCGGTATTTGACGAGTTGGGAGTGCGAAGGGGTTGGAGATGGAAGCTTGTGAGTCCTATAATTCACAGCTAACAGCATTTTACCATCAACTGATGTTATATTTTAAATTCCTGTTTGTTACAGGCCTGTCATCGCATGAAGAGATAGTCAATAATCTAAAATTGGACCTCTCACTCTTCCGCCGGTGACGGTAATATGTGAAGGTAATAACTTTACGGAAGTAGTTTCCCTAAGCAGTCGGAATGGGTGAAAAGTTATTTTCCTGTGCAGACAGGAGGGATTTTCAAATAAATATAACATCAATGAAGCAGGTCAGATATTATACAGTCATTCGACATGTCACCGAGGGCCTTAAGGAAACGGAAACGGAGGCTTTTCAGCATCAATCTTCTTCACGTCAACTTTTGACACGGTGAAACACGCTGAAGTCTCCCCGCTTGTGTCGTCTATTCCCCAGCTGTAAGTTTATACATCATCATAATCAGGACGGGCACGCAGGGAGACAGAGGCAATATTCTCAGAGAAGAAAATACCTGCTTATTTGTCTTATCGTATTTAATAAAAATGTTTTATTTTTGTATATTTATCCTGGCAAGAAATAGCAGGAAATACCAAGTTATTGCTTTCCAGAGTAGAAATTGAAACACTGTTCTGATTTAATTCTACGATACGAGCACCGTGAGAATATCTCTTATTTTCACCCATAGAGTCACAAGATGAAAAGGCTTCAAGAGTTACTTACTCAAAACCTACAAGAAAGAAGATTAGGGAAAGAAAAAAGTTTTAGTGCTGTATAATTTAACTTGACAGTCTGAAATCATTGCTGTTGTTTTCCAAAGTATGCATTTCCATGTGTGATAAATGCTGCTTGGTAGGTGGGAAAAAGAAACGTGGTCTTCTTTGGAGAGCGGTTGATACGTGTTGCATCTAAGCTGCAAGAGGTGAACCATAACATGTATTCTCTTAAGATATTTGTCCTGTTTTTAAAAGAAGATTTGACCTCTGAAGCCTCACCTTACCTAAATCTGACACAACATGATCATTGGTGGCTGCTCTCAACGCCTGGTTGTGCATCGTTGCTTTCTTCAAAACAAAATAATGTGTCAACAGTCAAACAGCAGCCTTTTGATGTGCTGTCAACTTAAGATGTTATTATGCGTCATTTAATGGATAATAAATGAAGAGAAACAACAGAGAGAATTTGACTGAGAGGTTGATAATTGACTGGGAGTTCACTGACAGATGATCTCATTTTGAATTTAACGGGGGCAATCTGGACAATGGGCTGCTTATCAACTAAAAGATTAATTCTCTTAAACGGGAAAGCTTGTAAACAAGCCTGTCTCTGTAGGGATTTGTGGCTGGAGGAATACATGAACCTGCTGAACATGCAGACTTTGATAAGGGCTTGGAGGAGCATTGGGACCTTGTCCACAAGTCCCTTGTCTAATCTTTGACGTACTTTAGTTTTTGTATTCTTTTGCTTTGAGAGATCTGTAGTGATACTCTCATTAATTCTCCGACCACTTTTTATATCTTGTTCTTGGATTGTATAATAGGGCTGCAACTGGTGACTGTTTTCATTATCAATTGATCTGCCTCTAAAATGTAAGAACATTGTGGAAAATGTCCATCCCAGGCTCACAAAGTCCAAGGCGATGTCCTTTAATGTCTTGTTTTTTCCGTCCAAAACCTAAAGATATTCAGTTTGATGTGAAATGGGACAGAGAGAAGCAGGACATATCAATGCTTAAGAGGCTGGAAACAGCATTTTCTACCACTTCTGCATGACAAATTACCTTAATTAAGTAAATTGCCTTCAATAGTTGTGTCCCAATTCCATGCTACACACTGGCTCTCTAAGCATGGTTTAAATAAGTATGTAGTGTATGCACACATGTTCACTATAAAACTGGAAAGGAGTGAGTTCATGTAAATGATTGTATGTTAGTCAACTTGCAGATGTAATTAGCATGATTGGCATCCTGACACTGATTTATATGGTTCTTTTTTTCCTCCATTTAAGACCTCATCCAATAGAAGATCAGCTAGTTTACAATCATAAATACAGTTTACATGGCCATGTGACATTTACAATTCAGGTTTGACCTCAGCGGATCTTATAGGTGTGTGTCAAAGTCTTGGACTCTGCACAGCGGGCAGAACTAATATAGTTCGCTCTAGTTGCCTCTGACTTAATATTCATATTTCCATTTGAAAGTAATATTACATTACTTGTGACTGGTGGAGCTGACTACAGCCTCTTAGGAGTGACGTGGCAGTGAAATGCCACCGCTGAACAGCTGCAGGTCCACAGAAAATTCCTGAAAGGCTGCAATTCATCTATTTCTTGGCATGTGTATCTGTGCTCTGGACTCTTTTGTACTCCGGTGAAAGTCTGAGCCACACACCTGACCCCGAACGTGTCTCTAGCAGACGCTGCAGCGGACACAAGAAGAATCTGAGGTGAGGCCGTGAGTTACGGTCTTCATTGATTTGTGTGACGGGAGCCTTTTGACAAACGCTCCACCTGAGAGGAGTGTCACAACCTCAGCCAGTTAATACGCCTTTCCAACACTTTGGCTTTGTAAAGCGGGCATTCATCTCTCTGTGCCGTTACCTCGACTTTCCTCGTACAGGCTGACAAGCTGCCCCACAGGAGCAGGGAGCAGCTAGCTGTGCGTGTTAGCATGGAATGACAGGCTGGCTGAACGGCTAGCGGTAATTATCCGGAGCCGCTCTCCGTGGCTCTGAGGTGAAGTGATGCTCGAAGATCGCAGAGCGGTGTTAACATCCGGCTAATTAGCATGCTGAGGGAGCGTTCGGCGATGTGGGGAATCCATTCAGCCGGGGAACGATTGTTCAATAGCACGGAAGCGAATAATCACCTCTTTGTGCTTTTCATTTGTTTTTATTTTGTATAAAAAGAGTTTAAGGTGACGTACAGTAGGAGACGCTTCTGATGCTGAGGAAATGTTACATTTAAAGAGTTTGGGAATACACTGAACACACAGTTAAGGATATATATTAGGCTATATGCCAAAAGAAGCTGAGTGTATGAGTGTGTCTGTGTTTGTGTTTGTAGGGGGCAGCTGGAATACATTAGAGATAAACTAGAGCAAGGGGAGCAAGATTCATTACACTTCCCTCTTCGTGTGTGTGTGTGTGTAGAGTTAATTATCTGTCTGTCTAATCAAAGACGGAATGAACCTTTCTGTATATATGAATTCATTATATTATCTAAGAACATTTAAATAAACTAACTATGTGAGAAATGAGAAATTGTCAGAGCATTGAAAGTTATATTTTCTCCTTCAAAAGGAGTTGAATGCAGAAAACGTAGATAGAGGAAGAAGGCAGTGTGAGTGTGTGCCTTACTATTTAAAACACTTCAGACTCATCTGGATGAGTAGTGCGACTGTGCGAGCGTGAGACTGTTTATGCACACAAGTAGTGATGATACAACTGGATAAATGAGAGTTGGATTATACTGCACGAGTTGTGTGAGAGTTTGTAAACGGATGGTTTTGCGGTTGTTAAACGCGGCCTCCATTTACTGCATTTCATCAAGACTTTTCTCCATTTTTGATTCTCCGTTCACCGTGGAGGCATGACAGAAAAAGTAAGTTTTCTTCAAGAATTCAAGGTAACACGGGGTGAGTAACTGATATATAAATGGTCATTTAGTGGGTGAAATATGAAGTAATTTTTAAAATTCTACACATGCTGGCCTTTACATGCATTAATAATGTTACAAGTTAGAAACCTTTTTACATTTTTATTTATATTTTATATTTTATATATATTAAATTACAGTCTGAGTCTGAAAATTTTACGTTTCTGCAAACCACAGATACGTTCAATGTAGACGTTTTTGCATTTGGGCAGAGCAAGTGACGTAGTACAACAAGCTGCCGTTATTGGATGTTACGTGGTATAATAATGAGTAACAGGCAATAATAATAAGAAGCAAGAAAGTCCTTTAACGGCACGTGGGTCAAACAAACACAGGACCACCGCTGTTCGTGTCCTGTGTGAAACCAGATGTGTAAATGTTGATTTTATGTTTCTTAAGTAACGTTGTCAACTTTGTTTTACACAATGTCGTTTTACGCAACGTCCTTTTACGCAACACTGTTATGCTTGTTACGTAAAGTTACGTAAGAAAGTCCACGAAAGTACGTTACTATTTGAACACAAACCATGATCTTTTTTCTAACCTTAACCAAGTAGTTTTGTTGCCTAAACCTAACTGATTGTTTCACGTTAACCACGTGGCATTGTACGTTTCTGCAAGCATGATAAAAGGTTGATATAAAACATGTTTATAAACTTTTTTTGGTTCAAAAACGTCGACATTCAACGGATCCCGTAGTTTGTCCCGTACAATGCCAACATTTTTTCTGCCGACTGGGTTGCTGAGTTACCAAAACTCAAACTCTGGTGGTGCTTTACAGTCACGGCCTTGTTGGTTTTTCTGTGAATATACGAACAGCTCAAATAATGGTATAGTGATGTCAACATTAACATGTTGATTTGTCACCTGTTATAGGCATAATAATATGCTCCATCATGGGGATAACGCAGTAAATGAGTATAACTTTCTGTTCTAAAACCTGCAGATGTGGTGTTGGTACCTGGGCTGGTGGCGTGCTCCAGGTGACCCAGGATGGTCTGTTTGGTGATGCGGTAGATGAGCTCGCCCGGTTCGCTGTCCTGATCGCTGGCCGACAGCTGCAGCGTCGTCAGCTTCTTCATGGAGTTTTCATCCAGCACCAGGCCTTTGTTCACCACCACAGACGGAGGAAGACGGTCCTCTGGAGGAGAGAAGATGAAGAAGATGAAGAAGAAGAAGAAGAAGAAGGTCAGTCACTGAAGAAGAGGAGAGGAGGGAAATCATGAAACCCCTCCACGCTAAGATTTATTAATAAAAGCATGTTGGCCTTTTCCCCGAGTTTATGAAAACAATTCATCCAAAAGCAGATAAAAAATACTGAGTCGATTTCTCATCCTGGTAATAAATGAAAAATATGGATTGAAGCAGTGAAGCTGAGACTGATTTGGAGAAAGAGAGGAGGGAAGATAAGAGGAGCAGAAGGGTGTATTAGGAACCGGAGAAAAGGAGAACTGACACAACAACAAGCACGAAACCGGAAAAAAAGATTAAGTTAGGTGACAGCAAAGGAGGGAGTGAGGCACATCAGGAGGTGTGAAAGAGTGATACGGGTTTGAGAGATTTGGACAAACGGATTAGGAAAGATTGAGACGAGGGCAGGGAAGTAATCAGAGGGCAGTGTGGTAGGAAGAGATATGAACAGAGAGCTCCTCACTGTAGTCACATCTGAGGGAGCAGAACAGAGGAGAAGTGAGGGAATAATACAGAACAAGATAAAACGTGAGCTGGGAAAGATATGAGAGAAAGAATCAGGACGCCGTTCAACCGTGAGGGACAGACAATCCCTCAGTCTCCTGCAGCTGCATTACAAGTCGGGGTTTTAACCGCTGCAGCAGTCTGGCTGAGCGCCCAGAAGGAAGAGAATGGGAAAATAAAGTTTTGGTGTGTTTTTAGCCGTCACGGGCGACAAGAAACTATCCAGCTGACTGAGAGACGCTCAAGTTTAAATGATACAGTGGACGACACTTCTTCTTCCTAAAAACAGCCCTGAAATGAACCTTAAAGGGAGATTTGTCAAGTATTTAATCCTCTTATCAACATAGGAGTGGGCAAATATTCTGCTTTATACAAATGTATGTATATATTTATTACCAGAAATCAATTAACAACACAAAACAATGACAGATATTGTCCAGAAACCCTCACAGGTACTGCATTTAGCATAAAACAATATGCTCACATCATAACATGGCAAACTGCAGCCCAACAGGCAACAACAGCTGTCAGTGTGCTGACTTGACTATGACTTGCCCCAAACTGCATGTGATGATCATAAAGTGGGCATGTCTGTAAAGGGGAGACTCGTGGGTAACCATAGAATCCATTTACATTCACTGATCTGGAGGTCAGAGGTCAAGGGACCCCTTTGAAAATGGTCATGACTGTTTTTCCTCGCCAAGATTTAGTGCAAGTTTGGAGCGTTATTTAACCTCCTTCACTACAAACTAGTATGACATGGTTGGTACAAGTGGACAAATTTCCCTTTAAGGTACATTTTGAACGGATAAAATGTGCAAATAACTGCGATTAACTACGGACAATCATGCAATTAATCATGATTAAATATTTTAATCAACTGACCATAATTTATACCAATTATCTCTGAAATTTCAGCTGCAACAGCGAACAACAGCGGCTCAACACACTTCATATTCAGCATGTGTCCGAGGTGCAGGACAAAAGGAATAAATCCGTAGTAATTGCTTTCTTCTCTCCGACACATGAAGGAACACTTGAGCCTGTTTGAGTGCTGCAGGTAACAGAGGACGGAGGGAAACCTTACCCAGCACACTGATGAAGAAGGACTGGTCGATCAGTTTGTTGCCCTCTGGATCAACCAGGTTGAACTTGAACGACAGGCTGCCTCCCTTCTCCCCTTTCTCGTGGCTGTACTGCAGCAGGCCTGCAAGACGGGGACAAGAACTCAGAGTTAACTCGGCTCCATGCGTAACATTAACTACTGGGGAAAGCATTAAAGCATTTAAACATCAATACGTCGTCATATTAAACTACAGACATCAGATAAATTATTGTAAGCAAACATAAAAGAGAGCATTGGCAGCTTTTAGCTCCTTATTTTACTCTGTGAGTCGGATTTGGAGGGAAATCTGCTTTAAGTTAGAAGGCACTGTTCTTCCTCAACAACATCTTTTCTCTTCATTAAAGTCAAAGACAAAACCTCTGAATTAAGAAGCAGCATCCTCAGATTGCAAAGGGGTTTATGGGAAATGTGGTTTTAAGTTGATGGAAGTTTGAGATGGAAGCCAACATCCATAACAAACATGGTGTTGTTTATTTATAAAAAACAATATTACCCAGGATATCTTTTTGGACACGTGTCAGAAAAGTATATGCATGCAAAGAGATACTTTTGACTTTAACCCTCTGGGGACTGAGACAATTTTCTTTCCTTTTACTGTATTACTGGGTCCTCGACTCTCTTAATATATAAACGTGTATAAATTCAGTTCTGTAAGGCACAAGCAAGTATTTGAAACCATTATTTTCAGCACAACATGGGCTATTTGAATATGTATGCTGCATGCTGTGATATCACATAATATTATGAAAAATTAAAAGACCAATAGGTCAAAAAAAAAGTGAAACAGAATTATTATTTTAATTTTATTCTAATTATCAGAATATAAACGTCATTATTTCTTGGGTATCCGCTCTTTTGCAGACCGAATCACTTCCTCCAATATCTTTACGTAGCTCACGTAGCACTCTTCTGAAGGTTGCATTAGATTTCTAAAATGCTCAGGACGCAGCGTAGATCGATAGATTATGCAACCGTCATTGACGCAGTGCTTTGCGCTCGGTTCACCTCCTAATAACACAGCTTGATATTAGAGTGGAGAGAGGCAGCATGTCTGCAAGAAATCTCATTCACCAAAACAGTAACGTTAGAGAGTTGTTTGTGTAGTTGGCATTAGATAAATAAGTACATAAAACACGAGCGACAGCGGCGGTAACGGTGGAACGATGCGCTGCAGGACATGTAAGTCGCAACTTACATCCGTTACAGTGATATTATTAAAAGTATGAAGTGAGTGGTTTTGCAATCGCGGACGACCGATGCGACCCCAGACGGTTAAGGTCTAAACCATGATTGGTGTACATCGTCCTGCTCAATCAAGTACACATGGTCTTCATTTGAAAGTGGACCGTAGTCACTGACAGTTAGGGTGATAAATCAGTGGGATTCTTGGCTGTAGAATTTAAAGTTGTTTACTTTTACGACAAATATCAACTGCTTCTCAACTGACTATCAGAATAATTCTCGTCCCCTCCAACAACGACAACAGAACTCTTGCCAACTATTTTTCTTGGGGACAAAGCAAAGACTTCAGCACAATTACACAAAACAAAAAGCAGAACTTTGTGTTGAGTTTACTTGAGAGACAGAAGACAGAAAACAACAAATGTAAAAGAGGACAGGTAAAATAGAAGAACCTTTGTTGACGTCGTCCTGAGTGAAGCTCTGAACGGGACCTTTAACAGAAATCTTCTCCACGCGTCCGCTCTTGCTGAGCTGGACTTTGCCGGCTGTAAGGTCTTTGGTCAGGATGTACCGGAGCTTCAGGCTGTCGGAGTCGGTGTCCGTACCCTTCAGATTCTGCTCTGTGATCTTAGACGAAGATCCTGAAACAATTCAGAGCACTCAGCGTCTTTATCTCCCTTTTAAAGCTTAACTTAAGACTTTTCTCACACTCTGCTGAGACCACCACAAAGTGCTGATACGACCTTTCCTCTCCTCTCTCTCACCTGCCGGGAGCTGCAGGCCTCTGTTGACGGTCATTCGGGGTCCTTCGCTCCTCCTGACGTCCATGGTGAACTCCAGGCGGCCCGTGTACGTGTGGATGCCGTCGGTGAGGGTGAAACCCATTTCATCCGCGCCCCCGCTGACGGTCTCAGGCGTGTAGACCAGCAACAGGTCCAGGACGTCCTGGTAGGTGAAGGTGGAACCCTGCGTGAGGACCTTGCCGTTCTCCAGCGGCTGAGAGTAAAACTGCCGTCTGCGGAGTTTGCCTGAATGTAAAAGAGAGATTAATGAAGCTCTGATTTCTGAAGAGGGTGTAGGTGTGCGGTAGCTGAATAAAGCAGCAGCATCTAGTTAAGTACGGTGATTATCTCGGTCAAATGGAGGACGTTTGATTTTTTTCGTGCAGTACATGAAAGACTTTGTAGGAACTAATGAGACTTTTTAGATTCCACTAAATTACACCGCTTCTTAAATCAAAGCCAGAGTTTAAATGGGATTTGAGTCTAAATCCTGGAGCATAATGAGGGGACACACACACGCACACACACACACGCAGACACACACACACACACACACACACACACACGCACACACACACGCACACACACACACACACACACACACACACACACACACACACACACACACAGATGTTCTCTTTTTCCCCTGATACACATACATTTGCAAAATATTTCTTTCATTCTTTTAAAGCTTTTCTTTTATATTTACGAGGCTGGTAGTGAATCATACAACGGCGTATTAGGGCCATTGTAGGAGGAATAAATCAATTATGGAGCTGAAAGAGGTGGGTGATATTCCAAGAAATAACTCTGAATTTCCGAGATTAAAGTCCTAAATATACAAGACAAACTTTAGATATTCTCCACGATTAAAGGGGGTAAATTTAGGAGGAAAACACTCGGAAAAATTGTGTTTTTTTTCGGGCTGCCAAAGTTAACGCGATAACGACTTAAAAGTCCCTCGGACCGACGTCAGGCTCAGCTGCTATTTGACTTTTCAGAGGTTGTAGCCGGTTCAGTTTGAAAGCTGAAAGTTGAGTGACTGGTATCCTATGAAACTAGAAAAAGATAATGAATCCATCGGTACCAACAATGACATACTAGCTTGTCATGAAGGAGGTTAAATAACGCTCCAACCTTACACTAAATTTTGGCGAGGAAAAACTGGCATGTCCATTTTCAAAAGGGGTCCCTTTGACCTCCAGATATGTGATTTCTGACATTTTTTTACCTTTTTCAGAAATTTGTCAGACATTTTTTTTTACATTGTTTTGGAAATTTTTCCAATAATCATTTTTTTTTTTAATTACATTTTTTTGACTTTTTGGGGACATTTTTCCAACATTTATTTTTGTTAAATTTCTTAAGGCTTTTTCTTGACATCTTTTTTTTTTTTTTACATTTTTTAAACTTTTTTGGGACATTTGTCTGACATTTTTTTTTTTTTACATTTTTCGAACTTTTTTATTTACATTTTTAAATTTTTTTTAATTTAAAAAAAAAAGAAAAAAAAAAGTCATTTTTGGGACCTTTTTTTTTTTTTTTACATTTTTTAGTTGTTTTTTTTACATTTTAAAAAAGAAATTGGACATTTTTTAGACTTTTTTATCTGACTCTTTTCAGACATTTTTCTGGCATTTTTTAAACTTTTGTTTTCGGACATTTGTCTGACTTTTTTTCAGATATTTTTCTGACTTTCTTTTCTGACATTTTTCGGAAAAACTGACATCGACATTTTTCAAAGATACTGGCATCACATGAAACTTGTCGGGAAGGAGGTTAAATAACGCTCCAAACTTACACACATTTTTAAATTTTTTTTTTTGACATTTATTGGAAATTTTTCAGACTTTTTTAAGACACTTTTCTGAAAAACTGTCATGGCCATTTTCAAAGGGGTCCCTTGACCTCTGACCTTCAGATATGTGAATGTAAATGGGTTCTGTGGGTACCCATGAGTCTCCCCTTTACAGACATGCCCACTTTATGATAATCACATGCAGTTTGGGGCAAGTCAGAGTCAAGTCAGCACACTGACACACTGACAGCTGTTGTTGCCTGTTGGGCTGCAGTTGAGCATATTGTTTTATGCTAAATGCAGTACCTGTGAGGGTTTCTGGACAATATCTGTCATTGTTTTGTGTTGTTAATTGATTTACAATAATAAATATATACATACATTTGCATAAAGCAGCATATTTGTCTACTCTCATGTTGATAAGAGGATTAAATACTCGACAAATCTCCCTTTAAGGTACATTTTGAACAGATAAAAAATGTGTGATTAATTTGTGATTAATCGTGATTAAATATTTGAATCGATTTACAGCCCTAGTTTATTTATATACAGTATCTTATAGTTGATTAATAATGTATTAAAAAAATGAACTCCAGAACAGAATTTTTGCACGACTGATTAATTTGTTTACGCTGACACGACACAAGTTTGATAGCATGAGGTAACTTTGTGCTGCAGCATCCTGACGTCTTTATTAGAAACGGTCTCTCTGATAAATCTGTGCATGTGTGTGTGTGTGTGTGTGTGTGTGTGTGTGTGTGTGAGGACAGTAGAGAGGCAGCCTGTTAAAAAGACGAGCTGCCAGGGACTCATCGTCCTGTGTGAAATCACTCCTCTCCTGCTCTCTGTCCCATCAGCCGTGCACTCTGCTGGTTTTATGGCGCTGGTACACTCGGTTTCACCGGCTGCTTTATGGTGCTGTTACTGGGGAGGGCGGTTATGAGGAATGTTCCCCAGCAGGTGTCTGGCGGGGCGGGAGGGGTGAACATAACACCCAGTTTGGGTGTATTAATCCATGAGGGTCATCTGCTGATCTGGCTTTTTGAGCACCGTCATCAAGACCAAAAATTCATCATTTCATACTGTTGTAAAAAAAATGTAATAATGTTTAAAGAGGTGGTTTGTGAGCTGGTATTCCTCCTCATCTTCACCAGATGATAAAAACATGCAGATTAGAAAAAGCAGGGATTTTAATGGACAGAGGCTCTCAACTGCAACACGGCCAAACATCTGAAACTGGATCTCCTACCAGTTCAAAACTGATTTCACTTCAGCAACAAAACAAAATTGGACATCATAACCCCGAGGAAAGGTTGCTTCAAATATGTCCAGGCGTAGTCAATATTACATGCCTAGTTTAACAAAAGTATTGAATTGATCAAATTGATAATAGGCATGATTTTTTTTTAAGATATTAATATTCGAAACAGTCTTTGGTCTTTGGCAGTACACTCTGTCTGACCACAAGCCAATTAAATCACAGTAAAACACTGACTTTGTATTAAACCGACTCTGTACTGGATGCCTGTTACATTGCTCAACACTTGCTAACATTAGCTGAAAGTTAAAGAGGGAATGGTTTCCAATCAAAAATAATTGATAAATATGTGTATATTTTTAGGTAATTCGAGCAACCAGAAAAAGCCTCTCTGGTTGTCTGACAGCAGTACAATCGCAGATGTCTGTTGAATGGTTGACTTTATTGAGGTCAGTATCCTACACCTCAAACAAAACATTGGCTTCATCTGGTGTTGATATTTTTCCTGAAAGTTACTACGAGGAACCTTCATTTTGTGTTGATTTACGCGATCCCTGTGGACAGAAGTGTTTCTGAGCACCAGAGTCCCTTTAGAAAACATCTCATTTAACTGCAGCAGGGTCTGACAGTCTGCCCCGCGCAGTCCTGGTTCTCGCTGGAGTCAGAGCTGAAGGACTTTCTGGTGAACCCGCGTGATCTCGTCTGATTTTGTGCGCAATCTGACCCGGTGGCACCGAAGCATTAAGAATATTGAAATAGTCAATCTTCTCTCTGATTGTCTCGTTTACTTATGCAGATCATATAGAGGCATCAGTGTTAAATTGAGACGGTTTCATAACCAGTTAAAAGTTCCTCTCAGTATCTTTAATGCAAATTTAGCAAAACAGCATCTTTTGTTTCTCCTTCAACTTTATTCCAACGGGACAAATCATTTATTATTGCTCTTCACTTTCTTTATTTAATCTTTCACCCTCTTCCTGATTCTGTAAACTTTGCTAAAACTTGGTAAGATGATATATAGCTGAGTAAGAAATATATTTTTGTCCAGTAAAAAATATATTTTCTTTGTGTGTGAGGCAATTTTTTTTAGACTACCGGAGGCCGGAGAGAAAACTCAATTTGTGACGGTGAGGGGAAGTCAGGAAAACAGAGTGTCGGGGAGGTCAGTTGATTTGAGTGTGTGTGTGTCGCCGCGTCGTCTGCGGCGAGTGTGTGAGGAATGGCTGCAGTCAGCGTGCGGCGCTGCGGCCGACCAACGGTGTGTTTGTCTTCTTTTAAACTGTTTGTGTGTCGGAAGTGAGAGTAATGTGTTTACCAGCGAGTGTGTGTGTGTTCATCTCTATCACATTCAGAACAATTTACTATCAACATGCTGGATACCCCTCAGCATAACTCTGCTGGGCTCTTTATTAGTTTGTACTGTGTGTGTGTAGGAGTATCTGATAGTATACGTGTTGTGTATGGGAGTACGTATATATGCTAATATATCGACTGCACATCTGTTTGCATAATTTTCCTGTGTTTACCTGCAGTGTTTGCTGTTTCTGTATGTACGTAAATATACATGAGAATCTGCTTCTGTAGCTGACGTCTCCATTATATTCTAAAAGCAGCAATTTTGGCATCATAATTACAGCTTGACGGCTGGTTTAAAACAAACCACACTGTAAATACTTTACTAGAACGTACTTAAATAAATGCACCTTATGAGTGAATGAGAACTAAAAGCATCTGAGCCTGAGCCTATACACAGTAGTATATGTGTGTGTCATCAGTGCTCACCGTAGGACGGCTTCCTGACGATGGTGAAGAGGATCTCGTTCTCCGGTGTGTCCTGGTCGTGGACGCTGAGAGACGAGTTGGTGATGACGACTCCAGAGTTTTCCTCCACGTGGATGCTGCTGACCGCCACCACGGGCTCTCTGTCCTCTTTACTCTGCTGACAGAGGAACAATAAAAACTCTTCATTAGATAATAATTACATGGATTTATTTAATAATATATGTGACATGACAACATTTCTGTTCCCAAACAGATCTAGCAGAAGAGAAAGAGATTCAATCTTCTGTTGAAGGTAGAGCTGCAACGAGTAGTCGATTGACGAAAATTCAGTTTTCAGCCTCTCAAATATGGAGATTTCCTGCTTTTCTCTGTTTCATATCATATTAAACTTAATCTCTTTGGGTTTTGGACTGAAAACAAGACATTTAAAGACATCACCTTGGACTTTCAGAAACTGGGATGAAGATTTTTCACTATTTCCTGGCATTTTATACCAAATGATTAACTGATATTGAAAATAATGGTCAGTTGCAGCTCTAGTTGAAGCTTCTTCAAATATTGCAGCGATGAAGAGAGATGACTACCTGCATTTAAATTTGTATTAAAAAAATCACTCATTCTTCTTTCTACTAAACACACACTCTATATATCACCGCCTCTACATACACACATGCACTCAAAGGTTTACAGTACACAAACACACACAGCTCGCCGACAGCCTCATCAATTCAACTCAAGACGTAAAACAGGTTTAAGTGATTGATTGGGATGCTGAGTTTGTTTAAGCTGACAGCCTGAGGACAGAGCTGGTTTTATATTTTTCTCAGTTGAAGTCACGTACAGATCATAGATAGAGGTTTGGTCCATTTTTAAATTACCGGAGCGTGAAGCTGTCAAGTCCCAGCTCAAACTTCAACGGCTCAAACTTTTCCTGATAACACACAGCAGCTGTAATAGTCGATGTGTTGTCATGGTAATAAGTAAAAATCAAGAACATTTATTGAGTTCTTCTGAAGACAAGAAATGATCAACAGAGATAGTTAAGCTAATTTCCAGAATACAGTCGAGTAAGTAAGCAAATCTTTAGTTGATTTAAACTTTTTAAGAACATTTTCAGGTGTATTATTTTTGCGTTTCTAACTCTCACTTTTACCAACAACTCCAGAGTCCAGACATCCATCTAAAAATCTTCCAGAGAATAATAGACAGAATTATTTATTTAATACAGGAGGAAAATCATGGTGATAATTGGGTCCGGTGAAGGCGTCATGAGATCTCCAAAATGGAGAGTTTTCTTCTTGTTAGAAGCATGAATGTGTTCAGAAAATGTGTCTGTATGACTTTGACAGGTGAGGCGGATATAAAATTAAGTGTTTGGCCTGATGGTGGTGCTGCAAATATACTGTAGGTTTAAATATTAAAGGTTTTCTATATGACATCCAGAGCATTAATATAGCAGCTAACAACTATCGTCTATGTAAAGATATAGAGGAGTAATGTCTACCTGAGCAGAGAATGAAGTCGCTCTCCCTCTGTGTGTGTTGTAATCAGAGCTTCTCCTCGCTTTGTTGACATAGCCGGGCTGGCCGTGCATGCTTTTAGTGCATGTTCGTGTATGTGAGCGTGCCCCACAGGCGAGCTCACGGCTGCCGCTCTGCACTGCTCTCATACGGCGGTTACAGCAACCGACGGCACCGTTTCGAAAGCGTAGCACCCACCCTCCGGTTCCCCCCCAGGTAAACACTGTTAGCTCTGTCAGCAGTGTTGCTGTTGTTTTCACTGTTAGCAACGTTAGCTGCGAGTTGTTGAGAGATGTTGAGAGCCGTGTGGAGGCAATAGAAATGCTTCCAATCTTGCAGTTAGCAACTTTAAATTAAACTACCACAAACTAAAAATGTTGATATTTTCTATGTAGCATGTAGCAAGCATACTTGCTTAAAAAAATTAAAAGTTATGGTACACAGAAACCTACGGAAACCCTGAGGGATAATCTTTCTAAGTTCCTTTTTTTCCATCTGTGAAAAAAATGTTTTTGCAGGTGAACATTTTTTTTTTTTTTGTCACTTTTAATTTCTCCATGCACTCTAAACACAAGGTATATAGTATATATATATATATGTATATATATATATATTGTGTGTTAGCAAGTTATGTAAATTAAAATTCACATGGAAGATTTTAGTCCTATTTAGAACATGGGGTAGTGGGGCACTTCAGCCTCTTGTGGCTGAAATGAGTACTACAACAACAAACACTTAGAAAAATGATCCTGCCAAAAAAAAAAGATCGACCGCAAAATGATGAAAAAAAGTAAATTAGGAAAATTATCCTGGCAATTTTTATTCACCAGGCAAAACTTTTTTTCCCACTCGTTTCACAGATGAAAACATTTTTAAGGAACTTAGAAATATGATCCTGGCAAAACCTTTTTTTCCACCTGTTCTTAAGTCATAATCACAGGAGAGAAAACAATTAAGATCTGACTTAGAAAATGGATCGCCAGATTTATTTTTTTCTCTCTAACCGGGCTTCCGTAGAAACCAGTCGTTACCTGGATGTCAATTTCGATGTTGAAAGCCTCCGTCTGGCTGTGTCCGTCGCTGATGTAGAAGCTGAAGGCGTCCTGTTGGACCTGAGCTTTGTGCTGGCTGTCCTGGACGTAGAAGATGTGGTCGGACGTCAGGTCCTCCACAGAGAAAGGAACGTCGGGGGTGACGACCCGCGAGCCGCCAACTGAGCCTCCTGGTGGACGGGATGACAGAGAGACAGCTATTAGAAGTCTGAATTGCTTGAACTCATCTTCATCCATGATATATTTGGGAATGCAGAGTTCATTTTTAATGTTTTTTTTCCTTCTCCATTCATGTGTATCTCCAGCTGTGGCTTCACATTACAGTAGCACTTTGTACACGGCAACATTTACCGTACTGTAACACAAAACTCACCGGGCCATCACTTCTAACATCTGACAGCTGGAATGACAGGAAACCTTGTCTCTTTTCCCCTAACTGCCTTTTTATTTCCCTTTAGTCACAATTGTCAGGCAGTTTGGATGCAGGCTAGACGCACCGAGACACTTTTACAATTCCCTTCAATTCTGGAGCTTCATGACAGGGAAGGAGAGTCGCAGTGAATGTAGAAAAATCAACCTTGATGTCTCTGAAGTTTGAGACAAACTGTGAGAGTCTTCGTCACAGAAGATGGATGACTCTCGAGTCGGGGCTCCGCAGGGAATAGCTGGTGTGTGTGTGTGTTTTAAATCACATCACACCTCCATCATCTGGCTGTTATAAGGTGAGTCTCTTATCTGACCTCTGATATCTGATCAGGATGGGAAATTACCCATCTGCTGATTTCAGAACGGAAATAGAAAAGCAGTACTGCTGCTGTCTCTGCCTATCTGTGATTGAACAACTTGTGCAGCTATGTATGAGTCGACAGACGGAAGGGAATGAGTTGCTTGGGGACATGTTAAGCCGATAGGGAGCATGCAGTATATTTTTCCATGAATTTTGCTATTTCACAGTAAAAACTATATATGTTTGGAGGCGGCTGTGGCTCAGAGGTAGAGCGGGTCGACCACCAATCGGTAGGTCGGCGGTTCGGATCTCCAAATTGCTCCTGAAGGCTGTGCCATCGGTGTGTGGATGAGTATTTAGATCAGATCCTGATGGACAGGTTGGCACCTTGCATGGCAGCCTCTGCCATCAGTGTATGAATGTATGTGTGAATGGGTGAATGCCGATATATAGTGTAAAGCGCTTTGAGTGGTCGGAAGACTAGAAAGGAGCTTTATAAATACAGATTATTTACGTAATAACTAGGTCTGTCAAAGTTAAAGTGATAATACATTAATGCAAATTGGTTTTAATGCCACTATTTTCTTTAATGCATTAAAGCAAAATGCAATTTTTAGGTTGTAGCCGGCTCAGCTTTAAAGGTCCCGTATTGTAAAAAGTGAGATTTTCATGCCTTTTATATTATGAAGCAGGTTTAGGTGATATATTAATACTGTTAAACTATCAAAACACTCAATATACGGAGAAATACACACAACCCGTATTCAGAAATTGTGTGTTTGAAACAAGCCGTTCGAATTTCTGTCCATTTGTGATGTCACAAATATACAATTATATAGATCATTACACGGTTTTAAACATAAATATTCTAAATGTGTCCCAGTTTATTTCCTGCTGCAGTGTATGTAAATAACATCAGCTGACAGGAAGTAAACATGGACCCAAGCTGTTGGATAGCAACGCAATTCTGTTGAAATGCACTAAAACGGAGCGTTTCAGACAGAGGGTGAGTACAGGTATATTCAGGCAGACAGTACGAGGACAATATCTGTCATTGTTTTGTGTTGTTAATTGATTTCCAATAATAAATATATACATATATTTGCATAAAGCAGGATATTTGCGCACACCCATGTTGATAAGAGTATTAAATACTTGACAAATCTCCCTTTAAGGTACATTTTGAACAGATAAAAATGTAGGATTAATTTAAAATTAAATATTTTAATTGATTGACAGCACTAGTTACAACTGCTTTTCATACCTTTAAATATTTCTGAGACTTTAACTTTTAAGTTTATGATTGTTTTAAAGTAATAATTTAATGAATATCTTTGTATTGAATACATTTAAGACCTCTGGATACTTTTTAATAATCCTATTTTGCTGAGGACTGTGTAACAAAATAAATTTAAAAAATAACTACAATCCAGTCTGTATGAATGAACGTACCAGTCGTGTGACCGAACACTTGTGCATAATGTGTTAATTATCATGTTGAATTAAATAAATTAATGAATGAGAGATAGATCATTTAATAAAAAACCCCGCTTGCTGCTCCTGAGGCTGTTCTCTTACATCACAATACTGAAGCGTTGCATGGAACAAACACAGTTGCTGTTTTTAGAGCTGTTCTAGTTGTGGGGACACCAGAGACTAGAGGTTCATTAAGAAGGTTCATCCCGTGACGAGCATGAATTTACTCAGCAAATTGCACAGCAATCCAATAAATGATGAGATATCCGGAGTGTAAATTTGGCCTTTGTACAATCGCTTTGACATTTGGGCTCAGAAAGTGTTACAAAGGGTCCAAAATGAAAAAGGTTCATCCTCCGTAATATGCGATAATATGCTCAGTAAACTTTCATGGCGAACCATTCAAATTGGATATTTCTGGCACTGAAGCCAGCGGAAAGGTCAGGGTATTTTTTTGCTGATTAAAACTTGTGTGTGTGGCGTTTCTCCTCATTGAAAAAGAGCCTCTGAGGATGGAGGGTGTCGTATGTTGAACAGCTTGTTAAGCATTAGGAGACAAACTTGTAATTTTAGGCATATAAATACATTTAAATTGACTTTAATTTGACCTGAATATCCACTGCAAATTTAAAAGAAATCTGTCCGTTTGGTATTAAAGGTGCAGTGTGTAGTGTTTGAGGTTACAGACTGCAACCAACAGAGGCCCTGTTCAGACCTGGTATTAACATCCGTCTTCAGTGATCGGAGCAGCTCTAAGTAAAGGTGTGAACGCACCCAAGACGCGTTGAGATCGGATCTTTCAGACCACATTCAGAGGTGGTCTGGGCCACATATGGCCACATAGTTTTAGCAGTGTGTAGTGAATGTTAAGGAGCGCCTACTCAACTGACGTCCTGCTGGGATCAGCGTGTCTCTGAGCTCCTCAGGTGAACAGACATGCAGACGCCTCGCAGCATGGAAACGGCTTCTGTGCTCTACTGTATCCTCTCGGTACAACTGTCTTTTATTAAAAATATATCTTATCTATAGGTTACATCATCTACAGACTATCAGACTAGGCACGCGAGGTGCATTATTATCATACAGTCGGAGATGTGTTGGTGTTTTTGTTCTGGTGCTTTGCACAGAGCTGTATTAGCCGTGTGTTTAATACGTGTTTATTTGCATATAGAGCGGGGAAGTGAGATCGGATCACAAGTGGCCACTGAAGACGCATGTGGAGACGCATTCTGATTCCAGGTGTGAACAGACGTACTTAGAGCTGTCCACTTGTGATCGGATCACACAGGAAGCATGTTAATACCAGGTCTGAACAGGGCCTGAAACTTCTCCCGTGTGCCCAGCGTGAAGGAGAACTACGGTGGCTGAAGTGAAAACGTGAAAACGCGAATGTCCCTCTCTAGAGCCAGTGTTTGTTTTGTCCGTTCTGGGCTACCGTAGAAACATGGCGGCCGGCTCCGTGAAGATGAAGATAGATCCCTATGTAGATATAAACGGCTCATTCTAAGGTAACGAAAACACAACGATTCATATTTTAAGGCGATTATAGACCAAAGAAACCATTCTTAACAGTATAAATATTATATTACATTCCTGCCAATAGAGTAGCGTGTTTAGATCGGGTGTTTAGCTCGCTCTGTGAACTGTCATGCTAGCCCATTACTAAATGTTACACACTGTTCCTTCAAGATGTTTCACTCTGGACTTGATGGACCAACTAACACTGCTATAACCTCAGGCTAATTATTATTTAAAAATGTAAATAGGCACTGTTATATGTCACTCTGTATGTGTGCTTAAATGCGTCTGCACCAGCTATTATAATTAAAATGCATAATGTTAGAGGATGTCTTTATGTATGTGCGCCTGTTTCTGTGCTCACCACACAAATGTAAATGTTTTGCTAGAAGCTGTTTTGCATATAAATACATCACACGTATGTAGGTGTGTATTCTATTCTGTAATGAAATCATGCAAATCCAAAACATCAACATGTGGGTGAATGTGTGTTTCCGTGCATCTGCACGTCAACACACAACCTGTGCATGTCGGATTCGTCGAGGCAAACAGGCAACACATTGACGGTGACACCGGCTGGCCTCCTTGGTGCCTCCGGTGACAGCAGCAATCCAGTCAGTCCGACTCCGCTGAATACCAACGACGGTCCGTCCCTCTGCTCCAGCAGCCGCCAAGGACACGGAGCCAGAAGACTGGAGAACAGCTGCTCATCTACTGCAGCAGACATCCATGCATTCATCCTTCATTACATCTGCACATTACTCTTTCTTGCATGTAGTAGACTAATTTGAATTACTCTGGCTTCACACCTGTTATTAAAAATGAAAAGTGCTGCTACACATATCAACTCAGTGTGGTCGTCTTCTGCTGCTGGAGGGCAGCGTCTTTTAACTTAATACAGGCTGTTAAAGCAACTACAAGGAACTTTCACTTTGTGATGATTTTGGTGGCCAAAAAGTGGTAGTGTCGTAAAGATCTTGATCACTAGTGAGTGTTATGATGTTTTTGTTATTTTTTTCTGCAGCAATTTAGCATTACACTTCCATAAAGTTGGGGGACTTACATATACTCTAAACCGAGTATATGTCTGGACCGTGTACGGTCAGTTTGTGAATTTGTGGCTAAATTGTTCCACTAATAGTCAGTGGTCATGTCTATAATGTTAAATCCAGCGGTACATGTCCACCAGGTCCAGCGAGGACACTAGGGGACGCACTGCTCCACTCAACTGGCCGTTTAAGCGATGATGTACCCGATCGTGGAATGCACCTGATTGGTTTCTGGTTTTCTGCTCGATGTTTCAAACAACACTGCGGCCTGCTTGTAAACTTTCTGTTATTCCGTCTAAACAATCCACCAAAATCTACTTCTGAAAACATTTTAAGATGAACTAGATCGCCTAGTTTGACAGCTTGGTCCAAGTTTCGTAAGTCGGACGAGTCGCGCTGGATGATTTAGACCCTCTCCAACCACCATGCACTGAGCGACTGCTACTCCTGCTTCCCATAGGACTTGAATGGAAAACGTTGAGACGCCCTCCATCACCAGATCTGATGGAAATGCGCCGATAGAGGAGCCCTCGCACCGATGAGGGGAACCGCCTTTTCATTTTGAAAGAGCAACGGCCAATGAGGAAACTCCAACACTCGGCCGACCAATCGTGTAACTTCATCACTCAGTGACAGACTTTGTAGGGTCTTCGGCGGTTCAGCCAAAAATCTATCCAGCATAGTTTGAGATAAATCCCACGTTTCCCATGATGCAACTCAATAGCATCTATTGTTAGTGCGCCCTTTAATGCAAAGCATCTCCTAAACCGGTTTGTGTTATTGTTATGCAGTATTTTGTTCGTCATACCTCAGAAATGTATGTATGTAGTTCATATGGGTGAATATACTATATACTATATGTGAATCATGAAACTCATAAACATCCATTCTGCTCTCACAACGGTACATTGTCCCAGTGGGGATCAGTTCCTTTTCAACTCATCTCACCTTTTACATTTTTCACAAACCGTTCCTCGGAGGGACGGGAGAAAGTAGAGCGGCGGTTGAGCGAGCATGCAGTCAACGTTGGGACTTCAACAATGGCTCCATCTGTAGCCGGCTATCTGGCGGCGCTAATCTACAACATAATCAAGCTGTGACAGATGGCGACCGCACCGCGGGGAATTCAACCCGGGACAGCGAAGCGTACGAGGGTGACATAAATAGAAATGTGAAAATGATTTGGAGTGATGCAGGTGTGTACAGTAGATGCACACAGGAGTAGAACTGTGTCACATGTGCTCATATAGAGAGTACAGGATGTTTCGTCTGCTCATGTTCTGATTTGAAACCTCACATGAAACAATGTTCAAATCTAAACCTCACAATGCTAAAACACACACATACAGAAGAAGGCCTCACCTCTGTTGGTGTTTTCGATGAAGCCGTACTTCGGAGGACTGACGAGCCAAACCAGCAGGTCCTTCCTGGGCGTGTCCAGGTCCGACACCGTGATGTGATGTGTAGTCAGCTGCACTCGGCCGCCTTCCTGGACCTACACAACAAAACACGTCCCGTTGGTCCCGATGTTTTTTTCCTTTACGGATCATATTTACATCGACAACGTTGCAGACGGAGGATGAGGTTGTTTTTATCAAGACACAAGTAAAGGTTAGGATCTGAATGGTCAGACATTTGGATGTAAGTAGACATGTTAGACCTTTTATTCCCCCTAGCTCCTCAGAAGAAACTGTCAAAACTCTCTCTATATGTTTTTGTTTTTTTAGCTAGTTGCAACACAGCACCATCAGGTCCAATAAGGACTGACTGATGACTTCATGTTTTAGGGCTGCCGCAAACTAATCGCACATTTTTTATCTGTTCAAATTGTACCTTAAAGGAGATTTGTCAAGTATTTAATACTCTTATCAACATGGGAGTGGACAAATATGCTGCTTTATGCAAATGCATGTATAAATGTATTATTGGAAATCAATTACCAACACAAAACAATGACCACTACTATCCAGCTTGGAGGGTTATTTAGCCTCCTTCCTGACAACCTAGTATGACATGGTTCGTGCCAATTGATTCCTTAGGTTTTCTAGTTTCATATGATAGCAGTATCATCTCTCTAGCTTAGAAATTTGTGGCGTTAAAACGAATTTGCGTTAACACGTTATTATTGCGTTAATTTTCACAGCCCTATTTATTACACGTTAGCTAGTTGCAACTGTTGTAGGAACACAGGTCGAATAAAGTCTGACTGATAACTTCATGTACTGATGACGTTCAAAATCAGTGAAAGGGAGAGATCAGAAAAGATGCAGCACAGACAGACGGCGGTAATACAAGCTATTTATAATAATGGGTCCAACAAGTGAATGAATGACCTTCACATAACTAACGACACAGGATTCAGATAAAAGGTTTTTGTTCACATGTTTCAATAATTCTTTTCAATAATGTATGTGATTGTTACTGTTCATTTATTCCCATCTTATACAGTAGATCCAAGTCCCATTTCTAGTTTCATATGGTACCAGTATCTTCACTCTAGCTTCACTCAAGTTGTGTTAATCCAAAGAAATTAGTGGCATGAAAACTAATTTACATTAACGCGTTATCATCGCGTTAACTTCGACAGCTCTGGTTTTAGAAGCTCTTCACATGTTTTGTGTGCAAAACTCTTAAATTGTAAAGTAACTAAAGCTGTCAGGAAATGTTGTGCAGCCGAAGTAGAAAGTGGCAGAAAAAGAAAAGACTCACATAAAGTACAAGTACCTCAGATTGGTATGTAAATGTACTTCGTTACATTCTAGCAGTGTCACTAACCAGGCTGGTGTGACGCTATCTGAAGGACAACATGTGCGATGGTTTCCTTCACTTCGTTTGTCACGTTAATGACTGTTTCTGTAGCTGCTTTTTAAAAAAACCCTCAAAAGAGTATTTGAGGATTTTAGTCTCTTCTGAGCAGGCGGGGTAATGGAGAGGAAATAACAGTGTGCAGTTTGTGTGTACAAGACTATTTGTGTACTGTACCAGCCATAAAACTGTAATCTTTTATATATTAGGATCATTTCAGAATTGGTCCTGTGTGAGTGTTTCTGTACTGTTTATATATTATATTATTATATTTCTCATGTGTGTACTCTGTATATAAATGTGCGACTACCTTGATGCCGCTGCGGACTGTGACCACCGGCGGCTGTCTGGGCGTGGAGGTGATGGTGATGGTGCACATCTGGTTGTCAAGGCGATTGTTGTCTCCGTCGTAAACAACAAAGTGGAAGATGTCGGTGACCGGCTGGCTGCCCGTCTCCAGGGAAGTGATGTACCTGTAGATGGAGAGACGCTGGTTAGATTTGTTGTCTGAGGAGGTAATTGTTACGCTGATTGCATGTTGTTTAATAACTAATTTGTTTTGATATGATAATTCTCTTTTAATGAATACATAAATGTGTCTAATCCTGGACTGGTAAGAGGACTTGGGAAAGCTTTGCTTTCGACCTCCCACAACGATGCAGCTGCTAATCTGCAAAGCACTAATAAAATTCAAATCCATACCGGTATACTTCTCTAATCCCATTTAATTCTCATAAAACAATTCCCGGCTCTTGTTTGTACGAGCCAACGCCGCGGAGACAAAACTAATACGGGCGATTTGCAGATTGCCCCCGGAGGATCGTCCTGCGCTAAAGCTAATCAGGGCCCGCATTATGGAAATGAAGCAGTTAGCATGTGAATATTTATATTTCATCTCAGCGCCTCTCATATGGGGCCTCAGTACCTCTTGCAGGTAATATCAGAGTGATGCTAATTGGCATTGCTTGTGTCAACAGTCACTGAGTCACAGAGCGTAATGGGGGGGGGGGAAGGATACGAAATGATTTCCTGCTTATTCATTAGTTTTGTTTTGTTAATGTTTGCAGAGAGAAACGTTAGATTGAAGGAAAGCAAAGTGTCTCAGCAAGCTGTTACGACATCGTCCTCGGCTGTGAGGGGAACATGATCCCCACCGACTGGAGCTGCAATCAGAGAAATTGATCATGACTACGACTGCAGCGTGAAGAACCCTCAAAGCCCATTTTTATCTCTCTCAGAGTGGAAATCAACACCAGACTTTTCTTTTAAAAGAGCCTCTTTATTAAAGGCTGTCAGTGCTTCAGCGAACCAAAAGCATATCATCACTCTTTCCGGCTCTTGACTTCGATCTGAGTAGTTTTCATGTTTTAACTTTTGTTGAAGGATTCTACACTCTTCTGAAACACTTTTTAAAAGCCAACATGTCTGCAGGTCAAGGAAAAATTGGGATCCACATTTATAGTTCGTAAAAAAGAAGTTGTCATCGTGAGGGAGCTGTTAACAGAACTCTTTGAGCATTTTTTTTTTTTCGATTGAAGAACTAAAAAGGCGCTAATTCACTCTCTTCTGGACCCTCAAGAACCTTTATTGCTTTTACAACGACTGCTTCTGGGTTTTTCAAAGTCATTTTTGGTTAATAGCTGCAGGTTTTATGCTGATATTCTGTTTTTATAAGCCTCTGAAGTAGCATTTAAACCATCATGGGAAACTAAAAACCCTGCGCTGAAACCAAGAATATTCTTTTGGGCGCTTTTCATTGCTAGTTTTAGAGACTCTTGCCTTCGAAGATAAGTAAAATACTTCCAAATCACACCGTAATGATTTCTCTGGACGCAGCTATTTAATAAACAAAAAAAGAGAGGAGAAACACACTCTAAGGTGAGATCATGAAGAACCAAAAAAAGCTCAATACATCAGTCTCACCCTGGTGGAAATTATAAAAATACTCCTGACTTTATATTTGGATTTGATGAGGTTTGCATGAACTCATTCTACATTTAGGGCCCTATTTAAACGATCTATTGCGCATGGTCTGAAGTGCATTTAGGGCGTGTCCAGCTCAACTTTTGCTAGTTAAGCGACGCATAATCTGGGCGCAAAGTAAGGCGCAACAGGCAAAGGGGTTGTATTTAGTCTCTTAATTAATTATAGGTGTGTTTTGGGCGTAACAGGAATTAAACCAATCAGAGTGTCATCTCCCGTTCCCCTTAAAAGCCAGGTGTACCTGCAAATTGTCTGCATTGCTATTTAAAAAGCGGATTCGGCAGATTAAAGAAGGGAGCGGTTTTCTGCTGAGGAAACGTGAAGTGATAGTGTGTGAGCAGATGTAAAGTATGTGGTCGTTGCCCTCTGCCTCTGTCGTCTCCTCTGACCCATCAGCAACTCCATCTGACTGCATCTGAGCAAATGCACCGATAACCTGTTTAACCGGTGCAGGAGGCCCAGGGGAGCAAAATTCATATATGATAATAAGCACTAGGCTAAATATGATAAACAAGTATTGATCAATAATGAAAACTGTATCCGATGCAACCCACGGGGGGGGGCTCGGACCGGCTGAGCAGGATCGTCTGGAGGCTGCTTTACGCACACGCTTGCAGTCGTGCACTGCCAGAGAGGAGGTGCGTAACGTGCGGATCCATCAGCCTCAAAATGCGGCTGTTTAAACTTTGAAGTAGCCGACGTCTACACTCAAACACAGAGGGATGATGAGAGGGGCCGCCACAGAGGCGTGTGTGCACCGTCATCCCTCTGGTCACAGTGCTGCAGGTTGAGCAACACAGAATGCCTGAGAGCCGTACTTCATTATATTCTGAATTGTCACCTTTTGTGTTTTCCTTCACATAAATAAAACCATTGTTCTAGAGCCGACGCTGTGTTTAACTGAGGAGGAGGAGTGCTGCTGCGTCCCTGTGTGTGTAACAAGCAGAGTGAACGCGTGTTGAGAACCGGCCTGTTGACGCATCTTACTATCTGAATAATGAGCCCTTTAAATAGCAGGACAACACTGCACCAGACTTTAGACCAGGTTTTTGTTGGTCAACGGCACAATCGCTCTCTGCTGCCTCCAGATAGCAATGCAACAACAAAGCGGTTCATTTTAAAACCAACACGCCCATCGGTGCACAGATGAATGCAAGTACATTTGCTACTTACACAACGTGGGCGCTGGGTGTGAAAATGACAACTGAGTCAGTCTGAAACCAGAAATGACAGTTACGCTGTGCTTTGTGCCGCTTTGCGCCGGGTGAAAGATAGGTCCCATAGTGTCTTAAACCTCGAACAGACTGCCTGTCGTCCCTCCTACCTGATCCTGTGCTTGCTGATGTCCTCCATGGTGAAGGAGGAGTACTCCCTCAGCTCCTGGTGCTCCTGCTGGGACTCGCTCCTCGTCAGGATGCCGTACATCGGCACCGACACCAACTGGATCTGAATCTGGTCGTCTGGGGACGTGTTGTCCTGTTAGAGAGACGATCACCGTCACAACTAACCTTTTACTGTGATCCCAAATTCATCTCAACAGCAAAACAGACCTCAAATCAGATTCTCAAAGTGTGATCACCTGAACTAACAAATGGTCTTGATTATAAGAGTATTCTACAGATGACTGTAAACAAGATAAACCTGAACAGTTGCTTCTTTTTCAAATTTTGAAATGTTAATGGAAAAGGGAAAAAACTAATTGTCAATAACAGCAATAATTTATGCCATAATGTATTTGGTCCACTACTAATGTAAAATGCATTTGCAGATGCTAAAGGGCAAGCAAAGCTATAATGTACTGTAATGGGATGTATGTTACATTGCACAGCGTGCTTGTTTGCTAAATTTGCATTGACCCAGGAGATGAAGATTTGCTTTCCTGTTAAAAAAAAGTGACTGATATTACATAAAAAATGCTTTTTAATATTGATGATTTTATGTCTTTCTTTGTCAAAGAGAACTTCTGCTGTCTCATGTAATTTTCTTCAAAACAAAACCTGAAATAGCATCTTAACTGACTCAATGTACAGAGTATAAAAAATCTAATCTTCAAGCCAACATAAATCTCTACTATCTCAGAACAGTTATAGCCACCATTCATCTCTGTTCAACTCACAGTGTAAGCCAGGTGTGAGCGCCGGATCACGGTGCTGCTCTTCTCGCCCACTTCCAGCGACAGTGTTGCTGCTGGGTCCCGTTGGGGCCCGTCGCCCCCGGCGCCCAGCACCTCCACCTGCACCACGATGACCGCCATGGAGATGCCGTCGCTGACGGAGAAGGTGATGGCGTCTTCCTGGGTGGTGAGGCCGGTGTGTCGGTACAGCAGGACGTTGCGGGTGATGTCGCTGAAGGTGAAGATGTCACCTGATGGGACGGAGAAGGTGTGAACGGAGGCGTTTTGACTGTTGGTTTGAGTTTTTCTGTGTAACTACTAGGCCTGTCAATCAATTAAAATATCTAATCGTGATTAATCACCAATTAATCACACATTTTTTTATCTGTTCAAAATGTACCTTAAAGGGAGATTTGTCAAGTATTTAATACTCTTATCAACTTCGGAGTGGGCAAATATGCTGTTTTATGCAAATGTATGTATATATGTATTACTGGAAATCAATTAACAACACAATACAATGACAGATATTGTCCAGAAACCCTCACAGGTACTGCATTTAGCATAAAACAATATGCTCCAATCATAACATGGCAAACTGCAGCCCAACAGGCAACAACAGCTGTCAGTGTGTCAGTGTGCTGACTTGACTATGACTTGCCCCAAACTGCATGTGATTATCATAAAGTGGGCATGTCTGTAAAGGGGAGACTCGTGGGTACCCATAGAACCCATTTACATTCACTGATCTGGAGGTCAGAGGTCAAGGGACCCCTCTGAAAATGGACATGTTAGTTTTTTCTTGCCAAAATTTAGCGTACGTTTGGAGTGTTATTTAACCTCCTACACTACAAGCTAGTATGACATGGCTGGTACCGATGGATTCATTAGGTTCTCTAGTTTCTTATGATGCCAGTATCTTTACTTAAAAATCAATATTGGAAGTTGCGTCAGAATCTACCAGAACAGCTGGAGGAAATACTAACAGCTGATTAGGAGGTTGATTACCATGGCAACGTTGAAAGCTTTGTGTGACATTATCAACTTTTCATATGTCCGTGTTGCAGAATGTGTGTGTGTGTGTTTGTATCATCTCACCGTTGGTCATGGTGGTGTGAGCGTTGCCGTCGGTCTTAACCAGCTCTCCGTAGACGGGCGCCTCCACCAGCTCAAACTCCAGCTCATCTGGAGCCGTGTCAGCGTCGCTCACTGCCAGCTGCTGACCACCTACACACAACAACACACACACACACACACACACACACACACACATAGAGGAGTAAAGGAGTGTTGAGAGAGATGAAGCAGGAGAAGGAGAAAATTAACTGTCTGTACCGGACTGTAAACACAAACACACTCACACACACACACACACACACACACACACACACACACACACACACAGCTCTTTCTCCAGTATTGTTGCTCATCAGGGTTGTACTTCAGAGCTCATTACCTCACACAGACCACTTCATCACTTACTGGACCTCTTCACCGCAGGCTGTCTTCTCGGAAATGTGTGTTTTATGTGTGTGTGTGTGTGTGTGTCTATACTTCTCTTACCGATGGGGGCCTGTCCTCCCACGCTGACCTCCAGCAGCGGGTCCAGAACCTGAAACACCGGCGGCTGCTGATGGTTCGACAGCAGCAGGACGGCAAAGTCCAACTCAGGAGTGGTGTGTTCACCGTCCGACACTGTGAAAACAACGGAAGCGAACACACAAAACATGAGAAAAATGCACACACAGAACAACAAGGAAATGAATCGGATAAGCAAAGACACCTCTGATGCTAATTATCTCCTCAGCTCCTTTACTGAGGGATATTCTGAAGGATAAAAACGGGGGAAAAAGCTAATCAGCTTCCTCGAGTCGACTCACTAAAAACAAGATTATTAATAAGAGAAAGAGAGAAAAAAAAAACACACATGATCACAGCAGCTATAATTAAAAATCTCCATGAATCAATTAACCAAACCCCTGAAACAATTTATCAGGGATTCAGGTGGAAACTCGTTACACTCATTAAATCTTTTGGCGGGATTATCGGCTGTATTGGCTCCATTTGTCACTTCTACACATAACCTTAAAAAAAACAATTAACCAACACAGAAAGAACAACAAGCCAATTATCACGTTCGGTGATAGCTCATATTTCAGACGGACAGAGTTTGACAATATTTTCTTCTATATTTGATGAAGTATTTAAAGAAGTGTGTATGTGCAGCAACATGTAATTATAGAACGATTACCAAAAGCTATGAGAGACAACGTTGGAAGGCTGTAGAGCAAATTACTTTTAATGCATGGACATACTTCTAATACTCCTTCCAATTAAGTCTCGACATGTAAACTACTCATGTTGATAAATAGCCCCTTTCACAGAGTGATATTACTGATGCTTTAACGTGTAAGTAGAGTTTTCATTTTGTTGCTGGTCCAAGTGGAGTTAAATTTGACAGCATTATACAATATGGTAGTTTAACCTACTAACAATAAATAAGCATATCATAGGATTTATATGTGAAACCTTGATCTGCATAGTAACCATCAGTAGCCATTAATGCAAATGTCCACACTGTGGGACTAATAAAGGAATATCTTATCTTATCTTATCTTATTAATGTAGTGTAGGGCGGCAACTAGGGTTGCAAAGGGTCGCTAAATTTCCAGAAATTTTCCAAGGGAAGTTAAGTTCTTTTCCGCAATTTCAATATAAGAATTGCATCTTTTAATAGCAAACTTATTTTGGGGTAAAATACACATAAAATCTGACATGGAGGACGTTCATGGAGAGGATATGGAGGCCTTAGAAGTTTTTTGGAGAGAAGTCTTTTAGTGTGGAGGGAAGGTCATAGGGAATGTTTTTTATTGTTTAAGTTCAATACAATGTTAAATACGTCAACTTATTTAATTAAAGTTCAACTCCAACAAATTGTTGTTTGATTGATATTTTCATTTCTAGTAGAAGCGTTTACAACAATGTCTGCTTATGAAACGGTAAAATGTTTGTTTTTATCTGCTATATATGACATTCAAGGTTCTTTAGTTGTCATTTATCAATTTCAGCAAAGCAGTCATTGGCAATGAAAGTGGTTCCTTCAACAATGCTCATAATATATATATATATATAAATATATATATATATATATATACTGTATATATATATATGTATAGTTTCCACCTTGAATATTCACAGAATATTGCAACCCCAGCTGCAACTAATGAATTTTGCATTTTCTGTTTAATCCTTCAATCACTTTTTCAAAGAATCCATTTATCCTTTGGTCCACAAAATGTAAGAAAATTGTGAAATTTTTACAACACAAGTTCCAAACAGTCCAAAACAAAAAAAATTATAAAATTTTAATGTGAAATATGAGAGAAGCAGCAAATTATTACATTTAAGAAGCTGCATTTATTTATCAATTTTTATCTTATTTTCTTTTTTAAAATTGAATTTAACTTTGTTTTTTATTCTTTTTCCTTTTTGCAGTAGGTGAGGGTTGGGTGGGAGCGGGCTTTGGGGGAAAAATACCAAGACATGGCGGGACAATAATTTACATTTGTGATCTATTTGTATGTTTCTATACACCCAATGTTACTCCTAATAAATTATTACGGAAGAAATAAGAAGCTGAACCTGAGAATGTTTGGCAATTTTTGCTTGAGAAACGACTTTACTGAAGAATTTAAATGCTGCTTGATCGAATTATCAAATGACAAATCATGTCAATACAATATTTACCTCTCAAATGTAGAAGAGTAGAAATATAACCTTCCACAAAATGTGAATACTCAAGTTAAGTACAAGTATCTCAGAAAGACTTGGGTAAGTATACTTTTATCTTTTGCACCACAGAGCCGTAATTGACTGTTGACTGTCTTTTACTTAGTTTCCCTTTAAAGACAAAAGTGAAGCAGGATGGATGGAGTGTGTGTGTGTGTGTGTGTGTGTGTGTGTGTGTGTGTGTGTGTGTGTGTGCGCCTCAAGGTCTCCACTAAAGTGAAAAGCACTTTGGTGACGTCTCCGATCACCCGTAAACACTCATTCAGCTTCACACAGCTTCTGTTGAGGATTGAGGCAGAGTGCGGAGGCACTTCATCAAACGTGTAGCAAACAGAGGAGATTTATCAGGTCAAAGGTCAAAGAGCCAGAAGATAAAATCAAAGTGGATCTGAAGATCACAGTCGAGCCAGATCGGTGTGAAAGTGATTGAGTGTAACAAAGAGCGAAGTGACAGAGGTGAACTGCAGAGGAAGTAGTACAGGAGTGAAGAAAGAGAGGAGAGATTTAGTGTTGAGAAGAAGATGGGAAAATGCAATGATGAGAGCAACAGAGTGGAGGAAAGAGGAGGAAAGGTGAAGGATTCAAGGAGAGGAGACGAGAGGAATCTGGAGATGAGAGGAAAAAACCAAGGAGAGGAAAGAGAAAGGACATTAATGGTGAAGATTAAAGGTTGGGTCTGTTCTGTTTTTTTCCAAATGGAAACGCCCACTCAGCCGTTAGCAAAAAGCAGCAACGTAGGTTGCTAAATGACACTAATCAATAAGGTTATGAATAATGTGAATGCTAGCACTAGCTGTTTTTGTATTTTGGAACGTTTTTTTAAGTTTGGAAATAACTGAAAGGGTTAGTTTTGATTTAAAGTGAGGTTGTATGTATACTCCCGCATTCTGGGGGGTAAAATGTTTTGTGAACGGAGTCTGGTGGCTTTGAAGAGAGCGATATAACGGCTTCAGTTACTGTTGGAAAGGGCTGTCTGATGGCGAGGTAAAGCGGCGGTGGTAAACGTATTTTAGCCACCTCAAAAAAATCAATATTCAAACAACATATACGCTATATTTAGAATATTTTCACCGCTTTACCTCGCCGTCAGACAGCCCTGAACCCGTTATATCGCTCTCTTCAAAGCCACCAAACAAAAACAGTAATTTTACCTCTCAGAAGGAGTCGCTGGTCTACCGCTGCATCGATCAGTTAGTTATTAGTTTGTGTTATTGTGTGACTTTCAGATCTGAACTAACGTGGCGTCCACAGCAGCACATTGCTTAGCTTCCGTGCCTTCTGCTTCTCCAAACTGGGAGCATGCTGACCTCCATCTAAGTTAGTGTTTGTGACGTTAATACACTGACTATAAGGATGTATATATACAGTACATGCAGCAGCATCATCATGCAGAAGCCTACGTCAGGTCACGTGGATAAAAGGTTTTAGAGGGGCTTGTTGGGAAAATAGACACTAAAACATACGTACTTTGGATTTAAATACACAAGGAACACCACTGGGAAAGCCACAGAGTGATATAACAACCTAAAAAAACGAAAGAATAATGGACCCGCCCTTTAAAAGGAAGAGAACAGAAACAGGTAAGGAGCTCAAGGGAGAGCAAATGAGAGTGCAGGGGACAGGAAAGGAGAGAACGAGAGAAATTGAGGTCAGAGAAGAGGAGCAAGAGGAGCCTTAAGTAAGAAAACATGTCACAACAAGAAAGATGAAAACACAACGGAGATAAAAGTACAACGGAGCGGGGAGAGAAAATAAGAGATGGAGAGGAGATTGAAGAGAAGACAAATATTTCAGTCAGAGATATCAGTGGTAGACGGGAGCAGCCGGGAGGAGAAGATTGAGGATGGAGTAGGAGGTGTGGGGGGAAAATGAGACGAGGATGGAGGATGGAGAAGAGAGATGAGGTGGATGTGGGGAACAGAGGAGAGAGGAAACAATTTTGCCTCCTCTCTCTCCTCCTCCTCCTCCTCCTCCTCTCTAAATTGAGGAAGATGAAGTATTTACCTGTGAAATAGACGCTCAGCGACTCCGGCAGACCTGTTGGGGTTTAAAAAAAAAATAAAACTTTTAGAGCTGTGAGGTGATAAAAGTAAAAAACGGTGGATTCAGGCAGAGCTGACGGGGCGGTGCAGGGAACATAAAACCTGAACGGATGACGCTATAATGCATAAAAGTCGGGAGGCGCTGTGGATGATTTACTGACGCAAAGCTCTCCTCTAGAGCTCCACAAACCCAGATTAACAGAAACTAAAGTCATCTTTGATCTGGGATTATGGGTTATTTTTTGGAACGTGCGTCTCTTAAAGAAATTCACTTTGAAAACGTCTCAGCCGTCCTCAGATTGTTTTTTAAATTCCACTCTTCTTGTTTAAATATTCATCCCGTATGCTAAGATGATAATATACAGTATATATGATCAGGGATTTTACAATCTAGGGCAGAGTTGTGCTAAATGACCTGAAAAAAACTTAAACCAAACCTTAACAATTCAAAGAGTGTTTCTGTGCCCAATGGATACTGAGTCATCATCAAGATAAGAGCTCTCTGAAGCCGAGCTCAGACTACAGGAGTTTTAACATCATGACCAATTTTTAAATAGTGTTGCATCACACACACATAAAGAGAAACCTCACAGATGTTCTTCTCTCTAATCTCAAACATGCACACATTACAAGATCTGAAACAATGACGCATTACACACCACAGGATATTATTAAAATGATGGTGCCAGAAGGAGCAACGCACCACCTCATGTGATCTCAGATGTAAACCAAACGGAGACTGACGTGACGTTTGCTGTAGTGAGGCTTTACCGTGATAAACTAGAATTACCGCCTCACAGTTGTATGCCTCTGCCAACCAGTCAAGTTACAGTTCACATCCAATGTCATCATTTCATAGTTTTATCCTGTTATGTCATGAGTGACCTTGACGTTTAGCCACCAAATTCTTATCAGTTCATCATTGAGTCCAAGTGAACTTTTGTGCCAAATTCACTACAGGCGTTCCTGAGATTGGGACGGACAGACAGACCGACAACCCGAAAACATAATCCTCTGGTTACTGGTGTGGAGGAATAAAAACAAACACAGAAGTTTAGGCATTAACGTAACATAATATTGATTAATATTTTATCAGCGCTGCCTAGTTTGACCGTTTGGTCGGAGTTTGCGAGTGACTGACAGCCGGCTCTCATAGACGGCAGCTGGACAGCAGACCTCAGATCAGCTCTGACTGCTTGTTTTCCTCCGGTCTGTGAAATCTTGCAGATGCCGTTAGGAGCACCGGAGGACACCAAGGAACATGATTTTTTTCAGGTTACCTGTTTCATGTACTACTGTCACCATATAGCAACCGTTAAAATAACTTTTTTTAATCATATTTGCTCCAATCTCGCCTACTGTAATGTATCTGTAAATCCCTCACCTGACCAGATAATCTGGGCTGAACATCGGTATCTAGTAGTCTGAGCCCGTTTTATGTTGATATACAGATGTATTTTAAAAGCTCATTTTTAAATGATTAATTCACAGTCATAATATATTTTTTTTTTTCAGGAAAAGTTATACTTTTAATCGCAACCTTTCTTACAGCTCTTTTTTTTCTTAAATATTCATCTACATAAAATTTTATCAATAAGACCTTTAAGTTTCACATTCATTTTTTCCAAAGTAGTTATTTTAAGCCAAAACAAATTTTTCCCCCTAAACTTAATGAAGTAGTTTTGTTGTCTAAACCTAAACAAGCTGTTTTATTTGAGTTCAAAGTTTCAAAATGTTTCATTCAGTTTCACGTGTTAGAACGTGTTGAGTTTAAGTTTCGCTTTCACTTTTACAACATAGTAGGTGTAGCAGGCCCCTACTGACCCACATCTATGAGGCTTTTAACGACTGATAACGCACATTTAATGAGCTGATAACAGTCGAATTCGGTGCAGCAACCCTCCGGGAGCAAGTGAACAAAGGTTGGGTGGCAATGCATGATATTAATTGGTGCATGAGGCCAAGTGACTACAATGAACAGACAGTTAGGCTAACAACTGTTTCAAAATTCATCATGTAATAATATTTTTTGAAGTCTGCAGATGATTGTAAATGCGTTCCATCTTAAATCCACCAACCAATATAAGCGGACATGGCAAACGATTACTGAAACACACTTCAGATAGTTTCTTTCTAATGAACAACGTTCAAACGCCGTTCTCTGTCGTCTGTAGTTTATAACGCAGACATTCTGTTAATAAATATGCCGTCTCCGAGTATAAAGCCGAGATAACTCAAGTGTTACTTGAGTAATCACTTCAGTCGTTTTCTCAGGCTTGAGATATTCTGATATAGAAGACATCTGTTTCCACAGGCTGAGCAGCGCTCCATGTGTCTACTAGATTGACTCTGACTTGTGAAATGATTGGAGAGCCCCTTTAACAAAACACCAAAGTGAGTGACAGTAGGTGACATATTCAAGTCATGAGAAATTGAGAGCTTGCAGCAGCTCTATGAATAATAAATCACCTGAACATAACACGCGGCGGATAAATCCCCTGTTTTTTTTTGTGGTAAATCTAGGAAGCTAATACAGTGTTGTGAACTTGGGTTGCTGATTTTGTCTCCAGAGAAAGTGTTTGTGGTGGGCGACGGCAGACTGCTCAGCAACAGATCAATATGTGGCTGCTCGGCTGAAACACTTCAGATATAGACCTGCCCGCTGCAGCCAGTTCAGATTAATTATGTCTGATATTCACGATGTAAATACCCAGAGGCGATTTAATAAAACAAGAGCTCAACACTGATTTTTAAATTATTCTTTTTTTTTTCTTTTGATACCGAATCTGTAATACTGAAGTTTTACATCCTGAAGCCAACAAACAGTTTGATTTTGTGCAACATTGGATGTTCTCATCATATAATGGTCAAGTTGACCAACTGGTCAGTCTCCCAAAAGTTACACTATTTACCCAAACACACAGCGGGCAAGTTCTCCTAATTAAATTAAATGATCAGTGTATTTATACAGGAGCTGAGGGTTAGCGTGTGTGAATATGTATGCTTGTGTTAATCACATTATCATTGTAATCACATGGAATGCCATTTTATTCAATATTAAATAAATAAATAAACAAACAAATATGCCTATGAAATAAATAAGTAAGGCAATAAATAAATAAAAATATAATGAATCTGTGAGATAACCACGCCACATTCATTTGAATATGACAGAAAGAAAGAAAAAAGCTGTGAAATAAAAGTTTCAGGATTTCTTTCATAGCCATATTTATTTATTTATTTATTCATTCGTTTATTGAACTATATTGACCCATTTAAATATTTATATTTATGTTTATTTACATATTTATTTCCTCATTTTTATATTTCAGGATTTATTTCACATCCATATTTATTTATTTATTTATTCATTCATTTATTGAACCATATCGACTCATTCATATATTTATATTTACATTTATTTATATATTTATTTCCTCATTTATCTATTTCAGGATTTATTTCATAGCCATATTTATTTATGAATTTATTTAGTGGACTATATTGACTCATTAATATATTTATATTTACTTCTATATTGTATATTTATTGCCTCATTTATTTATTTCAGGATTTATTTCATAGGCATAATTATTTATTCATGTATGTTTTTTTTAATATTGAATATTTTTCATTGTTAAAGAAAATGACACACTGTCTTGTGAGTGTGTGAAAGCGGTGTGTGTGTCTCACCAATAAAGGAGTACTGGTAGAGCTCCTGGAGGTGTGACGGGGCCTGCGGCGGTCTGTAGACGAGCTTTCCGTTGTTGACGTCGGCTTGAGTGAAATGTTTCACCGGTACGTACGGTCGGTCCCGATGCTCGATCGCACCTGAGGACGAGCAGCACAGGAAGAGAGAGTATTACATTCTGACTTGCTTCTCAGGGGCGAAGCTGTTCTGGAGGGCACAAATGGTCTGATTTGCTCAGCAGACAGAGCCAGAGAAAGTTTTATTGGACAGATAACGCTTCACTAAAGACTGATGAAAAAGTCTTTAGGAAGAACATTTAACTCAGAACAAATATCTCAAATCTAATTTCAGAAAATAAAACGTTGATGACAAAACGCTGCTGTTTAACCCGACTCTGTCCTCCTCCTCATTGGCTCCGTTCAAAGTGATTCCTACACAGATTTATCAGTCCATTAGTTGATGAATATGACCCATTGTAAATCGTTTTTCCCTTTCATTAGCCGGAGAGTAGAAAATGACACACCGGCCTGTCAGATGGTCCGACGCTGAAATTAATAGCTCCAGTTCTGAAGACCGGGCACATTACAGTCAGCAGAAAGGAAATCGACACTCATTCGAGTAAAAAAGTCCAGATGGAAAGACGTAATTTAATAACTCTGGAGGGTGGGGATGCCGCTGAAGAAAGCTGATGAACAACAGGTTGTTAGTTTCCGGCTTGTATCCCTAGATAGGAAAAGATAAACTCGCAGCATTAAAGCTGAAGTTCTCCTAAATTACTCATACAAGAATATTAAATCATCGTCTTTTCTAACAGTTGTCTTTATTAGTAGGAAATAGATGTGCAGCTCCATCGCTGCAGGTCAACCTATGGGTCAAAGTGCCTTGCTCATGGGAACAGTGTAGCTTAACACATTTAACTGTGAGGCCAGAATCAAACAGAAGCTCAGAAGCTCACTCATTGTGTCTAATTATAAAGCTCCTGCCCCCTGACACAACTTAGATTTTAATCCTTTTAATCTTTTCCACATTACGAGGGAAAAGCTCAGTGTGTGTGTGTGTGTGTGTGTGTGTGTGTGTGTGTGTGTGTGTGTGTGTGTGTGTGTGGCTGACCTTGTCCTGGCGGTAGAGGTTTGGTGATGTTGTAGATGAGCTTCTCGCTGGGAGTCTCAGAGTCGACGAAGGACAGAGCTGAAGGTGTTATCTCCGTCACCCTATCCTCCAGAGCCTGCACACACACACACACACACACACACAGACCGATGTACACACACACATATACACACAAGCAGAGGTGAGAACTGAGGTAAAAACAGAGATCCTCCAACTCTGATACGCCACATGTGATTATAACTGACGTGCACAAACAAATAGAGAATGAACCAAACAACCAGCATCAAGGAAAAACTGTCATGTCCATTTTCAAAGGGGTCCCTTGACCTCTGACCTCCAGATGTGTGAATATAAATGGGTTCTATGGGTACCCACGAGTCTCCCCTTTACAGACATGCCCACTTTATGATAATCACATGCAGTTTGGGGCAAGTCATAGTCAAGTCAGCACACTGACACACTGACAGCTGTTGTTGCCTGTTGGGCTGCAGTTTGCCATGTTATGATTGGAGCATATTGTTTTATGCTAAATGCAGTACCTGTGAGGGTTTCTGGACAATATCTGTCATTGTTTTGTGTTGTTAATTGATTTCCAATAATAAATATATAAATACATTTACATAAAGCAGCTTATTTGTCCACTGCCATGTTGATAAGAGGATTAAATACTTGGTACATTTTGAACAGATAAAAAATGTACGATTGATTTGCGATTAATCGTGATTAAAATTTAATTAATTGACAGCCCTTAATATTATATATCTAGTATTACCTGAGAATTAATTTGTTGCTTGTAAATAAGTTAGATAATGGTGCAGATATTAATAAAGGAATATATATATATATATATATGATTTATGTGTTTCTTGTGTGTGTATTTTTGTGTCATTATTTTATTATTATTTTGCATATATTTTATCTTTATATTATTATTATTATTATTATTATTATTATTTTGCATGCTGACCAAAGTGTGACAATGCCTTTATAGAAATTATATAAAATACTAATTAAAAGAATTACATTGCACATTGGGATTTTCAGGTTCAAGAAATAATAAAAAAAAAATTGGAAATGAAATCTTCAACAAGTAAAAACGTCAATAAAGTTTCTGCACACCTTAAAATATTACTGACAGATGTGTAGGACCAAAAGCTGACGAGTTCTCAGATCTCAGAGTTTGAATTCTGAATGTTTGTGACGACTTTTGAAAGTCATTACTTGTCCTTGCATGCATTACTATATAGAAGTTGAGGTTTCCATGAGGTCTGGGTAAGTTTTTTGTCCCTCACCGTGACCTGCAGGTCGCAGTCGGGAGCCAGCTGGGGGAATCCCGGGATCTGAGGCAGGACTCCGATGGTGAAGGTCTGGGCTTCGCTCCGTACGACCGGAGCTGCTTCTGAGGAAACCTGCACACACATAAACACACACAAACTCTCTTTATCATTTATTACAGATTTAAAACTCAAGAAAACACACTCCACACACCTCTTCTGTTATCTTCACCCTCGACTCACTCTGCACTTCTCTTATCTGGAAGTTTGAAGTCTTTATCTGCAGCGCATTATCTCAGTAAGTGTCTGTTATTCCGGCTGCAAACTGACTCGTGTATTGTGCATTAATTCTGAGTGACGGAGCAGATGACAGACTCTGGAGAATAAGCCAGAAGTGAGACACAACAGATGTGATGAGAACGTGCCACAGTCTATAACTGTGACAACAGGAAGTGAACCCGGCATCAGGCGGCGCTGCAGGGACGGAACCACAGAGACCGAATCTGTTTCTGTCCATAAATCGCCGTGGAAACCACAAGAATATTAATAAAGGAGACGCCAATATGAGTAAAATTCAGTGTAATGATCTCGTTGCCCAGCTGACCGTGTTTAAGTGCTGATCTGTGTCCAGTGTGAGGGCAGTTATTTCTCTTAGTGAAGCAACTACACCCCTGATTACTTTTAAATGACTTTGTAAAATCCATAAAAATCTGTTTCCAAATGTAAAGTGAATAAAGGGGCACAGACGGAGCCTCAGGGTGTCTTATTAAGGCCTGGATCTCTCACCAATTCTTCATTCACTCTTCTGCAAATCCCACCAGACTGCCATGATACCCACCCTCTGGAAAACTGCCATCATAATCCCCATACCTAAAAAAAAACAGCATCAGAACCACTACCGCCCCGTTGCTGCCAGTTGTCGCCCCACAACTGGATCCCCTCCAATAAAAAGAGGCACAGAGGATGCTGCCTGCTGCACCGCCTCCTCCTCCTCAGCACCTGGATCCCCCCAGGCACCTTTGTTTGGATCCTCTTTGTGAACTTCAGCTCTGCTTTTAACACCATCCAACTTTAACAACATCTATGGCAAACGTCGGCACATGTAGAAATGGCAGTAGGTAGCTTCCATGAATTCTGCTACATTTGTTGTCTTTTCGTCTTTATTACTGGAGCACGTCTGATAGAGATACACTCATCGACATCAGGAAAGGGAGCGTGGGGATTGGAGTAAGTGCAGCCGTCTTTACGACGATGTGAGTTAAATGTTCGCTACGTCAGAATCTGTTCTGTAAAGGAGTTTTTTAAGGAGCATTTAGAGCATCAACTCTTTTTCGACGAAGGCAAAAAACACCTGAAGCGAGCATAAAAACTTTTTGAGGAATTGAGGAAGTTTTTTGTCGTTTCTATACAGCTTTTCTAAAGCAATTCTTCAAAACATGCTTTAAAATATGTGAATTGAAACACGGCTAACGACTGCTTCTCTGTAATTGTTGTGCACATGACAATAAGTAACTTGAAACTTGCATGAGCAGTAATAACTACTGTTGCTGCACAGTTCTCAGCTCTTCTTCTTCTCAAAACCAGTGTCACTCTCCAGCACTGAGCTGAGGCCACGACCTCCGTACTTTAGCTTGCTTATAATGCAGCTGATGCTTTAAATTAGAATTTAAGATTATGTTAACAGAATTGCTGATAAGTGACGGAGAAGCTGGTGGATCAGTTTAATCCGCTCTGCCTTCCTGACTGGAGTGACTTGAACTTTTGGCTCTGCTCCTTTCTGCCCACGCTACTTAAAGTAAATTGGTTTAAACTTTCTGCTACTGGTGCTCGATGTCTCTTACTCCAGCTCTCCACAACATGTAGCCGTAACTTGTATTGCCCCCCTGATGTACACGAGCGTCAGCAGCAGCCTCAGTTGTTCCTCCTAAAAGCCAATTTTTGTCTCCACTAACATATTCCGCCGCTGCTGCTTGTTCCTGTCACTTCGGCGGCATTTGGTGGCATTTGAAGGGGGGGAAGAAAGTTCAAGAAGTTGTAGTCAGCTCTGTCAGTCAGAAGTAATGTAACACAAGCATGAAGCCTGGAGTCAGCGCCACCAATCACAAGTAATGGTGTTACCACGAGAGTCGGTGCTGAGTCAGCTGGATGGATGGTGTTGCAGCAGCAGTAAATTATTGATTATTCACTTGGTTCCATTCAACATAAATGACATACTGTATATTATATGTTGGATCATTTGAAATACAATAAGGTGGTTATGTGGAAATACACCTGCTTTATCAACGAGAAGTTGATAAGGGCGGCTGTGGCTCAGAGGGTAGAGCAGGTTGTCCACCAATCGGAAGGTCGGTGGTTCGATCCCCGGCTGCTCCGGGTCACATGTCGATGTGTCCTTGAGCAAGACACTTAACCCCAAATTGCTCCCGGAGGCATAGCCATCGGTGTGTGAATGAGTATTTAGATTAAATCCTGATGGGCAAAGTTGGCACCTTAGTAGCCTCTGCCATCAGTGTATGAATGTGTGTGTGAATGGGTGAATACTGACATGTAGTGTAAAGCGCTTTGAGTGGTCGGAAGACTAGAAAAGCGCTATATAAGTCCAAGTCCAAGTCCATAAGAAGTCCCAGATCAACGTCGGATGTCACATATAGTCACGTCTTCAATCTAAAGAGTATAAGGTTCTGTGAAGCTATAAACACGAGGCTGCTGTGTGCAGTTTACTGACGTCAGGTCAAATGAGTGCAACTCAGTGGTGTAGTGGAGGATATACGCAGGTATACCGGGTATACCCATCTCTTTGTGTTACTAATGATGGACAAAATAAGAGGAAATCAATACATTTTCCCCACATTCACTCCTCAAGCTCATTCAACAATGGAACGCCTCTCAAAGTCAGTGCTCCTGCTTGTTAACTCGGGGCAAATCCATCTACTCTGACTTCATGAAGAAGCAGTTGTCTGACATCACACAACAATGGAACCGCCAACCCAGTCTGGACGTTTCTGCAAACCACTGACACGTTGAATGTCAAGGTTTCTGAACCAAAAATACGTTTCACATCAGCCTCGTATCACACTTTCAGTAACGCACAATGCCACATGGTTAATGTTGTGAAACGATTGGTTAGGTTTAGGTAACAAAAATACTCGGTTAAGGTTAGAAAAAAGATCATAGTTTGTGTTCAAATAATAACGTAACAACACAATGAAACCACTTAGTTAGGTTTAGGAAAAAACTTCATGGTTGGGGTTAAACTAGTACGTTTTTACATGGAAAATGAAACTTAACGTTGTGAACACGGGACATGAACGATCAGCAATCTCCTGGATGAAAGCCTTGAGTTTGCTGGACCCACGTATCATTTATTCACCGACAAAGCGTACACACACTGTCTGCTACAGCTACGTTCAGAGCTATAACGCCACCGACAACACTCACACGGTCTGTCGGAAACTCGCTGAAGTTCCGCCGCGCTGACAGACTGTATGTGTGTGACTACGGGGAGCATGAAGCTACCAGCAGAGCTACAGATGCTAACGTAGCACAAACACACACACTGTCGGACAATCGCTATCGTTACGCCGGACAGACACACAGCGGACAATCTGCTAAACTAAACTAAATGTGTGGTGGAGACTTTTACTTGGAAAGTGGCTGCAAGTCCGCGACTAAACACGCAGCATCTAAGTTATCTATCTGCTAAGTTAACGCTCCTGTACAGGTGAACTGGAGACTCAGTTGTCTGTTGTGCTCATACATTGCAGCTGGCGCACCGCTGCATGCGAGGCACAAATCTTGTTGGTTAACAGTTAATAATCGGTTAATGAGGGTCCGTTATCGGTTAAGATTTTTTTTTCAAAATTAGCATCCCTAATGTAAATGGATGATAAATTGATGTTATTAGGTCGCTGGTTCCAGTAAACGATCTCTGAAAGTTATCTTTTCTGCATTAAAGTTATTCGGGGAAAACGTAAATTCAGACCTCCAAGTTGTCTTGAACACAGCGTAAGGTTGCAATGCAATTGTAAGCTGCAAACTGCACCTTAACTTTTCCTTCTTTACATCCTTTTTAGTAAGTATTTTTGGGGCCGTTTTATGCCTTTATTACTGAGCTGGCAGGAAATGAAGGGAGAGAGAACAACTTGCAATAAAGGTCTCCGTCTAGATTTGAATCAGGTACCAGGGCGCCCCTTGTCCTACTATACAAACTAAGTAATAGCCTATTCATCTGTTTAATTAACTGGGTTAATTTATAGCACAAGCGTCACGTTTCTTTGTTGCATAAATTCAGTGAGACACATTTTCATTCCAGACAAAATTTCTGGGACACCAAATCACTCAGATTCGAACACTCTGATGGTTTTGATTTGATAAAATCACACGCTGGTGCATGAGGAAATGTAGTGCTAGAGTGCTGTGCTTCTGTTAAGTTGCAGAAGCAGAATAAATTTCAAATCAATCAGTTCTAACAAGGCGCCACACACTCTGATAAAAAACCAACGGAAGGCAATAATACCACCCTGACAAACCGTCAACTTTAATCGCCCAACAGCACAAACGCTTCCAGCGGTTCAGTTCGTGACGGGCTTTTTGCTTTTTTTCCTCGCCTCCACCGCTTTCCCACTTCCCGTCAAAATGACGAGACACTTGAGAATTTAATTTGAATCCAGCACTGTGTAATTGAAACACATTTGCCCTGATGGATGGAGCCAAAATGTGGGGGGCTGGACGGAGAGGGGAGAGAGATGATTAGATGTAGCTACAAGCTCTTGGCTGCCTCTTTTGTTTTCCTAATGGAGTCGAGGTGAAGCAGAGACTGGCAGGAAAACCCGCTGATGAATGCTGCGTCGGTTTTACTAGGATTTGCCTCGGATTTGGAGCCAATTTGCGAGTAATTTGGGGTCATTAACGCTAATCAAGATAAGTCGCTATGGGTTGATTTTGAGTGCCAATGAGTCACGCAGGAAGTTTGGTGCCAAGGTCTGAACTGAAGGAGAAGAAATCCACTTAAAGAAGAGTTGGGAGGGAAATACGTGAGAGAGGACGAGAGGAGACGTGCACAAATGTTGTCTGAGAACTGTTAAGTGGTTCGTGATTAAAACTGCTGAGTGATGAGCTGACTGTTACTTATATAATAATAAAAAACCCTGAAGGACGTTTTTTAAAGATTCCTATAAACCGCTCAGTTTTATAGATACATTTCATGGTTATAAGAAAAATAACAGCAGAGGCAGATAGAGGTGAAAGAGCTGAGAGGAGGAAGAGGAGGAGGGGGGAAGGTATAAATCAAGCCAGAGGGAGACATGTTGGGAAGGGAGAGACGAGGTAAACACAAGGGAACACGAGTACGAGTGTGAACTTCAAAGATCACTCCAGAGAGAGAAGAAACAACAAGGACGACGACATGCATCTCTGTCAGCGTCTCCTCCTCGTCTCCTTTCAGGGTGAGACGTTCTTATCAGCCCCCTGAGGTTTCCTCATCTCTCAGCGTATTTATTTTCTTTTATCAGCTTTCTGAAATTATTTATAGGTAGTAGTAGTACTACACACTCAGCAGGAAGAAAAAACAACCTTGTCGTGTGTTTATCCCGACGATGTTTTCTTCTTAAGACTAGTTCATAAAGAGATCTACTGTCGGTGATTTCATAATTCATCTGGCAACTTTTGAGTTTAAAAGTTCAACGAATATATGTGGTATTTCTATAAATCTTTGTTGAAGTTCTGCTTTAAGTTTTTCAATTTTTCTGCTTTTAAATCATGATACAATTCTTCCATTTTTGATAGTCGTCGCTCATGTTTGCAGTACTTCTTCTCTGTAATTTACTGAGATCACTTCTACGGGAGAGTATAAGGGCCAGGCATCAGGGAAGAAATTAGAGGAGGAAGTGTTTTCTTTTTCCCCGAGGACAAAGTCACAATTTCAGTATATGAGCGAATGCTAGTAGTTTGATTTATTCTCAAAGTTCGATGTTTCTTCTCAACATTTCAACTTAATATGTTACACAATATGCAACCTAGGTTTATTGTTTTTCATTAAATGGATATTTTTATTGCTTCTTATATTTTGTTATTATATTTTATATGTCTTTTAGTATTTATTTATTTATATTTATATTCTTTCTTTTACGGAGCCTCCCAGCAAAAGCATTTCACACGATTGTACTCGTATAACCGGAGTGACAATAACCATCTAGAATCTTGGTTTTCGACTTTATTCTCAAAATGCAAAAAATAAATAAATAAAATTAAAGAAAAAACTATTCTCCTCTGATTTATTTTTTTATTATGCCTGGCACTAATATTGAAAATGTGATTTTATTCTCAACATTTGGACTATTTTTTCGAAATAAAAAAAAAATAAAAATTCTCCTCTCACTTTTTACCCTTATTTCTGGCCCAAATACTCTTCCACATACTTCTACACTTCTAAGTTAAAGGAAAGTAATAAAGTATTTCAGTTTTCCACTGAGAATTTGCACTGAATGAATAGACTATTGCTACGAGTTGAAGCATGAATGTATGCTTTGTGTTACAGTACAGTTGATACATTGCATATTGACTCAATCACACACTAGTGAGACGGATGACTGAAACACATCCTGTTGCATTTGTTTTTCTATTGTCCAGATAATAAATACAATTATTCTGTTGGGTTAAATATTTATATTTAAAGCTCAATCAAGAACTAAGTTCTTGTCTAAGTTTCCTAAAAAATACATTGTAAAGCCAAAGTAGCACAGGTGGGACTGTAACACTAAATATATTTCAGTTTCAAAATGTATTGGTTGATTATTGATTTTTTGAATTACTGAAGGATTTTGTCTCTTGTTATCATATTTAATTTTTTTCTCTTTTTCCAATTGTTTTTTTTTTCTCTTTTTTTTGTATTTATATTGTCATGTCATCATTTTGTCGTTTTGTTATGTGTATTATTTTGCCTGTAATAAATAAATAAATACGAACAAAAAGAAGAATCAGTAATAATGACCTGGAACTGGAAGGAGTCGCTGTCGGTGCCGCTGCCGAAGTGGCGGTACCAGACGGTGCCGTCGTTGACGTCCTGCTGAGTGAAGGAAGTTGTGACCGTGAAGCCTCGTTCGTCGGTTAGCGAGGGCCGCCAGCCTTCTGCCGGGCCGTCAGCTGGCATGGAGACCAGCACCACCTCACCTGAGACGGAGAAGGTGGAAGTGATGGACTGTTTCTCTCAGTAAAAAGGTAAATATAAGCGTCCATAGCAAGTCTGACTCGTGATCTTTAGAGTATCAAAGAGTCTGAGAATCTCTTGAATTGGTGTTACTGTACATGTGAGTGTTAGCGAGTTTGTACCATATTTAGGTTGTCCATCTGAGGCGAGGATGGTGTAGACGATGTCATCGCTGCCGACTCCCTTGTAATCCACCTGCAGGTATTTTTTATCCAGCCGCACCATGCCTCCTTCCTTTACCCAGGTCATCGGCACGGACAGCACGTGAGGAGAGTCAGCAGCCTGAAACACACACAAACATGAGGTTTAACCATCATTACCATTTCTGTTTGGGTACAGCTAGTTCTGCTCAACTTAATTTATTCCAAGACTAATGACTTTCCTTTTCTTACCGTCTGTCTGTGATTTCCCCAGAACACTGTGAGACTTTGACAAGATGGTTTGTTAGCAAAATGCAATCAAAATAAAATATATCATCTCCGGTTTGCCACAGGTCTTTCTTCCCCCAGGACGAGCTGAACAGATGCCAGGTATTTATTTTTCAAATATAAAAGCATTCATGACCCTGGATGTTAGCTTGGATTAGCCACAGGTGAAGTAGCATAATCAAGAATGTGGTAAATTGAGCAATATGTCTATGAAATAGAATCAGACTCCTTGTTCCTCAGGTGCAGCCTGACGCCACTTTCACTTTGTTTTGTCACAGTTTGCACAGCTTGTTTTATTCCACATCTGTTGTAACCCCGGGATTGTGAGTCCCAGGAGCCCGTCGTAAAAGCTCTGTCAATCAGCAGCAGTGGCACCTGAGACGCTAAGCCCCCGGAGTCAGATCCACCAATCAGAAGTAATGTATCAACCCGTGCCTTCGCTGTCTAAGAACTGACAGCACAACTTTGAAATCGGACTTATTTTTGTGATGCTGTATTGATCTGAGACACAGCGACTCATCGTTTTGCTCGCCCTCCCTCCAAAAGCAAAGAACAAAGAGCAGGAAGAGCTGCAGAGAGCACTCGGAGCTGGAGGATGATTCAATGTCGCTTGAGGACATTTCAGCAGGGAAGATGCCTGCTGTTGGTGGGGGGGGGTTGAAACTAGACCTTTTACTCACGGTGTCACCCTGCTGCCGAAATAAAAACAGGTATGACATATTTCTAGGGCATCTATAAAACCAACCTGCTATTTATTCTGTGAACAGAATCTCCATATTTTATAGATATGGATGAAGTTAAAGGAGCTAAAAGTCATCCAGCTGTCACTAATAGTTTATATAAAAGACAGATATTGCCTGGGCAAGAAAATCAATGAAATACATTTGATATGCACTGAAAAGTCATTATTAGCTCACAGGTGACTGTACATAATATTCTACACTGGATGCTTTTTCACGTATAGAAAGAAAGAAATATAACTACAAGAACCTATAAGTTAAGGTGTAGCCATGGTCACGGGTTTGGCATGTGTTTCCACTGTAATCGCTTTAGGGGCGAGTTCCTGAAGCTACATTTCACTCGTTAATGGCTTTTAACTGAGTTATAAAGCATAATAACTTCTTCGTCATTAATAAAGCCTTCATAAAGGGTGTATTATTAAAAAGTAGCACCAAAACTTTGATAAAAATATTCAGTTGATACACAGTTGGCCATTTCCTGCAGGAGATCAGTGCAGTGGCAGAGACACTGTGGCGGTGGGTGATAATAGATTACAAGAGTGTGCACAGGTGTGTGTGAGAATGAGTGTGTTTGTGCATGTGTGGCTGTCTGTGTTTGCAGATAACAACCTGCCGACCATCTGCCTGCCGCTCGGCTGATCCAAATCACACTATTTCAGAGTAGCGGCGGCAGCAGGCAAAGAATCGCAGGCGAGCCGCGTAGAAAACACATAAGTCAGCATGGCAGGCTTTTAACTCAGAGGACCACATCATCCAGGAGATTATCAAGCTCTCCTGATGAACACCAAGGTCTCTCAAGGACCCGGGAACAGCACACTCTACAAAATAAAAGAGGTCAGAGGATTTACAAGTTTGCCAATACTCCTGATTTCCCCAGACCTCGGAGTCTTTGTCCTGCAGCTGCATGCCCACTTAGTGATTCTCTCATTTTCTTTCTTGAATAACACACAAATCTAACAAGGTTTTTTCTTTTCCGCCAGAGTGAGATTTGTGTTGCCCCATTAGAAAGACAGACAGTCTCATCTCCTTCAGACAGGTGCAAAGTAAATTAAATGTTCGCGGAAATTTATCTCCAATTTGACCTCTGGGAGAAAGTGAGTTTGAAGTGTAGAGAAGTTGGATAAACAGGTTGTTGAGAGAAATAGAGAGAAATAGGGGTTACCATCTCAAACAATGGTCTGTGAGCTGTTGATTTAAGGTATCTCACTTAGTGCTGATGTCTTCACCTCAATCAACAATCATGCGACCGGTTTTCCTTCAAATAGTGGACATATAGTTTGATATATTTTGAGACTGAAAGTTCAAGTGTGTAGTATTTCAGAGGATCTATTTGCAGAAACGGAATATGATATTCATAACTATGTTTTCATTAGTTTATAATCACCTGAAACTAGATAATCTTTGTGTTTTCATTAGCTTAGAATGAGTCCTTCATATCTACAAGGTGAGCAGGTCGTCTTCATGGAGTCCGTCGTGTTGCACCGCCATGTTTCTACAGTAGCCGACCAGGTGGCAACCTGCAGTTCTGAAAAGTGAAACCAATGCTGAAGTGCCTTAAACCTGCATTGTGGGTGACTCCTCTCTTGATTTATTACCTCAGTAAACATTGTAAACATGAGTTTATGGTCTCAGTCGCTAGTTTTAAGTCTTCTTCAATACAGCATGATGTTCATTTAGTAAATTATGGTCCCATTTAGAATCAAAAAATGATTTGATCAGCCATGTCCATTCATTATCGCAGTTTATGCTACAGATTGCACCTTCTTTTAGAGACTCAATAAAAATATACTGTATGTTTTTTTAGGGCGTAAATAGCACGTTAATGCTAATTAATTTTAATGCCACTAATTTCTTTAACGCATTAAAGCAACTTGTGATATTTAGGTTATAGCGGGCTCAGTTTTAAAGCTAGAGTGAAGATACTGATATCATGAAACTAGGAAAACTGATGAATCAATTAGTACCAACCATGTCATACTAGCTTGTCGCAAAGGAGGCTAAATAACGCTCCAAACTTGTGAGGAAAAACTGTCATGGCCATTTTCAAAGGGGTCCCTTGACCTCTGACCTCCAGATATGTGAATGTAAATGGGTTCTATGGGTACCCACGAGTCTCCCCTTTACAGACATGCCCACTTTATGATAATCACATGCAGTTTGGGGCAAGTCATAGTCAAGTCAGCACACTGACACACTGACAGCTGTTGTTGCCTGTTGGGCTGCAGTTTGACATGTTATGGTTTGAGCATATTGTTTTATGCTAAATGCAGTACCTGTGAGGGTTTCTGGACAATATCTGTCATTGTTTTGTGTTGTTAGTTGATTTACAATAATAAATATATACATACATTTTCATAAAGCAGCATATTTGTCCACTCCCATGTTGATAAGAGGATTAAATACTTGACAAATCTCCATTTAAGGTACATTTTGAACAGATAAAAAAAATAATTTGCGATTCATTTTGATTAAATATTGACTGACAGCATTAGTTTTTTTCAATCAATGAACTAGTATAGTGTAGGGTTAAATATGGGCAGGAGGTGAGGGGCTGTTGGCTGGGATAAGTGATGGCCATCAGCCTATGCAGCAAACAACACTATATCACACCCTCATGTTGGCCGAAGTATATTTTAGAAAATAAAACCTAAACAACATTATTCTTTTCCTTAGCCGCAGTACTTTTGAGAACAAATGCATGAATAGTGAATAATCAGAGACCTTTAAAGGGCTTTGAGCCAGCAGGTCTGAGATTGACTGTAAATAGAGTTGGTGCCGGACGCACAGCTTTTGGCTGCTGTCCACAAAAACAGAAATAAATGACTTTGCCGAGATGGAGTCGGCGTCATCCATAAAACATCGGCTAGCTGCCGGCCCGGGATGGCCGTGCTGTTGTAATGACAATGACATTGTCATCTCTCATATTTTCCCCAGTAGGGGAGGGGGGAACAGGACGAGCTGATGGACACGTCAAACAGTAAGTGAAAGTCACAGAATGGAGATTGAATCCTTATCTGAGACACATTCTAATTTAATCTCAGCGAGATATAGCCGCCGCCTCTGTGTCTAAAATCAGAGGAAAAGTAAACATCGTGGGCTGTGTGACACGGGCCGCCAACTTTAACAGAAACATATCACAGCAATCAGAAATGTAATCACAGACTTGGGATGTGGAGTGTTGCTTAAAAAAGAAAACTCAAACTAATAATTGTATCCCCCAACAACGATGAAGGCGAGCACTCAGCGGGAGAGGAGCTAAACTCGTAGCTCTCTGCGTGACAACAAAGCAGAGCTATTAGCCTTCCAAAAATATACGTCTGATCAGAAAAGAAATATCTAATTCCCTTCCATTTCCACAGAGGAACAGAAGAGCCCGGGGGGTTTTCAGAGGCTCAAAGTGTTCCCCGAGACAGTAATTGAAAGCCAAGGGTCCTGCTTCCTACTCAGCCGAGCTCCGGCTCAGCTCAGGGCTCAGCCTCCGTCAGTGGAGGGAAAGTCCATCCATCAGAGGGTCATTAAGGGCCTGATTAGCCTCCTGCTTTAGAGCTCAGTAATCCAACTTTCAGGAAGCCTATTGTCCCCGGCACAGCCTGGCATCCAAAGCCACCGTTGCACTCTGGATGGTGGGCTTGGAAGTACAAAGAGTGGCACACAGAGAGAGGGCCACGCTCTGAACACTAAAGACTCATTGGCTCGGGTTTGTTTAAGTCCAGACGGAGCCAATAATCACGCCGGGTTCATGGAGTCTTTATTGAGCTTTAAGTAGATTTTGGGGGTTTTTATTGCCTTGATCTCATTTTCTGATTCTTTTCTATGTGATCCGTGAGTTTGCAGCTTATTGCTCATGCACTTTCTAAAGTAGCTTCCTCAGCAAGTTGCCTAAAGTGTCACAGCTACTTCAGACGACTTGACATGTTGGCAGCTCCACGAAGCAGCAGCAGGTTTGAACTTCAGAATGAACTTGAAGCTCCAGAAGTCCTCCAAGGAGACGTCAGAAAACTGCACACAGCCTGTTCATGTAGCTGCTCAACGTATCCTCAAACCATGGTTCGTATGATGTCTTACAGAAAAATGATTCCTCATTTTTTGTACGTTTTCCTACAAAAATGTCCAGAGACACGTGTCAATATCCGCTCGTTACATGCCATCACTTCAAAATACACTTCCATCTTCAGAGGAGAAAACTTGGTTAGGTCGAGGAATATATATATATATAAGGATATATATGAATACAGTGCATTACTTTTCATATAGCTGCAAAGGGAGTATGAGAACAGCTCTGTGATGAAGTATTTGAAAGACCACACAGGAGAATGGAGATTTGGTTTGTAAAGCTTCCTCTGCAGTAGGTGGAGAGCTCTCTTGCTGCTGTTGAGACAACACTTTTAAATCTAATTTGTAACTTTGAATGTGCCACTTCCTGTTTTAAATCATCCAACAGCAGAAAGTATTCTCCTTGAAAATGCAACGGCTTTTTTCAAGTTTTAATCTGAGAATATTGGCCCACTGAAGTTATGTAAATCATCCTCTCTTAAGTGCACAGCATCACACCAGTGAAACGAGGCCTTTCTTCTTCTTCTTCTTCTTCTGTCGTGCTGGGAGAAGACAATATCGCTGCAGTAATTGGTGCTCCTCTCTCTAAATGTCCTCACTGATCTCTATTCTGTGGTGATCTACCTGTGTAGATCAAGCCGGAGGCAACAAAAGGAGAAGTGGGGACACTGCTGGGACGCGTCAAAAAAAGCCTCCGACATAAATCAAGCTTTCCATCATGCTGTCCATCCTGCTCCATCTAATGCAAGACAGAATGCAGCATCAGGACATTTTACAGTAAATGGATACTGGTATGTGTGTGTGTGTGTGTGTGTGTGTGTGTGTGTGTGTGTGTGTGTGTGTGTGTGTGTGTGTGTGTGTGTGTGTGTGTGTGTGTGTGTGTGTGTGAGTGTGTGAGTGGGTTGATATTGATTTAGAGACGGGGAAAAGGCAGAGGAGTTGAGCCTGAAGCACACCATCTGTATGCAGCCAGACAAACAGAGCTGCCCTCCAAAACCAAACTGTAGTGACTGTGTGAGCAGGACATACATCACTGAGAAGTTCCTCTGCTTCCGGGACGAAAGTGTAACCGAACCGGCACACAGTGAGGGAGGAAGTCGTTTAGTGTCGTGAATGTTTCTATTTCAATGATATGAAATCTAAACCAAAGTAAACTGAAGTGAAGTTACTACTTCTGATTCAAGACAGAAATCAGGAAAACACATCTTAGGAGTAATATCTTTAAGTCTGTGAGTAAGTCAGATACGGCATGAGTGTGTTTTTGTACACTTTAAATGTAAGACCTGATTTAAAACTGTCAATACACGACACGAGTAACAAGAATAAAGACTCGAGAGCTGACTAGGACTTACAGTAATGCTGTATGTATGTATTTCATTATTAATCCTATAACTCAGAATGTGGCTGAATTAAGAAGATTTACTGTGAGAACAGAAAACAATGAGTTTAATAGTTTGTTTCAGTATATTTCGAGGACTGTTGGGATGAACATTTAAGATAAATATTTATGCCTTTTTATTTAAGCTTTTATTAAAATGTCACTGAAATGCATTGAAGGGACGTTCTGAGCTTGTGTATAAACACTCCTGAAACAGTACAAGTTGCAGTAACTCTTCTGTGTCGTTGTATTGATTCTTAACTTTCACATTTCCAGTGGTGGAATGTAACTATGTACAATTTTGAGGTACTTGTACTTTACGTGAGTATTTGCATTTTCTGCTACTTTCTACTTCTACTCCGCGACATCTCAGAGAGAAATATTGTACTTTTTAACTACACTACTTATTTTAAAGCTTTAGTTACAATATAAAAGTTAATTGTAACATTTTGGTCACTTAAAAATTCAGAAAGTTCGGTTGTACTTAGCTCCACCCTCTCGTGTCACTTGTGGTTGCAAAAAAAACAAGATGGCGACAACCAAAAACCAAGATGGTGATGGCCAAAAACCAAGATGGCGACACCAAAAAACAAGATGGCAATGGCCAGAAACCAAGATGGCGACGGCCAGAAACCAAGATGGCGACACCAAAAAAACAAGATGGCGACGACCAAAAACCAAGATGGCGACAACCAAAAACCAAGATGGTGATGGCCAAAAACCAAGATGGCGACACCAAAAAACAAGATGGCAATGGCCAGAAACCAAGATGGCGACGACCAAAAACCAAGATGGCGACGACCCAAAAACACGATGTTGAAGGCCAAAAACTAAGATGACGATGGCCCAAATACGGAACTCGAGGCTTTATAACCGTAGTCCATAAACCAATGGTTGATGTCACAGTGACTACATCCTACATCCACTTCTTATATAGAGCCTATGGTTTTAACTCACAAACTTTGAAGAAGTGAGGACCCGACAAAATGTCCTCACTCTCAAGGTCTAAAACTGGTCCCCACACTGACTGAAGAACACACAAACACACACACACGAACACACACACACATTCATTCATATCTGTGATGCTTGTCTGTCTAGACATCTTCAATATTGGAAGCTGCCTCGTCTCTGTATTGAATGTGTGTGTTCCTGTTTGGTAACGGAGCGAGCTGCCAAATTTGTCTCATGCCAAACAACACCCCCTCACCCCCCTTCGGTCACGGTAGACGGCGCTTGTTGCCAGATAATTGCGCCCTTGTCATAAAAAGCTCACCAGAAGCGATGACAGAGGAGGGATAACGGCTGAGGCCTGACCTGCTATTTCTGTTAGTGCTTTAATAACCGCCTCCTATTTTCAGGGATAAAGTCAACAGAGTAAAACTGTGTGGACACGTCGAGTACAATCAGAGTGATTAATGCTGAACGTTGAGGCAATTAAAGGAGTTTAGAGGAATACAGTGGATGTCAAAGAGGTGAATGAATAAATAATGTCACTCAACTGTAAAGCACAGAATAAACAATAGGAATACTTTTTTAAGATTCAATATTATCTACTTCTTATAACTTGAATAACACTTCAGCTTTTCAGCTGAGACACAAATGCCGCAACCTTGAATCTGACCACTTGTGAGTGTACTCATTACAAAATCTTTCTCTTCCTAACTATTAAACTTTGAACTTGTGGAAACAGAAAAAAAGTCCTTGAGGTTCAATTTTAAAACCGATTATAACTGAAAAAGTATTTTTCACTAGCACATAAAAGTTTCTCCTGCTGCCGGAGGACAGCTCAGAATATGTTCAAATGCGAAAACGTCTGATTATTCTGTCCCTAAAAATCATTTACAATTCACAGTAAAACTGTAGAACGTAATGAATACGAGTACTGCAGATATAAAGCAGATTCATGTGTAGACGTATCAGCAGATGCTCTTGTTGTATAGTAACTTCTGCACTCCGGCTCATCCCCCAAGATGATCTGTTTGGAAAAAATCAATCGCTCTTTTTTCCTCCCCGTCTCTGAGTTACAGTAAGTCTGGAAACTAGAGTTGGTGAAGAGATGCTGGAGCTTTGTAGCTGAAACTCACTAATTTGGCTCTGTTGTGTAACAACCAGGAAAGAACTTCATCCAGTATTAATAGCGGATCGATGCAGGTCGTTTGTCTCTGTAGAGATAGCTGAACTGAGCCAGTGAGCAGCAGGACAACTTTAAATTGCCTTAAAAAAACCTTTAACGTATTTTTCTTAGGGCTGTCAATCGATTCAGATATTTAATTGTGATTAATTGCATGATTGTCCATAGTTGATTGTGATTAATAGCAACTTAATCACACATTTTTTATCTTGTCGTAAAGTGCTTTGTGCTGGGAGACAAAGCAAATCAGGTTATCAGATGCCACTTCGGATGATGAAGTTTATATTCACGGTGGCTCTGAGTGGTCAAACAACTCTCTAAAGGCTTTGGACGTATGCGAAAAAACGCAGAAAATCAAACCTGTTCCGAAAAACTTGATGACGGATGAAAGTTTCAGAGTCAGTGTGTCAATGTAATTGACACAATGTGAAGTATTTTTTAAATGATTTGGTGTGCAAAGGCCTTAAAGGCAGGCTTAACGATGTTCTCCAGTAAACACTATTTGTTATATCGGTTGAAATGGTCTTTACACCCCGACAGCGATCCATTACTGATGAGCTCTGAAAAAGGAGCGGAAAAGAGCCGTCATCTGTAGCTGCTGTAATCCTGTAAAAACATCTACCAATCACTGCCTCGCAGTCCGCTTGGAAAGAACCAATCAGATGCCTCCCTGTCTCCCTGCTCATCATACTCTACCCTTAGCGTGTAAACGACCGCATGTTTCCTTGAAAATGGAAGAGAAAACTCAGCCCTACAGTAGCACTGCCGCGGTTACTTGTCATGAGGTAGCGTTGTTGAGTTGAGGCCCTCTCTCCGCTCTGTGTCTGTGAAGTAGTTACGATGCGGCGGTGCTCGTGCGTGTGTGTGTGTGTGTGTGTGTGTGTGTGGGGGGGGCTATCTTAAGAAGATAAATGAGTTAGCTAAAGGTGCTAAATGTGAGAGTGGGAGCATTTCTATTGCCTCTGCACGACTCTCAACATGGCAACAGTTGAGCGCCTGCAAAAAGTGAACAATGCTGACAAAGCTAACGGTGTTAACCTGTGGGGGAACCGGAGGGTGGGTGCTACACTTACACAACTGCGCCGCTGGTTGGGATGGCGTTATCAGCTGAGCTAGCCAGTGAGGCACGCTCACATGCACGAACATGCAATAAAGGGCACCCGCGGCCAGCCCCGCTACGTAAACATAGCACAGAGAAGCTCTGATTACAACAAACACAGAGGGAGAAAGACTTCATTCTCTGCTCAGGTAGACATTACTCCTCTATATGTTTACATACATACAATAATTGTTAGCTGCTATATTAATGCTCTGAATATCGTATTTAGCACCTTTAACAGACTCTAAACTTGTGTTACATAAACTTATAGAATCCAGTCAGTATTTATGCAGGATAGATGCCCTATTGGTGGATGAATTCATGGACTTCTACAGCTGCTAATGTTGGAATATTTGAAGCATGAAGCTGTGATATAAATATCAAACATCAGCCCTGCAGCCATTAATCTCCCACCCTCCCCCTCTGTGCTTCCTACCTTCTGATTGATGTGGACATGGAGGAGAATATTCCTGTAGCTGTGTCCGTCGTTGACCTGCAGCACCGTCCCGTCCTCCGTCCCCTCCGAGCCGTCGTGGATGTACTGGATCTGTTCCCGTGACAGCTCCTCCAGCTTGAACCGGCCGAGAGCCCGGTCGCCGTGGAGACGGGTTAGCCGGCCGTGGCGAGGCGGTTCAAGGACCATGACCAGGACATCAGCTGGGTTGTCGGGGTCGTCGACCTGCAGAACCGACTTGGTGATGGTTGTCAGGGCGCCGCGGCCCTCCACGGGTAAAGGAGCGAGAGTCACGACCCTCGGAGGCTAAAAATTATTAAAAGGAGAGAGGTTGGGAGTAAGAACATGGTTTTATTATAATTAGACAGATATGACAAAGATAGATTGGATTCAGACAGACACGGTAAAAAGCAAAGTTTCAGTGTGAAACTTTTGAAGGCTGGCTGAGCAAGAGGACACGGCAATTTCTCCCATATTGTCAGGTGATGAATTTTCTCCCAGAGGGTCAGGGCGTGGGGGTCCGTGCATGGTGTCCTGCCGCTGAGGGACATGACGAAGATGAAGGCGAGGTTAAGCAGGTCAGCCTCATTAAGCTGCACTCCACCTGAAGCCTCACCGCGGCAGGAGGAACGTTTTTATCTCGCTAACAAAGTAAGTTCAAGAGTACCGGTGAGAGCGAGGGGCCTCCTATTGTGACCCAAAGTATGACCTCATCCAGAGCTCACTGCCTCGGTCTGTGTTTCGACCTCTATGTTTGTGGATTAGAGGTGCCCGAGTGTGGCTACTTCTATGAAGTAAAGTCAATTTGTCCGGCCCTCCCTTCTTTAAAAAGACAGACTTAATTTGAAAAAGAGATTAAGCTCCATTAAGTTATTAGTATAATTGAAAGTAATGACTCTTGACATGTGAAAGTGTCCCTTGTCATGACAAACCCACTGAGAATCAACACCAACTCTGCAACTCTGTGTAGCTTTTAGCCTCATTTAGCTCATTGCTTTTGTTCTACAGTTGACTCACTCAGGCTCTCATTAACCCCCAATTTAAACTGTAGTCAGCCGTCTCCAGAAAAAAAGCCACCAAAATCTAATGTATTCTTTATTGTGCCACACCCCACCCCTCCAAAATTTCATTCAAATCCATCATGGACTTTTGGAGTAATCCTCCAAACGGACAAACCAACAAACCAACAAACCGGAGAAAACACAACCTCCTTCCTAGGCCTTCAGCCTCGGTGGAGGTAATTATGCGCACATGATCTTTTCAGTTTAGCGTTAATATTAGTTGATGAAAGCTTCTGATGAGGATGGAGGTGCATTTGCATCTTCTGTGTTTGAATATGTGACACAGAAAACAACAAAGAAAGACAAAATTTAAAGGCCAGAGGCCAAAAACAACCACATTGATGTAGTTCATATCAATATGACTCTCTGCCAGAAGGTGTTATCAGGGCAGCTTGGCAGCGATGGAGGTGCAGGTAGAGAGACATCGGCTGCGCAGACGCCACTCTGCCGTGGTCCTAAATCAAACCAGTTGTCAGGCAGGGAGCTCTGAGCCGCTCAACAGGGCTCGGGTCCAACTCGCTGCCCTCGACAGCTGCTGGCTGAGCTCCAGCTCGTTGCCATTACAGCAGCAGCTTAAGCAAAGGGGGACGCATGAAACAAGCTGGCGCCGGAGAGAAAAAATGACTTGTGGGAAGTCACACACACACACTCCCTCTGTGTGTCTTCGAACCAAAGTGACCTCTGGCTGAAACTGTAAGAAACAGAGCTGAAACACAGCCACAAACACAAGGGGAGCATGTTGTCATCCACAGCCCCTTGCCCTGTGTGTCGGGGCTGTTTTGGTGACACATTTTTTAGACGTCAGAGGATTTATCTCCAAAAGACAGACGACTGGGCCCTCGGGCGCCCGACTAAATCCTGTGTCGTCACTTCTGCAATTCGTAGGAGGAAAACAAAAGGTTTTGGAAGTGTTGGCGGGGACTGAAAGTGGGCGTGTGTGCTGCAGTTAAATCGTGCTAAGACATGCCTGCTCTCTAAAGCCGACCAGCGAAATGTCTCCCCCGAGGCAGACGAAAACAAAGGCACTCTCAGGTAGGAGGGGTAACCTTTTATCATCACCTCACAGGTGAGGGAGAGGTGAGGTTCATGTTTGGGAGAGAGCTGTCGTCACCCTACGGGGCTCTGGGACTTCAAGAAGATGGATAAAAGCTGTTTTGTGCTGCTTCCTGTTCTTCTTTTGTTTTGTTTTTCCTGCTGTGATCGTGCTGGATGGTATTCAGAGACACGACGGGCCGAGTGGAAGTGTTTCCCGGGTCGACTCTGTCCACCTGTCCACCTGTCTGCCTGTTAGCCTCTCGCCATGTAACAATGCCTTTTATCTGCAGCTCTCCTCTCAAGTTTTTGCATCACGCAGTCCCAACAGAGCACATTGACATTTTATTCTGGACTTTACACCTGTTTTTACTTCTAGACAGTGCTTGAAGTGGAAAAAAAAGCAGCCGCGTTATCACAGCCTTTGTCTGAACATTTAATCTTCTGGAAATGTTTGCCCTAAAAGAGCAGATTAAGAAAACTTTTAAATAATATTTCATTCATTTAAGTTATGACGAGGTTCACTAATTATTTCACATAAAGACGTGCACACTGTATTGATAAATCCCCGTGCTGTGTGTTGGCTCGTCCAGATGCTGCCCACATAGTTTTTATGTTCATATAGCTTATGAGGCGCGGCACAAATACGCTGGCAGCTTGTGAGTAGTAAGAAAAAGTCGAGGTACGCCACGGAGTAAAATGAAGAAGTGCCTTTATTGCATACTGGTGAGTACGGCGCACTTTGAGCACTGCTTCTAGACACCATTCTGAACTCAATCAACAAAACAATCCAAGGTAGAAGGTGTATTGATTGACAGCTGAGAGCAGAAAGTCCACAGCAAAGAGAGCAAAGACATCACCAGAGCAAGTCTCAGACACTTAAAGGCTGCCGTCTTAAGATGAAAATGAACACAAAAAGAGCTGAGTGCTTTATGTGTCTGTGAGAGACCACCTCTTTGGAAATACCATTAGCAGATACCGGACTCTGAGAAACTTTTTTTCAAAAGCAGCAGCCACTCCTGTCAGAAGGGGGAAAGGCTATCTGCAGCTCAGATCTCTCATTCCTGAGGTGCCCGCTGGCCGCGGATCTGATGGGGATTTCAATCAACTATTTCTGCTTCTTTTCAACCTTATTTATACGTGGAGGGCTGCTTAAGCACAAATGGTCTTTTTCACCATGCCATTCAGCTCTACAGTCAACCGGTTCAACAATGTATTTTTGCATTTAGGAAAAATTTACAATGTAGTTTGTTTGTGTCAGCTCTGGTTGGTACAAACTGTACTATACGTATGTGTGCATTCAGATCATAACATATGGCACGTTTCCACCAAGCAATCCAGTTCAGTTTGTTACACATTAAAATGTTATTTAAGCAAAAGTTATGGTACGTGTCCACAGGATCCGTCCTTTCCACGCTTCCCATTCATTGTCTATGTCAACAGTCATGCAACGCATTGTGGTAGCGTGGCGGCGCGTTTCGAGAGATGGTTGTTCCTCATTTGCATAAAGTTGAGGTCTAGTCTACTTTATGCAAATCACGGGCGTCCGACGCGACTCGCCGCCTCTCGAAACTCCCGAGAATCTTTTAAAATAACCGTTGTCGATCCAAAATATAAGACAGATTCAGCAACAGCATGGCTTATTTCTCGCATAAAATGTTTTCAGAAACACATTTCAGTGAACTATTTTTGTCATAGCAGCCCACTGTTCGTCCAATCAGGTGCCGAGTGTGTTGTGTCTTGTGGCAGCCCATTAAGCGTCCAATGCCGGGAAGCGGCGCGTGCCCTTGTGATAAAAAATGCCCTGGTGGACACGTACCATTATGGATGGTACAAATAGAACCGCTCCATTCCTGGTACCACCTCGGTCAAGGTTTCAAGCGAGCAGAGCCGATACCAGAAGGTGAAGTTAAAACGCTGCAGACCACTGATTGACTGACTGATTGACTGATACGACACGGGACATCCTGCACAAACCGGCCATTTAAGCTACCGTCAAAACTCGACCCCAGAGTTTATAAAATGGCAGCTCGTAAAGCTACACCGTGCGCTACGCCGGACGTACACAGATGCTGTTGAAATGATTCAGCGAGTGTCCCGCTGAAGAAGATGTCATGGCAGTTTCACGTGCCATCGCTACGGTGATCAGCTGAGAATCACGACTACACTGACGGGGTACTATTCGCAGTGGAAACACGGCATAGAGAAAAGGATCTGGTACCAAAAATGAGCCGTACCATGCAGTGGGAACACAGCTTTAGACATACCCGACAAATCTTGACATGTTCTCTGAGGCAAATGTACAAACACCGGAAAGATCTTTATTTTCAAAGACAAAAACAAGCGTGAAAGTCACATCAGTGTTTGTTGATGCTCTTTGATGTGGAGTGAAAGGAGCAATCACATGAGACAGCGTGGCTGCGTATTTCTCTTTGTGACATGTTCGTGGCTTCATCTTCTCAGAGTGAAGAAGTTCAAGGATTGAGAGAAAACAGCATTGAGAGACGGTTAATGTTTGTTGTCAGAAATGTCTTTAAATTACCCATGTGGTGGGGGAAGAGAGGAGGGGATATTTAAGAAAATAATAATATTAGTCGTACCGTAATAAATGCAAACACATAATACAAAAATGACCGACCAACTGTCACTTTAAACACAGTCACCGACGTTGAGTTATGAGCTACAATGACTGCTCTTTCTTATCAGCAGAAAGTTGAAGCTAATCAAGTGATGGTGTAATTGAGCAGTTCCCCCCAAACACAGCCGAACGCTGAAGCTCCACTCAATCACCATCTGCAAGCAGCACTCCGAGCGCCGCGCCTGCAACACTAATTTACTCTGAGCTCTTTCAAATTTAAGAAAGCAGTCACGTCTGCCAATAAAGAGGCTGTTTGTCAGTACAGAGACCTTGAAAATGTAACTGTTTGCAATGTTGGCTAAACACTGACAAGGATTTAGGAGCCCCCTCAGAGTCAAGAAACGTTTCATTTATGTGTTTATTGGAGTTTTTACGCAGTTGTCACGGTTACCCATCAACAAATCTCAGAGAGAGCCTTTAATTCCTTGTTCCTCATTGTTTTCCATATTTGGGCCAAAATCAGAGGTCAGCTCGTCAACCAATCACGGCCCGCCGGCGGGCTGACGTCGGCCAATCAGAGCCCTGGCTTCAGCCCGTGGACACAGAGCCAAATGACAGTGAGGAATGCAGATCAGCTGGGATGATGCAGCAAAATGAGAGACGGCTACACTCTCAAAAAATGAGCCGTCAGATTTACCAGATTAACTGTTGGCTGTTTGCCGCCTGTCATCCACAGTGATGGTAAAGATACTATAGCTTTTTATAAACATGTCTCTGTACTTTATGTTGTTGGCTGGCTAAATTATATATATATATACTATATATACTGTATATACTGTATATACACTAGGGTGACCAGATGAGAATAAGGACAGGGACAGGGGAGTTGGGGGTGAACTTGGCCTCCAGTTCATTCAGTGTCAATGAACAGTAGTAATAATAATAATAGTAATTCTTTCCTGCAGACTTTGCAAAATGCTATTTTTTGGATCTCCTAAGGCAGCAATGATCTATGGGTATTTCCCTCCCATGTCCTCCCGCTACCTGCGGTAACGTTTTTGCTTTTTGGCTGGATGTTCACCAGGTGCCGGGAAACCAGACTCCATGTCGGCGATAGATGGTTTAATTTCCCTCCATAAATGTTTTAATCCAACAACGTCATAACTATGTGTCGCTGCTATGCGTAGTTGTTTATCAATGCACAGCACTACTGTACACGGCTAAAAGAAACTACGACAGCCATAATTCATGTAGACTTCGGACATAACGGTGTCCGTCTGGAGGCAAAATAATGTTTTACAACGATCTGTGTTTAATGTTTTATTAGGCCAGTGGTTCCCAAACTAGGGGTGCGCCCCCTAGAGTTTATAAAAGGGGGGCAAGGCTCAATATCAATGATACATTGAGAGGCTATAACTCATCAAAACTCAGGGGACTGTCCCCAATTTTCCAGGACGTCTGGTCAACCTAATATACCGTATGAATATCGGGTAACATGGCGGTTAATAGGACGTTCTCAGATGACTGTGTTTTTATGTTGTTGTAAAAAAAAAAATTGGATATTTTGTTATCCTGGATTAAAGGGAACTGATTATTTATGCAATCATGGTGGCGAGCTAATCATGTATCTAGCCAGCTAAATATGTTATCTAGTTGTAAACTAAAGTAGTTGTGCTCTATTCACTTATTACAGCTGTCAAAAACTCCATGATGATTAAAAATGAATTTGGCAGAAGTCAAAATATGATAACAAGACTTAAGAAGATGCTTGTTTGACAGGGCAAATATTAATCATCATTTACTGGTAAAATAATTTAAATTAACATCCATTACTCTTCCTCTGGCTGTGTAATATTTATCCATCAGATACTGACTTGACAAAAGGGAAGAAACTTCAAGAATTGATGCAAGAACATCAGATCAAGAACTTAAAGCCCAACATTATACAGTATGAGGTTGTTAGAAACAAAAAAATTAAACCGTACCTGTTTTAACCGTTTATGTGTTCAGCACCTCAAACTGGAGGAAAGCTGCTTTTTATACGTTTTTTCTCTCTGAGACAATCTTCCTCAGCGAGGACACGAGTATCGACGTGCCATTTTAACCTCGGAGCACACAATAAGATCGTCTATTGTTTCACAGTAAACTAAATCTGGAAACAAATGTGCCTTGGCAGACTATTCCTCTCTATTATCTGTAATGTTACTGAATTGACCTGCACAGCGGACACGTCGTCTTTATTTGTAGACAATTTTCTGCTAGGAGAATACAGCTATGATATAATGATTGATTTACATTACGACGTATAGTCTATGGGTGCAATTTTAAGGCGGTTTATTTCTCTCGAGTATTTGTTGAAAAAGGTAAATCAATGACAGGACCAGATGAAGTAAAGGAGAGTGTTATTAGACGGTGTCTACCTGCATGGACACGGCTTGAACTTGAATTGTTTCTGGTTGAGAAAACAGCTGGGGGTCAGCGACACGCAAGGTGAACTCTCCAGTCCTACAGAAAGAGAGAAAGAAAGAAAGAAAGAAAGAAAGAAAGAAAGAAAGAAAGAAAGAAAAGGAGAGAGGACATTGTTAAATCACTTGAAAGCAGATAAACATCTTTGAAGTACAGAGGTCAGTCCAGGTCATTTCAGTCTCTCTTTCCTTGACTCACTTTGAATGAATGTGACCTACAAATAGCTTTTAGTTAGCCCTGGAGGATTCTGAGAAAATGAGTCCAGTGAGACTCCTCTAGTGTGTAGTCATTAGACCTAATCACCGGTGTGTGGAGGACGGTGACGTCACACACACCAGCCCACCTGCTCACTCACACACACTTGTCATCAACACAATGTCTCCTCTCACCGCGCCGCCTCAGCATCATCAACAGACAAGGCTTATTACCCACAAGTCCCCGGGGCTGAGGGCTGGGCGCCGGCCAACTGCGGCTGAACACCAAATGACAGAGCAGGTTGTTGGTTTAGTGACGACTGAGAGGGAATTACGGCTACAAGCTGAGGCACATAATGTGTTTTATAAAAAGTAGCGCAAAATTGTACTTAAGTACTGTACTTGAGTAAATGTACTTCGTTATATTCCACTACTATTGTCAAAAAATTTATAATAAAGAGTCCAGTATTTTCAGTTTGTTCACTTATAATGCAAAGTTTAGAAAGTCAAAACCGAATGTTAAAATGTTTCTTGTTGCATATTTAATGGAAGAAGGCATGTTGAATTAGTATGCACACTGTTACAGATAAAGCCATAATAAATGCTGATGCTTCCACCGAGGGCCCGGCTGAGGGCCCGGCCGAGGGCCCGGCTGAGGGCTTACTGGATAGTTTTGAGGTCATATATTTCCTCGACTTGTACGACAAGGAGCACTGAAGCTGCTCTGGAGACTCGTAGTGCCCCGACCTTTCTGAGACACTTTATGTCACTATTTCTTTTCCTTTGTCACCCATCTTTATATTTACCATCGACACAACACTTGAGCAAGGCAGCGTCTCTCTGCTCCTCTTTAAAATTCACCCTTCATATAACACATTCTCACAGCGCCTCTCAACAATGATAAAACTCCTTTTGAATTATAATGTCTGGCAACAGAAGTGAGATTGGTCACAGCTTTCCATCATTTGTTCTGGTTAGAATAATAGAGGCCCATTAAAGAAGCATTGGACAGCTTATTAAAGTAACATAAGGAATATATTTCTGACATAGCACCTCTAAATCTTGTTTTATGGGCAGGTTATAAATGTGACTGGTGTATTTGTTGGATTCATTATACATGAAAGATGGATTTGTTTTTTAATGCAGCCATGAGACCAAACTGGAGCAGCTTTTGATGCGTGCTCTTGTATATGTGTATAAATACATCAGTTGAAGTATGCCACTTGAGTAATGTGACTCAGCTTCTGTCTGTGTCTCTACACTTGACATGTTCTGCTGACGCAGTAATGAATGAAAGTACCTTGTTTTGAAAAGGGAAATGAATTTAGCTCATCTTCAACAGCCCAACACATCTCACCGTTATATGTTTTACTCTCTTTTATCTTCAGTGACGGAGGAGGATCAGGGCCAGACGTTAGGGGAAAATGAGAGGAAGGTTTTTCTTATTTTTGCATTTCAAGAGTAAAGTCAAAATGTCAAGAATAAGTTCTAGGTAAGTACTAAATAACTTTCAGTATTACTGCCAGGCATTAGACAGAATAAAGTCAACATGTTGGGAATAAAGTCAACACAAACGTTTGATGTTTATTCTCAACATTTCGACTTTTTCAACATTTATACTTTGTTTTCAACATTTAGACTTCATTCACAAAATGGTATTTCAACTTTATTCTCAATAATTCGACTTTATCCTTGAAATGGTATTTTGACTTTGTATTTTGATTTCACCTTTAAATACCTGGGTGTCAACATCCATAAGCACATGACATGGGCCACCCACAACACCGCTGTAGTCAGGAAGACCCAACAGAGACTGTACGCTCTGAGGCGCCTAAAGACTTTTGGACTTAAACCACAAATCCTCAGGGACTTCTACCGAGGCACCATAGAGAGCTTCCTGACAGGCTGCTTCACCACCGGGTATGGCAACTGCACCAACGTGGACCGTAAGGCGCTGGGAGGGCTGGAGTGCCCAGCGGTGCCTCAGGAAGTCCCTGAAGGTCATTAAGGACAACACACACCCCAACAACAGCCTGTTCTCCCTCCTGCCCTCTGCTAGAAGATACAGGAGCCCCAGGAGGACTCACACCAGCAGACTGAAGAACAGTTTTTTCCCCCCAGGCCATCAGACTCTTGAATAGATAATTCATACGACACTCTCTCACAAAAAGTGCAATAAACATGCAACACTTCAATCAATACAATATGTGCAATATAAAAAATAAATGCCTATGCGATATTTTTATAGTACCCAACTCTGCTTCTATATTTATCTCACTGCCTCTTATACTGTATATATAAGTTCTTAATATGCCCTTGTACAAAGTGTTTCCTTTTATTATTGTAATATAACTTATTATTTTTAATGGAGCTTCCCAGCAAAAAGTATTTCACACGATTGTACTTGTATAACCGGCGTGACAATAAACATCTTGAATCTTGAATCTTGACTTTATTCTCAAGATTTGGACTTTATTCTTTGATTTATTTTTTCTTATGACTGGCACTAATACTGAAAGTTTGACTTTATTCTCTACATTTCCACTTTAATCTAGACATTTTGACTTCATTCTCAAAATGCACAATAAGAAAACCTTCCTCTTCTCATATTTTTCTTCTGCCTCGCCCTAATACTCATACTACATTTGGACACAACATGTTTCTCTCTGTTGGACTATTAAGGGAATCAAACCTGAGAGCATTTGTTTGTAGCTCTGTGTCTGAAGCCATTATCCCCCACTCCACATAATTTGACAAATATGGCTATAATATGCAGATTAAATCCTATTTGGGGCTTTGCGTTTTATTGTCTCCATTAATCTAATGGCTCAAAACTGGGTAGTGGACCATATTTTGCTAATTCACTGGCATGCCTCCATCTCAGGCCAGACCAGCTGAGTCAGGATTGAATTATGTGTTGAACATGTCGACTCCGATTGGCCGAACGGACATTGGGACCGAACTGAAAATGCCACAGACTTGTTGCAGGAAAAGGCCACAGCAGAACAGCTGCAGAGAGGGAAACTGGCTCCAGGCTGAGCTCTAAAGAGGCGGCATGAATTCCCTCTCTACATATTAGCAGCCTCTTTGATCTCTGGCACGGAGATTCACACCGGCTAATCACACTGTCAGATACCGCAACAAAAAATGCAGAACAAATGCAAATGTGGCCACATTAACGAAGAAGTATAAATGTAATGCATCTCCAGTCCGTGTGTAGGTTAATAGAGATGAACTTTCCAACCAGGACGCTGCATAAATCACACCGACGGCAGGCAGCTGGGCCAATAACAAGAGCAGCAGAAGAAGATGAAATGTCAGGATGCTCATGGATGGAGAGGACGGAGACGAGGTGATTAATGTTGACTTTAAAAAAAATTGTTATATATTAAAAGAGACATGGCGTGTGTTACAACTATGGCAAGAAAAGTAGAAATTAATTTAATTTCATTCACATATAAAAAACCTGTTGATATCCAAGTCTGTCATAATGTTTAAAGTAATAATCTCAAAGATTTTCATTTAAATAAATGTCTGTTAAAGGGACTATTTGTAACTTTCAGAAATGCTTCTTAACAGCAACACCTGTGGCCATGAAATCAACGAAAGTCAGCGTCGGGCTCGTGCTTGTGCTCGCTCTAAATGGACATGAACAAGCATCGTTCAAAATAGTGAGGCGACACACGTCAGCTAAAAGCACAATATCACTCTATATTTCAGCTGCTTGGCAGTAATGTTAGCTGACCAGACGGAGGTCTCTCCATGAATCAATGCTGATACTGTGTTTGCTTCTCCTGCCTCAGCGCAGGCTCAGGCAGCGGGGCTCTGCAGCGAGAAACTCGTCTCCCTCCGCCCGCAGCCGGTGTGAACAGGGAGACACCGGCACCCGGTCGGTAACGAGATGATAACGTTTCTCTCTGCGGAGCCCCGTCACTTCACAAGACACGGGAAACCTCTGTTGGTCTGAAGGAGCTGCAGCAGTTATTTCTGCACAAACGTCCACTGAACATTCACTAGATATTCTCAGAGCTAAACTAACTCTTCTGCAGTGTGGAGTGAGCGCGCGTTCACGTCTAGAGGTGGAGCGAGTACGCAAGAACGCGCGCGCTGTCTGAGTGAAGGCGAGCAGGCAGAGGAGACGAGGTACATTTATATGCTTAAAAAGTTACAAACAGTCCCTTTAAGTCACTATCTATCGCTGAATGAAGTAACACAATGGTGACTGAGCCTATGGCTCCACTGATGAAAGTATATATCTAATATTTAGATATTTGCAGCATTATGAACTGGGTGTCTGTGGCAACATTCTGGGAAAAAATGCTGAAAACATTTGTCTTTTACTATGAAGTATAGTATATATACTATGAAGTAATATTGTCATATCAGTGTGAACCAAAACCACAGCATTCTATACTAAATGATGAAATAAAGTTTGCTGTCCTCATATGTACCCTTCCTCTCTCTTTCTGTGTTTTTGTCTCGTCTCTCTTTTAATGGATTTGTTCTTTTTTCATGTCGGTGCAGGTCGTCGAGCTCAGTGTTGCATCGGCAAACTGTTATTTTCCTAGAGGGAACACTGAGGTTATTTCCTCGCCTGTGCTGAGTTTGTTATCTCGGTGACTTGCTGGCCTTTCTTTTACTCCGTTGACTCTCTTCACAGCCACCTGAAGGCAGCAGGTATCTGTTTCATCTGAAGTCTCTAATTGGAGTGATGTTGTGCTCTGTCAAGTTGCAATTACGGTACAGCTAAGGCAGATCCCCTGGTTAAACTCTGTGCAACAAGCACTACAGAAACCTCTGTGCTTATGTGCACATCAAAGGTGTCGGCATGATTCATTATACTACAGTTTCTGCTGTAAATCGACCAGCGTGTTGGAGACGCTGCATTGAACATAGTTCATAGAGTTGCATGAAAAATCATATATCAATTAAAACTTCTCTCTTCTCTATTGATTCCCTCAGGACCGTTCATTCCTGCCAGTCTTAATTGATTAATTGATTTCCAATAATAAATATATACATACGTTTGCATAAAGCAGCATATTTGTCCTCTCCCATGTTGATAAGAGTATAAAAAACTTGACAAATCTTCCTTTAAGGTACATTTTTAACAGATAAAAAATGTGATTAATTTGCGATTAATCACGATTAACTATGGACAATCATGTGATTAATCGTGATTAAATATTTTAATTGATTGACAGCCCAACTTAAAACATTCTCCACCTCCCTAAACCCCCTGCACATCAGATCCACTCACCTGGCTTTGTCTTTTTGGTGGCTGAACCGGACCCGGCCAGTTCTCAGCTCGGCCCAGGTGAAGGTGTCGTCCCTGGTCAGGTCTCGGCCTCCCCTCTCTTCCCCTCTGAACACGACCAACCGTCCGTTACTCGGACCCTGAACCAGCTGGAAGACGAGCCGCTCAGACGGACTGTCGGGGTCCTTCACCTGCAGCAGGGTTGGGGGCAGCGGGGCAAAACCACCGAGAGGAACCAGCAGGGAACCGTTGACCCGGAGGGCGGGGGGGCGGGTGTTCACTGAGAGGACAGAAAGAGAAAAAAACTCATTAACTTCAGTGCAATCATCAAAGCCAAACTGAACTGGAAAACCTTAGGTGAAACAAGTTTTTCATCTCCGAGGTGAATCTCACATGAAAAAACACACTTTAATGATTCTGGTGGGGAGATGAGTCTGGTCGTAAAAAAAGATTAAAGCAAACAGGGGTGTTGAAATATTATTAGAATTACTAATATGTAGGGCTGCAAAGTTAAGGCAATAATAACGCGCTAACGCAAATCATTTTAACGCCACTAATTTCTTTAACGCATTAATGCAACGTGCGATTTTTAATTGTGAAGATACCGGTATCATATGTAACTATAAAACCTAATGAATCCATTGGTACCAACCATGTCATATAATAGGTTGTCGCTAAATAACGCTCCAAACTTACGCTACATTTTGGAGAGGAAAAACTGTCATGTCCATTTTCAAAGGGGTCCCTTGACCTCTGACCTCAAGGTATGTGAATATAAATGGGTTCTATGGGTACCCACGAGTCTCCCCTTTACAGACATGACAGCTGTTGTTGCCTGTTGGGCTGCAGTTTGCCATGTTATGATTAGAGCATATTGTTTTATGCTAAATGCAGTACCTGTGAGGGTTTCTGGACAATATTTGTCATTGTTTTGTGTTGTTAATTAATTTCCAATAATAAATATATACATACATTTGCATAAAGCAGCATATTTGCCCACTCCCATGTTGATAAGAGTATTAAATACTTGACATATCTCCCTTTAAGGTACATTTAGAACTGATAAAAAAATGTGTGATTAATTTGCGATTAATCACAATTAACTATTTTAAATGATTGACAGCCCTAATGATTTCTTATCTTAAGTGCAATCATCAAAAGCCAAACTGAACTTGAAAACCCCAGGAAAAGTTTTTCATCTCTGAGGTGAATCACACGTGAAAAAAAACCCCACACACTTTAATGATTCCTGTGGGGAGATAAGCCTGGTCATAAAAAAAGATTAAAGCAAACAGGGGTTATGAAGTATTATTGGAATGACTGAAAGGTGGGAAATTAAGAAGGACGAGAAGTACCGACTATCAAGGTTATAAGCAGCATATTTCCAAAAGCACACTTAAAAAATTAATAGTTTTGGGAAATGATGTCCAATTATTTTAATTACAGCAGATTAAAGCAAAACATTTAAATGCATTAAAAGAAGAAAAAGTTGTCTTAAACAACAAAAGGAGATTAAAATTGACAGGTCTCATAACTAAAATTTAATAATAATGTATTGAAAACACACAGTGAGAAACATACAGCCTCTAATTATTACATTTTAATGCATTTTAAAGCCTTACATTTATCTAATTAAAACTGCAGCTGGATCAGACTGTGAGGGGGAGGAGGGATGAGATGAGGTTATGAAATTAAATCAGAAAAAGTGTGTGTGTGTGTGTGTGTGTGTGTGTGTGTGTGTGTGTGTGTGGCAGAAACGGCGGATGAAATACGAGCGAGACATCTCGGTCTTGGCGTGGCATTTTAGAAGTCGGCTTTAATTGGAACTGACTTTGTTGGGGAACTTTTTAAAGATCAGCTCTTTTGAGAGGCCACGTTGTAATCTCATTATATCTCCTCTAATGATGCCAATAGGCACTCTGAAATCTCAAACTTTCGGCCGTGTAATTAAACTCACGAGTTAGAATAAGTCTATAATTTAAAGCGCTATACTTTATAACTTTTTTTTCCTAGCTGGCAAAAATGAGAAAAAAAAATAATAATACTACAACACAAAAAAACTAATTTGGTTGCAGGCTATTTCACTTGATTAACTAGTGGATCAGTTGAAGCCTGGAGGCTGAAAAATGTTCATTATTCCACAAGAAGAAAAGCATTTATCACAAAAGGGCGCATGATAATATAGTCCTCTATTACAATTATGCTTTGTCAAATTTCATGAATCATCTCACAAGCACAGCGTGACCCCGCGGGCCTCGGCGTCTCCGCCTGCAGGTTAACAAGCACTGTTTGAACATAAAAGCCCCAAAAATAAAAGTACTCCTCTAATGACCTAAGGACTATTTTCAGTGTTATTCAGGAGAACCAATTAGTTTTTTACCAACAGGAAACTCCTAATGTCAGGCGGTTAATGTTGGTAGTCTGTTCCTACAACATTTCTGAGAACCTGATTTGAATCGGGCTCGTTTTAAAGAGGAGCAACAGAGCCGAGATACACTTTTACTACGTCACCATAGTGACCTTCAATAACTGCATCTTTGGTCATGTAAGTCTTTTATAAGTTGTCTTCAGCTCTGACCTGCGAGGGCCTACTGTAAGGGTTGAGGCCTGTTTTTAAAGCTCATTTATGACATTTTCTATTCGAACAATGAATCAGTCGAAATCCTTTTAGCCTCAGGAGTTTGTGGAGACAAAACGGAGAGTGAATACTTGATTTATATTCATCAGGTGACTAAGAATCATTGTGTTTTCGTTAGCTTAGAATGAGCCGTTTATATCTACATAGAGAGTGGGCAAAGAGTAACGAAGCAAAGAGATGAATCTCTGGTGTTTTTTGACAACAGATGCTGCCGCCATTTTGGACTGAAAACCCTTATTATATTTATAATATTTTTATTGCTCAACACAGAACATTTCGGTAGAATATGACAATAGAATAGAAATTATTTTGTTTTACTTTTGTGTTGCCGTTTTAGGTGGACATTTTACTGGCGTCCAGTAGTCGCTTTCAGTCCAAAATGGCGAAAGTGTAGCTCTGCTGCTGGACGCTGATGTTGCAATGGAACAACCAATTGACTTTCACTTCTTGGCAATATACGTTTGTTGGAGCGGGTCGTCTTCACGGAGTTTCTACAGTAGCCCAGAACGGACAAACCACAAACTGTCTCTAGAGAAAGACTTTCACATATTTACGTTACTTGAAGGCCAAATGTTTTTTTTGTCACAGACCAGCAAAGTCCCCAAATATGAAATTCAGGTCTCTCCAAGGAGTTGCCTTTTATGTGTGATTGACAGCTCGGAAATTCGTAGGGCTGTACCGAATGTCTTTTTTTTTTACATTCAAAGCTTCTATTGAGATTTTCGAATGAAGCTTTGAATGTCTGTCGTCATATTTTCTATTATTATTATTATTATTTTAAAATCCTCAATTTGAATAAACTGTCTTTATTTAATATAACTTGTGTGTGGCGAGTGGGACAGCAAACATGTTGTTTTTGAAAGGCTAAACACCAACAAATATGGATTGAAGCAAAATATTTCGTTAGATAAAAACATGTGAATTTTGGAAATTATTATATCTATCTTTTATCAATGCATGTTGACTTTTGGACAACACTTTGGAGTTATTGTAAAAGTTTGGATCACACAAGTCTGTAACAATCCTGTGCAGCCACCACTGGAATCTAATTCTACAAATAGTATAATACTAATAATATTAGTGTAGCCTGATCGTTATCTGCAAATGTGCAGAAATACTGGTTTTAAACACGATGAGTAGACATGCAAAAAAAAGGAAATAGAATTTGAATGTTAACGTTATGAATAAAGCTTCTAACTATTCAGTAAAGCCCTATTAATCAGCCTGTCAGACGTGAGAGAACAGTAACTACCTGACCTCTGTGTTGCAGAGGACGAACTCGTCCATCAGGATAAAAACTCCTTCATCCCAGTTAGAAAACTAAACTGGATAATTGTACTGTACTTGTTGTTGGTTCCCAGGTTGGCACCATGTGGATCTCAGCATCAGGGGACTTGTTCTAGATAAATTGTGAATCAGCGACGATCGTATAAATGTTGCTATTAAATTAATTAGACAACCAGAGCAGCACACATACAGTATCTCACTACACGAGCTGCAGCTTTGGAGGGACATTAACATTTAACAACTTCACCTCACGCAGCATCAGGCTGTGGGATTTCTCTGTTAGCTTGGTTAACCAGCCTGTTGCCTAGCAACCAGCCATGTGGATTTGTTTTTATGTGATGCACGTGATGTACGTCTTAAGGTTAACTTGCATTATTTATGTGGCTTTCTTGATTTAATTTGCATGCAATAAAAATGCCCTCGCCACCACGGTGGACTATGAGGCGGATATTAACATTTATTGAATGTTTCATGCAACGTCGCATGATTTGTACGGTGCAAAACATGTGCAGCATTTTGTTTTAGTAGAGTAGAGTAAGTTTTATTGTCCCTTAATGGAAATATGTCTTCCCGTGGTGTTACATAAAAAACGAAACTGTAGAAATAGAGTGCAAATGTGCTAAGTGCTAAAATGCTTGAGTGTTTATTGCACATTGCTCTATTGCACCAACTAATTTAACATTAGAGTTCAGCAGCCAGATGGAGGCTGAAGAAATGACAGCTTCAAGCTGTTTGATTTGCACTTTAGCAAAACAAATTTTTAAACCAAGTTCTTTCACTAAACAAGACTCGGTCAAAACCGAGTACATGTCTGGACCGTGTACGGTCAGTCTGTGAATTTGTGGCTAAATTGTTACACAGATAGTCAGTGGTCATGTCTATAGTGTTAAATCCAGCGCTACATGTCCACCAGGTCCGGCGAGGACACTAGGGGACACCCTGATCCACTCAACTGGCCGTTCAAGCGGTGACGTCGAATGCACCTGATTGGTTCCTGGTTTTCTGCTTGACGTTTCAAACAGGAAACAACACTGCGGCCTGCTCGTAAACTTTCTGTTATTCCGTCTAAACAATCCACCAAAATCTACTCCTGCGTCGCACTGGACGGGCTCATTTGCATAAAGTTGAGATTTTTCAACTTTATGCAAATGCAGACCTTCTCCAACTCGCCGCAACACTCCCACCATGACACGCTCCCCTGGAAACTTAAACAAAGGACTGTTCCCCACTTTTCCTTTTGAAAGAGCAACGGCCAATGAGGAAACTCAAACACACAACCGACCAATTGTGTAACTTCATCACTCAGTCAATCATTCAGTGACAGACTTTTGCTTTTGTAGGGCTGGCCCTCTGCAGTCCAGCCAAAGAACATGCCCACTGCATGTAACCTGTCACTGGCACAGACCTGCAACACGGTAAGCTCATACTTTCAAAACAAAGACCTTAAAGCTAACTAATAAGTGTAGAGATCCAACAGAGACATCTAATGAGGAGGAATATAAATGAATATCTACATGCTGAATATTGAACATGAGGTCTTTTAACCAGGTTGAGTCTGGAGGCGGGACAATCGACAGAGTTAAGAAACTCTAGTACAAGTGTTAGTTCCTTAAAGCTACTGTGAGGAACTTTTGACTGGTTATGAAACAGTCTCAGTTTAATACTGATGCCTCTTTATGACCTACATAAGAAACGAGAGCATCAGTGCCCGGGCCGTATTTCTGGGCCCGCTGGAGAGAAGGGAGGCACGGGAGCACCAGAACTAGGACTGAGCGGGGCAGACTGTCAGACCCTGCTGTGGTAAAATGAGAGGTTATTTAAAGGGAATCTGGTACACGGAAACACTACCGCTTTTGTCCACAGGGACCGCCAAAATCAACACTAAATTAAAGTTCCTCGTAGTAACTTTAAAGGGACTATTTGTAACTTTCAGAAATGCTTGTTAACAGCGTCACCTGTGGCCGTGAAATCAACGAAAGTCAGCGTCGGGCTCGCGCTTGCTCGCTCTAAATATACCTGAACGAGCATCGCTCAAAACAGTGAGGCAACACACGTCAGCTAAAACCACAATATCACTCTATATTTCAGCTGCTTGGCAGTAATGTTAGCTGACCAGACGAAGGTCTCTCCATGAACATGATTTAGATCTGATCCTAGTGTTGGCTTTTCCTGTCTCAGTGCAGGCTGAGGTAGCGGGGCTCTGCGCCCGCAGCCGGAGAGAGCAGGGAGACACCGGCACCCGGTCGGTAACAAGACAATAACGTTTCTCTCTGTGGAGCTCCGTCACTTCACAAGACACGGGAAACCTCTGTTGGTCTGGAGGAACTGCAGCAGTTATTTCTGCACAAACGTCCACTGAACATTCACTAGATATTCTCAGAGCTAAACTAACTCTCCTGCAGTGTGGAGTGAGCGCACGTTCACGTCTAGAGGTGGAGCGAGCTGAGCGAGAACGCGCGCGCTGTCTGAGTGAAGGCGAGCAGGCAGAGGAGGAGAGACAGGGGCTACACGCGAACACGCATATGCGAGCGCGCATGTGTCCTGACCCGCTACATTTATACGCTTAAAAAGTAATAAAATAGTCCCTTTAAGTAAGAGTAGGCAGTTTCGATAGTAATAAATGTCTTTATTTACCAAATATGAATTTTTACTAACTATCGACCCCCTTGCGTCTATTTTGTGTTATGAGACAATAACCATTTTTCCCTTTAAACATAAAACAGACATCATGTTATTACCGTGGCAGGTCCTAGTCTTCTGGTCGGCGTAGAATCCGTGTCCACAGTCGGGCGTGCAGTATCCCTCCATGAGGTAGGTTTGGTCACGACAAGCACGGCAGCGTCCGACCCCGTCACACAGCACGCAGTCGGACGAGCACGCTAAAGAAGACGTAGATAAGTGTTAGAGGGAATGTTTTGAAAGCTCGTACACCTTTACATTCAATTACTTTCTTTGTGCTGGTATTTTGCAAACCACACAACGCCTTTTTCATACTTCCATTCTCACATTTTTACTAAAAATAATTTCTTAATGTGTCGGACACAATGATTCTTTAACCTTCATTTCCTTAAAAGACACTTTAAGGATTCCAAACCGCTTTTTTATTTCTCAATTTTAAGCTAAACTGATATACTGACCTTGCACAGATACCCTCTTTTGACTCCTTAAATAGGTAAAAATATGAGAGATTCAAGAAAAGGATTGTATTCAACAAAGTCTTACGTTTGCAGATTTGCGAGGACGCGTCCAGGAAGTAGTTTCTGCCACAGTCGAGCACACACTGACCCTGCAGGGTGGCGTAGGGAGGCTGACACTGCTGGCACTGTCCTGGACCCCGACACTCTACACAGTGATCATCACAGCCTGGTAGACACACACACACACACACACACACACACGCACGCGCACGCACACGCACACACACACACACACACACACACACACACACACACACACACACACACACAGAGAGCATTAAACACAATCCAAAGTGACATCCAAGTGACATGAAGTTGTGGCTTCAAAGGGAACGACTTAATCATAAGAAATAAGCTTTTTGAAATATTTTCAAAATCAAAAATTCCTAGTTTTATGTTTAGATTTTGATGATGAAGATTTGACCTTCAGAACATTTTGCATGTGTTAAATATATTATTATTCTATTATTATGATTATAGAAGAGCTGTAAAGGACTTTGGCTGCATCAGAAATCTCATACTATGCACAACATGTGTACTATCGTTCAGCAAGAAACAGTAGTATGGATCTTTTCAGACGCACTGAGCTGTAATTACGTCCTCACTTCCTGAGAGCCTCCTTGCCGGTTGGAGACGCATAACCACGGTAACTCGTGCCAACCTTATGTGACCGAACAATGATTTCTGAGAATCATAAAGTCTAAATGCTTCCCAGCATTGGACGCTTGATGGGCTGCCACTAGACATGAGGCACCTGATTGGACGAATGCTTTCCCTCGTGGGCTGCTGCTCCCAGCTTTGAAACCGGAACCAGCATGGCGGCTCGTTTGGAAACTTGCTTCTCTTCTTATATCACGAAAATAGTTCACTGAAATGTGTTTCTGAAAACATTCTATGTGAGAAATAAGCCATGCAGTCGCTGAATCTGTCTTTATTTCAGATCGACAACAGTTAGTTTAAAAGTTTCTCGGGAGTTTCCAGAGGTGGCGAGTCACGCCGGACCCCCCCTGATTTGCATAAAGTACACTAGACCTCAACTTTCTGCAAATGAGGAGCGGCCAACGTAACGCCCCGTCTACAAGTGTATATTCTGTATAATATAATGCAGAATATACATTTTTTTCTGAGTCACATGGCGAGGAAAAGAAAACTACGCCACGCTACCAGAATGCATTGCATGGCTGCTTACGTAGACAATGAACGGGAAGCGTGGAGAGGACGGATGCTTTGGACATTAACGTTACAGAGCTGTCCGCCATTGTCTGTTATGAACGTTGTTGTCGCTACCGCATTGCATTGTGAGGTATTTATGCCGCCGTAGCGTCTAGTGTTTGCATACTGTAATATTTCACTCAAAATGGTATACTATTTGTTAAATACTAAGGTTGAAGACATATTAAAAAATGTCACATACTGTTTTAGCGTACTAAATAGCATGTTAGTGTGAACACAACCTTTAAGGTTCCTCACAAGACAAATTCGACCTGAACAACCAACCACTTGTTAAAAGATTCACAGAAACAAACACCATCAGAGTTCAGACTTGTAAAGGGGTCTCTTAAGGAACCTTGTGGGTCTGCTGCTGTTGATTAACTGCTTCAATAAGAAATAGATGATAAAAAAACAATTTCAAGTTGACCCAAAGATAATGGAAAAACAGTGCAAAATAAGGATAAATACGTGCAGCTGATTGTAGCTGCATGTATTTATCCTTCTGTTGTGTGATGTTTATCTTATCTGCTGTTTGGTGGACTGACCGAGGCATTTGTCTCCGTCCTGATAGGAGCCTGGGGAGCACCCCTGGGTGCACACTCCATCCTGCAACACGTGTCCCTCCATGCACAGCAGGCAGTCTGTCCGCAGAGGGCCTTTGCAGGCGTTACAGCTCCAGTCGCACTCTGGAAACAGGATGGGAGGCAGCGCAGGAGGAGGAGGAGGAGGAGGAGGAGGAGGAGGAGGAGGAGGAGGAGGAGGAGGAGGAGGAGGAGTGTTTGTGTTTGTGTTTGTGTTTGTGTTGCAGGGACGTTGAGATTAGAAGTGAGGGGATTTTGAAGGCGAAAGCAAAAGGTGAGAGCAGAACAGAAGAGAGAGAGAGAGAGAGAGAGAGGGAGAGAGAGATTAATAAATTCTTTTCAGCAGAGGATTTGTTCTAAACCTATTTGTGTTTTTTCCCCTTTCTCTCTCGTATCACCTGCACATCTGTTGTGTTTGTGCTCTGCTCCATTAATATTGACAAGAGAATTAAACACAATTAGGACAAATTAAACTCTCCGTGTGTTTGTGTGAGCTTCCAGGTTTGTATTAAAAGTAAAGAAGAGATTCTCAGCCATTACAGAGGAAACCAGGGGGCCATTATATTATACAGAAGGTACCCTTGTAATGCAAAATGTATAATAAGAACACTGACAAGTCAAAGAGTCTACAGCCAGGCTAGTTTGGAGGACGATAAATAAATAAATAAATAAATGACTCGATAAATGAATAAATATGTCAAACGTATTTTTTTTGTTATAACAAAAACATAAAAGCAAAAAAAACAAAACATTTTTTATAAAAATAAATAAAAGGGAAAATTAAACAGAAATTAATACAAAGATAAATAAACAAAGAAGCAAATTAGAACAGAAATATCAATTTATGTCACATTTTATCAATTAATTCATGGCTATATTTATTTTTTATTTTATTTTTGCTATATTTAATGACATTATTTCTTTATTTCTTTATTTCTTTCTTAATTTATTAATTTATTTATTTGTTTATTTTAGATTTTGTAAGGTTCCGTCCTCCATACTAGCCTGGCTGTAGACTCTTTGACTTGTCAGTGTTATAATTATATATTAAGCATTACAAGTGTATATTCTGTATAATATAATGCAGAATATAATTTTTTTTCTGAGTCACATGGCGAGGAAAAGAAAACTACGATCCATATTTAGATCTTACTGTAAATTCAACATTTCTGTACTTATTTATTTGAGTTTGCACAATAAAATAAAGCAGCAGAAATACAACAACAAAAGAAAAGAAGTTGTGCAGGTGAGATTAAAAATGATGATCATCCTCCTGCTGGTAAAATCACATTAAAGTTATTACATATTTCTCCTCATTTTGTTGATGTTAAAGCTTACATGAGAAGTAGTGACACATCTTACAGTTTAACTCTTTGCCTTCTATGTTTTACTTTCTTACACGACAGTGGGAGAGTATAAATCTACTGTGGGAATAAAAGAAACGGAGGCTCCCACAGGGGGTTTTCTGAGGATCCAAAGGGAGCCAAGAGGTAAATTAGGGGTTCCTCCCTAGAAAAAGATCACTGATGAATGAAACATTGTTGGTAGAAGTGCTGACGGGTTTATAAGAGATTCTCTCAGGCAACTTTCCCCTGTGGCTGCGAGCTGAAAGCTCCCAAAGGTAGCTCAAAGCTCCTTTACTTTTCAGAGAGCAGCGCTGCTTTCTAGCGCTCTGGGTTCATCCAGGGTTGAGTGGATTATCCAGGTAGCGGCTAGCTGGGGGGATAAACACAGCATCGTCATGGGCCGGATGGCTAAAACCACCTGTCGAAAGGTGGGAGGCACCGTTAGCTGTGTATCTATCCACTAGCGGTTAGTTTAGCTTTCTAATCCTGCATGGGAGGTGGTGATTCCACCTCAGGGGCCGGCTCCTTTGGGTCCTCTGATACCTGGAAAAATCTCATTACACTGAACCAAATCGTTGATAAAGGGAAGTCTGCGAGATCACGTTTGTGGGAAGTAAGCTTCACATGAAACGGCTTTCTGTGAATTAAAGTGGATATCTGTGTTAAGCCAGTGTGACAACACAGTTGAGCTGTTGGCATTCTCAACCTAAATCCCATCTAGTCGTTCCTCTTTGAGATAAGCATAAAGGAAAATAGAAGCAAAACATATTTCCACACGTCTTATATTGTGAGTTGGCGATAAAGCGGAGTGGGATTCAGTTTGACGGGATGCGGTCTGGGCTGGTTAGTGGGTAATTAAACAGAGTTATTGCATGCGCAGTGAAAAAAGGACAAGTTATTCAGTCTGGACGTGAATCCTCTGAGGCTCATTCATCAACTTCTCTGCACACTGGAAGATTTAATACGGAGTTAAAATGCACACACATTGTTTAGGATTTGCATATCTGGTCCCACAGTTTATTACTTGATCAATGGACCCTATAAACTCAATGTAGCACACTGCACTACATGCAATATGGATGGAGAGTAATTTATGAATATCATAAAGGGCGCACTACATATCCTCATCATTAATCCAGTGTTTCCCCTCAGCCTCCCTGAACCACTGCAGTGTGTGTGTGTGTGTGTGTGTGTGTACCTCTGCAGGCCCGGGTCGTGGCATTGAGGTAGTACTGATGGGCGCAGCTGTCGTATTGGCATTCCCCGAACAGCAGCACCTTGGCCGGGCCGCGGCAGGACGTGCAAACACCGGTCATGTCGCACGTCAGGCACTGGCTGTCACACGCTGCCGGAGACAAAGAGGGCGACGTGGAGGTCAGGTTAGATTCAAGGTCAGAGGGGAGAGCATGTTATTACACCTGCTTGTCAATCAAATAACCAGCTGGATGTGACTTCGTTGGACTCCAACATGGTCTACATAACCTGCTGAACACAATGTGGTTTTATCAGGTTTTAAATTTGTCGTCATGATTTCTGTCACTTTTAGGTAACACTTCATTTTACAGGTCGGCAAATTTCATGGTAATTAGGTGATAATTAGCAAGTAACCTGTTTGTAATTTCTTTGGAACTACTGCCAAGTTACCCCAATATTTACCTCAAAATTTATCAAAAATGACTTTGTTATAAACATTATTAAATAATATATTCTGCTATTTCCCAATAGCTGGTAATTTATTTAAAGGTACTGTATGTAACTTTCAGAAAAGCCTTGTTATTAATGACACCTGCGGCCGTTAAGTGAACTGCAGTCAGCATCCTGACATCCCACCTCATCGTCGGGCATTATCCATTACATATTGTTCTGTAATGTTCCTATAGTTCATTTGGACCATTGGCTCCATGATACTAACTAGCTACAAAAAGTATTTTTTCAGCTAATCTTACAAAGCAACCAATGGATTCAATGGGGCGGCTGTGGCTCAGCAGGTTGTCCACCAATCGGAAGGTCGGTGGTTCAATCCCCGTCTGCTCCGGGTCACATGTCGATGTGTCCTTGAGCAAGACACTTAACCCCAAAATGCTCCCGAAGGCATAGCCATCGGTGTGTGAATGAGTATTTAGATTAGATCCTGATGGGCAAAGTTGGCACCTTAGCAGCCTCTGCCATCAGTGTATGAATGGGTGAATGCTGACATGTAGTGTAAAGTGCTTTGAGTGGTTGGAAGACTAGAAAAGCGCTATATAAATGCAAGTCCATTTACCATTTGGATTTTCTCAGCAAAACAGTCCCAAGTCCTCTACATAGAATAGATCAGTCCGCAGGCTGGTACAGGCAATCGAGAAAGTCTCAGTTTTTAAGTTACGTTACAATCCGTTCACACATTAGCAATATAAAGTGATTAATATATGTAAAATGTTACATATAGTACCTTTAATAAATTTCCAGGAAAAGAATACAAAGTTAATTGATATGCTTTATTTCCATGTCTCCAGAAATAGATATTAATTAGCAAATAACTTATTTGAAATGTCTTAACAAACTCCCTGAATCATGACATTGAGATTGAGATTTGTGCCTGATCAGAAGTGTCTTCTATTAGTTTTCCACCTCCGATGAAGAGCAGCCGCTTCTCAAGCCTAAGGGCCCTATTTTAACCATTATATGCTATTTTAGCATGTAATTATTAAATCATGTTTATAATAAAGTAATTTTGGATACATTTTGAGGTATATATTGGGGTAATTTGGCAGTAATTCCAAAGAAATTGCTTGCTAATTATCACTTAATTACCATGAAATTTGCAGACCTGTGAAATGAAGTGTTACTGACTTTTATTACATAACGTTTTCTCTGCAAATGATCCTTCAGCTCTTCAAGCTGCAGTTACAGGATTATTATTATTAGTACATCCAACAAGAATGTGTTGATTTGATTTTGTTTGTTTACCCGATAGTTAACAGGACAGCTCAAAAAATACTCAACATATTTAAAAGGTAATTTGGTAGAAAGTTAGGCGAGGGACAAAAGCAAAAATGTAAAGTTAGTGACAGTTAGCATTTGTGAAGGTTTTCTCATCAACTAGCTTCACGTACTTAAATGAAAAAACACAGTTTATTTTTCTAGGTGATTAAGCAGCCTTGGCAGAGCTATGCACTGTCTGAGTGCTATTTAGTTACTAAAGCCAAAGTCAAATGAATCTGAATACCAGGTAACAGCTTCAATAAATGCCTCACAGCCACTGTATTCAGTGTTTTCAAGGCAACTTAGAGAAGAACAAACAATACAGAGAGTTTCTGCTTCAACTGCAGGTGCGTCAGTCACGAATACTGCAAACGTATATAATGCAGCAAGTGGAAAAGGACATTAGTAAACTGCATTAGGCCAGCTGAAATCAAGAGATGAGCTGTATTTACCACAGAATCACTGTACTGTGTAGTGTTCTTATTATTTCGTCCACCTCCTGTAAGTCATTAAGGATCTCCTGCAGCACCGCCAGGTCTCAGATGTAATCTTTAGAGGTGCTACTAGATTGTGTGTAGTTACATCTGTAGTGTTATCAGTCAGGTGAGATGCAGCGCCCCACTTACCCTGACACGTCCTGTGGCCGTTGTCATAGTAACCGAGGGGACATTTGGGAGCGCAGAGACCCGAGGGCAACAGGACGCTGCCGGCGTGGCAGGAAGTACAGGAGAGAGGCTCCGCCCCACTGCAGGCCTCACATGATGGATGGCATCCTGGGTTAAGCACAATTTACATAAGATGAAACTTAAAGGGGACACGTCATGCTCAGGTTCACACTTTTTTGGGTAGTTCTTTCTCAAACAGAGAACGGGGGTGTGGTTAATAGTCAGACGTAATTCATCACCATGGCAACCACACTGCATCGTTGTTCAACCCAGTTTAGATGAATTTACTGTTTACCAGACCACAAACGAGACAAGAATCAGCGCAACACACCGACTCTCTCTCCCTCGCTCTCTTCTTCACCGTCTCCTCCTGGCGAGGCGGCCGTCTGGCTGCTGCTGCACCGAGGAGCCGCACCGCCGCACGCCGGCCATAGAGCACCGGAGGACGGATAGACATGTTTGTTGCCGAGGTCCACTGTTTGAAGTGCTGTTTCGGGACATTTTGGAGGTTCACCGTCCACAAGCACCGGCCGCTCTCTCCTCAGCTCCAGCACCGACACCGCACCGGGCCGCACTGAGATTCCTTTAGTTCTCTAACGGGACTTTTCTCTTGATTTCTTTCAGGCTGAGAGTTGTATCGCTCCCCGTCGTTCGGACCTCTTAGAGACTGGCAAACCTCCAAAAAAGGCATCGTCTACTTTCCGTTAATTTATCTCCAGCAGGAGGAGACGGTAAAGAAGAGAACGAGTGAGAGAGACAGTCAGTGTGTTGTGTTAATTCTGATGGTGGGATTTCATGTAATTCACTACGTTGATCGCAACCGCTCGACACAAACACAGATGCCATGGTGAAAATAAACACACTAAACTACGGTGGAGGAAATAAAAATAAACTAAAACCCCTCAGTTAGCTGATGCAACAACTTGGGCTAGATAACTACGGCTAACTAGCTAACTAACTAGAGAGACAAACCTGCATCTTCTACTATAGTCAGACGTCATCTTCCCATTTTACCAACAACCTTCTTTTTCTTTGGCAATTGGCAAACAGTTGGCAAACAGTTACCAGGCTAATTAACGTAGTCAGGAAATTACTCAAATACTGTAAATATGAAATATCATAGAAATGGAAAGGTCCAGTCTGTTCTGATTGGCTTGCGAGGAAAAATATGATGCACCTTTGCAAAGGTACTGTAGTTCTCAAGCTGTGGTCGGTTTATTCTAACGAGCCTGCATGTGACATAGGAATGGGAGCCAAATCTGATTGGCTTGTTGAATCACAAGTTTTCTGATCTAGACAGCCCACAAAAAAAACTAACTGGGTTGTCTTATTTCACAGTTTGTGGGTTGGTAGACACTCCAGATACCCAAATGGATGAGCACAAGCACTGAGACAGTGAGTTCTTCACAATATGTCCTCTATAAAAGCTTCCATGTGGAGAAACTGGGTCATGGAAACAGCATATGGTCAAAGGAATACAACAAAGAAAAGTGTGAGATGAAATAGAATAATGCAGCGTTGACATGATGCAGCGAACAACATCAACACTTGAGCTTAATGCTTAGAATATATGAATGAGATACACATTAAAATAATGCAGCAATATTGGGATCTAACATACGACTAACATGAAAGTACAATAGAAGGACAACTCTATAAAGATATAGAGTATAAAATCCGAACTGTAGTTATATTCCCAACGTGACAATCTTGAAACACTCAGAAAAGTTGGATGTTTAAAAGCTGCTGAAATTTCAAGTCCTTGATAAGAAAATACATATTCATAAGTCTCACTAATCACTATCAAGAGTCTAATCATTCTCAGATTGCTCTGCTGCTCACGCTCCCCTCACCCCACCACCACCACCACCACCACCACACACTGCTCATATCCAGCCCTGCATAATAATCATCAACACCAAAAAAGATGGAAACTTCAAGTTTCCCTCTGATGTGGCAAAATTCATCATCAGGCCTGAATCAGCAGCAGGAGGAAGAAATATAATTCTTATTGTCTGTTGGTGAGCACATGTTTATTTTAGATGTACATTAGGGCGGTCAAAACTGGCCAAAAATAACGTTTGAATATTCGTCTCTTAAAAAACCATATAGATTTGAACTAGAGCTGTCTAAGTTAACGTGATAATAACACGTTAACACAAATTTGTTTTAACGCCACTAATTTCTTTAAAGCATTAATGCAACTTATGTTTTTATGAAACTAGAAACCCTAATGAATCCAACCATGTCATACTAGCTTGTCATGAAGGAGGTTAAATAACGCTCCAAACTTTCTAAATTTTGGCGAGGAAAAACTTTTTTCAAAGGGGTCCCTTGACCTCTGACCTCCAGATATGTGAAGGTAAATGGGGTCTATGGGTACACACGAGTCTCCCCTTTACAGACATGCCCACTTTATGATAATCACATGCAGTTTGGGGGCAAGTCATAGTCAAGTCAGCACACTGACACACTGACAGCTGTTGTTGCCTGTTGGGCTGCAGTTTGCCATGTTATGATTGGAGCATATTGTTTTATGCTAAATGCAGTACCTGTGAGGGTTTCTGGACAATATCGGTCATTATTTTGTGTTGTTAGTTGATTTACAATAATAAATATATACATAGATTTGTATAAAGCAGAATATTTGTCAACTCCCATGTTGATAAGAGGATTAAATACTTGACAAATCTCCCTTTAAGGTACATTTTGAACAGATAAAAACTGTGCAATGAATTTGCGATTAATCACGATTAACTATTTTATTCAACTGACAGCCCTTAATTAGAACTATTTGAATATCTATTTTTGCGCATTAAGTCCTTAACATCATGTCCTAACTGACTGTGAGTGCAGCAGCACTGGGCAGAGCACCGTTTTGAGCAAAACTTTTGTTGGATGCTCTGTTTCTATTTATTCCTGTCGCTCACTTTGAAAGCGCTGCAATGGACGAGGAACGGCTGATTTGTGAGGTTGAAATGAGGAGTTATAAGCCTCAACTTTCCACTGTAAAAACAATGAATTCCGTTGCTATTATAGTTTTTATTTTAGATTGATTTAAACAGGATCAGGCAAACAACGATCTCCAGCGGGAGGCTTTTCCCTTTTTTAAAGGGTTATGACAATAATACCGGTTTTCTCAAACACAGTAACTCCTCCAAATCCCTGAATATCTGCCCAGTCATTGTTTTGAATCTCTACACAGTCTGCAGTTGAGCGTCAGCAGTGAGCTGGGAGGAAATGAGGATTTGGTGTTCTTTTGGGCATTAGAAGAGAATCAGGGAGAGTCGTTTTTATGATGTACTTCTATAGCCGGAGGAGATGTGCTCGGAAATTGATTCCACTGCAAAATAGAAAGAATAAACCTCTGACAGAGTAAAGACTTATTCATAAAGCAGTTTCTGGCTTTGAATTCAGGATTTCTTCCTTTAAGAGGGTCGACAAAAAACCTCCTACCAGGTCGACAAAATGACCCCAATTTTAAAGATGTTTGAATGATGAATAAAACATAAAAGCGTTGGTGGGGATTTTTCTTACGGGTTTTACATTCAGGACAGCTACTAGCTGACCTCTGACCTTGTTATGTGCTTATATGTAGGGGAGTAAAAGTCCTTACTGATGCAGGCTCCGTGCCAGGCGTAGTGGCCCTGGGGACAGTTGGAGACGCAGTGATCGCCCAGCAGCCAGGTCCTCGCCACTCTACACCACAGACACACACTGCCGACGCCAGTCTGGAGGTCGGCCGTGCAGCGCTGACAGTCTGAGCTGCACTCTGCAGGAGGGACACACAGGAAGGAAGGCTTTTACATCATCATACTGTACACAGATAAACATTAAGCCGCCATCAAAGTCACACTTGGTTGCTAAGACTGTTTTGTTACGGCACCAAAATGAAATGCTTGGTTATCACCTGTAACCGCCGTATGAGAGCAGTGCAGAGCGGTGGCCATTAGCTAGCCAGTGGGGCACGCTCACATCCAAAATCGCATGCTATGCACTACTTACTCAGTTTCTGTACTACCATTCAACATACTTTTGTGTGCATAAACAGTAGAATGTATCTTTCCGGACGTACTGTGCAGTAATTTACGTCATCACATCCTGAGAGCCTCCTTGCTGGATGGAGACGCATAACCATGGTAACCCGTGCCAACCTCAATTGAAGCGTTATTGACATTAAAAAGCACTCCGTCAACGATTGTTATGAACATTGTTGTTACTACCGTATTGCATTGTGGGATATTTATGCCGGCATAGTAAGGATACTAAGATTTCGGACATACTGAACAAAATCTCACATGCAGTTTTAGCGTACTAAATAGCATTGTAGTATGCAATTTCGGACGCAACAATGCGCTAAAAGGCACCCGCAGCCGGCCCGCCGATGTCAACAAAGCACGGAGAAGCTCAGATTACAACACACACACAGAGGGAGAGAGACTTCATTCTCTGCTCAGGTAGACATTACTCCTCTATATCTTCACATAGTTGTTTGATGCTAAATTATTAATGTTCTGGATATCAAATTTCGCACTTTTAAGGATATTTACAATATATATTTCAATTTATTATATTATTATATATTATTTCAATCATATTCAAGGACATGTTTTGCAAAAAGATTTTAAGTCAGTGAACAACGGTCTAAATCAAGATAGAATCGTCTCTGTTGTTGTTGCTTAAGTTAAAAAAAATGTCCAATCATTCTCAACTCAACACTAATGATTCATCTTAGTCATCATCTTTTGATATCGTCATCTTTTGATGATACATAAAGAGACAGAGAGAGGGCCAGAGAGCTGATGAATCTTTATGCATTTGAATAACAAACCAGGATTTCCATTTATTCAGAAAAAAAACACTTTTTGATCTATATTTACTTCTTCTAAAATCTGTTAACTTTTGATTCAAAGCCTGCGGGAGCCTCGCTGAAAGACGTACAAAAGAAAAGCAACAAGTGAAGCAATTACTAAAGAACAATACACCAAAGAAACATTCATAAAAGTACGATTTTAATGAGGACGTCTCATCGAGAAATACTGCAATTGGGTGTTAAAAGGCACTAATTAAACCTTCCTTTGTGAGAAATAAAATCAGAGAAGAAATTCTGACTGAACACATTTCTATCTTTGCTTCTGTCTCTCTCATCTCCTTTTTTCTTTTAGATAACCGTTCGTCCACGCCGTCCACCTCCCCCACAGACCCGTATACCCCCACAGAATGAAGCCCAGCAGGGTCGCCCAAATGGAGCCGAGATTAGCAGAACAATGAGGAGCACGTCGTGGTGTTTTATCTGATGGTGTCTGGGTTTTGTCTGGCTGGCACAGCGGTGGGAACCTTAAAGTTATCCGTCCGTGCAGAGATAACTATCTACAGTGAAAAGCAGAACAACGGGGCTGTGCAGGTGAAGAGCTGTGTGTCGGCCAGGTGAGAGAGTAGATAAACAGGCTGATCACGTACGGGTGATAGAAAGAAAAGAAGCGTTCAGACCATGAAAGCACTTCTCTTTCTTTGTGAAGGATTAAAGGAAACGAGAGGAGTGATTACATGGTGAAAGCGGATGAATATCAAACCATGTGACAACAAGATTTAGTCCGAAAATGTGACAGGTGATAGGCTGAAAGGTCTAAAGGTGATGCATGTAAGTCAAAACTACTGTTTCAGTGGATTTACCTTTAAAAAATAAGAGGAAAAGCAGGAAGAGTTAGACTTTTACGCATGTTTTAAAAGGACAACTAAGAAAAAAGAGAAGCAAAAACGCTTAAATAAAAGACAAAATAATGCAAGAACTGTACATGGAGTGACCTGAATCTGAAACCAAGTGTTGGTGGAATGAACAAAAGCCAAAACAGTCAAAAGAAACACACTTCTTTTGACAGTTTTTCTATTCTTATCTGAAATAAACTAAAAAGAGTAGGCGTTGTGTTTTGCCCTGGAAACACGGGCATGTTATATTTAACTCCCTGTTTCCATGGCTTGGTTAAATATACTTATTCATACACTGTACTTTCTTCAGATTAGTTCTTCCATTGTTTCATTTTCTACAAAGAAGTTTCAGAAGTGTTTAAAAGATGACTCTGCTTACATCAGCAGAGTGAGTTTCGGGGCCCAGAGGGCAAAACCCTGTTTACCTTCAGTCTCAAGTCTTAAAAACTAAAGATCTGAACCAGTTTTAAAGTCTGCTTGTTTGGCTCAGCACATTCCCTTTTGGTTTCATTTTGTTTACGAAAAGTAATGCACTGTTATTCGTATACATCCCACAAAATCAATACATAATTGTGGAACAGGAAGTATAAAGAATGACAAACTCCACGTAGGAGTCGTGGTGGAGATCGGGGTGGACGGGTGGGTCAAATAACGCCCAGACTTTCACCCGATGTTCGTGTCTCGTCAAGGTTGATTTATTCGTCACGTAACTTCCGTACTTAAAGGTTCAGCGTGAAGGATTTGGCGGTATCTAGCGGTGAGGTGAGGAAATTGCAACCAGTTAAAGCCTCTCCCGTGTGCCAAGCGTGTTGGAGAGCTATGGTGGACGACGCAAAAACGTGAATGTCCCTCTCTAGAGCCAGTTGTTGTAAGAGTAGCGTAGGTCATTTGAAGCAGAGCCAGTGGCAAGTGAGTGGTGAAGCAAGAGAGAGAGAGAGCGGCGGCGACGGGAGCATACTTATTAATACTATATTCCATTTTTGCCATATAATATAGCCCTAATTGTTACTCACTGGTCCTTTAAGTATGCTGCTTCCGGAGTTATTTTAAGCAAGATGTTGACTTATTTGTCATTTAACTTCCACACTTCACACGCCACTTCTTGAGTTATTTTAACCCAAACCACAATCTTTTTTAATTAGCATATGAATTCTTGAGTTATGGCCAAAAGCGTGTTTTTTTACCACCAAAATCGAATCAGTTCATCCCTCAGTTTGGTGTCTAATTGAGACCTGGGTTTATTTGTCAAAACGTGTATCCACACCTGGTGAGTAAAAGAGACTCTGCGTCTAACTGGGGCTTTTAATTGAAGCTTTACAGTATGTGGTTATGGTTAGAATGAAAACCAATTAGATAAAGACATATACTGTGACCCTTCTGTGATAACAGGTTCAATAATATATATCAACTAGATTGTAAACTGTTTTAATCAAATGGGAAGATGTTTTGATCTCTCTTTATCCGTCTGACAGCTCTTTCTGTCTGCTTGCGTATATTTCTGAGTGGCTGACATTTAACTCAGACGGCGATTATTTCTGCCTCCAGAGCAGCTGTTCCTCGTCAAACTCCCGTCTCCTGAACGTGGCGTCTGCCCCGGTGAGTCACGCTCTCATTCTGAAGCAGCTCCAGTATCAACACGACGAGTAAACGACGAAGAGGAACTTCCTCTCTTGTCATCTCCCATCCACACCTTTCATTCATATCACAGCACTTTACAACAATACACGTATCAGCATTCCTCCTGCCAACACTCTGCAGGCAATCCGGCTCCGGGCGCTAAACAAATGGCTCCGCGGTGGAGATAAGATAACTCAGGCGTCAGGGATTATTGACTGTGCAGACTAAAACTGAATATAAAACTAAAATGGTATTGATTTGGGTCCTCGGAGTCACTCTTTATGGCGTAGTTACCAATTTTGAAGCGCATAAAAAGATATGCAGGATATAAATGCATGGCACACAGACTGGATGATCGTATTCTCCCGTGGGACGGCTTTACACCAGACATTACCCTATATCATATATCGAGCAGAAACTTCTTTAACAACAGGAAAATGTGAAAAGACCCTCATGTCTCTCAATTAGTTGTGAGTTTTGTGTTGTTGAAATGAGGAAAAGACTTGTTTCTGTGAGTCTGAGTGCATCAGAAGTTCAGGAAACAAGAGGAACAAAAGTGGGACATCATCTTTATTTGAAGTTACAGGCGTGAGAAGCGACAGAGCGCCGCAGAGAAAGAAAGAGAGAGACGCTGTGTGGTCCTCTGACGCTGACTTCACCCTGTCTAGACATGTTGCCCCAACAAAGAACGGATTTACACTATTCAAGAAGTCCTACTTTTCAGTTGGCTCTGTCCCCAAAAAACAGGAAAAGTGCTGCTCTTGTTTTAGATGTCAGAATTAGGATATTTAGTTCCACTGCGTCACTCAAACAAAGGCCGGCATTAGCGCAGAATAGATGCAGAACAAATATGTGTGAAGAGAAGTCTGATTTAGACGTGTCTGTGCAAATGAGGAACAAGAGCACACAATAACCAAGCAACAATTCAATTATGTTCACATCATCTGCAGAACATTAAAAGCAACAGCTTTAGTGATGACGCTAACAATAATTACAGTGTTAAGGCACAAAGAGCAGTGCATCATATTCTATTGAGCCGTAATTAGGGGCAACAGCAGATTTAACCCTTTCAAAGACGACAATGTTTCCTCCCACCTTCTGCACATTTAGTCGAAGAATAATATGGATAAAGTCATGGAGACATGTTAAATTAACACTTGTGTTGTTGCCACAATTCAGTTGCTTCTCCTTTTCTGAGGTCCGTCTAACTACTACTTCATGCTTTGCGTTTTGCTTTGCTTATGCATTCGCCGCGATGACGGCGGTGGTAGAATCAAGCCCATTTTGATTCCTCCCTCCCAACAATCATCAGCAAGGCCCTGATTGTTTGATGGTTCTAAAGATGATCTTTCCAGATGTTCCTGTGGTGTGAGGTATGTTCAGAGTGTTCTTTACATCCCCGATCGGCTCAGAAGTCCATCCTGGCTGCACAGATTTAAAATCATTAATATTAAACATGTTCAATATTTACGATGGGATATCCTGTTGTGTGTTGGGAACCCAGAGGACAGCCGATGATGCAGTCACGGTGGGAAAGAACGATAGCCAATAGAGAACCAAGCTGACTGAAGGAGGAAGGACAACCACCGATGTCATGGCGGCCGCGGCTAATGCATGAACTCATGCAAAATGTAGGACCGACTTGTTGATTTGTGGAAACAGCACGAGTGTTTATTTAATGTGTCTCCATGACTTCATCCATCCATCCTTCCTGAATTTTCATCATTGCTAATTCTTCCTTTGTTCAGACATTTTTCAGACTTTTTTTTAGACATTTTTCAGACTTTTTTTAACGGACATTTTTTCGGACTTTTTTCCCCAACATTTTTCAAACTTTTTTTTCCAGACATTTATTTATTTATTTATTTATTTATTTTTACCTTTTTTAGACATTTTTCAAACTTTTTTTTTCTTTTCTTTTTACCCTTTTTAGACTTTTTTCAGACTTTTTTTTACAGACATTTTTTCTGACTTTTTTTCCAACATTTTTCAAACTTCTTTTTTAGACATTTTTCAGACTTTTTTTAGACCTTTTTTCAAACATTTTTTGGGACATTATTCAGACTTTTTTTTTTTTTCTGACTTTTTTTCAGACATTTTTCAGAATCTATTTTTCCAGCATTTTGCAAACTTTTTTTAAACTAGAGATTAGATTAGAGATTTTGTGAGTTTTCGGGTGTTTTTCAGCCGGGACTCTTATTATTCATGAATGAATCTATTCGTGTGTGGTGTGCTCCGCACACTATAGGAACAAAACTGTTAAATTGAACATATGGCGGATGAAAGGCAGGAGGAATTAGCAATGTTAGTTTTTGCATAAAGTCATGGCGGCACATTAAATAAACACTTGTGTTGTTGCCACAAATCAACAAGTTGGTCCTCCAGCTCTGAGCTCCATCTTACTACTATTTTATGCTTCACGTTTAGCATTAGTTCATGCATTAACCACGGTCGCCATGACGACGGTGGTTGTCCTTCCTTCTTCAGTCAGCTTGGTTCTCTATTGGCTGTCGTTCTTTCCCACGTTCCCCACACACAACAGGATATCCCATTGTAAATATTGAACATGTTTAATATTTGTGATTTGATATCGGTGTGACCAGGATGGACTTCCCAGCTGATCGGGGGATGTAAAAAACACTGTTAACATACCTCACACCACAGGAACTATCTGGAGAGACAATCTTTAGAACCATCCAAAAATCGTGGCTTTGCTGATGATTGTCAGGAGAGAGGAGTCAGGCCCAAAATCATCCTGATTCTCGTGTAGTTTGTGCCCTGCATTACCTCCAAGTCAATGTTTTTGTTTCTCTCTTAAAATATTGATTTCGACATTTTCTTTGTTGTCTTTACAACCAGCGGAGGTTAAAAGGGAAGTACCACATGCATGCTATTCATTTTCTTTTCCTACGAGGTCTCTGCAGGGTAGATAAAAGAGAAATGTATTGGATCTTTCACCATACTAACCACCGTAAATATTAAACAACAAACGCCTCGGCTCAGGGTCACACTGAAGAGTTACTGCCTGCGTTACTGAAAATAAACGATACGGATCTATAACAGAGCTTGTAAATTACAACAGAGAAGATCAAATGTTAAAGTGAGAATGCTCAAAGGCTCAAAGATGTTAAACAAACCGGTTTCCCGATCCAAAGTGGAAAAAGACACACGTTGTACTCTCTGTTGAGCTAAATGGAGTTACCATGTTCAGTGGTTTAGTAGAGTGACACATTCGGCATCAATACATGATAAATGCATGAAAAGAGGCATCGACAGCAGCCGTCGCTGCAGGCAACAACTTATCTTAAATGTGTTTCAATGGAGGGTTTTTTATTCTCTATTGACAAGAAAAAAACACGCTCCCATGTCTTTTATTTCAATGCCGTGTTTCTATGGTGATGCGTTCCTGTTATCCAACGTCCGGGTCTATTTCGAGCTTCATATGTTGTTAAATAATGGCTGCAACACAATAATGACGCAAAAATAAACTGGTGTGGCTGTAAGCTTTGAGCCACAGTGTTCCAGTTTAACTCTCTCTCTCTCTCTCTCTCTCTCTTTCATTTGGACTTTCAGATCTTAGCGTTTCCGCGTGACTGGCTCAGAAGTCTTTTTACATCAGACAAGAAGGATTTCAGAAAAAGGAAGAGAGAGAGAGAGAGAGAGAGAGAGAGAGAGAGGGGAAAGGAGGGATGGAGGGTGAAGCAGCAGGTTGTCAAGAGAGTTAAACAGCTGTTATTATTCCTCACATCTCAGGCTTCCAGTGTGAACAGCAAGATTTTGACCAGATGTTTACATTGTAGGTCTTGATTCCAAGTTGTGAATTTGATATCAGATTTTGAAAATATCCGATTCTATGTTAATTTTCCATGTTTATAATATATTCATTCAGGTGAGCAAAGCAGGATTAAATGTCTGAAGACCAGCTAGTAGCTGCAGTGTCCATCACTATTTATTTGTTGGAAGGAACAACCTGATGAGTTAGTTGTTATCATTAAAGCTTTACTAGTGATTTAGCTGGCTTATCCTGAGGGTGGCATTAGAGGAATAGTCATGGGGTGGTCAAAATCTAAAGGGTTCATCTTCTAGGGAGCAGGAATGCATGACAATCTGCCATTATATTAAGAAATATCTAGTGAGCAATGTTGGCATTTTGGTCACATTTAATGGCATTATACCCACAAGATTTTGATGTTTCTTGTGTACATTTCAAAAATAATTCTTCATCCCCTAGGGACCATGAATATCCACAGAAACAGAAATCAATTTCACCTCAGTGACGACACCCATGAAACAAACATGAAAGAATTTGGATTTATCAAGATGATCAATGATGATCAACCAATCAGCTTGTTAATAAACGCGCAGGTCCATACGATGCGTGGTTGAGGTTTGGAGGGTGTGAACGTCGACTCATCCTTGAGACTTACGGTTACCCACAATGACCTTCTCTGCATACGTTCACAAAGATGTTTACATGTCCACACAAGCATAATTCCAGCTTTAATCTTATAGCTGTACAACAAACTGAATCATGTCACTTTCAGCAGGTGGAATGAGTTACAAAACCACAGTCCAACCTTCATACTCTATTAAAGGCTATTCGCATCTCAGACTATAGACTGTATATAAGAAGTGGATGTGGTCACCGTTACGTCACCCATTGGTTTGTTGACTGCCGTTTTGAAGCCTCAAGTTCGGCATTTTGGTTTTTGGCCGTCGGCATCTTGATTTTTGGCTGTTTAATCTTGGAGCTAAGTACAACTGAACAAATAAGACAAATAAGACATTTTTAGGCAACCAAAAGACGAAAACACGGACAACTCCCAGACCGGACAACGCCGTGGTAGCGACCTGTCAATCACAAGGTAGCCACGCCCTAAAGCATCCCCTGCTTTATGATCTATTTGACTCTAAATGGGACCATAATTTACTAAATGAACATCATGCTGTATTGAAGAAGACTTGAAACTAGAGATTGAGACCATAAACTCATGTTTACAATGTTTACTGAGGTAATAAATCAAGTGAGAAGTAGGCTCATTTTCTCATAGACTTCTATACAATCAGACTTCTTTTAGCAACCAGAGGAGTCGCCCCCTGCTGGCTGTTAGAGAGAATGCAGGTTCAAGGCACTTCAGCATTGGCTTCACTTCTCAGACCCGGAGGTTGCCGCCTGTCTCAGACACACATCTCTGCCATTTCAATATTTCCCATCATTCACCTGGGACCACAGCCTGCTGGCTGAGTCAGCGTTCGCTCGTCAACATCGATGATAATGACTCATGAAAATGGAAAGAAATGTAGTGGAGCCAATTATTTTTTGGAAAAGAAGCAATTAAAAGGTTTCATACTGGGAGAAACACTGGCCCAAGAACAAATGTTTTCTCATCTTCAATATCTCTTTTTATGGGTCGAAGATAAACAGGCTTCAGTCTCCGATAGATGTGGCTATTTCTGCAAAAGCATCGATCACAAATGAGCAGCAGACAGTTCAGGACTGAGTGTGATGGCTCTCAACAGTTTAAGGTTTAAGATAAGAGTGTTTTAAGGACTTTGTCAAATCACTTGGCTGGCCGTAGTGATAAGTATGAGCGACAAGAGAGCTGCTGCTGTCAAATACGAATCAAATGAGAGGAAGAGAAAGAGTGACAGACATACAGGGAGGATAAGAGGAGACTGCCAATAGAGTGACATCTGCCTCCGATGGCTGCTCTATGAACTCATAATTGAGAGTGAAAGCCTCGTCGATTTAAGAGGTTATGTAACAGCGAAGGTACCGCTGGGTGAACGGAGGTAATCCGAGGGCTGTTGTGTGTGAGAGAAAGTGTGCGTGCATGAGAAATAAAGTGTGTGACAGAAAGAAGGGAAGGATAAAGCAAGAGTAAAAGTAAGAAAATGATGGCTGGAGAGAGAGCTTAGTGTGTGTGTTGGTGTTGCAGAAATGATGACCCCAGTATTTCTGTGGCCCTGAAGTGCCTCGAGGCATCTTTTATTAACCAGACTTTGGCTGAGCTTGACCCATTTGAGATTAGGTTGCGAGTGAGTGTGTTTGCAAACATTAACCATATCTGCTTATGTGCGTGGCAAGTTAGTCCACATACATGTTTGTGAGCTGGTTGCAGTTCCACATCTCCAAACAGTGTGTGTCATCAAAAACTGTAATTAAAAGTGTCTATTTTCCCCAGGGTCTGTTTACCCCCTCTCATCCCCTGCCATCTCTTCCACGCTGGCTTCCCATCGTGTAAACACGCCTGTTTTTAATCTACAGCCAGCGGTCCAGATAGGTAAAAACTCATCTCATTACCCAGAGAGAGAGAGAGGGAGGAGGGGGACAGCAGGAGCTACTTCTACACACAAACACTGCACGAACCAACGTTTTCTATTTATCTTCTGTCTGGTGGTTTATCATATCTCGCCTGTCAAAGACAAATAGCATTTTTTTTTTGGTGCACAATGAGGAAGAGATGTGGAGCAGGGAGGTGTGAAGCATCTTATGCTGCTGTTTATTAGCAAAGATCTAAAAAAAAAAGCTTGTCTTCATCCCAGCGGGTGTTCCATAGAGTTTCTCTGAAAAGCGTAACTGCGAGTGAGAAACTCATTAAAAAGGAAATAACACCAAAAGGTGGAGATACGATTATGGAAAGAAACTTTTCTCCAGTTTGTTGTGGAGTTAAAGAAGTAGTTTTCACCACTTTAAATTCGCATTTCATGATTCTCTTTTATTGTAATTAAAGCTACGCTTGGTAATGTTCTCCAAAATAAAAAAAAAATGTTTTGTTATATTTAGGGCTGTCAAAGTTAACGTTATAATAACGCGTTAACGCAAATTTGTTTTAACGCTATTAATTTCTTTAACGCAAACTTGCGATTTTTCAGCTTCAAAACTAAAGTGAAGGCATCATATGGAACTAAAAAACCTAAGGAATCGTTTGGTACCAACCATGTCATACTAGCTTGTCGTGAAGGAGGTGAAGTAACGCTCTAAACCTACGCTTAACTAAAAATTAGTATTCTTATTGTCTGTTTGTAAGCACATGTTTATTTTGGATGTATATTAGGGACGTTTGAATATTCGTCTCTAAAAATACATTGGAACTACGTCTGTCAAAGTTTAACGCGATAATAATGCATTAACACATCAACACAACTCATGTTTTTCTGAAATTAGGAAACCTAAGGAATCCATTGGTACCAACCATGTCATTCTAGCTTGTCGGGAAGGAGGTTAAATAACGCTCCAAACTTACGGTACATTTTAGCGAGGAAAAACTGTTATGTCCATTTTCAAAGGGGTCCCTTGACCTCTGACCTCCAGATATGTGAATGTAAATGGGTTCTATGCGTGCCCACAAGTCTCCCCTTTACAGACATGCCCACTTTATGAAAATCACATGCAGTTTGGGGCAAGTCATAGTCAAGTCAGCACACTGACACACTGACAGCTGTTGTTGCCTGTTGGGCTGCAGTTTGCCATGTTATGATTTGAGCATATTTTGAATGCTAAATGCAGTACCTGTGAGGGTTTCTGGACAATATATGTCATTATTTTGGGTGGTTAATTGATTTTTAATAATATACTATATATACGCATACATTTGCATAATGCAAGAATATTGCCCAAGCTTTTTTTAGGAGTTAATTCTAACAATATTTAAATTCTTATAATCAAAGGCTGCTCCACCAGAAGTAAGGAAAAAAGTGGATTTTTTTTTTTAAATATGGGACCCTTTACATGTAAACAATTCATGGCTATTTGATCAGCAGCTAGAATTACTAAACCTCTCTTTGTTCTTTGCTACAGAGAGAACCTACTTTGTGTCCAACTGTTCCTATGGAGAACAGTTGGACACAAAGAGCTGCCACAAGAGCAAATGCTGACTTGTTTCAGCAACCACACAATAAAAAAAGGTGACTTGTATTTCAGTTTGCAGCCCTGCAGATCATTTCAGACCAAACAATTCACAAAGAAACAGACTGCAGAGCTTTTAAGTAAAAGATATTAATCTAAGGACATATATTTTAAGAAGATGGTTGGCTTAATTTCTGGTGAATAATGCAGGTTACTGGAGCTACAGACTGGTTGGTTATGTCTCCATGTGCGTGATCATGCCAAGCTCAGCGGGGAAGAGAAAGGTACTAACCCTGACAGAGTTGGTGGTTCTATTCCCACCGGGGACCCTCGGGCTAAAAATACAAGCACTCATGGCGGCATGTTTGATGAAAGCTTCGTGCAAATGGCAAATAAAATGACACACATATTTACACACACAGGCTGACTTACGGAGGCACTCTCCGGTGACAGCGTTGAGGAAAAGCCCCTCTTGGCAGCTCGTCCTGCAGTAGCCGCTCTGTAGGGAGGCCAGCGGGGGGCAGGAGGTGCAGTCGGCCTGGGAGGGACCGGAGCAGGTCTGGCAGGACGGGTGGCATGCTGGGAGGAGGAGGACGGACAAAAAGGGTCAGAATCAGGTAAAAACATTAGATAAAGTGGTGATGAGAGTTAAGAGGACACAGGACAGTAGGGGGAAGGAGGCGAGGGTTGAAAATAGAGGGGACATAAGGACAAAGGAGAAGAGACAAAGGAGAGGAGGATAGGAAGAATATGGGCAATGAGGAGGAAGGAGAAAAGAGAAGGAGAGGAGAGAGTTTGGCGTTAAGGAAAGGAGGAAAGAAAGGAGACAGGGAAGGATCAGTAAAGAAGGACGAGGTAGCAGAAGAGTAGGAGATGAAGAGGAAGAAGTAAACTGTTGCAAAAAATAAATGGTCATTAGGTACAGTGATCTGAAAAAAAGTCCACAGAGGCACTACTCTAATGCTCCAACTAATGGCCGGACGACTGCAAAAAAAGAGAGAAAGTACAATATTTACAGAGTGTGAACTGTTACACAACCATTTGGTCAAGGTTGTTATTCATTTAGTTCCCATCGCATTTTTACCACATTAAAATAAACAGTTACTTATATACAAATCCGTCTATGTACCTAGAGTCACTTTGGTTTAGTGGTAATGAGAGTAGTGCAAAAGGTTTCCAGTGATGAATGCAGTAATATGTGCTTCGGTAATAAAGGCGAAAACAAAAAAAGACAAATAAAAACAAAAATGTAGTAACGTTTGAGGGAGCTTCTGGCCGCCAAATCTGCACGTTAAAAGTTCCAAATCAAGCTCAAAACACATGTCCTAAGCATATTATCATCTTTGTTATTGCAGAGCAAACAGTTGCCTAGTTATACATTCATCAGACATCAGCATGGCCTCCAAAAAAGTACGTTCTCATACAACAAACTTTCGACTTATTTCAATGTACGTCTATAACTTCAACAACGTAACAAACATACTTATTTTACGCCAAACCAGGATGTTTCAATTTACAGTGTTGACAAAGTGTTTAAAGAGGACCTATGATGCTTTTCCCCTTTCCTTTAGTGTGTCATATAGTTTTTTTTGTACATGACAAGATCTACTAAGTTACAAAGTCCAAAGTCCAAGCCAGAGCGAGTTACTCTCCCCCACAGAAACACTGCTCCTGAAACACCTGTCTTGAAGTCCCGCCTTTTCTTCTGTAACGTGGTGATGTCACCAAGTAACACATTTGCATAATACCTGTTTAGCGGCTAGTTTGGCATTCCCTCAAACAAAGCTAGTTAGAGCGGAACTGGGGTGGAGTCCAAAGAGTTTTATTTAGAATATATAAAATAAAATAAATGTAAAAATAAATATAAATAAAATAATTAAATCAAATTAAATTAAATTAAAATAAAATGAGAAAAATAAAGCGTTTTTTGAACATTAAAGCATGCAAATATGTTTTACGAGAAACACAAAAAACAAGTATGAACCTGAAAATGAGCGTAATAGCTCCTCTTTAAAACTGCGACTGTAATCTGGGAGAAAATACTTTTACCCTCAAAGTGTAATTGAGAATGTAGTTTATTTGTATGTGAACAAAATTGTAGGAGACAGGGTTGACAGACACACAGCAACACCATCTTTCATTGTTGTGTCGTCTTTTAGCTCTGTTTTTGGTCTCCACCAACTCATAATATAAAAACATCTGTCTCTTTAGCTGCTAGATGTTCTTCTTTCTTCACCAGCTAGTCTCTAACCTTGTGTGCTCTTTGGTGCTGGGGAGGTAGTGTAGTGCACAGTGGGTTTATCAGAGCTTGTTTGCTCGTCAGCTTGTAGAAAACGCTGAGACTGAACCCTACAGACACATAAATGTGCCATAAAACAAAAACCTATTAAAATAAAAGAGGCTAAAAAGCTCCATAGAGCTGCAGAGTTGATGATGATTCTTTGTGGCTGTGTCATTACGAGCCACCCCTTTCACATTACTCATAGTCATTTGATCCACTGCCATTATATTAAAGTATCGATTAATGGAGCTTTAACAACACGCTGTCTTATTGCAAACCATAAAAAGTCACCAGCATCTAAACTTTGTAGTAAAAGTTTACTCCGTTTAAGACAGGAATACAATACTTCTTCAGGGTGTCTGGGTGGCTTCTAATGAGCCAATCAACAGCGAAGGAGCCCATTTATTTTGATATCCCAGAGGGGAGTCTGAGCCCATCGTTCCTCCTTACTGTCTAGGTGTCCGTCTGCGTTTGCCATTTCAATTACTCAGGAAGAAAAACACTATTAAGAGCTTCAATGATGTTTACCACAAGTTTTTATTTTCCTCCAGATAAACAATTAAACTCGGTATGCTGGTAGACGGGAGGTAGAAGGAGTCGCCTTGCTTCAAATGAGGTCAGGACGGTAAACTGAGCCGAAGTAATGAACGCGAGATTAGAGCAAAATGAATTTTCATTAACGAGGAGAGTCATAGAGAGGAGGTCTATTCTACTGTATACTTTTACTCTGCTACATTTCAGAGGGAAATATTATACTTGTTATTCCACTATATTTATTTAACACTTATAGTTACTTATTATTATGACGAAAACATATGTTATTCTGTATACTACTAATCTACCCAGTAGTACACAAAGTATCTAAAATTGGCTTCACGTTGACAAACTACAACATTAAAATGCTCATACATTCATTTGTTAGTGATAATAACAGAATAATATAATACTCTATAATAATAAAACACTTTTAAATAAATACTTTTACTTGTCATACTTTCATTATGTTGATAATACTTCTGTACTTTTACTGAAGTAACATTTTGAATGCAGGACTTTTACAAGTCACAAGTAAGACTCAAGACTGACAAATTCTGAGTCAAGTCCCAAGTCAAGACGGGCAAGTCCAAAGTCAAGTCCCAAGTCAAGACGGGCTAGCGATGAGTCAAGTCCCAAGTCAAGAAGGGCTAGCGATGAGTCAAGTCCCAAGTCAGGACGGGCAAGTCCTGAGTCAAGTCCCAAGTCAAGAAGGGCTAGTCCTGGGTCAAGTCCCAATCAAGACGGGCAAGTCCTGAGTCAAGTCCCAAGTCAAGACGGGCAAGTCCAAAGTCAAGTCACAATCAAGATGGGCAAGTCCCAAGTCAAGTCCCAAGTCAAGACAGGCAAGTCCAAAGTCAAGTCCCAAGTCAAGACGGGCAAGTCCAAAGTCAAGTCCCAAGTCAAGACGGGCAAGTCCTGAGTCAAGTCCCAAGTGAAGACGGGCATGTCCAAAGTCAAGTCCCAGGTCAAGACTGACAAGTCCCAAGTCAAGTACCAAGTCAAGACTGACAAGTTCTGAGTCAAGTCCAAAGTCAGGACGGGCAAGTCCCGAGTCAAGATGGGCAAGTCCTGGGTCAAGTCCCAAGTGAAGACGGGCAAGTCAGGACGGGCAAGTCCAGAGTAAAGTCCCAAGTCAAGACGGGCAAGTCCTGGGTCAAGTCTCAAGTCAAGACGGGCAAGTCCCGAGTCAAGTCCCAAGTCAAGACGGGAAAGTCAAGACGGGCAAGTCCCGAGTCTGCCCCAAGTCAAGACGGGCAATTCCAGAGTCAAGACCCAAGTCAAGACTCAGTCAGGCTATCTGCGGTATTTAGTTGTTGTGTTGTTAATCTGATCAAAAGGTGCTAACTGAAGTATTCAAACACAACTAAACTATGAAAACAGTAATTTTGTACACGTTCACTGATCCCACTTCAGCACCAAGCTGTGAAAAGCTTTCACCGCTGACCTTGCCCGAAATTACATCAAATTGTGTGGTGAACACAAACAGAATTTTTAACACCCACCTCAGGGGCTGTGGGCCAAATTAATGTTGTGTAATATAAATGCTTTTCATTACACTGAGTGAACTAAAAGCTCTCGTCTGGACCCGAGAACACCAGGAGGCAGAATACAGCAGCCTCCAAACCTCCTCTTCTTCTTTAACTTCAAACAGCTGCTGAAGAAGCTCTTCTCTTACAATTAGGCTAATGTACAGCATCTCTTGTTCTAAAATTAAACATGGTGTTTATTTTCATTACATTTCCCTATGCATACAAAGAGACATGGGAAATTTGTTATGGGTGATTACACTGTTGTCCACCACCACCATTAACCCTACTTTTCCCAATTATATTTTGGTTGCATTGGACTTTCTAGTAATATTCAGAAGCTGTTTCTTCCCTCTGTGCACCTGTCAGAGAGGGAAGAACATTTTGGACATTTTTTGTTGCTTACACTGTGGAAACAACTTTATATGGGTCAAAGGAGGTGAGGCAATAATTGCAATGTTTTACAGCCTGGTTTATTCCTGGTAAAGGCAGACTGAAGCAATAACAGCTACAGGAACGATAACAGTGGTCTTAAACTGGACAAACACCAGAGAGAATAACAATTATCTTGCTCATTGTTTTAGTGGTTTAGAGGCACCGTTAATGACAATGACAACAGTTTACCGAGCGTAATGTTCAACATTTAAAAGCATCAGTTACATAATTAAATTATAAAACACTGCATTAAGTCAAATGTTGAGATACTTCTACTCCACTACTTAGTTACCAGTTACTTTACAGTTACTCTAAACATTATTAATGCAAAATATTATCAACAAATAAAGTATGATTATTATTATAAGTTAAACTACACAGCAGTATATAACGTGATTAAAATAAACTCCACCAGTACTAGCTGCAACATTAAAGTTTGTTGGATTATGTACATCAATCCATCAATGATTATAATCCAATAATATAATATACATTATTGTGCATAATGAATAGTTTTTGGTACTTCAAGTATATTGTGATGCTGAGTTACTACGAGGAACTTTCTTTTTGTGTTTTTTTGGCGGTCCCTGTGAACAAAAGCGCTGGTGTTTCTGAGCAGAGTCCCTTTAAAAAAAACTCTCATTTTAGCAGCAACATGGTCTGACAGTCTGCCCCGCCCACTCCTGCTTCTGGTTCTCCCTTCCCTACAGCGGGCCCAGCAATACAGCTTGGACCTCCAGCAGCGTCGTGTTGGCAGGGTTGGTAATTAGCAGCAGCCACCAGCCAAATGCTGGTAAAATATGCAAGTGGCTGCTAGATTTGCTTCACTCACCAGCCAAAAAAACAATGGTGATCTATGGAGTGGCTGGTGGATTTTGGAATCCACCAGCCACAGTGGCAGGTGGACAAGAAAGTTAATTTCCAACACTGCGTGTCGGTGTTGGCTCCCAGCGTGGACCAGCGAAGCAGTGAGGCAAAGCTCTGGCGAGAGGAGGAGCCGCTGCCGGGTGCAGAGTAAGCCCAAATTGGGCCTAAAAAAGACTTTTTCCCATAGACGTACATTGGAAAAAAGACGTCTGTAACTCGACGGACCTTTTTTTTTGGTTAATCAACTTCCCAGTATGAACTCTCGAATAGCCCTTTTTTAAATCATTAGTTCTTAAAATGCAAAAGTTGTAAAATGCACTAATAGCTGAATCCAGAGTTATTTCCCTTCCTCCGTTCATGTGAATGAGACCCAGACTGAGGCTGGCGACGTGACGTTGTGACCCCGTGTTCGAGCAATGTGACCGAGCGGATGCTACTGCGCCTGGTCCGTGGGCCGAATGGATGCGGAAGATCGCCGAAAGATCCGGGTACTTTTCCACTCGGAAGTCGAAGCATTTTGGCTTAATGCGGCATCGAGCAACTCTCACAGGAATGAACGGGGCTCCGCCTCCAACGCTGTAACCAGTTCTCTTAATACATCCATGATGCAGAGTTGAAGGAGTTTCTGGTGAACCTGCATGATTTTATCTGATATCGCTGGAATCCAACACGGTGGCACCGAAGACATGCATTAAGGATAACTATATAGAAATAGCCAATCTTCTTTGCTGATGGTCTCGTTTACTTATGTACAGAAGGTCATATAGAGGCATCAGTATTACACTGAGACTGTTCCATAACCAGTTCAAAGTTCCTCTCAGTAACTTTAAGTAAAAGTATTTCTACACTGTTGCTATTTTTACTTTTTCACTGCTCTTGCACTGTTATCTTTGTGAGGACCAGCTTCTGACACTGAGAATGAGGACATCTTTGGAGAGGGAGGACATTTAGTCCAGTCCTCACTTCTTCAAAGGGCTGTATGAGAGTTTTAAGGTTAAAGTTTTAGGTGAAGTTGGGCACAAGACAATGCATCACGAGTATAGAAATAAGAACATGTGTGTGTGTGTGTGTGTGTGTGCTCTCACCTTGGCACTGGTTGTCCTGGATAAAGAAGCCTTTTGGGCTGGTGGGGACACAGCGGGCCTCGTGCAGGCTGGATGGGGAGGGACAGGATGTACAGTTGTCTGCAGATGGCCCAGTACAGAGCCAGCAGGAGGGGTGACACTCTGGAAAGGACACAAAGAACAGTTTTTATATTCACCACAAAAAAAAGAGATGGAGGATCCAGAGATGGAGGATCCAGAGATGGAGGATCCAGGTCCCCAGCTGTGCATCCTCACTATTTTCCTCCTGCCACAATAAAAAAAAGAAACTTGAATGTACAGTATCAGTGTACTTTTCCTGATTGTCCTGGTCTTGTTTGTGGAGAAAAAGAAATGCAGTATTTTTTTATTATTGTGGGTTTGTTTTGCTGTATATATTACTAATTCACTGTAGCAGCAACGCAGCATAAATGCATCAAAACTGCTCTTATTGCTGTAAAGATTTACACTTAAAATCAGTTGCAGCTCAATATATCTGGGCCTGAACTGCAGCCACTAATTTTTGTTGTCCTGCGGCCATTCTGCTGTATCTGGTTCCTTCCCTATTGGCATTTCTGAGTCTCAGGAGCTTTAAGTGCAGCTCTGCCAGTTAGAAGTAATGCAACACTCAGCCAGCTTCACCAATCAGAAGCTACGCATTAACACCAGAGTCAGCGCCAGCTCAAGAGAGCCTGATCCAAGAGGGCCACCAGCCAGAAAAGACTTCTGAAATATGCTCTGCTGCTTAGTTTGGACTTTTTTAGTGTAGATGATAAAATATAAAACTTCTACAAGGATCATTTTAGGGTGATTTATACCTGAAGGATACAGATTTGGAACTTTGCACGTAGAGAGGTTAGAGCTACGCCAGGTAACTTGGCTTCAAATACCAGCAAGGATTAACGGCTGGAAACTTTACTACTCAGAAATCATGTAATGTGTCATCAGTGAACTAAATCAGGCTCCTGTTTACCTACAGTATATCAGTGTGTCTATGGCCTGTTCAGACCTGGCATCAACATTCATCCTGGGTGATCCGATCACAATTGTACAGCTCTAAGTACAGGTGTGAATGCACCAAAGATTGCATTGAGAACACATTGAGATGTGATTGCTTAGACCACATTCAGAGGAGGTCTGGGCCTCATATGGCCACATTCTTTTAGCAGTGTGTACGTGAGTGTGTCCTGGGCCAAACTGAAGGACCACCTACTCAACTGACGTCATCTGTGTGAGCTGAAGTAGCTCACGTAGAAAAGCCCGAAGAGAACATGCCAAGGATTAGACCCCGTCTGTATTGTTTTGATCTTTTCAGTGACTACGGCCCCACTGGTAGCTCTGTGTATTTTGGCCATTCTTATATTTTTAAACATTAGCATTTGTCACAGAATCCACAGAGAGTGAATCTTGTGTTTTGGATGTTATTGGATGTGTCATGTTTTTGTTCCACAGATCTGACGCCTGCTCACATCCCCGGCTCTCGGGGACCGCCGGTAGACAATAACCTTCTATTTTTAGGTTAAAAAAATTTACCCAAATTCACGAATATGTAGGATATCTCTATAAATGCCTCCCGCTGGTTAAAATCAACAACACATTTGTACAAGTGGTCACTCAAGACGCATGTGGAGACGCATTCTAATGCAGGCTGCATTCATTTAGAATGGGGGTTGTGTGGCCAGTGGCAGATGTAATGGCAAATGCAACCTGATGTCACGCTGCAGTGGCAAATCACGTGAAGGTCGAACCAGAACTGTACAACCGAACCATGAAGGAACAGGGTTGTGCTCGCTCTACAGGGTTGTGCTCGCTCTACAGGGTTGTGCTTGCTCTACAGGGTTGTGCTCGCTCTACAGGGTTGTGCTCGCTCTACAGGGTTGTGCTCGCTCTACAGGGTTGTGCGGCGATGTGGGAGAGTCACTTTAAAGGAATCTCTGCAATGCCTGATCTGGTGTGAATGCAGCCTTAGAGCTGTCCACTTGTGATTGAATCACCCATGATGCATGTTGCATAGCAGGTGTAAACAGGACCTATGATGAGTCATAACAAGGAAACCCAAAAAGAGGAGATTAAGCTGGATGGAGAGCGAGCTCACTGATTTATGGGAGTTATTATTTCACTGTTTTTAGGTTATGAATTCTTTCTAAAGTGTTTTTCCCTGATATAAAGATTTTATTTGAATCAAGGTTACAAATCTACAGGTTTCTGTTGTTCTGTTAAACTATCCACTGTTGCACTTTCAACCAGTATTACATTGAGCTTTATGTGTGAAAGGTTTGGCCACTGCTGCAACATTCCTATGCTTTTTTGTTTTTTTTTACACTTGGCTTCAAAAGCATCAACTTCTCTGCCCCTGGATTATTTACCCTTCCCTTTACATGCCCCCACACACTTAACCCCACACCACTGCTGCCCTGAAACAGGCCTTTTGTGCAGCCTTTGATGTCTGCTTTGGCAGCGCAGGGACAAATAGCTGAGCGGCGCTATCGGCTCTGGCAGCCGAGTCGAGCCATGAACCGACTGGCTGGTGGTGGTGGCGGCGCTGCTTGTGGTGGTGGGAAAGAGAGACAAAAGGCCTGTCACCAACTGGCCAGAAGTGTGTGTGTGTGTGTGTGTGTGTGTGTGTGTGTGTGTGTGTGTGTGTGTGTGTGTGTGTGTGTGTGTGTGTGTGCGTGCACTACCTTACTTTTTTTAGTCTACAGAAAATGCACTCAAGTATGTGTGTGTTTATAATTACTCCTCTCTGGGTTCTTTCAGAGGGCTGTCAACTGTATCCGGGTCTTGTGTACACTCTGCATGACAGCCACTGGCAGGAACAGACTGGTGCTCTACCTCAGCCAACACTATGTGGGTGTGTGTGTGTGTGTGTGTGTGCGTGCGTGTGTGTGCGTGCGTGCGTGCGTGTGTGTGTGTGTCAATCTACAAAAAACATTTACCCTTTGGGAACACCTCAGCGTCAGAACGAGGACCTTGAAAAGTCACATCAGTGTCAGGCGAAACCGTCAATCTGACGTCCCGTCATCGCCCACCTTCTTCCCTGCCGCCTACCCATAATCCCCTTCTTCTCCGACAAATGTGACAGCTTAATTGGTGTTAGCTGAGATGATGAGACAGACTATATGTTTACGTGATTGAGTTTACCACCCAACGACACGTCTGTTCATCCATGAACGCACCATCAACACATCTCACACATACGGTATGTGTGACATAAACACACATTCAGGTTCACACAAATCTTCATATCAACAGTACAAACAAACAAACACACACTCGGAGGCGTTATTAGATTAAACAGGCTCCATGTCAAACTTATTTCATTAATAAGAGGAGAAAATAAGAACGATAGCCAGCCTCTCCTTCTTTTATTGCAGCTTGGATATCTAATTTGTTGCGGGGAGGAAAGCGCATATTGATTCCTGTAATACCCAAATTCGCGTGCGCAGGCGTTCTCATCTCACATTATGTGGTGCACGCGCTCAGAGAATCGGATTCATTACTTTGTTTTGTGCTGATAGGGTCATAATTCGAGGTGGGTGCAGTCGATGAGGTTGTGATTTAGTTTGGGGGGGATGTGAGTGCTCCTTAATGCCTTCCACAAACGATCCTCCTGATACATACCGGTCTGATCATTACATTAGTGCAGCACAGACTTCTTCCAGCCACACAGCAGAAACACAAGTGGAGGGTTGTATCTCATTCCTCTGATGTGTCATCACATTGATTCTGCTGTGTTATGGTATGCTAGAAGTCCAGACACTTTTATGAGACACCATGGCGGTGGAGTTACAGATACATCAAGGATAAAAGTGCTCTTAACAGTCTAACTTGACTGCTATCAAAGGCTGGAAGTTGTGCTATAAATCACTTAACTTATATTCAATCTGCTCAATTTAACTGCAGCAAATTAGCCAATGCTTCTTCCCTGGTCCACTGGTTATGACATCAGGTTTCCATTCGTTGCTTTACCTATTTTCTATCCTGGACAAGTTCAAAAGGAAAACCAGCAGCTGCCCTCTGGGTCTCAGCTGTGCTGGGAAATCCTCCAAAAGTGAGGTAATAACAAGGTGAAGAGGTGTCCTCACTGGGGACCAAAACTACCACGACTTAGGGCACTTTTTTGGTTCATTTTCACAGTGCACGACTTAAAGTGGACCAAATAAAAAAATATATATTTGCCGAGAGGTGTGTACGAAGGAGCAAAGTTATCTTTTTCGTCTCAAGAGCTGCCACTTCTATGCAGGGAATCACAGACTTTGAAACATCTCTGTTCTGATCTACTGTGAACTTTCCTCCAGTTTATCTCAAATGACTTTATAAACATCACTATTTTTGTGGACTTTCTCTTCAGCCCAGATGTCAAGCAAACATCTGGCTACCTGACAACGGTCCGAGACCACCTCTCGCAGGCAGTCTCAGACCGCTTGTTTTGGTACCAGAGTTCAATTAAAACATGCTAAATGTTGGCTTGTGAAATTGCCATTGAAACCAAGAACCTCCCGATAGTCAAGCAAACTTTATGCAAACTTTTGAAATGTCGCAAAAAAACAAAAAAGCAAATTAGGCGCAACTGGTTTGGAGTGAATAAACTCGGCTACAGCCTTGTTTGGTCAGAAGTTGGTGCTATAGGCTTCGCATGGCTGTAATCCACCAGTAACCAGAGTAGAAGAAGAAGTACAGGTTGTGAACCGGAAACAAAACAACTCACCTTGGTCATATAACCATCTATGAGAGAAAAACAGAGAGAGGTCTTCAGGAATTTGTTTCAATCAGGCCAGTTTGAATTGTTCTTTCGTGTCAGCTAGTATCGGCCATGTTTCGAAGACAAAGAAGAAGACAAGCATTCGTACGTTATGGGAATAACTGAGAAGATGCTAACAACAGAAACAGCTGATCAGTCATGTGAGTTAAATGTTTTCTACGTCAGAATTTATTCAGCAAAGGCGTTTCCATAATCCATTCATGGCATCAACTCCTTTTTGACAAAGACAAAACCCACCTCAAGCCAGCATAAAAACTCTTTTTCACAATTGAGGAAGTTTTCTGAAATGTTGCTGTTTCCATACAGCTGTTCTAATGCCATACTTTAAAATGTGCATAACATATGTGAATAGAAACCCTGCAGGCAAACCTCATCTGTCCCGCTTGTATCTGTGGTCTCATTCTTCCGGTCACTATATAAAGCTTGTGCCCAAAGTTAAGAAGTAAATTAAGAGACCACTCCTCAAAAGTTCAGTTTGCCATGTTGGAGGCATTTTCTGACTTCCGTGACTCTTGCAGTAACGTTATCAGGCTTTGAGGCTTCTGGTTGAATCATCAAACCAAACTGGTCGCAGGAACACGGGCCAAAACAATGAATAATCACAGAGGCCAAATATGATTCAGACTCAGAGGGATTGGAGAGGACCTCACGCTGAAGGCCGGTGAGAGGAGCTAATGGACAAACAACACAAGAGCCTGTTGTGTTCAATGGCTGACAAACAGGTCTGCTGCTCACCTGCTGGGAAAGTTCAGAGCAGATTCAAAACTGGCGAGCAGGTATACAGTCACAAAGATGACAACCACCACTACACTTCCATCATCACTACGATCTGTGTCCATCACGACACCGTAAAGCTACAAGTATCAGGCCTCCATTGAATAAAAACCCAACAGAATTACAGTTAAATTCAGAATATAAAACCCCCAGAAGAGTTGGAATGGTACACATTAATCCATGATGATACGCTTTCTACATATTTCACAGTTCATGGACGACAAAAACATCTAGACTCTTGGTCCCTGTTTCTGAATAATCTTGAGAGCTGCTACTGCTTTCTTTTGCATCTGTCATACCTCACTAAACGTATCTCATAACTCGGGCTGTCCTTGACAAAATAAATTCTTAGTCGACTTATCGATTAGTTGATTTAGTCGACAAGTTTCTCTACAAAGAATCACTTTAAATCTTGTGTTTACCAGAGATGTGCTCATAAGTTTCTTGGAAATAAGTCATAAAAAAAAGCATAAAAAACGACTAATGGACTAAATGAATCTTAGTTGACTGAGACCACAAGGGGAGCAGCTCTACTCATAACTATCCTACGGTATAACACAGTCCTTTACTTCACCTGCATGTATATAAAATATGAATGCTTTAACTTAGTTTGCCAATCCTTACTCCCACAAACAACAACAACTGTAAAAGGCTTAGAGACACTTAATGTCTCTGATATTATCCAACACAGTTCAGGTGTGTGTTAACCCTTCCTGTCTCTCCAGCAGCATTAAACCTCCCACACACCGACTATCTCTGTCTGCAGACTGGAGAAGAGGGGTGGGGGCTTCTCAGCCTGGAATCAGCTCCCAGACACCTGACAGCTCGTCAGCTCAGGCCCACTTCATGTGTACCTCACTGTGTGTATGTGTGTGTCTATATGTGTGTATGTAAAGCCTGGAGTCTGTGAGTCCCTATATGTTTACATGTCGTCCTCCTTCTCCGCTTCAGGACAGTAGCTGCTGAGTATCTGTCAGCAACACACACACATATTTGGACAATAGCCTCCATTGTTCCCAGCTTACACCTGAACCCACTGACACTCACACTGAGGGGAACCTTTGTTACTAAGAATAGAGGCAGAGTGGAACAACTGCTGTACATGTGACTGCGAACGGAGCTTTAATGACGCGTCATTTATCGAGCCAATCCTCCGCTCGCTGTGTCGAGCCTAATTTGGGAAGAAACCTGGCACACACAATAGCTGATGGACAATGTGACTCCGTGCTGAGACAAGCTGTTCAAATCCAATTCTCTGTATAACAAACACAAAGATTTGTTTCTAAAGAGTGAGCAAGAAAAGAAAAAATCCAATATTTCATTTTTAGAAGCTGCTGAAACACAAATCACATCCCTGAAAATGCAGTTCAGTGCATGTTCAGGTGTTTTTATTACATGTGTATTTTAAGTCATACCTGAAACAAGCTGAGTACAGAGAACATTAAATATGGAGAAAGAGATCTGTAGCCTTCAACCTAAATGTTGTCTTTAGGGGAGGGATGTGGATCAGAGTGATCTGTGGGGTTTGATCTACCAGCTGGGTCAGAGCTTGATAAACCACGTTGCATCGTAGGGTGCATCACAGAATACAATAAATAAAAAACTACTCAAACAGACTGAAGTTCTTACTTGCATTGAAACAACATTAAGTGACCATTAAGCCGGGTTCACACTACACGACTTTAGCCCTGATTTTCCGCTTGCCGACAGTTTTTGGAGCTGCCGGACAAAAGCTCCAGATCAGAGGACAAATCAAAATTGTCTCGGTGTTCGCATGTCGGAGCTTAAGCGTCATCATTTAACCGTTCAAACACGCAAGCCCAGAGGCTCGCCGGTGCCTCACAGACACATTTCAGATATCATTGGAGACGTTCAGAAAGCTACAGCCAATGAGAGCGCGAGATACAGGTTGAGGGGAAACCGAAACCTGGCGGAGGGGTCGCCTGTAACAACACAGCAAACGTGATGTCAGGAAGACGTTCAGATCATGTCTGTATAACGTCCATCAGTCCAGACCCACTTTTGTGCGTCTGGTGGACGTGCAAGTTGGGTTCAACATTTGAACGTCTGGTTAGGGACCTTTTGGACGTATGCGTATGTGCAAAATGGGTTCAATATCTAGACGTCTGACTAGGACCCTTTCTGGACGTCTGTGGACGTGCAACTCAGGTTGAAATCAATAGTTGAACGTTAAAAAGACATTTAAAAAAGACGTCGCAAATCTTTCATTCTGGCTCCTCAGTGGACGTCTTTTGGACGGTCGACAGAGACGTTAAATTGATGTCTTTAGGACGTGTCTTTGCTCAGTGGGAACAGGAACTTACTGTATGTGCTGCATTTGCAACACGGAGCAAAGTTGTTGTTGCACCCAGAGGAATAAATAGTAAAAAAGAGAGTGGACTGTTTTGTGAACACGTGCCAACGACAACATCGGTAATGTGTCTTGCGTATGGGATCAGGTCATTTACCGTGTATTTCTAGGGAGCTAGATGTTTACATGAATAAAAATAACACATAAAGTGACTGATCTACTACACAGGGGAAATAGTAAATACATGAGGAAACAGGCTATTACTGTACGTGAACACGTGAACACGTGTGCCAACGACAACATCAACAAGCACGACTACGTCTTTCACTACTCGCATGAGTTTCCTGACAAAACATAGTTTGTTGACCTCATCGGGGATTCCTCCCGGTGAAAGATCTTGTAGTGTGTGACCTCCTGTCGCCGGTCAGTCGTGTAGTGTGAAAGTCGTGTAGTGTGAACTTTACTTTAAAGTGGCTTTTTGACTTCATTTTCTGCCCCTTCTGCTGGTTCATCCGGTGTTCCTCCTTTGATTCTCTCTCTCTCGTTAGTGTGAATATTTGCTTTGCAAGTCTTGTACAAACCGAATTTCCATTTAGTGACACCAGCCTCTAATTTGAACTTAAACCCCCCTGTATCGGCTCAGTGTTGGTCCAATGCAATCACACAGATAAATGGGTGTTAGAGGACACTCCAATCCAGCTGCTACACATCGATTAGTAATTGTCTCTTCCACGATGATTAAGGGAATCCAATGCTGCTAACGGCTATTCAATTCCAGGTAAAGTAAACAGAATTTTCTCCGGTGCTTGGCCCGCTCTGACCTTAAAAGTAAACTGTGGCGAGGAGACAAATCAAAGGCCTTGAGGCTCAAGATCCCTGAAATCAACGTGGTGCAGCCTCATGCCTCATACATTTAATTTGCAGACTGCTCAAGTGTGATGCAAAATGAAGCATTTGCCTTTCTGTATTCAGGCTGTTTGACTTGATGTATGCTAAAAAAAGGAGCCCAGAGGTTGCACATATCCATAATTCAAACGGTAGAAAGCATGATAACTAATTTGTGTCAAGTAGAATCATTTTGTGACTCTTAAAGAGGCTCCAAACCGCAATTTGAGAAATACTGTGACTGCCAGCAAACCAGCAAGAAGGCTTTCAGTCTTGATGATACTCACTTTCCTCACAGAGCAAACAACACAGGAACTGGAGGGGGGGGGCAACAATAACGGAAGAAACTAATTATAATGTTTCTGAGCTTCAGGAATCCAGGAAGCATCAGCTAACAGGAAACTATAAAGACATTCCTCAGAGCACCCTGTAATTTACCTATATTCACACCTTGTAACTCAGCTGTAAACAGACGGCACGGACTTATCTGCAACGCCGTGGGAAATCCCAATAAACCTACCCAGAATGCAACCTGTCTTGTCTTCATATCTCTTAGGTCACACTGAATTCAAAGAAGAAAGGCAGCGAAAGCATCCGTACTCCCACACCTCCAGTCCAGTCTAAAGTTTTCATAATATATAATGGTACAATTCAACGGTGCATGCCGTACTGAAGCTGTGTATTGTATTTTCATTTCCAGAGAGTCCAGGTATGTCTGTTCACAACATCAACAATGGATACTGCAACACTGCATGTACCTTTACAACCACACCTCCTGCATCATTCATCTTAGGGAGATCACTGTTCACATCTGTATGTATATATTTATTATTTTAAATCAATTAACAACACAAAACAATGATAAATATTGTCCAGAAACCCTCACAGGTACTGCATTTAGCATCAAACAATATGCTCAAATCATAACATGGCAAACTGCAGCCCAACAGGCAACAACAGCTGTCAGTGTGTCAGTGTGCTGACTTGACTATGACTTGCCCCAAACTGCATGTGATTATCATAAAGTGGGCATGTCTGTAAAGGGGAGACTCATGGGTAACCATAGAACCCATTTAGATTCACATATCTGGAGGTCAGAGGTCAAGGGACCCCTTTGAAAATAACCATGACAGTTTTTCCTCGCCAAAATTTAGCGTAAGTTTGGAGCGTTATTTAACCTCCTTCACGACAAGCTAGTATGACATGGCTGGTACCGATGGATTCATCAGGTTTTATAGTTTCATATGATACCAGTATCTTAACTGTAGTTTTAAAATTGAGTCCGCTTCAACCTAAAAATCACAAGGTGTGTTAATGCATTAAAGAAATTAAAGTTCCGTTCCAGCCCTAACTGATTTAAAGTCATATACACATGTTTTTTAAGCATTCAATATTTCTGTTTGAAACTTAAAATGGCATTAAATATGGTGAAGTTTACAAAATGACTTGTTTAGGACTCAAAACAAAGTTTAGGACATGGTCTGAACTTGTGACTTGATTTCATAGCCAAGATTTGAAACTTGTGACTTGCAAAACAAAAACCTTAGAATCAGAAATCAGTCACCGAGGTTGTTTTGAAAGGTAACGCCAAACAACCTGTTTTATGTTTCAGTTTGGAGGACTTGAAACTAGCAAATACTCATGAAGGACAACACTACAAATACGATAGCATGACTGAAAACAAGACTTTCAACTACTTAAAAAAGGAAAGATGAAAATAGACAAATTCTGTTTATGAAATCCAAGAGAAGTGAGTGCAACATGTTTCTTCTTTGAGACTTTCCACATCTCATGTTATCAAAACCACTCTTACTGATGCACTGGAAAGTCTCTTTCTGTCAAGTAAACACCAAAGCTTCAAGCTGAATGTAAACAGCTGCTTTAAAAAACGCTGTTTGGCGGCGTGTGCTTTATCTCGTTTCAGGTAACAGCAGCTGCGGCAGATGAAAAGTGAGCTGAGGAAGGAGAAAGTAGAGCTGAACAGAACGCCAGCGCTGGCGAATGACTTGGCTGGGCTCGACGAAGAGACAGCAGGTAGAACGAACACCCCTCCTCTCTGCCAGATACTGGACGCGATCTGGTCAGCGGCTACAAAGGCTGAACAGGGAGGTAAGACGATAGCAGAGCGGTGATCGTGGTAAATAGATAGAATTTCACTGCGCGCAGTTGGAGGTACGAGGGAGGTAAAGACATTTGTCACACCCCTCTGGCGTTCTGGATAGGAGGCGGTTTGTGTGTGTGTTGGTAGGTGGGTGATAATTATTCTCACTTGACAGACTATCCCCTGAAACCTAAAACCCACCTTAAAAATTAGCCCATTACACGCACAATTTAACACTCACAAACAACCCATCAGGTGTCACACACACACACAAACTATCTTCGCTCTCCAAAAACAAACACATCCAGAGTCTACGCTCACACTCACTATCAACTCTACAAACCTTCTACGCACCAAATCGAGAACAAACTTCTGTCCAAACTTTTAGTTTTGTGCCAAAATTGCACTACGTTTTTGCACAGTAGCATCTGTTTACCCTTACAAAAAAGTAGTATACTTCAAGTTTATGTTATGATGTAAACTTAAGTATAGTTTAAGTAAAATGCCAAGTATACTTTATGTAATAAGTATACTAATATCAGTGTGCTAGTAGTATACTTGTAAGTGTACTACTTCAATACTTCTTGGTTCTAAATTGGCCCATTTCTTAGTTAATAAAAGTATACTTTTAAGTTACGTGGTATAACAAGTGAGAGAGTCCACTCCGGGCGGGCGGGAGGGGTGGTAGACGGGTCAAACCAACACTGTACTTTCCCCCCAGGCGACCTCTGTTAGTGTCCCGTGTGAAACTAAAAGTCAAAGTTGACTTACAATATATAGTAATCAGTAAAAGCTTGCTAATTAGCTTGATAACTGGTTAACAGCCATGAACAGCAGAGACACACTAGCTCACCCTTGTGTCCTAATTAAGGGAGGAAATTAAACCACATGAAACCTGATGTACTCACCTCTGCACATCTGCATGTAATCCAGGAAGCTGTGTGCAGGACATCCGGCTGTGCAGACGCCGTGCTGGAGGTGAGTGGACTGAGGTAGGAGGGCTTCCTCTGGTTTCAGACAGCGGAGGCAGTCTGAGGCCAAGGGTCCCACACAGGAACGACAGGAGGGATGGCAATCTAAAAGCAGCAGAGATGAAAGGTCAAAAGGACACATTAACAGTGGTGGAAATGCACTTCTTATAATAATATCATTTTGAAGAAGCTTAGATTTAAGCTCTTACTGTGGCAGGTGTTGTCCTGGGAGTAGAGTCCCTCCCCACAGGCCTCCACACACTGGCCCTGGTGGAGAAGGAGCCCACCTGGACACAAGGTACACTGGGATACCGTGGGACCCCAACAGGAAGCGCAGGAGCTGTGGCAGGCTGAGGAGAGAGGAGGAAATGGGTGGAACTGAACCATTCATTTCATGTCATTTTACTTGAAGAGCATTCTAATCACAGATATGTGTTGAAGAGTTAGCCTACCTCTGCATCTGCTGTGGTTGTCCAGGTAATGCTGAGCTGGACACTGGGAAATACACTTCCCATGATGCAAGGCGGTGCCCGGCTGACAGCTCATGCACTTGGGGTTGTCAGGGAAACAGGAGGCGCAGGACGAATCACAGGCTGTGAACCGTAACGTGTAAATGTTAATGGCTTCTCGTTGCAATGATGAAATGCTTTGTGCTCAAGAAAAGTCTCTTAATAACCAGAATCTGTGAAGCGTTTCACTTTGTCACTCAGAACCCTTTTCCACCAAATTAGCTCTGGTTCTTGAACCTAGCAAACCAGCCCACGTTTCCATCAGTTATAAGAGGAAGCAGTGTAATCAACGGAGGGCGTTGCACAATACACAAAGGAAGTAAACAGCAGTAGGAAGATGAACACTTGACTTCTCCATCCTCTCTTTCCAACCTGTAGAGTCTGACACGCCCACCAGGGCTGGGTATCGGTATTCGATACCTTTAAGGTATCGACCAAAATAACCCAGTACCAAGTAGTATTGAAACTTCTTGAGTCAAACAAAACCTGCAATTGATACTTTTTGAGCCCAAATCTAGAAAAGAATGACTATTTGTATGGTTTTGCTTGCAGCCAATCACCGCAAGCATTCTTTAATGCAATGGGTGATTCTCCCACTACTGCAGCAGCTACAACCCATTAAGCCAGGATTGCCTGCCTGAACACCAAGACACGGAGACAAAGAGTATAGAAGAGACGAAACTCTGGTGTTTTTTTGACAACAGCTGCTGCTGCCATTTTGGACTGAAAACGCTTATTATACTTAGAATATTTTATTGTTCAACACAGGCCATTTCAGTAGAATATAGCAATAGAATAGAAATAATTTTGTTTTACTTTTGTACGGCACTTTGTAGGCGGACGTTTTACTGGCTTCCATTCACATGATGGGTATTGAATGAAATACTCTATTGGTGTCGGTATCACTTTAAGGGTACTGGTACTGGCATCGTAATGTTTTAAACCATACCCAGCTCTAACTCCCACTGACGTCGTCACGGTTCGCACTTCAGGTCGAAGGAAACCTGCTATTTTTTGGTTCCAACTGGAAACCAAATTTTCGGGTTCTGAAACCGGTTTCAAAATTAGGTGCGTGAACTGGAACCGAACCTGTTCCATGTTGGTGGAAAAGGGGTATTAGTGAGGACCACCAAGGAAGTTAGTCCAACTTTTTCTTTTAATTCATGGGAAACATGTGTTTAGTGATTTTGCTCTAGTTATAGTTTTAAAAGTGATAAAAAGTCTATAACAGTCTAGTTAAAAACAAGTCAAATATGTCAATAAAACGAAAGTAAACTCCCCAGTTTAGGGTGCATGTGTGTGTGTGTGTGTGTTATTCCACATTGACATGCACACATGCTCAAACAGATCTTTGCCTCCGTCTAAACAGAGGCTGAAATCACTGAGAGGTTTTTTCTACGGCATGCTGGAGGGGACATAAAAAGGAAAGCTATCAAATCTAACCCGGGAAGCCCCGAGGAGGAAAAGTGAGAAGTTAAAAACCCTTCAGCTCTCTCTCCGGATGTTGACATTTAAAAACAGACCTCAAAGCACAAACTGGCAAGTTCTAATGGATTTGACCTTTTTCCAGAAAGTTCCCCAGGTTTCTGACATTTTCTAAAAGAGGGCTCCTCGCTGAGTGCTTCAAGTCTTCAACATAAGCCGGAGGAGTTGAAGAGTCCCCCCCCCGCCCTTCCAGGTGCTTCTACTAAAGAAAGAGCTCAGCTCTGTGCTTCTAAGTTCACCATCGCCCCGAAGGAGGCCTATTCCTGCTCCTCTTCATCTTAACACTCAAAAATAGAAACCATCCATATTCATACAGGATCTCCTTATTCAAAGAGCCTCTGAATCCTCATTAGTGCACGAGAGCTGCTAATTATTGCATCTTTTTTTTTATTGTTTGTTTGCTGACTACTGCTGAGTTCATCATTTTGGCACCACGTGGACTAGATGCTGGCGAGAAGCTCCATTGGGAGGCTAAAACAAAACAAGCCCACACAAACCTTCACCTCCAGCTGACCGCCAACAACAAACCTCTTATTGTCTCAGATTTGTGTTTTCTGTTTACAGCAACGGCATATTCTGTGACATCTAATTTGTCTGTTTAAATATCAACTTTCATTCCTCATGAAGTGACACTTTTCAGATGGATAACTGCAGCTATGAAAGTTGTTTTTTCCTTTTTTAGTATCACACGTTATGTATCTGCTTGTTTAAACCCCATCGAAGATGTATGAAGCATTATTTCTTTTACATATCTGCCAAACATGCAGACGAAATGCAGTCACATTAAGATATTTTCTGTGCAACAAAAATGACATGCAATAGCAGATTTTTCTTCTGCAATTTGAAGATTTTCAGGCAAACGAAAGTAAAGAGTTATGCCATCTTGCACAAGCATTTAACAATCATACTTTCTATTCTAGAAGAATCAGACAGTCCAATTACTGCACTCAAAACAACAGAAAATGCACCAGAATGCAGTGCAGAAAAAATAACTGGTTTGTTTTCTGTGTAGCTGAATGTGTTTATGTTCATACTCTGGGAATTCTGGGAAACACAGAAAACTAATAATTGAAGTAGATAATTCAGTTAAAGGAAAAGAGGTTCAGCAAAGACAGTTATAACAATATTTATCTTTAAAGTCAAGGTGATTTTGTTGAGGTGAGTGTGTGTTTGGTCTGGGTTAAGTGACACCTTTCTAATCCCTCAGGGGAAATTTGATCCTGATATTAGCGGCCGTTCACATGTTGGGTCTAAAAACACGTTGAACACGCCAGCCGTGCCAATTTCATCCTTTTATCCAAGGTGCTTTGGGAAGTTGCGCTCGTGTCGTGCCTGCCGTTACTAAGCAACCGAAACCTGCGTGCTGCAATGACGATGATGATGAAGTTGAAATGAATTTCCAGCACCAAGAAATCCTTCACAGTAGCTTTACTGCTCGATGTGTCTGTGTCAGTCTGGCTGACCTTTCAACCGGATGTTGTGACGTTCTTAGAAGGAAAGGGGGAAGCCAGTAAAATAGTCTGTGGGACAGACGTAAGCTCTGGGTAGTCCTGCACTAAAATTATTAACTTCTCCACATATTTTACCGTGGACTGATATTTACGAAAGAAAGAAAAGACATCTGCCGGCTGTGATTGGTTGTACCTCTTCACATGACATGTGGCGCAAGTTGCTGCGTTAAATAAGTTGAACTATTTTTATCTCTGGGCACACCCTGAAAAATTGGCGCTTGGGAACACTTGGGAAGGTTTGAGAAAACTTGGCAATGCTTGGGAACGTTTGGCAATGCTTGAGAACGCTTGGGAATGCTTGGGAACGCTTGGCAATGCTTGAGAACGCTTGGCAGTGCTTGAGAACGCTTGGGAATGCTTGGTAATGCTTGGGAACGCTTGGTAATGCTTGGGAACGTTTGGCAATGCTTGAGAACGCTTGGCAATGCTTGAGAACGCTTGAGAACGCTTGGCAGTGCTTGAGAACGCTTGGTAATGCTTGGGAACGTCTGGCAATGCTTGGCCATGCGCTTGTTTGAATGCTTGGGAATGCCTGCACACCGCAACAGCGTCATTCTCGCTTTTGAGTGTGCCTTCCAAGCGTCTACATTGACAATGTATAACAATGAATTTGAGGGCGCAAAAAATGTGGCATGTGAACGGCCCCTTAGCTTGCACTTGAGGAAGAGCTCCAAGTATGGAGCTAGTACCCTCGTCAAGAGGAACAGTAGGAGTATTCCTCATATTCCTAAAATCCAAATATTGAAAAGGAAAACCTGCATAACATCCACAACAGCATCAAACACACACCTGCTGTTTTTCTACAGTGCAAAATGGAAATGTGTTAACTTTACCGTAGCAGACGCCTTCTTGACTGTAGAAACCGGCGCCACAGTCAGGAACACATTCTCCGTCTTTGAGCAAGGCAGCCGGGTCCGAACACGAGAGACACTCCTGCTGGCTCGGCCCACGGCACTCTGAGCACGACTCATGACAGCCTGGTGAAAAGAATAGAAAAACATTCACTTACTGAATATTGTCCAAGTAAAATGATCTTAAATAATCACACCAGTATTTATGTCTTACACTTTATATTACAGACACTTTATATTACAGACAACACTTTCAACCTTGAAGGCAGCCAGTCATTTCTATTCTTTTTCCCTACAGTGTGGTAATAATACTGTACATGATGTATGATACGTGACAAGCTTTTCAAATCATCAAACTCCATTACAACACAACAACAATATCTCTTTGGCAACAACAAAAGGATCCATTATGGTCATTGTGATGGATTACTGAAAATCAAAGCCTGTTTCAAATCTCTGCCTGGAAGGTGGGAGCAACAATCATAACTCTTAAAAACTAGAAGCTTTGTCTGAAAGAAATACTTTAAACTTGAATGCACCTTGCACATTAAAGAAACTTTCAAGGTTGTAAAAGAATGCAGAAAACAAAAGAGATACTCAGGATGTTACGGCAGGTGAATTACAAACTGTGTGTGGTCTCCATAGCTACCATTAGCAGAGGTATTTTATGAGTGCTGGTAAAACCAAGGCTAACAACACTGACAACTGTGTGAGCAGCAAGCTGGAGTGAGGTGAGCTATGCGGGGAGTCCATGTAAACATTTAACAGTGTGTCTGCTGTGTGTTTCTGTACATATGTGGTGTGTGAGGGTGTGAACGAGAGAGACAAAGAGAGATGAAATAAACCAGGAACACACACAATCTCATAACACCAGTGAATTAACCTTGTTTTGTTTTTGATGAAAAGTGGGTGAAGTGTGTGTGTGTGTGTGTCTTTGTATACGCCTTCACACTCATCTGTCTGAGTGTGTGTGAACACATAGAAGCTCCAAAAACCTATTTCAACATCAACTGGTATGACAACACATGATTTCCCAGCGGCCCACAGACTGAAGCCAGATGCCACAGAAAAAAAAGAGACAAAAACAAACTATAAGGAAAACACAGGAGTGCTGTGACAACGCTGGCTCTGATACAGCTAACTCTGGCACTGACAACACTGTTTACTTCGCAACTCACACCAGATCTCTGATGCACATTCACAAGCTGCTGCTGTTTTGTTCCAGCAATTTTGCATGCATTAAGGAAGCTTTTCAGAGAGTGTCCACACTCAAAAAAATGGGCAATCTTTGTGGATCACCTTCACAAAGAGTTCATGTACGTTAGAATATTCATATGCAACTTTTTCTGATATTTTTCACACGATGTTGTCTAAACCTAAAGAAGTTGTATTTATGTTGCCTATACCTAAAGAAGTTGTAGTTTTATTGCATAAACTTAAAGAAATTGTAGTTTTAGTACCTAAACCTAAAGAAGTTTTAGTTGTATTGTCTAAACCCAAAGTAGTTGAAGTTTTATTGCCTAAACCTAAAGAAGTTGTAGTTTTGTTGCCTAAACCTAAATAAGTTGTAGTTTTGTTGTCTAAACCTAAAGAAGTTGAAGTTTTATTGCATAAACCTAAAGAAGTTGTAGTTTTGTTGCCTAAACGTAAAGTGTCCTTTTAGTTTGAGTTCAAAATGTGACGTTTCATTCAGTTTTACATGTCAGATGGTGTTGCTTTTAAGTTTCACTTTCACTTTAACAACGTAGTAGGAATAGTAGGCTACTAATGACCCACATCTATGGTGCTTATAGCGACTAATAACGCCTATTTAATGGCCTGATAACAGTCGAATTGAGTGCAAAGTCCATGAATCATTCCTTAAAAAGGTTGTTCAATGACACTTCAAGGGTCGTTTGAATGGATTAACCCTTTTATTGTTCAACAAACAACTCCCACGACGGTTAGAAGAAGTAAGGTGACTTGTAGGAATCCCAATCTGCTGCTATGTGTGAATTCATTTACACTACAGACACATATCAGAGGTTTCTCTGGCCTTTTTCTGACATCTAAATTCTTGTCTTTAAGCTTCCTCTGTGCTGTCAAATTTCACAGACAAAAGGAACCTGCTGAGTAATGCCGCTGGTTGTGGATCAAAACGATTCTCTATAACCTTTTTAGTGCATTTAAAACCAAAAACCCCAAGAAAACACCGCCTGCCTTGAAGCACAACATTTCTGTAAGCAGTATGATGGATTTGCTTTCATTTCTGATGCCTGTCCTCCACAAAAATGTGCATCTTAAGCATCGTTTCCCTCACAGGAACTTTCCCCAGGGACTAGGAACCTTTTGAGGAACTCATTGCGTTTCGACCGCAGGGACCAGGATCTAAATAAAGTTCTGGGGACATTTTATAAGACCTTTTTACCCCCCCAAAAAGGCCCTGATCGGGGATTGGTACTTTCTGAAAGAACCGAAACTTACGTAACACTACATATTTTAGTTAGTTTACATACTTATTTTTAGACCAACCACAATGCTTTTCCTAAATCTAACTAAGTGTTTTGTTGTCTAAACCTAACTGTAGTTTTGTTGCATTGCGTAAAAATGACACGCAAGAGTCGTACAAATAACACTTGAAAAGGCTTGAATGCGTTCTCGTAACACGCGCAATGTCCTTGTAATGTCGTGCTATTAATACGCCTTCCCATGAGATAGGGTTGCAATAAAACTGCCTTGTCAAGAACTACAAAGCCTTGTTGTGATAACCTTTGACATTTCCGTGGTTCTCTTTGGAAGTGTGGACTGTTCTGCACCAAATTAGATACAGGCTCCACAATCTCCAACTCACTCATCGTTGTGTAAGTGTTGTAAGGAGAAGAAAGCTAGACACAGATATGAAGGTGGAAATAGGTATGACATTAAGAGGCGAAAGGAAAGAGACGAAAAAGTGAAGTCAAAGTTAAATAGAGGTTGAAGAAGGGAAGTGAGGGAAATTCAGAACACATGAGCAAAACACTTCAGGGCGAGGGCATGTTCACCCGAGGAGAGTGTAATTAATTTAATCAGCACCATTTAAGAAACGCTGATGAAAATCTCACTCAATTAATGGAAGACGCCAGAAGTTAACCAAACATGTTATCGCAAAAAAGTTGTTGGAAAGCAGCGTGAGATAAATCTCCAGATCCCTGCTGCTCTTCCAAACAGATTTTCCTCAGGTAACAACGTTCATATCTTCTCTCTCTCTCTCTCTCTCTCTCTCTGCATGCTTCTCTCTATCATCTAAAAAACACATTATCAACCAGGAACACAACATACTTCTTCTGTTTAATCAAGTATACACACATAAACACACACACATTCCTCTCACTACCACAAACACTTTACTCTCAACAGGGTTATGTAATTTCAGGCACATTTAATAAGTTTTATTTCCCTTGTTGTTCAGCTATTTTTATTCTCCGGCATGCTGAGCTTTGGTGTCATGGAATTTCTGCTGTGCAACTCACCTCAAACTTGATTGTTTGTCTTTTAATTTCACAGGAAAGCTTAAAAATTAATCAACAAATGTTAATAAAATGTTGTGTTAAATTAAGACCATGTGCCAAAGAAGAACTGATTATTTTTGGTGTGAGTAGCACCACATTGTCATTCTCTTTTCCAGTCAACACATTATCACTTCCAACTAGTCACATACCGCCGCTTGGTCAGTGCCCCTCGGCATCGGAGGCCGACGCACAGGGTACCTCACACCATTAATACTACACCGACTGTCAAATAACGCCGCGGGTGGGTTTACAATGGAGTTAGTTGAAAGCCCGGTTCGTCACATACTGTTGCTAAATGGTTTCTGATGTCGAGGGGCACCTACCAAACGGCGGTATTTGACGAGTCCGGAGTGAGAAAGGGTTGTTATAGTAGAGATTTTCACAGATTTGAACATTTTCAACAGCTACTTGTTTTCTTGCCCCTCAAATCTGATCTAATCTTCACCAAATTTGGGACGCAACATGTTTAAAGGTGACCAAAAAGAGCAGCCTATTTGAGATGTTTACAAAACTTTAATGTGCAAATGTACCAAATGCAGATGATGCATGGACATATCAGCACCAAGTGATCAATCTATATGTGTCGCTACGGCAGCATGATGAATTTATAGGGCGGGAACTCATGAGTCGGACTCTCTGTTCCCTTCTGGCCTTCAACAAGACTAAAGCTTGTGTTTAAGAACGTCATCTACATACTCAGCTCTGATTGGAGAGTTACTTTCTCCCGTTGCCATGTCCATCGTTTTCAAGTCGAGGTAGCTCATTAAAGTTACATCATACTGAACGGGGACACCGTTTACTGCGACGATCTGCCACCGGTCCACACGTATGGACTCCAACAGTAAGCGCGACAGGCTGCCATTCATTGTTAATGGAACCTCAAAATAGCATCGTGGCGCCTCCCTCTGTAATTTAAGACTCCCGGCGGTGCAACAAGGAGAAACTGAGAAAGGTTCAACTTTATGCAAATTTCCTCTGAAATGCAGGAGCGACAACTCAGAGACAACGACTAGTGCTTGTTTTGATTCCCTCAGGAACGCTATGGCCTCTATCATAATCAGCCTGACTGCAGCCTATGTGAATATTTTAATGCAAATTAAGATCCAGATATGGGTTAAACGTTTATAAACACTTTTCTATTATTAAAATAACCAATTTAGAGAATAGTGCAGCTTTCGGAGGAGATATGTGCTCGCTCACCTTCTTGGTGAGACAGTTTAATTTGGGCGTTGTTTATCTCATCCACACAGATTTTGTTTCTTTTCTCCTTATTTCGTAGCTTTTTCTCGTGCATATGCAGTATGTTTGGACATCCAGGCCTCCCTATTTCCATCCCCGCTATGCACACAGCTTCAGTACATACAAAGTGACCAAAAATTTGTATTATAAAATGCATTGTAGTCCCAAGTGTGTGCAGATGTGGTGCATTGTTCACGCCTGATACAGTTGATAGAGTTTTCATTGTTGTCTGTTTTGTGTCACATTATTTAAAATGTGTGCGCAATAAAATAAAACTCTCTCCGTAGACTCGGTACTTTTCACGCTGTACCTTTCTTTGTTGATCTCTCAATCTCTCTCAACTTCCCTTTCCTTTTCTTTCCTCTTCACAGTCAGGGTGAAAAATTACCACCAACCACCAGCCAAATCCAGTTTTTCACAGCTTTTTACTGTGGGTGGATGAATCAGTCTTTTCTATCAGCATGGAATTTAAATCTCTGACAGGAGGTGATTTAAAGCACCACACTGGTTTCTGCATGTTTTAGCCCATCAACTAAAAATCATGTACACTTTAAATTACTATTATTTCAAAGGATACACTTTTAGGATTGATTTTTTTTATCCTCCAAACAGCCACTGGTTTCAGCTCATGTCAGCATGATATGAAAATCAACTTATTAAATAAATGATCTATCTCAGTGAATATATATTTCTTTATTTATGGTCACATTCAGCATGTGAGTTGTAGAAATGTTTTTCTTCTTGGTACATCAAGTGTGAACTGTGGGGAACTCCAACTTTGAAAATTTGAGAGTCAGCTGCTGAAAACCTTTGGCACCCATCACACTCAGATCTCTGTATTTCTCTAAAGAACTCAAAACCAGCAAAAGTTTTCAGCCCCCTAAAACTGTAGTGAGAGGTGACAACAACCCAGTCGCCAGGAAAAATGTTGGCAGTGTACGTTTCTGCAAACCACGGGATATGAAATATGTTTCATATCAGCCTCGTAGCACGCTTGCAGAAATGCACAATGCCACGTGGTTAACGGTGTGAAACGATTGGTTAGGTTTAGGTAACAAAACTACTTAGTTAAGGTTAGAAGAAAGATCATGGTTTGTGTTAAAATAATAATGTAAGAACAAAACTTAACAACGTCGCAAGAGTAAAGTCAACGTTTACTTTTGGTTTCACATGGGACACCAACAGTGGTCTCCTGAGTGAAAGTCCCGCCCTCAGTGGACTTTCTCGCTTGTTGCACTCGTTATTATTCAGTCCAGTCGCACAGCAGTTTGTGAAATAGTCACAAAATGTAATATATTGATTCGTGTACATAGCGACAAATTTCCCATTTTTGTTTGTGTTGGTCAGCACGAAATCAATTCATTAGTCATCCACGTAAATGTGAATTGGAAGTATAAACAGTATAAAGAGCAGCGATCGCCACGTAGGGAGGAGGTCGGGGTGGATAGGTGAGTTAAAAAACCCAGGAGACCACTGTTCGTGTCCCGTGTGAAACCACAAGTCAAAGTTGATTTATTTGTCACGTAACTTCCGTTCTTAAGTTATGCCACTTCCGGTGTTTTTTTAACCCAAATCGCGATCTTTTCCTAAAATGAACTAAGTAGTTTTATTTTGTAAAGACGTGCGTCACGTGTTGCTGAACATTCGCAGGAAAAAGCATGAAAAATACATTGGTGAAAGTCGTGCTGAAGGTCACGAAATAAAATGTAAATCCCTGTCAATGTACACAAATCAAATAGATTAAATTGCGTGACTATTTCACGAACTGCCGTGAGACTGTGTTGTATTATACCACGTAACTTTCAATAACGATCGCTCTTGTACTACGACACTTGCTCTGACCGAATGCAAAAACGTCCACATTCAACGTCTCCGTGGTTTGCAGTACAGCAACTGTTCTCTGTGATTGATTACCTATCTCATGCAGGTTTCAAGTCTCTGCAAGTTAATTTTCATTCTGCACTGATATGCATGCAAACCAGCGGCTGCCTGGGAGGGAGGAAATCAATCTCAAATTTCATATTAAACTGTGAAATATGGATGGCAGTAGTAGTTAGAGGGCTAAAACTTCCCAAAAACTGAGTTCCTGTACGTTGCAATCAGGCAATTGCAAAGGATTCGAATGAATGACAAACTCTCAGAACTCCCTCAGCTTACTGAGGAGTAAAGTTTCTTCTTCACTTCTGTGTGAAAAGGGTTAAAGTTGCCAGTGAAGGTTGGAACCGATGTGACAGGTAGAATGACAGGTGAAATACTTTCTTGGCCCACTTTTCAATTTCCGTGCTCCTCAGCTCCTTCCCTATTTCATTGTCATCACTTCCCTGTCTATCTTCTTTCTCTCTCTCTCTCTCTCTCTCTCAGCTTCTGAAGTTGTGCCTCTTTCTCTCTCTCTCTTTTCCCATGATGCTCTCTTCTCTCTGTCCCCAGCCCTCTGGCCGTTCTCGAGTTTGGATTTCTTGTCATCTCTCTTTCTCTCTGTTTCTCTCAAGCCTTTTTTCATCTGTTCAATTTTAATGTGTTTCTTTAAAGCTGACCTCATCTTCTCCTTCTTCTCAGAGAGCTGAAGATCAAGAGAGGGTCCATGATACCTTCACGCTAAAATTAGATGGTAAGTACGCTGTCAGAGACTCGCTAACAGTACAGTCATTTATCTGGCACCTATCATGCATTAATTCCTCATTAAACTGCACATTCACACATTTGTAACAGTGTTAATTGTGTTAACGAAAACTATGATGAAATATGTTCATCAAGACAAGACGATGATGAGATGGCACCGACATTAAACACTAACAGTGACGATATTAAACATGCAATATCGTTTACGAAAAAAGACGAAACTAAAATGTAGTTTAAAAACATAAAACTTTACCGAAATCTCGTTATTTTTGTCACCTTCCACCTTCTCTTCCCCTCTCTCTGTCTCAAACACACACACAACGCATTGAGCTACTATAATGCATAAAGTTGGGGTTTTATATGTACTGTCTATATGTATATTTTTGCATCTTGGGTGGGCGGATTGGCTCTCTTAACGCACTGGTGGGTGCAACTGACCCACGCATCACTAATGAGCTCAGTCAGGAGGACTCGGAGTTACTGCAAAGCTGCATTCTTCATCATTCAACCCGTTTTTCAACAGATTAAGATAACATCTGATGTGGAATAAGAATGACTAAAATTATTGGTTTGGTTAGACTAGATTGACTGAAATATTCAATATAATCTGATGACTAACAAAGCACATTCAAAACAAGACTACTAAGAATAAATAAAAACAAATAGCTGACAAAATGAAGAGAGAAAACATTTGGACTAAAAGTTAACTCAAATGTAATTCAGCAACTAAAACTTTTCGAGTTGTCGTCGACTATAAGTAAAGAGGGTAAAAATTATTAAATGTGACAACAACTAATAAGCATTGATGTTTTAAGACTCAGACTAAGACTAAATCTAAAATAGCTGCCAAAATGAACACTGATTTGTAAAGAAAGTTTTGAAATAGTAACCACTGTCCCTTTCTGCCTCAGCTGGACACTAAACTATTCTTCTTGCAGATGAAGCAAAAAAGACACAACATGCATCTACAAGCATTCTGTAAAAGACGTGATATGAGTGGGTCACTCCACACACACACACACACACACACACACACAAACACACATATAAACACTCCCCCTCCAAAAATGGTTATGTCCAACAAGGGGATTGCACGTCCTTTACCTTGCCCCTCGCGGGAAAGCAATTTATTTTTCTGTGCAGCCTGAAGCGCAAAGTTATCAGCAAATGTAATCCCAGCAGGCCAGTTGCCAAAAAGCCTCCTCTAAAGCCTACTCTGCATAAACCAGGCGAGGTTGAGATGAATGCACAGTCACACGGTGCAGCGGATAATCTTCTGCTCTCTGTCCTTCTGGGACGGGCGGGGCGAGTGTGTGAGCAGGGGGGGGTTGGACACGATTACTGTGGCCACGGTTCACAGCCCCCCAAACCTTGAGTGATAAAACGAGATGGGATGAGAGATTCAGCAATTAAACTGAGCACGGAGAAAGCTGCTTTGCGAAGAGGAGAAGAGTGCTTTTTTTCCCTGAAAATCCCCGTTATTGGAATGGACTCAGGTTTGCATGTGAATATTTATTCTGATACCTGATCACTGACGGCGATATCTCCACTTTTATGTGAGAAAAGAGACGTGGCTTTGACTACAATACGGCCAATATTGCACAAAAAAAGCATCTAGCTTGCACGCTGTTCCTTTCGGCTACTAAACAGCATGAATGAAGAACAAAATTTGATTTTCTAAATGTTTCTTGGTGAAGCTGAACTGCAGAATTTGCTCAGCAAGCATGCAGTAGTAAAAAAACAGATCTCCAACAATGGCTCTATGAGTAGGTCCACATTTTATACCACTATAGTGAGGTGGGTTTTTTTGGGAAAACGAGCAGGGAGCCAGTGAAATTGTGCTGTTCGCACGGCTGCCTTCAGCTCCTGACTGCCACATTCACAGCAAAACTGAAATGCAAAAATCCAGGTAACAGAGGAAAAAATATATATATATGTGATACATTCAAGCTAATATTGATTAAATCTGTCACGGCTTTTCTTGAGATTTCACAAAGCAAAGATCCTCTCAGAACTAACAAAAGCAGCTATCAATGCCAAAAGGTTTTCTAGTTGAGAGAATAAATAGAATATGGCTCTCTGAAAAGCTCTTCTTCTTCTCAGGTGGAGTGTGAATGAGGGGTCATGATACAACAGCAGCGAAGTCACCATGAATAAAAACCTTGTATCAAAGCCGACAGCAGCGTTTATTCTCAGAGATGAACGGAGTAAAAAATAGGGCTCTCAAAAGAAGGTTTGTCTTCATGTAATCTCACAGAGACTTTATGAATGAAAGAAAGATGTCTGTCAGCATTAAAAGCTCGACACACTAATTCAGAAGGCAGATTAAAGCTTCAGTAGGCAGAAAGTTTTTTGGCAGCTGTCAAATATGAATCAATATTCTGTTACGTTAATGTCTATTTCTCTAGTCAAATGTTTTCAGAATCATCAGAAATAGGCATTAACGTAACAGAATATCGATTCTTATTACACGGCTGTGTTGAATAGTCGATTCTGATTGGTCAATCACGGCGTTCTGCGGTCTCTAATTTCTTTATAACAGACCTTTGCTATGGGCGCAGCTCTGATGTCGGACTCTGGAGGACCGTTTTTGTGTCAAATTATTGATTTCTTCAGTGAGTAGCCGTGTAATAAGCGGGATAATATACAGCTAGCGGCTCATTGTTGTGAAAGAATCCCCTTCAGGGCGATGAGAGACCCCTCTGCTTTGCGTCAGGGTGCACCCCTCCGTGTGCAGCATCGCCCTGTTGGGGATTCTTTCACAACAATGACCGGCTCGCTGTACATTATCCCTTACATATTTGATCAGCGCTGCCTAGTTTGACCGTTTGGTCGGAGTTTGCGAGTAATTGACAGCCGGCTCTCATAGACAGCAGACTCCAGATCAGCTCTTACTACTTGTTTTCCTCCGGTCTGTGAAATCTTGCAGATGCAGTTAGGAACACAGGAGGATACAGAGGAACATGATTTCTTTCAGATTACCTGTCTCATGTACTACTGTAAAGATATAGTGACCTTTTTATGTGCCTAAACACTCCAGACAGATCAGAAAACATTCAACATACATTTCAGAGGAGTTTAATGTTTAGGTGAGAGGACACGTTGACGTTTAATATGTGCATCTGTAGAGGTGATGTTACTATGATTTCTGTCTCCTGAAGGACTTGTAACTCTGTCGACTGCTACCTTTTATATCTCTTCTTTATTACATGTTTGGGATCAAAATGATGCATTAAAGAAAACATGTCAGAGGGAGCAGATAACAGTGTTACAACTCCTCTGGGAGACAGAAATCACAGTTCAGCACCTGAATAATATTCATATTTCACGCAGCCTGTGTTTCTGAATAAGTGAGAACAACTGGTGTGTTTAAAAATGAAAACATTAGTAACAGTGGGATGTATCTGAGAAGACAACACTGAAAATGGGACCTAGTTTATTTTACTTTGATTTAGTGAAACATCCAGTCAGGAGCAGCACAGTTTGTGCAACAAGCCAACCGAGTCTATCTCACAGAGCCATTAGAGACTGGAGGAGAAACAGGGGAAGGAGAAGTGGGTTAAAGAGGACATAAAAAAGGAGAGAGAGAGAGAGAGGGGAAGAAGAGAGAATAATATCTTCAGTACAACGCCTCATAATTATTAACAAGCTGACTTTGAATATGTGCACAAGCCGACGCAGTAAAGCCTTCAGTCACGAGCCAGAGGCATTCACAGAAACCCCACGGAGGCCTCCGGGGACGGACCGGGCTCTGGGTGGTCCTGGTCCTCTGCCAAGAAATAATACAATCCGCCCTAATTGTCTCCAGCACCTTCTGAACACCTAATAACTGCTGTCAGCTCTCCTCTCACCTCCTCTGCCTCTCTTCCACCTCTTCCCTCATTGCTTCCTTCATTTTTCCAACCATAAACAAGTATTGGAATAGGAGTTCACTCAGGCTAAATCCACCCTAATAGCCTCGACCTAATCACCTACTGATTTACAGTCACAGTGATTGGGAGTGAGTCCCACTTTCCACCGCTGCACGTTTCCTCCGTCTCCAGGAGAAACTGCTCTGGAAAAACCAAAAGGGGCTTTGCTCTCATTACAGCCAGCTGGAGGTTGAAATAAATGGTCAGCTGACTAGCTACATAAACCCAGTCAGCAGAATTTTTTTTGGCATTGGACGTTTCTGCAAACCACAGATACGTTGAATGGCGACATTTATCAACCAAAAATATACTAACGCAATTTGAGATTTTTAGGTTGTAGAAGGCTCAATGTTAAAGCTACAGTGAAGATACCTGATGAATCCATCAGTACCAACCATGTCATACTAGCTTGTCGCGAAGGAAGTTAAATAACGCTCCAAACTTACACCAAATTTTGGTGAGGAAAACCTGGCATGTCCATTTTCAAAGGGGTCCCTTGACCTCTGACCTCCAGATCAGTGAATGTAAATGGGTTCTCTGGGTACCCACGAGTCTCCCCTTTACAGACATGCCCACTTTATGATAATCACCTGCAGTTTGGGGCAAGTCATAGTCAAGTCAGCACACTGACACACTGACAGCTGTTGTTGCCTGTTGGGCTGCAGTTTGCCATGTTATGATTGGAGCATATTGTTTTATGCTAAATGCAGTACCTGTGAGGGTTTCTGGATCAATATCTGTCATTGTTTTGTGTTGTTAATTGATTTCCAATAATAAATATATAAATACATTTGCATAAAGCAGCATATTTGTCCACTGCCATGTTGATAAGAGTATTAATACTTGACAAATCTCCCTTTAAGGTACATTTTGAACAGATAAAAAAATGCGAGACTAATTTGTGCTTAATTGTGATTAACTATGGACAATCATGCGATTAATCACGATTAAATATTTTAATCGATTGACAGCCCTTATATAACTTATGTGATCTAGCCTCTTCATTTTGCTCTCAAAGTGCACCAGATTGATGCATTTAACTTTAAAATGTAAGCTACAAAATGTTCTTTCTAAATGCACGTTGTACTAAATGCACACGTTTCCAAAGTCGATGAGTAATCATGTTAAATAATCGTGATTATGATTTTTGCCATAATCGAGCAGCCCTCGTCCAGGTTGAAAAATACTGAAGTTAAACCTGTATAGATTCAGGATGAATGCATGACAGGGGACTTCTTGCAGCAACCGCAGCCTTAATTTGCGTTTACTGTGCAACATTTGAGAATGAGATATCTGCGGTATTAATGCAGGGTAGATGTTGGATTAATGCATGAGAGGGGAATTCTACAATGGATGCCGCCAGCGTATATATGGCAGAGGCAGCATAAATGTATGATGTGGGATTTCCACAATGGGTTTGTATACAGTACATAAAGCTGGATGGATGGAGGCAAGATAAAACAGAGCTGGCTCTCTATGACGACGGCTGCTGCTGCTGCATCCTGTTTAAGGTCGTCCAAGGAGCTTTGTGCACCGGGAGGTCTGGAATTTCCAATCCTCCTGACAATATTCATTAAGGTGTGAAATTGAGCTGCAGAACCGGACTGTAATCACATTGTGGTTACTCTCTCTCTCTCTTTCTCTCTCTCTTTCTATTTCTACCCATCATCCCCAGGAGTCACAGCAGGTCTTCCCCACTCGATGGAGGCGCTCGGCTGAACTGTTCAGAGTGTATTAGCATACCCACAGGGGTTTAGCTCACTGAGCCACGGGTTTTATTTATTGGTCCGGGCTTTAGAGCGCTGGGAGACCTTCGAGGTAGATTGGTTGAGTAACAGTCAATGCAGAAAGCCCTCGTTGTGTATTTGCCCTGCATTAGTACTGTGTGCAGAGGGATCTAGCCTCCCTTCTTGGTTTTATACAGCGTTCAGACTACAGAGACTCTCGTTAGGTTATAAAACAAAGAATGAATGTGTTTCTGTAAGCTGTCGTATTTATTGTGTCTATATCTGGTTCACTTCTCCTGTGGTTTGGTCTTTAAAACCTTACACAAGAAGAAATGCTGGTTTATTGTATTATATTTATTATTAAACGAGCCTGTTATGAACTGTTCGGCAGCTGTGGGTGTATGTTTTGCTCCTGGGTCACTCGTGCACCCCTGATTGAACAGTGGTAACCGCTTATAGTGATCATATTTATTACATGAAGTTATGAAATGGACAGCTTCACCATTTATACTGGCTTGCTGCCAATTCTTCTGCCTTTTCCCCTCACCAAGGGTGAAGCATTGCCGTCTTTGGCTGGCTCTGCAGCGTGAACGTGCATGCAGAACGGCGGCCCTTTGCCGGGGCTCTTCGCTCGCTCACCCGGTAGCGGCATGGAGGGAAACAGGCGCCGGTCTGCATGAGCTCAGCTGATCGGCAGAGTTTCATCTTGGGGGCATTACCTGACCCGGCGTTATCAATCCACTAGACGCGGGCGGTTCCAACCACCGCGTCTTTCACCGTGCGCATTAGCTTTTTCTTCAAAGAAATTCTTTTTCCGTCATGATATCAACGTCCACGCAGCCTCAAGTATCCAGCTGGAAAGCAGACGCTCCACGAGGCAAAGTATCAACAGAGTAAAGTAAAAATCAAAACAAAAATTAAACTGACGTTCATCTAAAGTAGTTTTAAAATGTTGTTCCACATGTTTTCATGTATGAATAAACCCAAAATGAACACTGTAAGCGCACTACTTGATTACTATAAGCAGATTATTTAAACAGCATTATCAGGATGATTCTGTCATAAGCTTTTTGATGCATATAAGCGATTGATCACTGTAACGTGATTACTATAAGCGGTTACCGCTGTACCGCATGTTACCGCAGATCGGTATGAACAAAACAAATCCATCGATCCACTGAACTCTCTGACCTCACGCTAAACTCAGTTAGAAGTATTACTAAATGGCAAAATCTAGTAGATAGTCAATCAAATCTTAACAGAATCATCAATTCTCCTTCCAGAGGTGCATCTTAATATTTAATCAACATTAGAAGTAGGTCTTTTATCATCCAATCAACCTGATGAACCCTGAACATGGTTGTATAAGGTTGCCTTGCTCTTGATGGTCCGCGAGGCGAAGTATCAAGGGAGTAAAAATAAAAAGCAAAACGAAAATTAAACTGACGTTGGTCTAACGTAGCTTTAAAATGTTTTTCCAGATGTTGTCATGTATGAAAAGACCCCAAATGAACACTGTAGGTTGACTACTTGATTACTATAAGCAAATTATTTAAACAGCGTTTGTATAGGGATGATTCTGTCCTAAGCTTTTTGATCACTAGAAGTGGTTGATCACTGTATAACCTTCACTTAGGTTTTAAAATACCGGTATGCACGTTGTGCTTTAATCACAGCTTGAAATGAACTGCTGTGACAAAGCTCCAGGGCACCCTAAACAGATAGGAGGTGATTTCACAATACAGCCTTTTGTTTTGTTTTTAAAGGAATTATTTCCTGGCAGAGACTTTGTGTTTTTGTCCCGTGGGTGTGGAGTGACTGACAGGAGGCAGAGAGTGTATCGTATGATATTAAAACTCACTCTTCAGCTTCAGCTGAGTGAAGTAACAACAGAAAGACTCTGGGATTTACGAGTCCATTTAATTTTCAATTCCAAATTAATTTTCAAGTGCTAATTGGTTTTCATAATGTCTAGTTTTCGTTTTAATTCATTGACCAAAACTGTCTTTTAACATTTGCATATGATATATAGTGAAGCTGAGACCTCTACTGAGCCAGCAAGAGGCTGAAAAGCTTGTTCATGCTCTTCTTTCTAGTCATCTTGACTACTGTGATACTCCATATACTGACGGACCAGAAGCAGCCATTGCAAAACTACAGAGCATTGAGAATGCTACTGTCAGGGTTTTAACTAAAACTAAAATGAGAGATCATAGCTTTCCTGTTTTACCCAACCTACACCTGCTCCCTGTATCTTTTAGCACTGATTAGTTTTTAAGGCACTAAATGGCTTCGTCCGCCCCCCCTTTTTATATCAGACTCCCTATCGTTTTATGATCCTCCACAGCAGACAAGGTCACCACAAAAACCTTTTGGGGATGCTATTTTTAGCCACTTGGTACCAAAAATATAGAACACTTGCTGACTCAATAGACAGTAAATGACCATTCAAAACACATCTGTTTAATAAAGACTATAAATAGCAGCTGTCTTTTATGATTTTCTCAAATTTTTAGACAATAGAAACACAATGAAACACAACCATCTCAATGCAGTGAGATATCGGGATGAGATTCTGCAGCCAGTGGTGATCCCATATCTCCACAATCTGGGACCTAACTTCATCCTCCAAGAAACAACGCTCGCCCCCACAGAGCCAGGGTTATCACAGACTACCTCCACAATGTGGGAGTAGAGAGAATGGAACGGCCTGCCAAGAGTCCAAACCTCAACCCAATTCAACACTTGTAGGATCAGCTTGGGCGTGCTGTACATGTTAGAGTGACCAACACAACCTCGCTGGCTGACCTGCAACGAATCCTGGTTGAGGAATGGAACGCCATCCCACAGCAACGTGTGACCAGGTTGGTGACCAGCATGAGGAGGAGGTGCCAGGCTGTTGTGGCTGCGTATTGATCTTCCACCGCTACTGAGGCTCCTGACGGTGTATTAAATCAATAAAGTGTAAAATAGCCAATATGTCTTGTTTGTTCCTTGTTACTGATAGAGAGTTCAATCATCCAATCCATCAAACAACTCAAAACAAGAGACAACACCAACAGGAGAATACACTGTTTACCATTGACGGAGCATTTTGGCAAATCTTTCTTGGGCGCTAACCACATAATCAGCTGTGCTGCTCATCCCACAAATGCATGATCCTTACAAGTTGGACATCATTGTGAAGGTAAATAAACAGGCTTTCCAACCATGTAAAATACAATGACCATTAGCATTGATACAACAGAGAAATAATCGACCAAACACAAGTTTCCAAACTTTGTTTTTCCAGTTTATATATAAATAAAGTTCATTCATTCATTCTTGGTGTCTGACTTTGTGTGCAGACACCACGAGCGGTAGCAGGAAGGAGAGGGATAAATATTGGAGGAACTGTAAAAAATAGAAGCTTATTCTTGACACAAATCTGAAGCACTCACTGTACCGGCTTTAAAAGACAGTAACATATAAGTTTTCCACACAGTTCTGTCGAGGAGATTGAGCTAAAGTGCAGCAACAGTTCAGCGCACACGCAATAAAAGGACTTCCTAAGACGTATAGTCAGCAAATCCACAATACTGACGCAGTAATGCTTATAGGACCCCCCCGGGGGCGGCGCTCTCCTTCGTCACTTCGTAAAATATTCAGTCGGAACATCCACTCAAAGTTATCCTGAACCGATCCACTGGAAAACAAGTCACACAGAGTTTATGTGAAGCACCCGAAACACTGTGAAGCCGCGACTGTGGAGTCCAACTGTTAAAATGCTAGTTTGCTGAACTGTGGATGCACTTTCTGCCCCACTGCCAACAGTTTGATATCAGGGCTCTGATTCTAATGTCAAAATGTGATTCTTTGCTATTTTTTGGGGGGATTAAATAACAGAAATAGAGCGAGTTGGAGACACAAAGCATTTAAAAATAAAGATAAAAGATAGTAGGAATCTTATCCATCTGGCTTCATACACATCAGCCAGTTTGGTCTCTCTTTAGAGCCACGATGATGATGGAGGTCTTTGGATAATTGATTCCAGCAACCACTTCATTTTCAAACAGAGGGATATCCAGCATGATCATATACTGATGTATATATTATAGATTATATGGAATTATTATACATATATTTTACCACACATATATATGCGGGAAAAAAGTTAAAAAAAAGAGTAATACTTAAATAATAAATGATGTATATGAAATAAGTAGTATAACCTGCAACACGTGACTCTTAATGATCTTATCATCCATCCATTTACTTCCGCTTATCCAGGGCCGGGTCGCGGGGGGGAGGGCAGCAGGCTTATTATCAAACATATGACAATACATTCAATCTTCATATGTGGAAAATCAGGCTGTTCTCGTACACTGTCATTTGTATACTGTATATCCCAATGTGTATTTAATACATGTCGTGAACCAGGATGTATAAAGAGCGACAAACGCCGCGTAAGGAGGAGGTCGGGTTGGATGGTGGGTCTAAAAACACAGACTTTCACCCAGGAGACCGCTGTTCATGTCCTGTGTGAAACCAGAAGTCAATGTTGATTTGTCACATAATTTCTGTACTTAAGTAACGCCACTTCTGTAGTTAGATTGACCCAAACCACAATCTTTTCCTAAACCGAGCCAAGTTGAAAACAGAAGTTTATTTTGAAAAGACTGTATGCATTAAACGAGCGGAAATTGACTTGTGTTGCTGGACATTCGTAAGAAAACTCAGGAAAAATGAGGAATAACTTTTCGTAAAATATCATATGAACCGTTGTATGAGGATACGATGGGAAAATATACTGTATGTCTTTTGTTTAAGATCTGTTTATTAACTTTGCAAGTGCCAAAATATAGCATATTTAGATTTATTAGCCTCCACATTCAGATTAAATTTGACAAATGAAACTATTTTATTGACAAGAGTCATCTGAATTAACGTAATCTCATTCATCTTAAAACTAATTTTAGCAAAGCTTCCAGAGAAATGAAAACATTTGACTACATAGACTTCTTCAGTGCTAAAAGTTGTGCTGGAGTTTCATCCTCTCCAGTGTTACCTGCCCGGTTTGAGCACCTTGTTAGCGGTTGGATCTGAGCCAAAACAGCATTCTGACCTCCACAATGGCATCCAGAGGGCACATTAAGCCACCTGACAGGGTGTGATACTCACTGCGACAGTGTGTGTTGTCGTGCCGGTAGGAACCAGGAGGACAGGAAGCCAGGCACTCGCCGCTATCAGCGCTCAGCAGGGGCTGCCGGGAGCCACAGGACTGGCAGTCCCACCTGCTGGAACAGGTGGCACAGGATGACTGGCAGGCTGCGTAGGGAGAAGAAGAGAGAGAGAGAGAGAGAGAAGAGGAGAAGAGTCTGTCAGTCACTTCAAAAAATTAATTTCCTCCTCCTATCTGAGCTTCCTTCATGGTTACAGGCCTGCCTGTCAGAGCTCAGCTGCTCGTAGTGGAAGGCAAAGAAACCAGAGAGCCGGGATGTGAAGTTCATCAAAAGGTGAACCCCGTAAAGTAACATTCAAACCCGTGGGTGTTTTTTAGTCTCTAGTTGCTCTGGCTGGGATGATAGGAGACACATTTCAACCCAAATGTTGCACACTTTTTAGAATAATTAAGTTTAAGTTTTAGAAAATATTTCCCCAAAAAAGTGGTAAAACAAAATGTAAATCAACTAATTGATATGCAAAAATTATGTTCCCAGACAACAAAATTGCATTGTGAATTACGTTTCAGGGAAGTGTATTTTGTCGCAGATTCCGTTTGTTTTTGACGCATCACAAATATGTCGCAGAAGGTCACGTAAGGAGGATGACGTGATGGTGGATGGGTCAAACAACAGATGACTTTCACCCACGAGACCGCTGTTTGTGTCACATGTGAAACCAGAAGTCATCTTTGACTCATTATAATTTACTTATTTTAATTTTATTTATTTATTTATTTTACTTATAACATGTTAAATACGGCAACTGGTTAGCGCCCCTCGGCATCGGATATCGACGCACGGAGGCATCCTTTAGCGACGGTATGTGACGAACCGGGCTTTCAACCAACTCCAATGTAAACCCAACTAACCCAAAACGAACACAAGACTTTCAACCAGGAGACCGGTGATCATGTCCCGTGTGAAACTAAAAGTAAAAAATGTGAAAAAATGTCCAAAAAAAAAAGTCTGAAAAAAAAGATCTGAAAAAATGTCCAAAAAAAAAAGATCTGAAAAATATCCAAAAAAAAAGATCTGAAAAAAGTCTGAAAAAAAAAGATATGAAAAAATGTCCAAAAAAAAAAGTCTGAAAAATGTCCGAAACAAAAGATCTGAAAAATGTTGGATAAAAAAAGTCTGAAAAAAAGATCTGAAAAAAAAAGATCTTTTTTTTCAGACTTTTTTTTTTGGACATTTTTTCGGACATTTTTCAGACTTTTTTTTTGGACATTTTTTCAGATCTTTTTTTTCAGACTTTTTTTATCTGACATTTTTCAGATCTTTCGTTTCGGACATTTTTCAGACTTTTTTTTCAGATTTTTTTTTTCAGACTTTTTTTATCCAAAATTTTTCAGATCTTTTGTTTCAGACATTTTTCAGACTTTTTTTTTTGGACATTTTTCAGATCTTTTGTTTTGGACATTTTTCAGACTGACCAGGCAGCGGTATTTGACGAGTTAGGAGTGAGAACGCGTTACAATAACGTAACAAAAGTAGTTATTTTAAGCCAAAACATGTTTTTACTAAACCTAACCAAGTAGTTTTGTCACGTTTTTTTTTTTTTTTTTTCATTTACAACGTTAACCATGTGTTTAAAACTGCAACCGTAATCCAGGAGAAAATACATTTCCCTCAAAACGTAATTGAGAATGCAGTTTAGTTGTATTGGTAGGTAATTTTGTAGGACACAGGGTTGTCCACATAAGATGGTCCTAATTGTGCCTTGTTCACTAACAGTGTCAGCTGGCCTTCACACACTTTAAGCTTCCTGATAGAGCAATAACATTTTTGTAGATGGAGTGGAGGTAGGTAACGGTGAGCGGCAGCAAAACACAGACGCTGCGTCTTCACTCCTGTAAATAAAACTAGAAGAAGCAGAATGTTGTCTATAATATCGTCATCGCCAGCTCTGAGTTTTTACACATTACATTTTTTTACTGTTTAAAATTGGATTGTATCTGCTGTTAGCAACTAAACACAAGAATAAATCAAGTTTTTATTGATTAAATCATTTCATCGCCCAAAACAGAGTCACCTGAAACCTGCAATATTTATCCAAAAAGTCGAGGACTAATGTGGTAAAAACAAAAACGTAGAGCAGCAAAGAAAGTTGTGCAGATTAAATTAAAAAAAAAGAAGAAGTAATATATCCACTGTGAGATGAACTATATTACACAGAGAAATGAGGAATGCATTGTTTCCTCCAAATATTCTGATTAAACACCCCAACATACTCTTAAAGATGTTTCACTTTGGCAGCTAGACTCTGTTTTGGTGCAATATAATCTACTTACAGACATCTCCATAAACACAATAATGAAACCGGTGCGTAGAAAACGGGAGACTTCAGATGTTCCATAATGAGAAATCTCAAGATTACAGAATAAAAAAGTAACTAAATCTCCTGTTAAACCTCCCAGACACCCACTCACTCAGAGATAGCAGGAGGAGAGAAGAGGAAGAGGAGATGAGACGACAGAGGAAAGAAAGATCGCGATCAGAATGGAGATGATGGTGACAATGGAGAGACGGACAAGAACAGATTAGAACAGAGAGATTGTGAGATCGATATACTCCAGGTGAGAGGACAAAGAGATGTCAAGGAAGATGAAAAGAAGTCTGAGGTAAAAGGATGAGAAGGAAGAGACGATCTTATCAACAATGCACGTTCAGGCTCGTGGTTTTAGTTTCTGTCACACACATAAAGTCAAAAATGTAGAAATTAGGCTGCGTGGGATTGACAGAGGGAGACTGGCCATGTTTCAGACTACTGACGGCCAACATGTATACAGCACATTCAGAATATGCGTCTCACTTTGGGGGGATTTTATGTCAGTTTGCAACACACGGCCTCTTGCCTGGCCGGCCAACTCTGTACGTTTTACACAAACCAACTAGTCAACAGTTTGCAAGGCTGGGGTAGAGATGCATGCCCAAAAGAAAAGCCCACATTTCTGGTCAGAAGGAGAAACACACCGACTTTTAAACATCATGAAAGACTTAGATATCAGCAGGTTTTTTGGATATGTGCAAATATCACAACGGGGAAGAATGTGGCTGAAGGAATGAAAGAGGGAGGCTGTGTTCGCTCGGTCCAACAAGTCCTCCACCGGTTACGTTAATCGGAGTATGCACGGCTGTAAACGGGAATATAAGTGTAATATTCATGTTTATTAGCCATGTAAACAGCTTAGTAGGTATAAGGGCAAAAAACAGAATATTTTGTGCATGTAAACAGTCATTGAGTGTTGTTATTTTATTAGTTTTGTCCTTCTGATCACATCTGTATCATTGATTTGTCAGCATTATATGTTTGGTAACTTCTGTGTTCCATTATGCTGCTGCTATGTCGACCTATTGAAAGACAGTTTTAATCTCAGTGAGGCACTTTTCCTGGTTGAATAAATGTAACATCTGTACACAATCCACACATTCAGGACCCACGTATATCCCTCTTTATCTCTCTGAAGCACAAGTGCGGAGACGCTGTCAAGGATTCAGCTGCTAGCACTAGCTAGCTAGGCTTCAAAGTTAATACCTTTATCTGTGCCTGATAGCTTTACGGCGGCGGGGCGTTTGGTGTTTACAGCTTCATGAATAGCTGTGGGCAGTAAATGTCTGGTTCACCAGGAGAACGAGTCAATGGGACGGTGGGAATTCAACGCAGTAAAATGCTAAGAAGGTCACGGCTGTCGCGGGTCAACGCTCGGTCAAGGTGCCGCGGCTGGTTCCCGGTCGGGCAAACGTGACCGAGACGGGCTCAAACACCCACACATGAATAAAGGATGAGGAGGAAAACATGCACAAAAACTCAATACAGACGCAGGCGCACACACTTACACACAGACACTGTTGCAGTTCTAACTTTCAATGCATGCTGCTGCACTTTGACAAATACCTCCTCTTGAAGGTTTTGTGCTAACATAAAGTTAAAAATGAACATGGATTTTTATGTGTTGTTGAAACTTTCTATTCCATAAAAATGCTAACTTTTCTTTCTTTACATCCATCAGAAAGTACAGTCTGCTAACTATGGTATATAGGTGAGAGACACTAAACCTGTAGAGCTTCCACAGGGTCAAAATATGCTCAAATCATAACATGGCAAACTGCAGCCCAACAGGCAACAACAGCTGTCAGTGTGTCAGTGTGCTGACTTGACTATGACTTGCCCCCAAACTGCATGTGATTATCATAAAGTGGGCATGTCTGTAAAGGGGAGACTCGTGGGTACCCATAGAACCCATTTACATTCACACATCTGGAGGTCAGAGGTCAAGGGACCCCTTTGAAAATGGCCAAATGGTTCTTCCTCGCTATAATTTTGCACAATTTTAGAGCGTAATCTAGCCTCCTTCACGACAAGCTAGTATGACATGGTTGGTACCGATGGATTCATTAGGTTTTTTAGTTTCATATGATACCAGTATCTTCACTCTAGCTAAAATTGAGCCCGCTACAGCCTCTAAAAGCCTCTTTGGCCGGTGTTTCTCATTTTATTTTGCTAATTGAATGACGTGCAGAGCCGGCATATTTTCACATCTAATTATGTGAAATAAGGATTTTATTTTGTTGGTGATTGTTGGAAAGACTAACCAAGTTCTGTTGAGTTTGAATCTATCAGCAATCACCGGTTGATGGGCTGACGATGGCCGGTTGGAAAATGTTCCCTGCACTAGTGTACTGTAACAGCATGCTAATTTATAAGCAAAGAGCATTGGCTGAAGTGTAAAAGTGAGATAAGTTTCGAGGAGCTATTTTCTATGTATATATTTAAAAGACGGTCCTACCTGCACATACTCGTCCTTCGGCGTAGAAGCCAGCTGGACAGACGGACAGGCAGCGGCCAAGATGGAGGAAGGCCTTTGGGTCCCTGCAGCTCTCACAATGGTCAGGAGTCCCCGAGCAGGACAGGCAGTCTGCATGGCACTGGACTGGAAAACACACATTTCATTTATTTCATTTAAGGAAATTCAATACTATATGTTTGTATCTACAGCAAAAATATGGAAGAAAAGATTATATATGCATGACAAACAGAAAGACGCGCACATACACATTCAATTACATGCTAATTTTATTCCATACATCTGGACAGACACTGCTGGTGGCACTAGAAGAGTTGAAGTCTCTCCCACTCACTCAATGATACACTCATTCTGACATTTAATTCATGCAAATTCTATCTATCAGATTTGGCTCTGCGCTGAAACTCAGTTAGCGAAGGCAGACAGACTTAACATTGCACAACCACACACACACACACACACACACTCAAACTAAATTAAATTTTCTAAATTTCATCCAGTACATTTGGTTCTACAGTCCGACTGCGTTAGCGTTGGTAGAAATGTTTCCCTCTGCGGGGACTTCTTGAGTACATCCGCAGCCTTCTGCTGTCTGCCAACAACTCCACTGGTGCATTCTGTGATGAGGTGTTTAAGTGCCTTCTTGGCCCACACCGGTTCCCAGTTGGTCCAGCGTTTTACCAACAACTTATGAGCACAAGCTTGTTTCTTTAATGTGTCGACCAACTGCACTTAAAAGTCATTATTCACTGAGTAAACATGTGTGAAAACAGGTTTTTCATGACCTAAATCATTGGTTACTGCGTGTGGAAAAAACCTTAACGCTGCTTCTGGTCGCCGGTTGGGAACAGCTGCTGCTGACAGTAACCAATATTTCACTTAATGTTATTTCAACAGTTATTTCTAGAAGTCCACGTACAACAAACTGTACAGCGGCGTCAATCTCATCCATGCAAACACTCAAGTAAAGCACAAGTACCTGGAAATTGTACTTAAAGGGCGGGTCCATTAGTTTTATTCTGTAGCTTCCCAGTGGTGTTCAACGGTTCGTATGATATATTATGAAAAAGTTATTCCTAATTTTTTGCTAATTTTCCTACTAATGTCTAGCAATTTCTGCTCATTACATGCATACAGTCTTTTCCAAATAAACTCCTGTCTTCACAGGAAACAACTTCCTCAGAATTAGGAAACAAAACTACTTAGTTACATGTCGGCTTAGGAAAAGATCGACTTAGTTAGATTTAGACAACAAAACTATTTAGTTAGGTTTAGGAATAGATCAACCTGGTTAGGATTAGGTAACAAAACAACTTAGTTAGGTTTAGGAAAAGATCGATTTGGTTAGGATTAGGCCAAACAAATATTTAGTTAGGTTTAGGAAAAGATCAACTTGGTTAGGATTAGGCAACAAAACTACATAGTTAGGTTTAGGAAAAGTTCGATTTGGTTAGGATTAGGCAAAACAAATATTTAGTTAGGTTTAGGAAAAGATCGACTTGGTTAGGATTAGGTAACAAAACAACTTAGTTAGGTTTAGGAAAAGATCGATTTGGTTAGGATTAGGCCAAACAAATATTTAGTTAGGTTTAGGAAAAGATCGACTTGGTTAGGATTAGGCAACAAAACTACTTAGTTAGGTTTAGGCAACAAAACTACTTAGTTAGGTTTAGGAAAAGATCAATTTGGTTAGGATTAGGCAACAAAACTACTTAGTTAGGTTTAGGAAAAGATCGACTTGGTTAAGATTGGCAAAAAAAAATATTTAGTTAGGTTTAGGAAAAGATCGATTTGGTTAGGATTAGGCCAAACAAATATTTAGTTAGGTTTAGGAAAAGATCACATTGGTTAGGTTTAGGTAACAAAACTACTTAGTTAGGTTTGGGAAAATATCATGGTTTAGCTTAAAGGTCACATATTATGCTCATTTCCAGGTTCATAGATGTATTTTAATGTTGCACTAGAACATGTTTACATGCTGCAATGTTCAAAAAAACCTTTATTCTTCTCATACTGCAGCCTGAGTCTGCCTGCCTCAGAGCCTAATTCAGCCTCTGTCTGAAAACCACTGATTCACAGCCTGTCTCCTCCCACTCTGATTGACAGAAAACGCTGACCAATCAGAGCAAACTTCCTCAACAACAACAGCGTCACCCTCCCCCTCCCTCCCGGAGAAGCTCTCAGAGTGGAGAGATAGCAGCTAGAATAGAGCTTATAAACCACTTTAAAGTTTATAAACCAGAAACTTCACCCAGCGCACGTTACCGGAGGAATCTGATCAGAAATCGGCGACACATGATGAACATCTGCGGTCCAGATTCCAGGTTTTCCTGACGGTTTCTCTCAGGTAAATAATGCTGTTTATAGCTCTGTTAGTTAACTCAGTGTTTACCTCATGCATCAACTCTGTAAACCGTAAACATACACTCTGTTTTACGTCTGTCTTTACAGATCCATCTGTGAGAAATGACCGACAGAATCATCCCAGAGGAGAGCAGATAGCTGAGAGCAGATGGGAGATACAGAGCTAACCCGGTAGCATGTAGCTAATCCGTTAGCATGTAGCTACATGCTAACGGATTAGCTACATGCTACCGCTATGACACGGTGTGTAAACACAGCGACCATCAGGGTGGAAAATAGAAGATGTGAAACAGTAGTCAGTTCATTATTTCTGCTAAAAGATAAATGTATGGAAGATCAGAGTAATGGTATATTATTTACAGTAGTAGCTGTCTCTGTGTTACCATGACTACAGACCACCGGAGCTTAGCTTACCATAGTTTACCAGAGCTGAAGACTTTCTCCTGTACCATGTTAACATAACTAACTAACAGGTGAGATGATTACAAATGCTGTGAATAATTAATATTGTCATCTGTCTACTCAAATAAAGTTTGACTGTGAAACAGAAATGTGTTGTGTTGCTTACAAGTCACTATTTACTACCTGTATTCTGCTACATGCATGACATCAAATATATATAATATATAAATATCATCTGTTTAAACAGTGTAATTACATAAAGCCTTTGTGAAAGAACATGTTATATTTAGATGATGGGAGTACATGAAGCCTGTTCTGCTGGTTCTTGCAGACTTTGCTCAAGTTAGGTTGAGGAGGAGAGACAGTGACGCGCTGTGGGGCGGGGTCAGCTACTGAAGGTTCTCTCTGGTTCGACCAGGAAACCCTTATATGGCTTGCATTTCTGCCTAATGACGTCAGAAGACTAGGAAAAAAGCGAATTTTTTTTCTGCACCCATTTCCGGACAAACGGAGGAGGAGAAAAAGAGAGAGGATGGTCTTTTATGATACTATGGTGGCCTGTAGACACACTGGGGACAGATATTGATGTTTAAAAGACATGGAAAAGTGCATTTTGCATAATAGGTGACCTTTAAATTAACTCCGGAAGTGGCGTTACTTAAGTACAGACGTTTCATGACAAATAAAGAAACTATTTTTTGACCTACCCATCCACCCTGACCTCCTCCCTTCGCAGCATTCGCAGTGCATTACATTTCGTAGATATAGCTACGAACAATGTATGAGAGCAGCCTGCCTAAAAACATTGGGTTCTTCTGGGTTTGTTAAATTTAAAGTTGTTTTTATATTTTCCAATTAAGGAGAGCTCTGAAGGCGTAAACAGCCTGTTCTCCTCCAGTCTTCTATGGAGAAAAGCAGCTGAAATTCATCCTTAAAATACAATTATTGCACAAAACAAGTTGGAAGGAAAAACATCACAATGAAACGTCAACGTTTCAGATATCCTCTGGCTTCTTTTGAAAATTTAACTGGCTTTTCAAAATCTGAAATAAAACGTCTCAAAAGTTAAAACATTCAATTTCAGAACTTCCAACAACTCGTTCACAAAAAGCGCCTGTCAGCATCCGAAGTGACAGAATCGGGGATGACAGCAACAACAACTGTCGTATCTGTCTGGATGGCAGAACAACCGAACGCATGCAGCCTCTTGTCAAACAATATGCGTGGCTGCTTGCACATGATTGCACTGTGATTGCTCCATTCATTATGTGAATGCATTGAGTGAATACAGTGCTCGCCGCTTGTAAAAATTTGACTGAGGGATCTGATTAATGAGAGATGGAGGAAGGGAAAAGAAAAGGAGAAGACGTGTAGGAAAAAGAGGGGGTGAAAGTGGAAAAAAAGAGGAGTTGAAGAACATGAGAAAGATGGAGGTGAGACTTTAACCTTAATGGCCAATAAGACTGTCAGTAAGCCAGAACATACTGTTCTAAGTATCTCCATCTCTCTTTTTCCACCCATTCTACTACCTCTCATTATTCTCTTTCTCTGTCTGCTTTTCTCCTTAACAGCTTCATTTTCTCTCTCCTATCCATTTTCTTTTCATCTGCCATTCATTCTCACTTTTTGACCTTACTTTTCATCCCACCTTCCCCCTCGTCGGCTCTCTGAACTGAGGAAAACTGGAGCTGTGTGGAGAAATGAGTGTGGCAAGGAGGAGGTATGAGTGAGGAAAAGTGGGAGATTGAGATACTTAGCACTGTATGTTCTGGCCCAGTGGCGGGTTTATTGGCTAATACGACTGTTCGTCAAGTGTTTATCTCTCTATTCAGCTGTGGCCAATGCTTCAGCTAGCGGTAATGTACCAATCTCTTGCATATATATTCTGGGAGTCTCTCATCCATCCTGAGCTCTTTCTGCAAATAAAAAGAAATCCTTCCTGAATATTAAGCAGTGGAAACAAATGAGGATATTTGAATACAAAACTCCACCTGAATAGTTACAAGATCATTTCCTGTTTGCTTTGACAGCAGAGGAGTGAATTGTGTGTTTCCCCCTCCTGAGGATAAAGACACATTTGCCACAGAAGTTAAGCAATCACACGCTTTGCTACGAGCCGTTGTTTACACAAGGCTGCCTTGACGCTCGCACACTGTACTTTAATTTCCTCACAAGCATAGCGAGCCAGAATCCCTGAAGCGCAAAATTAAAAACTACGGCTGTGATTAACAACAGAGTTGTATGAGAACAACTGATCCAGAGGTGTGGATCCAGGCGCGATTAACTGCACACGACAAACTTTTCGCCGTGTGAAACTGCAGATGTGTATATATTTGACAGAGATGATGCTATTCTGTCACACAGTGTCATTAGAAAAAAAATATAAGAGAAAAAAAATCACCCGCCGATGTTTCTGTTAAGCTTGACCTCTAACTTAGACTGGCTACCTGCCACAGTAGCGCGGAGAATAAGCCAACAACTTACCATCCACAGCCAACATTTACCAGCAGTTGGCTGGTGACTCAAGGTAATTTCACACCCTAATTCCCACTAAAAAGCCACTGCACCATTCAGTAATTCACCCATGCAGTCTGCTGCCAAATGTTTAATCATGAGACTCTTTATTTGAGACAATAAAGGAGCAAATCCATTCAATTCATCCAAACTTTGTTGATTAAAATTGAAGAAATAATGGTGACAGGATTGTGTGTGTTGGATCTGGTTACAGATGCACACATTATTGGATCTGTGGGCCCGTTTTCATCAAACATCTCATCATCTCATTGAAAGTTAAACTGAAAACAGTCCAACCTCAGAAAAAGAGGGACTTGAGAGTTATTTATGAAGCTTCCTACTCCTTGGAGAGAGTGTGACGTTGCTGTTTCATGACGCTCTTAGCCTATAAACTACAAATTATAATGATGTTTTGTAGCTTCAATGATGGAAAAAGTACTCATATCTTGTACTTAAAGTGCTAAATTTGATATCCAGAGCATTAATATAGCAGCTTTGCATTGTAAAGATATAGAGGAGTAATGTCTACCTGAGCAGAGAATGAAGTCAGAGCTTCTCTGTGCTTTGTTTACGTAGCCGGTCCGGCTGTGCGTGCATGTTAGTGCATGTGAGCGTGCCCCACTGGCTAGTGAATCGTCGCCGTACTGCACTGCTCCCATACGGCGGTTACCACTGATAACCTTTTACAGTCTTTTCAAAATAAACTTCCGTCTACTTGAGTAAATTACTCAGTTATTTTCCACCACTATGTGGTTTATCTGATAGTTGTGGTTTGGAGATAATAGAAACATTCGAAATGCAGAAAGTAGCTCCACTTTCTTTTAGCGTAGGCAGCCAAGTAACTAATATGATGCCAACACTAATAAACAGCTTAAATCTCTCAACGAGACCAATATGCCGTTTGCAAAGTAGACTGTAAATAAAAACTGTCTCCAAAGAAATACATATACAAATGAAAAGATTAAAAAAATTTAAATACGTCTGCTTGACATTATCTAGTCAGCTATTCCAATCACATCATTTAACAACGTAATAGAGCTGTGTACTTTTGTTGTTATTCCGTGATTTTACTCTGTGAGTCTTGGGGAAATTAATGCATTTGCACATTATCTGAGGCGCTGCAAGAGTCGAATTTGATGTATTATTGCCAGAATTGTTTGTTGTGTTAGACACAAATAATCGCTGTTACAAAGCTGCATTTTCCCTGCTGCCAAAATACATTAGGTTGTGGAGTCTTTGGGGAAGGAATGATTGCATTCCTGCAGAAGTTCAGTCAGACAAAATATTCACTTTTTAGTCAAAACATCATCTTTACATGAGTTCACTGTCATCAAGACATCAACACTTTTTAATCCTTATCAAAAAATACGTCCAAATATGTATCACTCTAAGAATATTTGAACCCGTTAGGACCGATTCTCTTCTCAGAGACACTTAATAAAGACGTTCCCTGATTATACTGGTACACTAGTACAAATTAATAATATCAAAAGACTCATTTGGGTCAAACCCAGATGAACCGAATGTGCAAGTACAAGGCTCACATCTCCAGCCTTTCCCATGAGACCTGAACGCAGCACGACTCCTGGTTACGGCCCTCGGGTGTGAACCGCCCAATGAGAGGAGAGGCTGCTGACCTTTGGGCCTATAGACAGCCGTGATTAATAGGCTTAAAGGAAGAAAGAGAAGAATACGTTTCCTTTTTTAGCTGCAAACTTAACACAGTTGGGAAATCCAAGTCACAGCCAGGCAGACACAAGTGAAAACACATGTTTCCTTCTGCATCAGTACATAAATGTAAAATGAAGTGGATAAATCATGTTTAAATCGCTTTGTTAAGGCTTACATAATAACATTATGGTGCATTATGGGGGTATTAAAACCATTACTGCACTCACACGTACATTAACACGCACAAGATGCGAGGTGATGGCAGGTGCAAGTGCGGGATAATGTGAGTGCATATCACACAAACAAGTTTAAATTATTCACACATGATAATCTCTTTTTATGCATGAAAAACACACATGACACACTCAGACCATGTGTTCACAAACGCACCTTTAACCCCTCTATAACACACACTCATTAACACTACCACAGAATGTACAAATATGTCAAGAGAGACAAGGTAAAGGACGCTTTCTGTTTCCAGCTCTGACGTTTTTCTCTCCAACACTATAATTACGACATACACCGATCAGCCATAACATTAAAACCACTGACAGGTAAAGTGAATAACATTGATTATCTCGTTACAATGGCACCTGACAGTGGGGGGGATATATATTAGGCAGCAAGTGAACATTTTGTCCTTGAAGTTGATGTGCTGGAAGCAGAAGAAATGGGCCAGCGTAAGGATGTGAGCGACTTTGACAAGGGCCAAATAGTGCTGGCGGGACGACTGGGTCAGAGCATCTCCAGAACTGCAGCTCTTGTGGGATGTTCCCGGTCTGCATTGGTCAGACTAAAGCACCAAAAGTGGTCCAAGGAAGGAAAAACGGTGAACCGGCGACAGGGTTAGACCCGAGGCTCATTGATGCACGTGGGGAGCGAAGGCTGGCTCGTGTTGTCTGATCCAATAGAAGAGCTACTGGAGCTCAAACTGCTGAAAAAGTTCATGCTGGATCCGATAGAAAGGTGTCAGAACACACAGTGAGGAGAAGTTTGTTGCGTATGGGGCTGCTTAGGCTCAGACCGGTGCCCATGCTGACCTAATGTTATGGCTGATCAGTGTATATACAGTGTGTGGTACTTAAAGAGACAGGCAGAGAAGAGAGGGTGCTGATAAAGATAGAAAGAGGCATGAAAACCAAAAAGAGACAAAGAAAAGTGAGAAATTGAAGAGAGAGAGGCAATGGATGGCATTAACCCTTCTGCAGAGAGTTAGGAAGAAGATTCTTAAATGTGTTTTAAACTGATAAAAAGATTAAATCAAAAAGCATCCAGGTGTTTTCCACCGCCCTCAAGGAAAAAGTAAAGATTAAAAAATATGAAAGTAGGTGGTTTAGTCTAGCGGGCCTCCTTCTAAAGGGTATACATTTAATAGATGATTAACAGGGATGGAAAGAAGAAAAAAAAAAAATGCTGTAACATCTAATCTTTGCCTTTTCCATTAAATATTGGATCATTTTACCTCTTTTAGCCTCGGACAGTTACTCAAATGAAACCGTCATTAAGATCCAAGATGTAACTGACAAAAGGTCGCAATTACAAATACAAGTCTGCTACTTCAGCACCACGGACAGCGCCATGGATTCATCACCACACAGCAGAGAAAAAAACGTATTGATAAGAAGTGAAAGTCAATTGTTAGTTTCTCTTCAACATCAGCGCCCAGCAGCAGAGCTACGCTTCCGCCATTTTGGACTGAAAGCCACTACCGGACGCCAGTAAAACGTCCGCCTACAAAGTGCCGTACAAAAGTAAAACAGAGTTATCTCTATTCTACTGAAATATCCTGTGTTGAATCTCAAACTTCTTCATGTGAAGGATCCAAAAAGGAGTCCAATAGACCCCAGTCCAATAGACCCCAGTCCAATAGACCCCAGACCATGGATGTAGAAGAGGTTGTATTATATTAGAAATGTTAATGGTGACTTAGGAGATGAAGAAGATGAACCACAGGTATCGGAGCTAACCATGCACACCCGTACTTTTTGCTGCCCCCCACATGCACATCACACTAAATCTTGCTTTGGAGCTCAACGCTGCCATAAAACTGCCATCACTAATACAAAATACCTGCGAACTTAAATTCATGAGAGACTGAGCTGCTAAATGAGATGGAAATTAAATAAATGAAACGGCAAAGCCACTGCACAAGCTGGTGGATATCATTAATAACCAATGTGGTGTTTTGTTAATCTGTTGAATTAAACATAACTTTAAGAAGGAATCAGTTTTTCTAGCAAACACACACACACACACACACACACACACACACACACACACACACACACACACACACACACAAGGCCATCAGAGGCAAAAACAGCCGGCTACTTCAGGAAATAAGGTTTTATAGGTTTCCCCTGATATTTACCTGGACTAATTAGACTGTGTATTTGTCTGAGAATAAACAACGCTTTTACTTTTTATACATTTTAATAAGCTGCTGCAGAGAAATGGTCTAAACAGAAACACCTAAGAGAGCGAGAAGGCTGTCGAGGGACGCAGAACACACACGAGCTAAATGTGAACAACTTCATCCAAACCAAACCTCATCAAACTATTGTCGTCTCAAACAGTCCATTTGTGTGGCGCGATAGAAAGTGTCTCCCTTGCCCAAACTGTAATTATTCATTCATGCAGCCAAACTTAATTATAAGTCTTCATAAATCTTTACAATGTGGTCCCACTCTTTAATTGCCTCTCGGGGTATTTAAATATATGAGAAATTAGCTGGTGTTTGTTTCTGGTTATAAGTGCTGACAGTCTGTGTGCCCATTCTCAGTCAACAGATGGATCAGCCGTTTTTAAAAGGGGGAGGTGAAGCAGACGTGCCGAGATGTGACTCCGTGGTTAAGAAATTAGCTTAAAGCCATCATTTTATGTCTTTTCATTTAAAGGGACTGTTTGTAACTTTCTAAGTGTATAAATGTACCGGGTCGAGACACATGCGTGGCCGCTGTCTCTCCTCCTCTGCCTGCTTGCCTTCACTCAGACAGCGCACGCGTTCTCGCGTACTCGCTCCACCTCTAGACGTGAACGCGCGCTCACTCCACACTGCAGGAGAGTTAGTTTAGCTCTGAGAATATCTAGTGAATGTTCAGTGGATGTTTGTGCAGAAATAACTGCTGCAGCTCCTCCAGACCAACAGAGGTTTCCTGTGTCTTGTGAAGTGACGGGGCTCCGCAGAGAGAAACGTTATCATCTCGTTACCGACCGGGTAACGGTGTCTCCCTGTTCACTCCGGCTGCGGGCGGAGGGAGACGAGTTTCTCGCTGCGGAGCCCCGCTGGGGAGCCCCGCTGGGGAGCCCCGCTGCCTGCGCTGAGGCAGGAGAAGCAAACACAGCATCAGCATTGATTCATGGAGAGACCTTCGTCTGGTCAGCTAACATTACTGCCAAGCAGCTGAAATATAGAGTGATATTGTGGTTTTAGCTGACGTGTGCCGCCTCACTGTTTTGAGTGATGCTCGTTCATGTCTATGTAGAGCGAGCACAAGCTCGAGCCCAACACTGACTTTCGTTGATTTCACGGCCACAGGTGTCGCTGTTAACAAGCATTTCTGAAAGTTACAAATAGTCCCTTTAATTGTTTAATTTGTGGTCTCTCCTGTTGAAACGAGTTGAAGGGAAAGATCGTTAAAAACATACAGGGGGGACTGCGGTCACCATTACAGTTACACCGTATCATAACATAAGCTTCTTATTTTTGCACTCATTAATTGTTAAATAGCTGGATATATTCTGCCATGGAGAACTGGCCAACAAAGTGAAAGTTATTTTTTATTTCATGTAACTTCAAGGCCCCCAGGGAGCCGCAGAGCAGCAGCAGCACTGTGTCCAGAAACTTTTTTAACTATCGTACCATTCTGCTCTTTCAAAACTGCACAGGAAATATCTCAACTTCAAATGATGCCTCTTTGTTTGAAAAAAATACAGAGAAAATACCCCATCAAACAACAAAATGGATCCAGGAATTCAAAGCGCATCAACCCACCTGCTTTTTTTAAGAGTTAGAGTTTGAATCTGATGTTGATATTAACGTGTAGAACTGAATGTAAATATGAAGAAGGGGTTTGAATTAAAGCCAACAGTTAAAAGCAGTGATAGACTGAGGATGGATTATATTGACTGTGTGTGACTGTTCCAGTCTGTCCTCAGGCGACGGCATGCTGAAACATACAGAGCAGCTTGGCCAGCGCTGCCCTCCTCCCCAAGGACAAGTTGGATTTTGTCCTCCTGGCTGCTTCGCATATCTATAAACTCACTCTGTTGGAGTCTCTCTCTGCCCTCTCTTCTTTAATTATCCAACTAGCTTCTCATTTACATAAGCAGTAATCAAAGCAAAGTGTATTCATATACCAGTGGCACATTTCTAGAGCAGACATTGCAGCATGCTCCACAATAAAAGACAAAAACAAGAAGGAGACACAACATAAAGGACACATCCATTCACACCTGACTAGTGCAGTCTGGTCTTCTGTACTTACACTTACAATTCTGAGTTCGTAAGTGTGTTCACACTGACAAGTATGGCAAAATGAAGTGCACTATGAGTACTATAAGAAGAAGAAGGAGAAGGAGAAGAAGAAGAAGAAGAAGAAGAAGAAGAAGAAGAAGAAGAAGAAGAAGAAGAAGAAGAAGAACAAAAACAACAACAACAACAAGTAGAAGGAGAAGGAGAAGAAGAAGAAGAAGAAGAAGAAGAAGAAGAACAAGAACAAGAAGAAGAATAAGAATAAGAATAAGAATAAGAAGAAGAAGAAGAAGAAGAAGAAGAAGAAGAAGAAGAAGAAGAAGAAGAAGAAGTAGAAGGAGAACAACAACAACAAGTAGAAGGAGAAGGAGAAGAAGAAGAAGAAGAAGAAGAAGAAGAAGAAGGAGGAGAAGGAGAAGAAGAAGAAGAAGAAGAAGAAGAAGAACAAGAAGAAGAATAAGAAGAAGAAGAAGAAGAAGAAGAAGAAGAAGCTGTTAGCAAAGAACGTATATTGCCAAGGAGTGAAAGTCAATTGTTGGCAATATAAAAAATATTATAAAAAAATATTATAAATATAATCCAAAATGGCGGCAGTGGCTTTTGTCGAAAAAACACCAGAGTTTCGTCTCTTTGCTTCTGTACTCTTTGCTTTTAGCTGTTCATGTTTCTGATTTACTTGCAACGTACAAATTTCCACCCAAATGTGTCCTGGTAGACGATATCGTATATCGCATGCAGATATTTCCACCAAAATAGTGGTGTGACGTTTTTGTGTCAAATCCCACAGATTCAAAGAGAGAGGACTTGATTCTTGAGTCCTAGTTTTGTACCAACAACAAACAATCAAACAGGGAGATCTCATTAAAAGAAAAGGCAGAGGAGCCAACTTCTCCACCCACAGTGGTGGCAAAGACACTGAAGTACAACAAAACACGATGTGATTTGGCAGCGAGCAGAGACGCAGTACGACATTCACATACTCTTCTGCTAGTTAGTTGTATTTTTATGCCTGTAAACACTTCTCTGACTGAGAAGGACATTTTCAGGGCATTGTGGTAAATGAGAATGTGCGGATAATTAAAAGGTAAATGACAACTTCATCCCAAAATAACTCTAATATTACAGATTTAACAGTGTGTGGCGGGATCTTAAAGCTGATTCATAAAGCCTCAGGCGGTTTATAAGATCAGCAAAAATGAGTAGACAATAAAAACAGGTCAATGTAAAATGAAGGAGGGACCTTAATCTGCCAAAGTCACCTGCAGACACCAACACAGTGAATCTTTTATGATGTGTGTGCTGTCAAAGCGGGAGTCGTAAAACAGGAACAGGGTTTGATAGAGCAGAAGAATGTTATGGAAGTGGCCAGACACAACACAAACTACTGACACAAACACACCCAGCATCCTTTGCAGCAACGTACCTTGGCGACACTCGGGGCAGCATCGGCCCTCCTGGGTGACGACCAGCGTGCCCGGCGGGCAGGTGGGGCAGGAGTGCAGATAACAAGTCACCTGGGCATCACGGCATTCACACTCCCGGCAACCGCTATCAGTCCATCGAGCCAGGTCCTGAAAGAAGAGAGGAGATAAAGAGAGACAGGGGATGAAAGTGGAGGAGAGAGAGAGAGGGGGGATAGTTTATTAGACCAGGGTTCAGCAGCATAAACTTAGTTTAAGACTAATCTTGGCCTTAGACTGGTCTTAGATTGTGTGGTTAGACTGGTCTAAATGTCTGTTGCATAAATATTAAGACTGACTTGATTTGAGGTTGGAAAGTTAGCGATCGTTCTCACTGGCTAAGCCTGAGGGGAGAGCTTTGTTGCTATGGCAACACTCTGTTAGAGGGACAGTTAGCAAACTATTTCAACTGTTTATCCATTACTTTTAGCTAACTATTTCTTTATGGAAAATAATGTATTTAATGTGAGCAGAGCATCACAACACAAATGGCCACAAAATACTCTTATTGACCCCACATTCACAACAGCTGTTAATTCTTACCTTTCACAATAAAAGCCCTAGACATATACGCTGTATCACTGCTTTCCTAGGAGAACTTAGATTCACTAAGAGACATCTCAGCAATATATTGTGTACATATGTATGTATCACACTCAAAAATACATGTCAGTATCCAGTATTTATTATGGATGGTTGATCTGGCACGTTTTAATTAACGACAGCAATGACGAGAGAAATGACCCGAATAATGTCCGAAAGTGTTTTTTCATTCTGCAGATGAGCTCACTGTATAGTCTTCTATATTGTCCTCTACATACACACTGAATAGTGAGTAGGGAGTAGTGAATGATTTCAGACACAGCCTAGGTCTATTTTTATGCAACTGGCCCCAACTGAATTGAAATTGAATGCAAAGATTGAAGCTCTTATTATGCGACTGTGACAAATATATATTTACAGGGAATGGACAGAATATATGAAAACACAAAACAACAGAGGATTATAACTTGGAAGAAGCTGAATCACAATCACAAAGGAAGCCATGCTGACCAGACACTAAGCTGAATGCAAATCAGCTGTATGTGTCAGCTTCTAAAAGAAGCCTGACAGTCACGACTATTATATACATTTTCAAGACAGACTCTTACTGACAGAGGGTCAAACAGCCGGAACGTCACTCACAAAGAAAACTGATTGAATGAAAACATTTTGTTTTTGTTCCAAACAATCTGGTGGCAGGTCTAAGCTCAGAGGCAAGGACGGACGCCTTGAATCACAGAATCAAAACTTTTCTGACTGGTAGAAAACTAACGAGCATAATGAGCTCTTTATATATAGCACGACTCCCATTCACAAACCACTTGTATCCAAGGATGTTATCTGAGCAGAGAACAAAACCTGCAGCCTTCGGTGTCTGTTATCTCATCTGATGCAACCTGTACGGTTATGTAACACTTTTACAGAGCCAAACACTTTTCTCTCATTATATACCACAGTGCCAGACACTATACTATACTATACTATACTGTACTGTACTGTACTGTACTGTACTGTACTATACTGTACTGTACTGTACTGTACTGTACTGTACTATACTATACTGTACTGTACTGTACTGTACTGTACTGTACTGTACTGTACTGTACTATACTATACTATACTATATTATACTATACTATACTATACTATACTATACTATACTATACTGTACTGTACTATACTATATTATACTATACTATACTATACTATACTATACTATACTATACTATACTATACTATATTATACTATACTATACTATACTATACTATACTATATTATACTATACTATACTATACTATACTGTACTGTACTATACTATACTATACAATACTATACTATATTATACTCTACTATACTCTACTATACTATACTATACTATACTATACTATATTATACTATACTATACTATACTATACTATACTATACTATACTATACTATACTATACTATACTATACTATACTATACTATACTATCAGCAGATCGTAACATTAGTGACCTGTGGAAAGTAGAGGCACATTTCCAACACATTCATTTATCAAACAACTGGAGGAACAAAGAAACATACGGCCTATTTGCATTTTTTATCTGTTCAAAATGTGCCTTAAAGGGAGATTCGTCAAGTATTTAATCCTCTTATCAACATGGGAGTGGACAAATTTGTTGCTTCATGCAAATGTATGTATATATTTATTATTGTAAATCAATTAACAACACAAAACAATGACAGATATTGTCCAGAAACCCTCACAGGTACTGCATTTAGCATCAAACAATATGCTCCAATCATAACATGGCAAACTGCAGCCCAACAGGCAACAACAGCTGTCAGTGTGTCAGTGTGCTGACTTGACTATGACTTGCCCCAAACTGCATGTGATTATCATAAAGTGGGCATGTCTGTAAAGGGGAGACTCGTGGGTAGACATAGAACCCATTTACATTCACACATCTGGAGGTCAGAGGTCAAGGGACCCCTTTGAAAATGGTCCTGCCACTCATTATTATTACTATACATTATTTAATGACTTTAAACCAAAACAATTCACAACATGTAATACAGTTTTCCCACCTGGGACAATCAAGTTTTGAAATAGACAACTGTATTATCCACCTTTTAGCTGCTTTATGTGCTTCTAAATCAGCTTAAAGATACTTTATTAGCTCATTAACGTTCCCCCTTTGTGATTGTTTTGTGTCACTCGGGAAGTTAAACCGGTAACAATCTAGTTACAAACCGGCTGGTTTAACCTTTCAGGCCAGCCTTTCAAACACGATGGAATGGAGAAGTGCATGTATTGATGTGTGTGAGTGCGGAATAAGTATGCAGTATCCATCTTTGTTTACTACTAAGATGAATTCCTCGGGGAGACAAAGAAAAATCTATTGCTGCGAGCCTCGGCCTTGGCTGACCGTCGTGCAGCATTCAATCAGCATTCCTCCTTTGCTGAAAATGTCAAAAATTAAAGGCTTTGCATCGTGTGTTTCCAGGACCGGCCTATGAATAATGAAGTTCACAGCAGAATAATGGGAGAGTTTCTTGTTACAGGCTTAACAGCCCAAAGTAATCTGATATCTCTGTCCTAAAACACACATTTACTCTGAGTCACTGCAGCGTTCGTATTTATGTATTTATAACCAGCTTAATATTGATGTATTTGGCTGTTTGTGTAGCTGCCTCCTCTGCAGTGGCACTTTGTGCCACTTGCTTTTTACTTCTGAGAATAGAGAGTTTACAGAAGCCCCGCGGTGTCTTTGTCTCGCCCACACTGTTTGGATTTTCTTGCCTGATTTAGCAATTTTTGTTGCAAACACACTCAAAGTAAAATAAAAAAAGTACCTTGTAGGAATTCCCCTCGTACAAACAGGAAGGTTTCACGGAGGAACACTCCGGGCAGCACTTCTCTGTCAGGTGGATGAGCTCTGATCCCTAGAAAATATCAAAATATATATTCAGAGTTACAGGGAAAATCAACATAAGACATAAAATAACAAACTGTACGACACAAGAGAAGTTGATCGAGCCACAGTGAAAGTACACCAGTCTTTACTCCAAAAGTTCTACATCTTATAGTCAGGAACAAGGGCTGTCAATCGATTCAAATTGATTAAGCTACATGCCGATGCTTTATGTTTACATAGCATTGCAAGCAATCTCTTGGGTGGAGACCTTGTATCTCCATGATGCAGGAGTGTGAGAATCTGCTTTGATTTCCAAGGCATCATTTGAAGTTGAGATATTTTGCTGAGCAGTTTTGAAAGAGCAGAATGGTCCAATAGTTTTAAAAAACTTTGACTACAGTGCTGCTCATCGCCTCCCCGGAGCTTTGGAGTTACACAGTGTCTTTCACAGTCAGAAAAATGTCCACCATGTATTTTTGAGTTTGTTGGCTTTTAAAAAGCTTTTCACAATCTGCTCCAGCCACAGACCTTGTAATCCTTTAATAAGAATTAAAAAATAAATTGGGGTTATAAGCTCTGCACATTACAAAGGCAATATTCCACTAATGCAATTAAGTCCTCCTTACAGGACCATAACAGTACGTTTTCAGCCCAGGTGGCCCCCCTCCTCTACTCTAACTGTACCCCAGTGCCTTTCTCTGCCTATTGACCCACACATGTCATTAAAGCCCTAACCTCCTCTTATTCGTTGTGCACACTGACACACACACACGGGGTGAAAACTGCATGACTCTGATCTTCTCAGCAGAGTGACCTTGCTCAATTCAGAGCTGGACAACCGCCAATTATAGTGCTTACGGTTAATGACACTCACCAGCTGTAATTATCGCCGTACAGCATGATTAATGAGGGATTATTTGGCCGTGGCAGGGGATATTAAAGCATCATTATTAAATCTGCTTGACGTAAGAAAACATTGGAAGAGGTGTTGAGTCTGACGCGACGCCGAAACCCAAAGTGGGTCATTTTAGGGGATAAAAGTAACTATGGGAACACCGGCTAATAACCTTAACAAATGCTTTGTTTGTTTTGTCCCAAAAAACCTCCCACATCCACCGTCCTACATTCCTAACTGGGACAAGTCTGAGCAGCTTGTCTTCACATGAAGGCATCATTTTGACGTGGGGATGGTATTGAGTTAAAAGATGTGATGCGTTCAGGGAAAGCCTTCTAAGACTGGGGTGCACCAAGAAGGATTAATTTAATCTAAGATTAATTCTAATCAAAGTTTAGCTAAACTAGTTTTAAAATGAGTAAATACAGATTTAAAATTAAGCAGAGCTCTGTTACACAATTAAAAACTAATCTCTGTTCAGTAAATACAAGTTTAAACCAAAACTAAATAGAGTTTAACCCATTTGTGCCCAAAGTCTATATTCCGTATGATAAGGAAAAATTCAACAACATTTGTTCTGATTGGTCAAAAGTCTTGAAATTTGGTACGACCATACTTTTGGCAAGTATCTAACAGTACAACTTTGAATTTTTTAGATCACATGAAAAATCTAAAAATTTTTAATAGTCAAAGTCAGGGTTTTTAAAAATTAAGGAAAAATACTAACATTGTGTTTATTAAATGTTTTCCATTGGAAATATTTTTGACACTGCACACTTGTTATGAGTTCATAGCTACCAAATACTTGATTGTGCTCCTTGTAGTTTCAGAGATACAGACATTTTCTTATCATATTATATATTATATATATTATATCTAGTTTAATCTAGTAATCTAGTAATTTGGACATGGGACTTAAACATAATGGACTCTATTGCAAAAAACAGTCCGATGTGTCCAAAGACTAGGAGTGTGTTCCAATCCGCGTACTTCTGTACTTACACTCACTACTTTGAGTGCATAAGTGTGTTCACACTGGGAAGTACGGAAAAATGCAATGCACTCAAAGTACCCGGATGTTGTACTCAAAACGGTCAGACCGTTGAGTGAGGAACGCTGGACACTTTCCACACTCAACTGTCGCCATCTTGGCTACGTAGCGGAAGGGGCGGAGCCACGACCTCTATTCAAACAGACGTAGATAACAGAATAAAACAATACAATACGTAAACATACTGGTGCATTTTCAGCCAACAGGAGGACACATCGTAGGCGACGACGTTGGAAACCTAATTTCCACTCTGCTTTCATTTTTTTTCAGAAGATATTTTGGCGGGTAGCAAGCCGCGGTCAAATGTTGCGATCGTCATTTCCGGTCAGTGCGCCGCAGAGTATTCGATTTGAGACGACCCTACCCCGCTGAAATTTACGCACTACTCAAGTGAGTACAGAGTGCACAAAGTGAACTACATTGAAGTGTACTTCTGGAAGTACGTGGATTGGAACACATTCTGACTTTCTTCTGCCATCTTAATATTAAGCTAGTTTTAAAGTTTGGTGCAACATGATTTGAAGTTAAATCATGATTTAATCAGGTTTAAAAATGAATCCTTGTTGGTGCAACCCAGCCTAAGTGTGACGTCAGGTTGATGTAGTTGCAGTGCAGCTGAGTTTAAGTCGTATGTTTTGTGTCTACAGACAGATTCTAGTGCTGAAATTGCAGTGCAAGTTTACTTAACCCCTGTTATTTTTAGCTACGGTTCCCATCAGCTTCCACACACATCATTACTGCCTCAACTTGTCTTTCAATTTACTTCATCTTAACGGAGTGAATTATCTGTGATGGAAGCAGCAGCCAACCTTGTAACCCCCCCAACGATCACCCAATTCTCCCATTCCACCCAAAGCTCCTAAATACCAATGAAGATCGTTACATCAGACCTCGTGAGCCGGTACGTTTCACTGCGGCAAATTACCCCGACTGTAGGAAACTGTGAACAAAGCAACTGTGACATCTTCCATTAACGTTTTAGTGGCCCATTTGAGGAGCAGGAAATGAGATTTCTGGGTGCTGACATGTTGCATTTTGGGGGGTAAAGAGAACTTGGGTAGGAAAGGTTCTTTTTCCTCTTGTAGGCTACAAACATTATCTATATACGTCAACATGGATAACAGGTGTTGGTGGCAGCCAAAAGACTAAACTGGCTCTTGCTATGTTGTAAAATAAATGAGACGAGTTTTATATATACAAATATTTCTCAATTTTTCTCATGGTTGGTATCAATGGATTCATTAAGTTTTGTAGTTTCATATGATACAATGTGTCTAAACTACAAAACCTAATGAATCCATTGGTACCAGCCATGTCATACTAGCTTGTCATGAAGGAGGATAAATAACGCTCCAAACTTATGCTAAATTTGGCGAGGAAAAACCGTAATGGCCATTTCCAAAGGGGTCCCTTGACCTCTGACCTCCAGATATGTGAATGTAAATGGGTTCTATGGGTACCCACGAGTCTCCCCTTTAAAGACATGCCCACTTTATGATAATCACATGCAGTTTGGGGCAAGTCATAGTCAAGTCAGCACACTGACACACTGACAGCTGTTGTTGCCTGTTGGGCTGCAGTTTGCCATGTTATGATTGGAGCATATTGTTTTATGCTAAATGCAGTACCTGTGAGGGTTTCTGGATCAATATCTGTCACTGTTTTGTGTTGTTAATTGATTTACAATAATAAATATATACATACATTTGCATAAAGCAGCATATTTGTCCACTCCCATGTTGATAAGAGGATTAAATACTTGACAAATCTCTCTTTAAGGAACATTTTGAACAGATAAAAAATGTGCAATAGTTTTTGATCATTTGCGATTAACTATTGACAATCATGTGATTTATCACGATTAAATATTTTAATCGATTGTCTATAAACACAAGATTCAATGCATCCTCATACAATGGTTCGTATGATATCTTACAAGAAGTTACTCCTCATTTTTTTTGTGCGTTTTTCCTACAAATGTCCAGTGTCATGTGTCAATTTCAGCTCTAGTCTTTTCAAAATATACTTCCGTCTTCACAGGAAACAACTTGGTTAGGTTTAGGCAACAAAACTACTTAGCTAGGTTTGAGTTAAAATAACTACAGAAGTGGTGTAACGTAATAAATGAATCAACGCTGACTTCTGGTTTCACACGGGCTACGAACGCCGGTCTCCAGCATGAATGTCTGGTGTTTTTTGACTTGCCCATCCACCCCGCCCGCTCCCCTACGCAGCCTTAGTCGCTCTTTATACTTCCTGGTTCACAGTTATGTAGATTACATGAAAACTGACTTTGTGGGATATAAATTACAGCGCATTACTTTTACAGTGTACGAGACCAGCCTGCAAGATTATACAACTCTGACCTGTTGTCACTCCAGAAAACACTTTATTCTCCACCTTAGTGATTGCAAGGTAAACAGTAAACCAATGTAATTAATGTAATTTGATTGGCCAACACTGTGTTGCTGAATAACAGAGCATCGAGGCAACAGTTTAGTTTAGGTTCAACTTTTTGGCTCTCTGGTTTGGATGAATAAAATCTAATCTTTTCCAGCCTTTATAGGGCAGTTTTGCCTCCAAGGAAACATTTATAACAATAAAACCGACAAGGCCACATTTGCTCCTTGGTTTATATATATATATATATATATATATATATATATATATGTATAGAGAGATATTTATAATAAAGACCTTGCTTCTTTCAGACTCACCTGCGGGCATTCAACACGACCACACTCGGCCCTCTGGCAGAGGACCTGACCCCGGTTGCAGGAGCAGAACTCGCAGCCTGTGCCGTTCCACATGTCTCCATGGTAACGCACCGCGCCCTCGTACAGGCAGCTTCCCTTGGCAGCGGCGCATTCATCACAGCACTGGCCGGCACGTTTCACTTTGGTTTGACCCTGCGAGGGAAGCAGTTTAGGGTTGTGTTTGTTTGGTTTTCATGTACAGAACAGATGAATGAAGGAATAAAAACTGAGCTGTGAGACAAGACAAAGAAAATCCCAGAGGCTTATAAAATGCCGGTTTGTGTTTCAGCAGAGAGAGATAAGAGGATGAAGCAGAGAGTGTGTGTCGCATTATTATTAAAACACACCAAACAGACCAGACATCTTCTTACGACTTCATTTGGAAGTGCTGACGGGTGTAGATTTACTGACGATACAGATGTGACTGAGAAGTTCAGGTCGTCTGTATCTCTGAAGAAAGTCCATGTTACTTTAGAAAACTTCCTTTTCCTCTATAAGTTGAGGCAGCATGTTCAAAGTCTATCCATTTATTAACAGACCAGAGCAGGTAGTTATTAGCTCAGCTTTTTTCTCCTTGTATCTGCGTATTTCAGAGTGCTGGTAGTTTGAGGCTTTGAGTCCACTGGGATCCTCTATTCGCTGTGCGTGATTCAGTTTCTGCTATCATCAGTGGAGGGAATGGGCTGAGAGCTGAGAATATTTTAATTTAAGTTTTAGGTAAGGTTTTTTTTAATGGAAACTTTTGAGTGAAAGAGCGAAATGGGTTTCCACTGGTTTCACAGTAACAGCAGAAAGCCTGGTCCTAATAAATCTACACGTTTAAACGTTCCAGTCTAAGGCTGACTATATAATAATGAACTATGAATTAATGAATGAATTATATAGCGTCAAATCATAACAGAAGTTATCTCGAGATGCTTTTCATATAGAGCAGGTCTAGACCATACTCTATAATTTAGAGACCCAACAAGAGATCCCTCATGAGCATGCATTGTTATGTGACAATGGCCAGGAAAAAGTCCTCTTTAGTGAGTAGAAACCTCGGGCGGAGCCTGGCTCTGGGTGGTCTGCCTCGACCGGTTGGGTTTATTATTTATAGAGCTTCTATTGGTCCAAAGCTACAATTCAATTCAATGCACAACATGCTTGTTTTATTGGTGCAAATGGTCCCCATTGGTAGACAGGCACTTTTTAATGATACAGCACAATTCTGGCCGCTTGCCACGGACCCCACTTTGAGAATCACTGCTGTAGATTTACAAAAGACGGGTGCAACACATTTGTCTTTATTTAATGTGCAATAAACACACTTTTTCAAATATACCGTAAAGTTCTTTAATCACATAAACTCTTTGTTATGCGTTGTATTGTATCACTTTAATGACTGTTTTACTGTGGTTTTATGCTGCTTTCCTGAAAACATAATTTTCTCTTGTGGGGAATCAAAGGTCTCAAATTAACTGGACTATATATATCTAGGAAATTACTGAGCCTTTTAAAAACTATATATTTGTGGACCGTTTTATTATTTAAAGTGCTTGTTTTACAGAAACTCATTCATGCCTCTAGTTCCATTAAGATGGACTATTGCAGTGGTTTCTGTCCCCAAAAGACCAATAAACGACTGCAGCACATTCAGAATGGGAAAACTTTGCCTCTTCAACGTGCACGGAGGAGGGAAACCGTCTGAGCAGGTCAGAACAGTTGTAGTACGAAGAGCAACTTTATTGTCGAGCAAAACATTTCAGCTTATTGCCTTCATCAGAGTAGTTCAGGAGAACATGACTGCTATTCTTAAAGTTCGGTAAAGGATAGATTTTAAAATGCTGCTGCTAGTTTATAAATTACTTAGTGTCTTAAGGCTAAAATACATTTTTGATATGCTTAAAGAATATAAACTCAGTTGGGCCCTTAGATCTTTAGTCAGCTGGTCGCCTCCAGTCAGAACCAAACACACAGTGAAGACACATTTAGCTTCTCTGATCATCTTAAATATGCCCAAACTTTTGTTCCATTTAAAACCAAAATGTAAAACTTTTCCTGTGCATGTGATTTTTTCCTGGGTCCATTTCTCTATTTATTACCACAATGCAACTACACTTTAACTGCACTGCTACATTAATTCTCAGTGTTACGGATTACACCGAACATTTTACAAGAAAAGATGGCTGTGTGTCTGGCATCTCCGGTCGAGCTTTCGCTGCGGGGCTGCAGGTTTCCACCCGGCGCCCGGCTGTGACCGTCCTCCGCACAGCACTTGCCTCATTAACGTCATGGTTCCTTTATATCATTGGGTTTAAATATGAAATATTGCTGCAAATAGGCGCTTTTGCTTTTCGCTTTGACACCAAATCCTCCGCGATCAACTTGTCTGTCATCTCTCTCTCGTCCTGTGTGTGAAATCTGACTCCTGCTACTCTCAGACTCCCCACAGAGCAGACACTTTCACTTTCAGTTTGTAGCGTGCGTCCTCCTACACAGCGCTGAAAATGAACTAAAAGGGTTTTATTTTTTCTATTAAAAAAGAAAATGACGGTGGAGGCAGTGGGCTAGTGATGTAATGTGTGTATGCCCAAACACTGACTACCGCAGCAAACCTCATTTTAGTCTACTTCTGTTTTATTCTTATCTGTTATTTTCCTTGTCACTTGTTTTGGCATTATTATGTTGTTGTCCGCGTGTGTCACTTTAATGTTTGTGTTGTGTTTGTGTTTTATGATCCTCTCCGATTTAACAAACAAGAGTTCCACCACAGAATGGAAGCTGCAAGCTGAAATTTGCAGACAATTAACATTAAATGTCAGCCTGTGTGTGTGTGTGTGTGTGTGTGTGTGTGTGTGTGTGTGTGTGTGTGTGTGTGTGTGTGTGTGTGTGTGTGTGTGTGTGTGTGCGTGTGTGTGTGTCAGACAGAGAGCAGAAGACGTTTCTGTACAGTATGGTCTTGCATAGTTAAACGCCTCTGCTGCATGCATCATCTTAGAGTTTCAACCCAGAGTCAAATGTATGAGGTGGGTTCTGTATAAAACTGAATGTCATTAGCCGTGTTTCCATTCACACATTTTTTATGCGCATTTCGAAGTATCTCATTAGAAAAGCAGTATGGAAATTTGATACAAAAAACTTCCTTCCTCAATTGCAGGAAAAAAAGTTTTTACGCTCACTTGAGGTGTTTTTTTGTCTTTGTCAAAAAAGAGTTGATGCGCTTTACCGGATCATTTCTGACGTAGCGAACATTTAAAAGGACTGTTTGTAACTTTTTAAGCGTATAAATGTAGCGGGTCGGCACACATGCGCGTTTGCATATGCGCGCTCGCGTGTGGCCGGAGCCTCTCCTCCTCTGCCTGCTCTCCTTCACTCAGACAGCGCGCGCGTCCTCGCTGTCTCGCTCCACCTCTAGACGTGAACGCGCGCTCACTCCACACTGCAGAAGAGTTAGTTTAGCTCTGAGAATATCTAGTGAATGCACAGTGGACGTTTGTGCAGAAATAACTGCTGCAGCTCCTCCAGACCAACAGAGGTTTTCCGTGTCTTGTGAAGTGACGGGGCTCCTCAACGAGTTACGTTATCGTCTCGTTACCGACCGGGTGCCGGTGTCTTCGGCTGCCGGCTGCGGTCAAGAGGCGATAACATAACTCGTTGAGGAGCCCCGCTGCTGAAGCCTGCGCTGAGCAGGAAAAGCCAACACTAGGATCAGCATTGATTCATGGAGAGACCTTCATCTGGTCAGCTAACATTACTGCCAAGCAGCTGAAATATAGAGTGATATTGTGGTTTTAGCTGACGTGTGTCGCCTCACTGTTTTGAGTGATGCTCGTTCATGTTTATGTAGAGCGAGCAAGCGCGAGCTCGACGCTGACTTTCGTTGATTTCACGGCCACAGGTGTCGCTGTTAAGCAGCATTTCTGAATCTTACAAATAGTCCCTTTAAGATGTGCTTGACAGTTGAATGGAAACACAACTAATGAGTGTAGGTGTGTGTGTGTGTGTGTGTGTGTGTTTGGGTGTGTGACTACTCACCTTGTCACAGGTGACGGGCCGACAGGTGTGTGTGTGGCATTTAGACTGACCCCGGTCACACACACATGTGGTGCAGGCGTTCTTCTGCCACTGCTCGCCATGCTGCCAAGACACACAAACCGATACACACACTTAGACCGTCTCCAAACTACCACACACACTCTTAAAGAGTCTCACACACAGTGAATCACAAGCTGTTTGGAGGATATTGAACCCAATGAGTGTCTTCTGTTCTCTGAGCGAATACAGAGTATATTGTAGGTATAGAAGTGTGAATGGCATACAAACACACACACTTTGCTGTTAGGAGCAAATAGCAGCAACAAATGTCAACATAATTCTTCGTAAGTTCAAAACTTTTCAAACAGCAGAGTGTGAAGAACTGAACTGTAAGAAAACAGGAGCAGCACTGAACCTGCACACACATCTGCACTGAACCTGCACGCACATCTGCACCCACTGAAGTATTCACATTAATATAATTACACACATCACGCTCCAGCTACTAGGGCGAGGTGCCGATGCAATGAGTTAATGAGATAATTAGCCATTTGGAAAGACAGTTAATATATGACACTTCTGATAATCAATTGTTAAAGGCCCCGTATTGTAGAAACTGAGATTTTCATGTCTTTTTTTATTATAAAGCAGGTCTAGGTGATATATAATAGGACACTCTATCCACAGAGAAATGTACACAGCCATATTCAGAAACTGTGCCTTTAAATAAGCCGTAACGTTGTCACAACTATACAGTCTGCAGTGACGCCGTGAAGACAGCAACAGCGATGATGCAGAAGACCGAACAAACGCTCAGACTGGTCTTTTTCTTAAAGAGACAGGCGCTAAAACAGAGCGTTTCTGACAGAGGGTGAATACAGGTATATTCAGACAGACAGTTTCATAAATATAATGTGTTTTTTGAACATTAAAGCATGTAAACATGTTCTAGTAGAAACCAAAAATACAAGTATAACAATGGAAAGGAGCATGATATGTCTCCTTTAAAGCAATTTATCAAATAAATAATGATTTAAAGCTCACATCGTCTAAAATGTGAGCAATGGTTGTTTGTTTTTTGAATATTTAAGTGTATTTTTCTACAAATATTCATAAATGTCTCTATAGTTAAAATAAATATTTTTTTACAATTATTATTTTTTTTTTCCTGATCTATTTTCGCTTATTTTGAAAGCCTTTTTTTTATTAACAGTGGACAACATGCTGGACTCGGGTTTATCCAGTACTGCTACAAATCAATAACCAGACCCAGTATTTACAGCTCAATGGCAGAAGGGAAACCAGGTTTCAACAGTAAAGACAAATTACTGAATAATTACAGAAGTGGTGAGTCTCTGCCCGTTAAGCATCCTTTTGGTAATTTAGCAGTTTTAATCTTTCGGTTAAAACGGGCTAAATTTGGTTGAAAAGTATGTTTTTTTTAGACATATAAACTTTGTTTAAAAGAGGGCTCCAGAGTGCGACAATTCAATATTCTGTCGAGTGCGACTAAATATTTCATTACTCACAACGGTGCGCCTGACTACGGAGCCCAGGAGAGGCTATAGAGAGAAAAAATATATAAATTGAGGCCACAATTTACTAATTTGTGGCCAAGAGATATAATTCATTCACGCAATTTAATTAAATCGTTCCAACATTTTGATTAATTTGAGCACACAAGATAGTAATCCGTCACCTAAACGTTCCCACGTTTTAATTTGTGTGCATTTTGGGTTGTTTTTTTCAGCCAGTGTAAAAAGTTAGTCTGGAGCCCTGGTTTAAAGAGCATTTAAATGACTATACTTCAATGCAAATGGGTCTTAACTACGTTTTAAATATAGCCACTGTTGAAATAACAGTTATATGCAGTCTAGACGTCCAAACAACTCTTCACATTTCAAACAGATCTTGCCCAGTTTTAATCTAGATGTCTTGACATTTATTGATCTGCAAATCGTCAGATCAATGCTAACTGGGTGGTGATGGGCATTAAATAGCCACGGAGAGTGGAACTTGTTTATAAACTTCTGGAAGAGAAAGTATTCGCCTGTGCTCTCCCTCATCAGGACGCTAAACCGAAGTGAAGTCGTCCCACAGTGGCTCCCCGCCCGATGTGTTTCACACCGTAAATATATAATCTGTTTCAATTTGGGGTCAACTTCCTGCAGCTGTCAGATTAAATCTTAACTTCCTTTCTCTTCAGGCTTAAACTGCTCGATTAAATATTGACTGAAGCACGGACGATGCAAATTAATTAATTATTTCACAAGAAAGAAGACTGATGCATTTATTACAGCCATATATCAAAGAGATGAAAACCTTTGTAGAGCTCTTTGAACATCACTAACCTGTATGAAGTATGTGTGTGGATTAAAACGTGAGTGATTTGTAGCACAAATGTCTTTATAGAGGACTGAAACTCACATTTGGTTCAATAAGAGTTCAAACAGCTTTGTTCTCACATGAACAGACATGCTGATCTAAAGAGGTCTGAACACGTTTAATGTGAATGTAGTCCTAATGTTTGAAGACATTCATGACGCACACAAACACAAATTCACTGCAATCACAAAGACACACAGAAACACATTCCAACAAAAACATGCACATTTATACAGAAGAACCTGATTTAAAACCGTGTTTATGTTGTTTTATGAATATCAGAGTGTTCTCAACTCCAACGGGAGTCAAAAAGAAAATGGAAACACACAGTTTGAGAGCCTCAGCTCTTCAAAGCACCGCCCCGACTACAAAAACACACACAAAAAGTGAACTTTGAATCAAAGTGGTTATTTTCATTTTCGCCCTTTCAAACCAGATCTAGATCTATTAACAATTCAAAGTCTGGAGGATGAAAGTAAGTTCATTATTTCACAAGAAAGAAGACAATTATCGCTGAGAGTACAGTCAAGTGTTTGACTATTGTGGGATTCTGACTTCAACATCACTGCGTTGACTCTGCTGACAGATAATACTTTGTTCCCGCTTTCACAAGATTGGACTATTTTGAGGTTAAACCAGGCCGTAACATCCGGTTCTGAAAAGTGAAGCCAACGCTGAAGTGCCTTAAACCTGCATTCTTTCTAACAGCCAGCAGGGGGCGACTCCTCTGGTTGCTAAAAGAAGTCTGATTGTATAGAAGTCTATGAGAAAATGAGCCTACTACTCTCTTGATTTATTACCTCAGTAAACATTGTAAACATGAGTTTATGGTCTCCTTCAGTACAGCATGATCGACAGGTCGCTACCACGGCGTTGTTAAGCGTTCAGCTGCACTAAAAGACACTCTAAGGAGACGGCTGTTAATTTTTTCCACTAAATACATTACGAACAAACCAGTTTTTCACCTGCCAAAATTAGCATCCCAATTAATATCAAAGTTAACGTGAATTACGGATGCAACTTGTTATTCAGCTAGCTAGCATTAGCTGCTAATGGTAACTGGCCAAAGTGTATAGAAGCTTGACAACAGCCGCTGCCGCCATTTTGGACTGAAAACGCTCATTATATTTATAATATTTTATTGTTCAACACAGGCCATTTCAGTAGAATATGACAATAGAATAGAAATCATTTTCTTTTCTTTTTGTACAGCACTTTTTAGGCGGATGTTTTACTGCGGTCTGGTAGTCGCTTTCAGTCCAAAATGGTGGAAGCGCAGCTTTGCTGCTGGGCGCTGGGGGCTGACGTTGCAATGGAACAAACAATTGACTTTCACATATATAAATTGATATAATATACATTCTTTGACCTGGCCCTGCTGGGCCTCGCTCTTCCCCAGCCCCACACTCTCGTGTCACTTCTGGTTCCAAAAAAACAAGAATGCCAAACTCAAGGCTTCAAAACCGTAGTCAACAAACCAATGAGTGACGTCACGGTGACTACATCCACTTCTTCTACTACAGTCTATGAGCTAAACACTAAAAAAAATCTAATTCTTGTCAGGGTGGAAAACTGCTTAAAGCACTAAACTGACACTATCCTGCCTTCCCGGTGGCCATGCATGGTTTTATTGGTTTTTAAGTCTAAAATAATCACTGAAAGTTATTTTTAGTGCAACATTCACTAAAACAGACAATAGATATCTAAACTACCCCAGACAGATTTTAAAAAACTCAAGTTTGCATTGGGAAAACAACTTATATTGTGCGTGTACATGCTTAAATAATTGTATCAATAATTTACAAATAAATATTTAAAATATTCACTCACCTAGAATAAATAGAAAAGTATAGTAACGCAAAGGAATACAACTCTCCACTGAAACTCATTGTGTAGATGTTGGTGTTAAAGAAACAATCATGTCAGGTTAAGGAGCTTCCTGTAGACAACTACTACTAATATTGATCTCTTCTGCTGACATAATCAATCTAAGTACATCAGAACAAACACTTACTGCCTCTTGCTTTGGTCCTTTCACCAAGAAAACACATTATCTGTGAATTACACTTCTATTTTTATTTCCTAATTTGAGTATTAAAACAACAGTAAAGTTGAACTGTTAGTAAGACAAAATGCAGGTGATAATATGACATTGTGCCCACTTACACCACAAACCCATTTACACACTCACACACAATGTATAATGTGTGTGTACGTGCATGCATGTGTGTACTTGGTTGTGTGTTTGAGACCAGAAGCACAGCGACATAATTCATTCTCTTTAATACAGTAAACAACAGACTGAGATGTCCCTGACACTCCCCGACACCCCGAAGAAGAAAACACACTTCTGAAGTCATGACCACGCAAACAGGAACGTGTGTGTGTGTGTGTGTGTGTGTGTGTGTGTGCGTGCGTGCGTGCGTGCGTGCGTGCGTGCGTGCGTGCGTGCGTGCGTGCGTGTGTGTGTCATAAGAAGACACAAACACACATTTGACAGGATGGGACACACACACACACACGATCAAAGGAGAAACTTGGCAGTGAGAGAGAGATAGAGAGATGGAGGGAGAGAGGGAGTACACTGTAAACACAGCAGGAGAGAGCAAGAGTAGGGCAGGTGAGGTGATGCCGACTGAGATTAGAGAGGAGAGGAGAGGAGAGGAGAGGAGAGGAGAGGAGAGGAGAGGAGAGGAGAGGAGAGGAGAGGAGAGGAGAAAACTGGAGATGAGAAGAGATGAGAAGTGGAGGAAGGAGAGGAGAGAGGAGGAGAAAAGATGAGGGGAAAGGAGAAAGGAGGATAAAACTGGAGAGGTGGAGGGTGAGGAGAAGGGAAAAGAGGAGAGGAGAGAGTTGGAGGGCGAGGAGAAGGGAGGAGAGAGGCGAGGTGGAGAAGAAAAAATGAGAGGAAAGGAGACGTGGAAGACGAGAGAGGAGATGAGAGGTGGAGGAGAGGAAAGGAGAAAGGAGGAAAAAACTGGAGTGGAGAGAGGAGATGAGAGGAGAGGAGAAGAAAGGAGAGGTGGGAGAGGAGGAGAGGAGTTGAGAGGAGAAATGAAGAGAAAAGTGGAGAGGAGAGGTGGACGATGAGAAGAGGAGATGAGAGGTGGGGGAGAGGAGAGAGGAGGAGAAAAGAGGAGAGGAGAGGAGAAGAAAGGAGAGGTGGAGGAGGAGAGGAGATGGGAGGTAGAGGAGAGGAGAGAGGACCGGAAGAGAGGAAAAAGGAGGATAAAAGTGGAGAGACGGAGGAAAAAGTTGACAGGAGATGAAATGAGAAGTTGGAGGGAAGAGGAGAAAAGATGAGAGGAGAGGTGGAGGAGGAGGAAAGGAGATGAGAGAGGGAGAAAAAAGCTTGGACTGCTTTCATCTCAATATCAAAACACACACACACACACACACACACACACACACATAAGTCAGTCAAAGTCTCCTGTCATCACAACAACATAAACACAAAACACAGAATAAAATGTGCCAGGTCACATAACAACAGATTAATGAGCTGTCATCACACACACACACACACACAATGACTCTCCCAGAGGCTTTGTGTAACACACACCTACACAATAACACACACACACACACACAGGTGAGGCGACCTACCTGGTGTTGTTTCCCAGCAGACAGACAGGGGTTGGACACACACTGAGGACAGCAGCGTCCTGGCTGGATCACCAAGTTCTCGTGCTGACGGAGGAGGAAACAAACAGTCAGACCAGGTGTGTGTGTGTGTGTGTGTGTGTGTGTGTGTGTGTGTGTGTGTGTGTGTGTGTGTGTGTGAGACAGACAGATGGCGTACAATAATAAGTCTTCTTCTGTGGTATAACATAATCCTAGCACTGTAAATATAAGCTGTGACCACACCGTTAAACAGCTTGACATTTGGGCAGAAGCAATCTTACCGAGAGGAACATGAGAGCGGTATCAGTTTCATCGCTGTGCCTCCAGCTCGGAGATGAGCTGTTTGACCTCGCTTAGCACAAAGTCTGGAAACCGTCTGGAGAAATCGCTAGTGGGCTGCTGTGAAATACACCTTCCAACAACTCCAAAGAAGTCTTAAATATTAGATGTTGTTTATTTAACCTGGGTACGGAGGAAAAAACGCCAATACAAGAAAAATCTGTGTTGAAATTGTAAATCAGAATATTGTTGTTTTTCAAGGGGCAAAATATTGGGGATATTTCTTGACCGACATCAGCTGGGTGATGAAGGACGTAGAGTATATGTAAATGAGACAGCTTTGGAGTTGTTGCATAATCTTATGGTTCGCAGTTTGCCATTGCTTTTAGTAGGCTTGCCGCGGTAGTCAGTGTTACTGGTGTAAAGGCCCAGACACACCACGCCGACATCTAGCGGCGAAGAAGGCCGACTGTTGCGTTGCCTCACGTTGTCTTTGTCTTGGCCGACAATTTGCACTTGAACACACCGCAAAGACGACAGCCGACGGCCAGTTAGCACGTACGTTCTGCACCTGCACGAGAGGAAATAACTCTCCACACCAGCAGGCGGCGGTAGTCTGTACTCGTCATTCAAAAAGGGAAACAGGAAGGACGTTTGATATATGAGCCGCTGTTATGATGCGTACACGAAACAAAGCTGAAAATATCCGTGTATTGGAATGATCAGATGAAATGAAGATGTAAAATGAGACGAGCCTTCTGTGTTTTTCCTCTTTACTTTACTCGTTACTTTCTTCACGTCCGTTTTTCTGCACTAATTTGTTTAAACTGAACAGCCAATCAGAGTGGTTTCTCTCACCGACGGGCTGCGCCGCCATTTCAACATGCTGAATCTGTCGAAAAAACAAACTAGAGCCGACGGTGCAGGACACACCAGAAAAAGTAGACGGGCGGACGCTCACCAACGGCCGACTGTCAGCTTGGTGTGTCAGGGCATTTACGCGGTGTTCGGGCATACGGTGATTACATTACTTGCCCACCGCCCCCACTGACGTTTCACTTTCCATTTAGTTTTTTTTTTTTGCGTATCAGCGCTACAAACTGAAAGTGAAAGTGTCTGCTCCGTACAATGTCAGCACAGAGTAGCAGGAGTCAGGTTTCACACACAGGATGAGAGAGAGTTGACAGGAAGGGTAATGGCGGAAGATTTGGTGTCAAAATAAAAAGCAAAAGCTCCTATTTGGCAACGTTTCATATTTAAACCCAATGCTATAAGGGAACCAAAACGTTAATGAGGCAGTCGGCGTGCGGAGAACAGAGTGGTCACAGCAGGTGTGTGCGGCGGAGGGGTGTTGGGTGGAAAACCTGCGGCCCCGCAACGAAAGCTGGACCGGAGAGGCCAGACACACGGACCTCCGACGTTAAAGATCAAAGCAAACCTCTACAGACATTGAGCGTCATCTTTTCCTGTGAAATGTCCGATGTAATCTGTAACCAATTACAGCAGTGTATCCCTTCAGTCACACTGCTGTGGGAGCCACGTTGACCATCAAAGGATTTATTATAATGTACTCCACTTCCTTATAATATATACAGTAAAGTCCCAGTGTAATTAGGAATGAAAAGAAATGAAGAGGTTGGTCTGTATTTATCAAACATTGCTCCAAGCAATCCAGCATTAAAGCCATCCATAAGGGAGGCAGCGGAATAGAAAGCAAAGTTGTCTTTGTCTAGTATGTCTATATTATAGATGGCTTCTATTCCCACTCTAAGGATAGGCATATATACAGTAGATCATTAATTACGTTTTCATTTTGGATTTCAGGGCAAAGTGTCAGACTGTTCCTTCAATATCTCTGCCAATAGCTTTATTGAATGTGAACAAAGTGAACTGAGAGGGACAGACACAGAGCCATTGTAACTGCCAGCGTGAACATAATAAAAAAGAGTGTGTTATATTTCCAGTAACTCACCGGTTTGCAGGCCACCTGCTGACACTCTGCAACTGAACACTGGACATCCCCGTTGCTGCAGACACATCTGGAACAGAGGCTGGGCTTCCACTCTTCACCGTCTCTGTACACCGTCGCCTGCCAGGAGCACGACACTGACACACACACAGAGAGAGAGGGATAAACACTGAATGAGTAAACAGCGTAAATGGGTGTCAGGTAATGAGCTGACTGTTGCAGCATTGTTTGCCCTCAAACTCACTGATTTACAGTGAGGAGGGGAAAAAGAAGACGCTAATTAGCTGCTAACCGTTGGGATGCATCATAGCAGCTCCCAGACGTCATTAGAGTCGAGATTCACCTTTCAGCTCGGCTCCGACTGCTCTGTGCTCTCTAGAAACAATCTGACTGATGGAAGACAAGATGCCACGCACTCTGCACTGTGGGATCCAAACACCTGAGTGATCTCTAACCAAACAAATACACTAAAGACCCTGCTTCATGTTAGAAGTTAATAAAGAATGAAGGGTCATCAGAGTTTCAAGATATGAGGCAGAAGAACGTGCATCACAGGGTTTGTCTCAAGAAAAAAAAAATCGTATAGAACAGGATTATTATTAATCATTTTACTACATGAAAAGCATTTATGTCTTTCATTAAAGGAATACTTTCATTAAACTCAGCTACCTGTTACTTCAATTCATTCAGACTTTTCTCCCTTTTTTGATTTTTTGTTCAGCGTGGAGGCGTGAGAGAAAAACAACGTTTTCTTCATAGATTCAAGGAACAAATGGTCCTTTTGTGAGTGAAGTATTCCTTTAAGATTTGCATCGGTAACATTTACGTTTTTATTGCAGTTTTGTGTGGATGGATGCACGTAAGTCACATCTTTGGACTTTAGAATATAAAATCTCTGAGACTTAAATAAACATGATTGTATAAAAGAAACATTTGTAGGAAGAGAAATGATAAAATACATGTATTCTCTTGGTAATGTTTTGGAAAATTATTTATCCAAACACACACAAAAAAAAGGTAATTCAGTCCCGTCCATGCTGCACCAGCTGTGGAGGACTTCAGACAAAAATATTTTGTTTTTAAAAAGAAGAAAAAAAGCCAAAACACTGTGGAGTGGTTGGATGAAAACAGTCAAGGCCTCGCCAAAAGAAGCATCACGAAAGCCCATTTGAGGTTAGAAGAACCTGAAGTGAGAGCAGAGCTCATGTTTATTGAAAGAGGAGGAAGTGAGCTAACCTGAGGCAGTCAGTGTGCTGCTCTGGAGGACTCTAGCAACACTACACACCACACTCAGGTTTCCTCTGTGAGTGTGAGAGGAATGTCCACAGGCCAAGTTACTGTGTGTGTCTGTGTGCTTTCCTGCCCTACATTATGGTGTTTAGAGTTTAGTGTCATGCAGTATTGTTGTACTGTTTTGTTTTGTGTGTCACTGTTTCATGGATGTGCTTATGCATTTTGCACTACATTGTGTATTTGTTTACTTGCATAGCAGTAACCAAGTATCAAGTTAGAACTCCAGCTACAGTGGAGCTGCCCTGGAGAAAGGTACTGGAACATAACTGATGTGTTGGTCAGCAGTAGCAGCTGGAGGTCTCTCCCAGTCTAGATGTGAGGTGTGTGCGTCATACATACGATGGTGAAGCAGTGCATCATTGATAGTATGTACCGCTTCTTATGAGTGGAGAAAACTTCCGAGCAACGACCAATAAAATGATTTTGGAGTCACTTTGAGTCCGTCTGGTTTCCTAACTTCTCGTCAAAGACTTGAACTAAAATAATCCATGAAAGTGAACATTTACATTACAATACATTTATTTAGCTGACGCTCTTATCCAAGGTAACTCAGTGCAACTATTTAGGCTTATTATACTATATATACTAATATAGGATGGCAATCCTGTTGCAAACAAGGACTGTTGGTGCTTTCAGGGCTCAACAATAAGGATTTCCCGCTTGCCTCGGGCAAGTAAAATGCCAAATCGGGCTGGTAAATCTTGCAACTCACATGCCCGATCGCACTCTTTATGCTGTCAGATAGACAAACAAATGCTGTTGTAAGACAACAAATAAGCATACGTACATTGCTGTTGTGAAAAGGAAGATTTCTGCACGGTATGTGTGCAACTCTCAAAGCTTGCGTGTCTGAGACTCCTACAAGCACTTGAATGCACCACTAACAAAGACAAAAGAGTCCCTACTCTCAACTGCATTAAAACTCAACAACTCAACAACACCGTAACCTTAATTGACTATCTGGAGTTAATTTTCACATCTTTATGACTGTCTGCCTGGAAGTAGGAAGCCAATAAAAACAGTACACAGTACAGTAAACGGTACAAATAAAACAGATATTGTCCTTTAAAATAGATCTATAAGAAACAGAAGCTGCATCTGAAATCTGTATGTGCAACTGATACCGTCCTCACCTCCATTGCGTCCACACTTGGGGCAGCACTCTCCAGCTGGGATGAACAGGCTCTGGTCTCCAGGACAGCTGAGAGGTTGGCAGGGCCGAGCGCTGCAGGATACGCTCCCTCTGGAGCAAACACACATTGAACAGGGCGAGGGACTCCACTGGCTGTCATGCTGTGGGAGAAAACAGACAGTTACACACAGAAACACAACCAGAGGGGGGAGAAAGAAAGAGGAAGAAGTAGAAAGACGATGAGGAAAGTTGTTTTGCTCTCTGTGGACGAGACGACTTTGTAAGCTTAAGCCTGAGTGACAGACGAGAGAACAGAGTCACAGAGGGGGGAGGAAGGTAGAGGAAAGATGTCTCAAACACACCATGGGAAGACAGAAGAGGGTGTGAATGTGGATAAGGAGGCACACTGTGAGAGGACATTAGCTTTATATTTAAAAACAGAAGTGCTTCTGTGTGACTTCAGTTTGCCTGATGAGTCGTTTGAGCAGAGCAGGATGCCCGGTTAAAGACGGCTTCCGACTGTTGGCTCAGCTGGAGGCCGACTGTAAGCTTGTTGGCGATCTTCCTAAATCGCTCTTCATCATTTTATGCGTGTGTTGAGAAAAGGCCTCAGGCCGGCTTGTGTTGGTATAAAACCATCAGGATGTTTCTCATCTGTGATTGACAGAAGTTGATTGATAGAATCCATACTTGCACAACCATCTCCGAGGTATTAATCAGAGTAAAGTACATTTATTTGTGGACATTTGAGTTCACCGTTGTTCTTTCACTCTCAATCAGATATCAGCATGTCGATGTCGCCTGCAGTCAAAACGATAGAGGTGAGGATTTGCTCATTTTCTGAGGCGTCAGGCTGTGAAATAAAGCGTTCTTTACCCTGCGTGAGATAAATCAGTAGTAGGAGTTTTAATGGAGAATTGATCTAAATGCTGTTGGAAACAATAAACGTCTGAGGCAAACAACAAGCAAGTCTTTTATGGTTTTTGGCTCACAGCCAAGATGCTAATTGTTCATTTAAATATTGAAAAAAATAATAATCTGTCAAATGTATGCTAAATTAAAAGTTTGGGTCACGACCGCTGTCCAGGGTGCTGATCCTGGATCCTGGAAATCCTGTCTCCTAAAAACTTATATTCCCATAAAACTAAACTGCATTCTTAATTATGTGACGAGGGGAACGTATTTTCTCCCAGTTTTAAACAGTTTTAAACAGTTTTAAACAGTTTTAAACAGTTTTAAACATATATTTTATGTTGTAAAAAAAACAAAAAATGCAACAACACTACTTTGGTAGCTTTAGGCAACAAAACTACTTGATTAGGTTTAATAAAAATCATGATGGTTTGGCTTAAAATGAATTTGTAAGTGAACGTTGACACGGGACATGAGGTACAGTCCTGTGTTTGTTTGACCCATCCACCACCCCTCCGTCCCGCCCGTAGTAGACTTTCTTGCTTGTTATACTTGCTATAATACCACGTAACTGTCAGTAAAGTTTGCACAATATACTATGTCACCTGCTCTGCGCGTCGTTCGTTGCACCACATCACTTTCTGCGGCCTTCCACGGACTATCATTACCAATGTATTTGTGATACGTCAAAGACAAAACACGTTTCCCTCCAAACGTAATTGGGAATGCAGTTTAGTTGATTGGGAACGAGGACCGTCAATCGATTCAAATATTTAATTGCAATTAATCGCATGATTGTCCATAGTGAATCGTGATTTTTCCTCGCCAAAATGTAGCATTATTGTAGCGTTATTTAGACTCCTTCGCGTCAAGCTTGCATGACGTGGTTGGTACCAGCGGATTCATCAGGTTTTTATAGTTCCATAGGATACCAGTATCTTCACTCTAGCTTTAAAACCGATGCGTTAATTAGCTGAACATGCTATAAAGGCATCAACCATCGCAAAAATCATCATCCTTTGTGTTCTAGGATGTCTGCAAAAAGAGAAAAGCTTTATTTTTCCAAACAGTTGTTCCTGTGAAAGGAGCAGCAGTAGTGACAGTTTGCTGTTCTCCAGTGAAGACGCAGTAAAGCCCTCAAAAGGCCGTGACTCCTCTCCAACCCTCCTCTCCTGCTAGTTCAGATCTGTGTAAAGTGCCACTTCACCAGCCAAGTGATGCCAGTGGAATCTCCAAACCCGGCTTTGTGTTCCCCTCGAGGACGTGTACTGTCCAACATGGCTGCCAAAGAGTCCAGCTCGTTAAGCCGGAGGCCGCTCGATGGAAGATGAACAAGACAGTGATTGTTTCTTTAGTGAGAGGAAGGCGGGACGGGGGTGGGAATCTGAAGCCAGTTTTTTCAGCAATGAACAAATTGAACAAATGAATGCTTTGTGATTTATCGGTTTAATCACCTCGGATGTGACGTTTATAATTTAGGGTTTCCCCTTGTCATTCGTAAAGGCGTTAATCTGCTGCTATAACGGCCTCCACTCTTCTGGTTTCAGGCTTTCCACCTGATTTTCTAACCTGACTGCTCCCAATCAGACACACAAGATCATTAATGAGGTCCAACACTGATCAGGCCTGGCTCTCAGTCTGCGTTCCAGTTCACCCTAAAAGTTGTCTTGGATGGGGGTTGAGGTCAGGACTCTGTGCAGACCAGTCAAGTTCCTCCACACTAAACTGGGAAAACCATTTCTTTCTGCACACTATTGTCTGCCAGGGCGGCCCAAAGTGGGCCACACGGGCCAGAATTGGCCAGCCATAAGGTTGGATGGTCCAGATTGCCGCAGATCCCGACCGACTTTACCGTGCTTCAGAGGATGTAGCAGGCTGAGAGCTTAAGGGAAAATACTTGTATCGTACGAAGCTAGAAAACCTAAAGAATCCATTGGTACCAAGCATGTTATACCAGCTTGTCGGGAAGGAAGATAACGCTCCAAATTAAGGCTAAATTTTGGCGAGGAAAAACTAGCATGGCCATTTTCACAGGGGTCCCTTAACCTCTGACCTCCAGATATCTACTGACAGACTCAGATTGTTATTATACGTGTCTGACAACATTATAGAAAGGACCCTACAGAGAAATAAAACCTTTTTCTAACATTTCTCTTGATCTGGTCTGTTTGTTATTGTGTCCAAGTCCCGCTCAAGGAGAAGTCTCATTGTGAAATCTCAATATCTGACACTCTGGCTTGAATAAATACGGGCGGCCATCAATTTAAAAAACCTCATCCACATTGTGGAAATCCTCTAAATATTCAGCCATGACATTGAACATATTTTAGATAACACTAAGCTACGCTGTCTGTACTCCAACACAACAAACTGTTACAACACTTTTCTCTCCAACTCTCAGTCATGTTTCTACAGTTCACGTCACCTCGTCAGATTTCAGAACGAGACTTCTCCTTGAGCGACACTCTTTCCATAATGTCACACACTTCTAATAACAATCAGAGCCTGTCATGGCAAAAACAAGCACTTTTAGTGGACGTAAATGACGGTGTGTTAAAACGGTGCCAGCTTCCCCCCAAAGCACCATATTGCAGCTGGTGAGCGGCTGCCGTCTGCAGCGCTCTCCCTCAATAGTGGACCAATTTCAGAAATTGTTGTCCGTATTAGTCAGTTAGACACAAAAACATGTGAAAACAGGGTTGAAAAATACCAAAGATAACCTTTAATGTTTTGTAGAACGGTTGGAGGATCACAGAAACAGAAGAAGAGTCACTTACTCCATAAGCGACTCCTTCGTATTGGCAGGAGCCCTGGGACGAGGAGATGCACTCGGGACAGCACTTGTTGGCAGAGATCCTCAAACGCTCACCCTTTAGAAAAGACACACATACTGTATATGAATAAAAACATAAACACACCAAGCACACCACAGATCCCCAAAGAAAGAAAGAGACAATGGAAGTGGGTCTCTTCTTTAACCGGCATGAATACAAAACATGTTGACTACAATCTGCCCATTTCCATGGAAATAAACCGGCACGTGACACGATTAGCACAACAAGACAGACAATAATGAAAATATGAAGACTGTATCAGGCGTGCTCGGTGTGTAGAATATAGAATGAGCTTGGTGGAGGTGTTACAATACAATACATATTACAATACAGATTCAACATGCAGTCCTTTATTTGCGCTGCCTACACGCCCCAGTTGAGGCCGAATGTGTGGAAACAAGCAAATAGGAAAGCAATGAGGGCCAGACGCAGAGCCGGCGAATGGTTTAGGTGTCGTTTATTTGTGAATACAAATGATATAGAATTGAAAAAGGAGGAGGGGAGGAATACAATTTGTATAAGGTGAGAGAAAACAACCCCCAAGGAGCTTCAGAGAATGTATTGTGTCAATTGAAAAAGAGAATACAAGTGAATAGAGGTACAGCAATTCTGCAGCGGAAGACAAATTGCGTGTGAACAGGCAGAAGAATGGCAACTAAATGTATAAATAACAACAGTGGGGAATAAAATAGACGGAGGGTGAGCTGAGCAGCAGGTTGCTGTTTGCCAAGACGAGGGTTTATATTTTACTTTCAGCTCTATCGATCACCTACAAGCACACAACATTTTTTGGATTAAAACAAGATCACCAGCTGAATTTGACATCTGGTATCTGGAAAGTTCATCTATCACAACAGCCACTTTGTGCTAAAAATTAAACACAAGTAAAACCTCTAAATATTTTCATATATTTAAGTTCTTGTTCTTGTGTTTCTGTTTCTCTTCCTCAACTTTTCATCTTTTAGTCCCTCTGGCTTTTTTTCCGTCTGCTGCCTCAAATTTAATTACCAAAATATGGCTGTAGTACAAGATTTTGATCCAATTTCAGATTGTGTTGCTCCAAATAAAGCGGGATGGTTCGGGCTCGGGAGAACATTATTTATAACTGGACTGCTGCATTCTTACAGTAGGAAGACAGACTCATGGTTTGCTACTCTTGCAGTTGCTTTTGCAGGAAAACAAACAATCATGTGGGGTGAAGAGAGGTCAGTGAGTTTGAGATATACTCGCCAATTTACCTGCCTCATTAAAAGAATATCAACCCAAACTTAGCAGTGTAGTGGACCGTGAAGGTGATATATCTTTATATATTTATGGTATCCATCATATCAGTTTATATCAAACTGATGTAAGGTATTTTTTCATAAATTGTAGTTTTTAAGTTATTTATACATGCAGTTTTTCAGTCTAATTCCATTTTCTTATAGCTTACTGTATGACAAAATATTGTATTCTTGCTGGTGCATGATTTATGATATTATTTTGGATGTTATTTAAGCCATATACACTCACCGGCCACTTTATTAGGCAAACCTGTTCAATTGCTTGTTAAAACAAATAGCTAATCAGCCAATCACATGGCAGCAACTCAATGCATTTAGGCATCTAGACGTGGTGAAGACGACTTGCTGAAGTTCAAACCGAGCATCAGAATGGGGAAGAAAGGGGATTTAAGTGTCTTTGAACGTGGCATGGTTGTTGGTGCCAGACGGGCTGGTCTGAGTATTAAACTGCTGATCTACTGGGATTTTCACGCACAACCATCTCTAGGGTTTACAGAGAATGGTCCGAACAAGAGAACATATCCAGTGAGCGGGGGTTGTGTGGACGGAAATGCCTTGTTGATGTCAGAGGTCAGAGGAGAATGGGCAGAGTGGTTGGAGATGATAGAAAGGCAACAGTAACTCAAATAACCACTCGTTACAACCAAGGTATGCAGAATACCATCTCTGAACGCACAACACGTCCAACCTTGAAGCAGATGGGCTACAGCAGCAGAAGACCACCCGGTACTAGCAAGGTGTACCTAATAAAGTGGCCGGTGAGTGTATGTGCCTTTATTAGTTAGTGGTACAGGACGTAAAGTTCAAATAACATTGCAAAATTAAACTGAAATTGAAACAAAGAAAAAAAGCTAAATTGTACAGTTAAGTACTAATGATTGCATCAACGAATAGAAAACATGCAGAGGTAGTTTCTCCTCCGTTTTCATGGTTATTTTATTCATAAAAGGTCAACAAAATGTAAAAAAAAAAAAAAAAGCAGGTGGCTGAATTAGAGCTGCAACAATTAGTATATTAATCAATCAAAATAAAAGTAATAATCAATGAGCTGGAATTGAAGGTTACAGCTTGTTTTGTCATGTATGATTTTTGGATGGTGGTGAAAATCATCGGCTAAAATCTGAATTTAAGTTTTTTGGGGGAGAACACTAAGATCCCTGAAATCTTGGACTCAAAAAATGCTGTTAAACAACAAAAAAAGATATGAGCCGTCCTATCCAGACATACACATCTGTGTGTGTAGAACATTACAGAAATATTAAGATACTAAAGATGGATTTCACATAAGTCAAAAAGGTAAGAGAGTGAGGAATAAAAGGAAACGTAAGCTTCTAGATAATGGCCGTGGATTTGAAAAGAAAACCCTCTAATCAGAGACAGACAGATGATAAAAACCGTAATACTTGTTTTATCACAGTGTAGGTGAGAGAGTGTCACATTTTAAGAGCTTTTTAAATGGAGGGAGCACGGCTTGGCGAGCATGATGACTAATTTTTAATTAACATTGGATTGCTAGCAAGCAGAGTGGAATTCATTAGACATTGATTGTTGCCTTAGCTCAGGGTTGGGATTGGATTTGATGCCGTCACCGCAGGCTTTGAATCACATTTAAGAAGAAGCACAGGGAAGAACAGCCGGAGTGAAAAAAGAGCTTTTGAAAATGTGTCCCTGTGAATTCAAATGAACCCAAAAAGAAAAACGCTAGGCTGGAGCAAACAGTCTCCGAATAGTTGTCCTTGTGGCGAATTAAATGGTGCAATCGGAAGACTTCACCGCACAATGGTCTGTCATTTCATTGATTCTTGTTGTAAGACTAGTGATTACGGGCCGTTGAAAGTAGATCTGCACTTCAAGGTGACATAGAAAGAGGCTGATCAAAGTCACACAAAGGAATCTGGAATATTTAAGACTATTCATTTTAGTCTCTTATTGTTTTATTCTGGTACTGATTTGGTTGCTGTCCAGTGGCGTAGTGTATTTTATACCGACCGTGGTCAGAAGGAACAGGGGAGACAACGGGGTTTTGGTCGGAGACGATAACGTTTCTTGTTGCGGAGCCCCGTCACTTCACAAGACACGGGAAACCTCTGTTGGTCTGGAGGAGCTGCAGCATTTATTTCTGCACAAACGTCCATTGTACATTCACTAGATATTCTCAGAGCTAAACTAACTCTTCTGCAGTGTGGAGTGAGCAGCATGCACGTGAGAGTGGAGCGAAATAGCGAGAACGAGCACGGTGTGCTAGTGAAGACAGGCAGAGGAGCAGAGGAGCAGAGTACAGCAGAGTACTGCTGGAGACCAAAGCTACGGTCTCCCCCGCGTCCTCCGACCGCGGCCAACACTGTTTTGCAAGACGGGCTTCACTAGATAGAACTTTGCAGTTTTGGTGCTTCCGTGTAGTTTGTGTTGGAGTCTGAGTCTGAACAGCGGAGCCACACGCGAGCGCGCACGGGACACCGACCCGCAATGATTTATACGTGTAAGAAGTTACAAACAGTCCCTTTAAATATTCATCAACAATAAAGAGACACCTATGATATATTTGTGCCTCTTTCTTTTACTTTAGTTTCATTGTTTAAAAAGGCTCAGTCATTTCCATAAACAGCTGGCCATATTTTACTCAAAATGGGGTAAATAATGCATTTGTTGGGGACTATTTGCGATGACAGATTAATACACTTCCAGTGCACTAATGAGCTTTTGTGGCAGCAGGACGGTGTGTGAGGGATTGAGTCAAAATAAACTACAGTGTGTGTGTGTTCATGGTGATGTAGGAACATGTCACCCAGTGAACAGTGAGGCTCATTAGTGGAGTTATTGCAAAGTTTTTGGACAACAATAGAGCTCGGAGGCACGGACTAACACGATGTTTGGATTTGTTGACAATAGGAGAAACATAGAATAACACCAGTCTTATGCTGTTAAATAATAATTTAGATGTAGTTTTCTATCCCTCCTGTAAAATGTCTTACCCTCTGGAAGTCACACTGTGGGTTGGGGCAGTGGGTGGGCCTGCAGATGGCCACGTCGCTGTAGCAGGTACACTCCTGACACGACTGCGGTCTCCATGATGTGTTGTTCTGTCGAGACAAAACAAACAATACCAGATATGAAACACAACCGAGGGCAGACTTGATTCATCACTGCAGAAAAATAAATAAATCACGAGCTCATGCTCCATTATCAGATCCTAGCACACCCACATGTCATGTTAATGTTGACAGCTGGGGCAAATGACAGTAAACATATAGACCCATTGTGCATATTAATGTGAGTGATAAAAATGTTTTGTCTCACTTGCAATGAGATTTACACGTAATGTTTTGATTTACAACCTCTGCTATCTAACTTTCCAAAGAAAGTTCATTTCCCCTCCTACTGATGATCTGTGAGGTCCATGGAAGCTGAGCAAGATTTTACTGCTCTAGTTTACAAAATGTGAGCACCACCGTAAGAAAATCATTTCACACTTTGAACCCTTATCTTCCTCTGTGCTCCAGGCTGTAAAACACTGAAGGATTTCTGCTGCAGGTGGAGTGAAACTGCTTCAGCGTTGATTAAAAGCCTTGAGCACCATGGCCAACTACACAATGAGATAGGGCGAAAAAGGCAGAGAGGCTGGAGATCACGTCTGCCATGTTGGCATGCCTTTCTATCTGTCAATAGCTCATAACACCGAGCTGACAATGTCTTATGGCTAGCTTAAAGCCAAAACTAAATCAATATTCCAGCCTGCATGTGCTCAGATATATCATCTTACAGTCCATAAATCAGATTTAGCCGTATGATTAATTACACACTCACGACTGGAATATCCACGGGCAGCTGTGCTTATGGAGTGGACACTTCGTGGCGGGGGGTGACCGTTAAATGCGGAAGACTTTGCTCCATTTGAGACGGTAACTAAAGGAGACATCTTAATGGACAGGAAACTTTAGCCTCAGGTAACAACCAGACCACGAATAGTCCCGTGTACTGTATGCTGACACAAGCGGACGTAAGAGGGTACACAGTAGTGGGCATTACATTGTGGCTGCATCTATCTTCAGGTAGCTGTGCACCCAGAGGCTCCACTTGCATGTAGAAAGGAAACATTGAATATAATTCAATCTAATGGGTACAAGTGGCAATTTGGCAGCAGAGTGCGCCCACTCAAATGTACATTATATTGGCGCACTGCAAAAACCATCCACCGTAAAGCCCCTATGTGGAGGATTTAAACATGTTTGACATTGGCGACTAATCGTAATATCAAAAAAGACAAAATGCACAGAGAGCTTTGGACGCCCGATACCTCCATCAAGAGTCCAACCAGGCGACACTGCTATGTGATGGGCTGTATACGTTTTCACCTTGACTGTCTAATTTGTCTACAAACAGAAACTTATACCATCAAAATGATGTGAAAGATGCTATAATCACACTAAAATTTTAGTTTTTTTGAAAAACATCGGATTCATATTCAGCCCTCAATACTTAAAGACCACTGCTAACAGGATAATTCAAGCTTTTTCCAATACTGTTTCACTTATTTTAATTAATTTAAATACTTTTAAGATTCAAAATGACTGCAACTAACAATTATTTTCACTGTCGATTAATCTGCTGAATATTTTCTCGATCAATCGATTAGTTGTTTGGTCTATAAAATGTCAGAAAATGTGTTTCTCAAAGCCCAAGACGACGACCTCAAATGTCTTGTTTTGTCCACAACTCAAAGATATTCAGTTTACTGTCACAGAGGAGGAAAGAAACCAGAAAATATTCACATTTAAGAAGCTGGAATCAGAGAATTTTGACTTTTTCTTTTAATTAAAAAATTACCCAAACTGATCGAATATCAAAACAGTTGGCGATTAATCGTTGCAGCTCTACTTTCTATGGTGCCCATGTCTACAATGCATTATAAACATACTTGTAATGCATTATAATCTGCTGATAGCACTGTATAATTATAGTTATAAGTACTCATAACTATTCATAAAGTATTTTATCATAATACTTAATAACTGCTGGTCACTCACTAACATTTTTTTTTACTCTATAGATTTAATGATGTTTTTTTCACTCTACTTAAAGCAAACAATGACCACTTAGATTAACTTATAACCACATTATAATGCATTATAACAGTGATTATAATACAGTATAAAAAGATTATAATGTATTACAACTATGGGAATTATAATAAAGTATGATCCTTGCAACAAAAAATGTCAGTGATACTTTACGTCAGAGTCATTATGAAATGCTTTAGAGTGTTTGTAACTATAATTATACAGTGCTATAAGCAGATTATAAGTATGTTTATATTGCATTATAGATATGGGCGTCATAGAAAGTGTTACCTGACATGTTTTGCAGAGCCTTTATTGGTTAATAACAGCTGTCTAATTGGGTTATTTAACACGCATCCAAGGTAAGTATTATGCTCTCTATAAGCAGCGTGATGCACGTGGAGGTCTCGCACATTATGAGGAGAAAATAATGTGTTGAATGAAGCCACTTCTGGCAGCACAGCTGGTTGATTGCAATAATAAACAATGAGAAAATCCACCGAACGGAGCCGCACAACTCAATACAACCTGTTGTACCCGTAACCGGCTGGAGCCCTTTGAGACCAGAAGGTCGAAAAACAAGCCACGTATCTAACCTGAATCCGTGCTGAATCAATTACTAGCCACTCCGGAGGTCTACTTATCCTTGCATAAAGGATAGGGAAATAATACCGTGTTATGAACTGCAATTATCCTTTAACGTTTCTGCAATCTAAAACTAGTATTCTCTTGAAAATGAGAGCCAGAATTAATTCTTAAAACAACTCCTCTTGGTAATTGAGTTATGGTAAGTAAGCATGCAGTAACATGTGGGAGTAGCTAGGTCATGTTGAAAGACACAGAAAGAGAGGACAACAGCACAGAATGAAAATTTAATTAGGGAGAGCAGCCAGCTGAGGGGGAAAGCACTCCTGGAGAGAGAGAGAGAGCATGGGAGTTGATATGTTCCTCGTAATGCTGTTTATGTGTACGTGTTTTTAAATGCGAGTCTGTGGAGGGAGTGCATCTCTGCACAGCTGTGGCCAGATGTGTAATGAGTTTTATGTAAGGGCAAACGTGTCATGGACAATCTCTGCTCGCAACATTAATGTTCCAGCTCAGGGAGGAGGAGGAGGAGGAGGAGGAGGAGGAGGAGGAGGAGGAGGAGGAGGAGGAGGAGGAGGAGGAGCGTCCTTCAGAAGTAACAAGAATGTGATTGTCAACCAGGCGCTGCAGTTTTCCCAAGAAGGCTTTCACCCCCCTGAGACAGAACCTATTCCCACAATCTGAGATCTGGGCTCTTAATTACGTTTAGGTTTATGCAACAAAACTACTTAGGAAAAGATCATGTTTTGGGTTATTTTGGTTTCACACAGGACACGAACAGCGGTCTCCTGGGTGAAAGTCCCGTGTTTGTTTGACCCAGCCATCCACCCTGACCTCCTCCCTACACGGATTTAAGTGTTCTTTGATTGAAACCGTATTTGTGATAGGTCAAAAACAAACATATTCTGGGAGAAAATACGTTCTGTCAAAAAGTAATACAGTTTTGTAATATGGGAACTTAATTTTTAAGAGACCAGCCTGGTCTCTGGACAGATCGCAGAAAAATTCAAAATTTGTCAAATTTGAGAGAACATTGCAGCGGAAATTCACTTTGCATCATCTGAACACACATTGATATGTCTCCTGCAAACATTTACCATATGAAAGTTCTTCACTCTGTCTTTGCAGTTATTAAAAGGTACAAACAGGATGCTCCAATACACCAGAAAGCAATCCTGATGAAATACAAAACCAGATTCAGTGCGACAGGCACTCAGAGTTGCACCCCCTGTGTGCGTTCGCACTATTACAGGGAGGGGAACTGTCTCTCAGGTAATGGGTTCTGACTGCAAAGAGCAATTCCAGGATAGAGTGAGATCAGTTCGTCACGCCGAGTATACCAATCCCTCTCAGTCTCTGTTTGCATTTTAAAAAATTGACAGAGATACTTGCCCCGTCCTTTTCTGATCTTCTTCCATACGGTCACTGTGAAAGACCCAGCGTGACATCCTGTCTATAAACATTTCAGCATGGATCCACCAAACCAACCAATCTCACTACAAATCAGAGATGCTCTCCAAAGTTGTGACAATCTTCTCTTCATCAGAAAAGCTCCTTTCCTTACAAATGGAAAATTCTTCTGACTGGACCAGAACAGCAGAACTTCAGGCTACTCAGTAATTATTTTCTTTAGAAAAGTGGTTGAATATAAAACTTTTAGAGTACATGAGAAGGTAGAAGTCTTGATAAATACAATATAATACATATTTTATTGAACTGCACTGCGTTTACAGCTGCTCCAAATCCTTTTTCATAACAGACACAGAGGCAATCCTACTTTTCACGGATTTAGAAAACTAATCGTGTCAAAAATAATGATTTTTCGGAACATTTGAGTTATAAAATCAACAGCAGACAGGTGTCTGAAATGCTCTGATGCCCTACTTGACTCTCTTATAACTACTCAGCCCGGTCTGTCCGGCGTGTCATGTGTACGCCATGTAGTCTGTACTGACTGCAATGTAAAAGCATCCGCATGAATATGCTACGTTCAGAGCTGGTGACGTAGAATAAAAAGTGAAAAAGACTGATTATGGAAGACAGGAGGGGAGGTGGATGGGTCCAACAAACACAGGACTTTCAAGGAGACGGGTGTTCGTGTCCCAAAGTGTTGTTGAATTGTTTTGAAGTTACCTTAGTGACGTTTGAGACGTGTTTTCCGTACTTATTTTACTTAGTTTACGTACTTATTTTAAGCCCAACCAAGATGTTTTGCCCAAACCTACAGTAACTCAGCGGTTTTGTTGTCTAAACTTAGGCCTGGACGATATGGAGAAAATCAAATATCACAATATTTTTTACCAAGTACCTTGATATCGATATTATACGATTGACTATTGGTGCTTTTATAAAAATATTTACACAATGAGACAATGATCAAAACCAGGAAATATGTATATACAGTATATGTCCAAAATCTAAGACGATATCAAGTCTCATATCACGGTATCGATATAATAGATATATTGCCCAGCCCTACCTAAACCTAGGCCTAAGTGCAGTCATTATTGTAGTTTTGTTAAACATAACCGCGACTGTTTTACGGTAACAACGTGGTGTTAAATGACACGCGAAAAGTGGTTTCACAACGTTAAGCCTGTGGCGTGTAAATGACCTGCAAAGAGCCTAAAATGCACCATGATGACGCGCCGAAATGTTGTGCTATTTATACTCCTTCCCATGAGATCGGCTTGAACTACTATTCCAAAGCTTTTATCTAGTGGTCAGAAAGATGTCTTAAAGAGATTTCAAACAAGAGATAAAATGTAATTTTGCCCCAAATGTGACTACCCCTTTGATATGTGTGAGTGTGTGTTTGTGTTGAGGTGTCAGATGATATTAATAACTTGTATGTGTCTATTTGTTGCTTGTAAAACCAGCTTGTTGTGTCACATGTGGATTGCTTTGACTTAAATTGGGTAAAGAGGTCATCGGGGTTAATAATAAGTCTGTGTGCATGCAGGTATGTCCTCAGAAATAAGTTTCCTGTTATGGCTCTGTGGCTGCCATTCATTCCACGAAGTCTTAATAGAGCTGTGTAAAATTAGCACGGCAGCTAACAGCGTACGTAGGTGACTTCAGCTCTGAGTCCATTTCAGCCGAGGTCTCGGGGGGATCGAGGAGGTTGCACTCAATTCCAAATCCGCGTCCCGTTTGCCTGCTGAATAGACCAGGAGCGGAATGGGATTGACCCCTGGTTCACTGTAAACAGGGACCTCTTAAAGTGTCCGGGGCAGGGGAGCAAACCTGGACTCGCTGCTATACCCGACCTTCCAACCTCCGTCTCTGACGAGGCCGAGCCAGGGGAGCTGTACAGCAGACAGCGGACTCAGACAGCAGCAATGTGAGCTGCAATTCCTGCCCTCCTCCCAGCCAGATTGTCCCCTACAGGGACCCATACCTGGGATTCCTTGATTAAACGTCTAAGGAGTTGAGGGCTTATTTCATTCCCCCCCGGAGAAAGATATCTGCCTCAGATTTGATTTAGGACTGAAGCAGCTCAGCCAGCGCGGCTGCTCGTCTCCAATTTCGTAAAGAGAAAAATAGATCTATAACTTTCACAAAGAGTACGTCCCAGTAGAGGCTGTTATGTAAGGAAGGGATGAGCTGGAGCTTTGTGAGCATTTGGCTGGTAGGTTGTCGGTCTGAATCCCAGATAAACTGAATTATGTGGATGGAAAAAACTAATAAAGACAGATATATTCATCTGAAGTCATATTAAAGGATATGTAAATGTTTTATGTAGAGGATTCCCAAAACATTAGATAAAAATAAACTTTTCATAGCCCCTTTCTCCGTTCACGTATGACATTAAAGTGATGAGCAGTACGACTTTAAATAGGCCTTCAAGAGGAGTCATGTGTCATATTATATGAATGACCTTTCATTCTGTCTGCAACTAACGATTATTTACATTATCAATTAATCATTTAGTTTGTTAAATGTAAAGAATCCATATCAATTTCTCAAATTCACAAGGTCATAAAGTCACATCTTCAAATTGCTTTTGTCCAACAGTCCAAAACCCAAATATTTCCAGTTGACAACGATATAAAGTTGCTTAAAGGATCAATAAACGAATCATTTCAGCAGTGGAACTGGTAGTTCTGGAACATCCTGATATTTTCTTTAGTTTTCCCAGCAACCATGTTCTCTCCTCCATGCGACTCGGTCCATCATGCACTTGATTTCTAACGTTAAAAATGCAAACTCAATTTGAAAGCTGCAACAGTTCTATAACTAAGTTGACTGTATCAGATAAATGGGATTAAAGGTGCTAAATTCGATATTCAGAGCCTTTCTATGTTGCCTCCACACAGCTCTCAACATGGGGACGGCTGAGCCGGCGGCTCGCAGCTAACGGCGCTAACAGTGTTAACCTGGAGGGGAACCGTGGTTGGTTGCTACGCTTGCTCTGAATGTCATATAGAACCTTTAAAGACATATTATTTTAAAATCCAAACAAACAATAAGCGATGTAACACACTGTATAAAAAAATAGGGCTGCAACTATTCATTCATTCACTCGTTTATGTGCAATATCAATATTTATATTCATATGTGCAATGATATTAACCCACTCTTTCAGTCAACTTTTTATATCTCCTTTTTGACTGTTTACTTACTGACTATGTCTTTATTGTCTACTTGCTTATTTATTAGATCTTGTTTTATGTTTTACTGATGCCTCTTGTTGTTTGCACTGTGCCCCCTTTGCTGCTGTAATCCTGCAAATGTCCCCGCTGTGGGACTAATAAAGGATTATTTTATCATATCTTACCATACCATACCTTATCTTATCTTATCATAACAATTATTTTCATTATCTATTAATCCGCCAATTTTTTCATAGATTTATTGATGAATCGTTTTGTCTGTAAAATAGTGAAAAAATACCTGTTTTTTTATACCCCGTATTTTATCAGAGCCCAAAGGTGAAGTCTTGTTTCGTCTGACAAACAGTCTAAAAACTAGACAATTTCAGTTTGCTCTCATATATGACATAGAAAACCATAAAATTCTCACATTTAAAAAGCTGGAACCAGCAGAAATTTTGCATTTTTGCTTAAAATATGAATGAGATATCCTGGAAAAAGGGGCAAAAGCACTCACTCATAGCACATTTTAAAGGAAAAACAACAAAATAAATCCAGGCGGCCGGTTTGAGGCTTAGACGTTAAAGGGTTAACCACAATTAATTTGATAAGTTAGTTGATTAATGGACTCATTGATTAATCGTTTTAGCTCTACTAAAAACAACTGACTACTCTTGTTTATGACCTTCTCTCATCAACTGGAGAGGTGAAAAGCGTGTCGTCCTGAATGAAAATCCAGCCGGCTGAAGCTGAACAACAACCTGTTCTCCCTGGATAAATAAGGGAGTGAGTGGAGGACTGGGTTGCCCCTACACTGGTTTAACTAGCAGATTCAATTAAAATCCAATCAGGAACAAACGGCAGAGTCAAACATTAACAGGGCTCCGTTTTGTGGAGCTGTCAGCTGCTCCGGTCGGACTCTCCCGTTCAAGGAATGTGGAAGGGTGAAGAAAGGCAGCCTGCCAGGCTAGCAAAACATAATTGGGCTAAAATTGGATAGAAACTAAAGCCATTACGGAGGCAAATTCAATCTGGGGACGTGATGGCTTACAGCGGCCAAACAGCTCCGCTGCCGACTGAGACGCCGCAGAAACACTTGAGCTTCTCCTTGAGGGAACCCTGGTTCTGTCAACACAGCTTTATATTTACAGCTGATCAACCTGATCACACTGGAGCCCCGTTATCTGTGTACCGCACGTAACTGGGTCAGGTTTCAATAATGCAATACATGCTAATAGCACAGCAGAGTGAGTCGACCTCAAATCAATATCATTATGTGCTGACAGCAAAACAATACTTTGACATTACCTTTCTCTGGTAACAGAAAGTCTCACAAATCATGTTTTGATTTATTCGATTTTTTTAATAAAAGGAATGCTGCATATCCTCATAAATTACAAATAATTAGGAAATAATTCATGTTTTATGTTTTTTTTTATGTCTGAGAAAGCACCTAATGGACAGATGGGCGCCCTTTGGTCACATATACATGGATCCAAACCAACACAGTTCAGCATTAAAGTTCATTATTGACAATCAATCAATCAAAATTGATTGTTTTGGTCAACTCCTATCTTCAAGGTCAATAATGAACTTCCACACTGTACTCATTGTATAAGCCAACAACTACACTAAGTGCTAAAATCATTACCGATCCACTGATGAAGATGTGATTATGGTTTGCAGCTCCAGAAAAAGACAGTAAGTGGACATTGAGCTGGCGTTGTTTTGGCAAACCACATTCAGTGGTCATGATCAATGTCTGGTTTTGGTATCTGACATTTTCCCCTTCTGTTCAACAACCAAATGGAGAGAAATTAAGTTGAAGAGGCCCAAAGACCAATTTCTACAACCAGAATGCAATGCTGCAACAGCAGTGCAACCAGGTAGGTTTTCAGTGAGGAGCAGCTCACCTCTTCCTCACTGGAAAATAATTATTTTTTGCTTCTACCAAAGATGCTCTATAACAAAAGATGATGCTTTACAAGCTACGCTAATGGTATGAAATTGTATACACTTCCTGTCTCCTAAGTGGGGGTGGCCAGGCGGAAACCTCCAAGTTGCATTCTCTCTACCAGCCAGCAGGGGGCGACTCCTCTGGTTGCTAAAATAAGTCTGATTGTATAGAAGTGTATGAGAAAATGAGCCTACTTCTCACTTGATTTATTACCTCAGTAAACATGGTAAACATGAGTTTATGGTCTCAATCGCTAGTTTCAAGTCTTCTTCAATACAGCATGATGTTCATTTAGTAAATGATGGTCCCATTTAGAGTCAGATAGACCATAAAGCAGGGGATGCTTTAGGGCGGGGCTACCTTCCAGTCTGGGAGTTGTCTGAGTTTTTGTCTTACAACTTTAACCCTTTCATAGTGTGTTTTCACTTCATCAAAGTTAATTCTAACATTTTGGTTACCTAAAAATGTGTTGTCAGTCGGTTGTACTTAGCTCCACCCTCTCGAGTCACTTCTGGTTCCAAAACACCAAGAAGGCGACGGCCAAAATGCCGAACTGTAGGCTTCAAAACAGCAGTCCACAAACCAATGGGTGACGTCACGGTGACTACGTCCAAATCGTATATACAGTCTATGGTCAGCAGTGTAATATATTTATCAACAGAGAGAAGAGATTTCCGTTAGTCGCCAGATCTCATAAGACTGTGTTGCTGAGACAGAGAAATGTCTTGAATAAAGTTAATTTCCTCCTAATTTGTTTGTCGGAAAAATGACATTTTAGTGTCTGAATGTTCAGAAGATAAGCCGTCCAAATCTGGATAGACACGGCGCCGTGTGAATTGATTTAAATAGTAAATCAAAGACAGCTGCATAGCAGTTGTTCAGCCGGATGTTGGTTTGAAGCTGCAGAAGTTTGGGGGCAGCATTTAAAAAAAAAAAAAAAAAATGCTTTTCTACTGAAAGCATAAAATAGGTTACTAAACAAAAGAAAGTTGTCAGAGCCACCCGTTGAGAGGATGCTGGAGGAAAGTCAGCTGTTTGATGTTTTCTTGATAACAAAAAAGGACTCAACTCATCTCATCGCAGCACACAGAGAGAGAAAGTGCTGCACAACTTCCTATTTCATCTTTTTAGGTACATTAAAACAGTGAGCCGCCACACAGCACAGCGCTGACCTGACTAAGCAGTAACAAGTTGTAACTTCAAAAAGTAGCCCGTCCTCAACTCCTCCTCGTTATATCACTGCCTGCTCTCAAGCTGCCTCCTCATCATTCTGCATCTTCGGCAACAGCTGCGTCGCTTCTGTTTTGCCGAAATAACTCGCCGCCGCAGCCGCCGAAATGAATTCAAATGTATTCATTTGCTGCCATTTAATTGATTTACTCCACAACTTCCCTTCAATGCCGGCCGAGTGATTATATGGTAATTTTTTAGAGAGGCAAGCTGTGAAAACAAGAAAAGTTACATCGCGCTGCTCCAACTGAAGGACACCTTAAACTGTCACAGCCTCGGCCAAAAAGCCTGATTTAATCGAAGCTTTGGCAAATATTCAAAACAGCCACGCAGACTAAGGAGGTCCCTCTGGCCCCTCTGTGGTCTAATCATGAATTTCCACGGCTGTCTTGTGTGTTATCCATCATCTGACCACCAATGCAAGCTATTTAGCAGCTGAGTAATCTGCATGTAAAGCAGGAGACTGTGTGCTACGCGACGGCGGCGTTTGCATTCTTATGCTAATAGCCAGCACATATATTGGTCTGGGGGGAAAGGCTGAAGTTTTAAAGTTGTGACTTAGCTCATTGATTCAACTTCCCCCCTCCTTATGCCTCCGGTCCAATTAGAGGACCTGCTGGTAAGACATGACAAATGAGTGGCTGATCGTTGGCCTCCCAGAGCCCATAAATCCAGCTGTCTGCCCTCGCCCTGCCAGAGCTGCTATCGCTCCTGCAGCCAAATATCGGCATCGAGCACGTAATGGGTTCTGGATCATCAAGCAGATGGCCTGAAAGAGTCCTGGGTCCACCGCAAACAGAGAGATTAGCACCGCAGCCACCGTGAGGGGGGAGAAAATATTGTTTTGTGAGCTGCTACATGAATAGATTTCAGGAATCAGTGGAATATCTGAAGAGATGATTAGATGCAATAGAAGCTTGATAGGAGAGAACTGCGTCATATTACAGCCCAGTCACACTGCAGTTCATGAAATAGTCACAAAATGTAATGTGATGATTCTTGTACAGAGACATGAATTTAAATTATTTTCGTGATGGTCTGCAGAATGTATGTAATCGTGAACTGGGAAGTATAGAGAACGGTAAACACAGCGTACGGAGGAGGTTGGGGTGGATGGGGACGTTCACCTAAGAGACCGGTGTTCATGCCCTGTGTGAAACCAGAAGTTAAAGTTGATTTATTTCTCATCTAACTTCCGTACTTAAGTTACAGCACTTCCGGAGGGATTTAATCCAATCTTTTCCTAAAGCTATCCGAGTAGTTTTTGTCACATAACTTCCCTAATTAAAGTGGAAATCAAATTTTCAACCAAGTTAATCTGGTTTACTAAATGGGATTCCACTCTAATCAACAATTATATAACCCACATGACAAATGTCAGCATTTAAAAGAAAAGAGATCTGTGTCATCTTTCCTGCAGCTTTCGTGACAAGAGCGCCGCCATGTTGCAGTACTCTAGCCTGTGACTTCACGAGGTTGGTTGGCTCGGCTGAGTTATACAGATACAACGGTAAAGACCGTGAAAGACGGAGACTGAGGAGACACAGGACAGAAGAAAACCAAAGAGTCCATTTCATAAACTGATGCTGAAACGGAGATCAGTAACGTTACTGATGCGTAGCTAGTGGTGCTGCGACAAAAAGCCCTCCGACAGGCACTCAGTCACTCATCTTTACATCCAGGAACTATGCAATAGTGTCCCCTCTTTTGTTTTCTTCTGTCCTGTGTCTCCTCAGTCTCCGTCTTTAACGGTCTCTATCGTTGTATCTGTGTAACTCTGTCGAGGTAACCAACCTTGTGACGTCCTTGTGACGTGTACTGCAACATGGCAGTGCTCTTGTCACGAAAGAGGAGGTGAACAGAAGCGTCTTTTTTCTTTTAAATGCTGACATTTGTAATGTTAGTCATATAATTGTTCAGTAGAGTGGAAATCCATTTAGTAAACCAGCTTAACTTGGTTGAACGTTTCATTTGCACTTAAATTACGGCACTTCCGGTGTTATTTAAACCCAAACCGCAATCTTTTCCTAAACCTAACTAAGTAGTTTTGTTGCCTAAACCTAACTAAGTCGATCTTTTTCTAAGCCCAACTAAGTAGTTTTATTTGGAAAAGACTGGAGCGGAAATTGAAGTGCGTCACATGTTGCTGGACATTTGTAGGAAAAAGCATAAAAATACATCGTTGAAAGTCGTGCACAACGAATCAAATAGATTAACAATAATATATAATTTAATTAATTTGAATTAATAGTAGACTATTTTACAAACTGCCCTGTGACTGTGTTGCCATATCAAACCATTTTTGCATGAGGGCGTGCTGCAGAAGGAACCAAACCAAAATAACTTCTGCCCGTTCTGCTTGGATTATTCCAGACTGCAGTGACAGTCGCTGACCCATTTAGGAGGGTCAAGAATAGAAATGCATACTCACAGCTCGCCTGTTAATATTTCTGAACTTTCAAAGCAGAACAAACATGTAAAGCAATCGACCACAGAGAGAAGCAATTTTGGATAAATCATGAATAGAGAGAGTAACGGCTGACAGAAGAGGGTTTATGACGAGGCCAGGTGTGATAAAAAAACACCAAGGCAACAGAAGTATTCTGCTCAATACCTCCTCCGTCTCAACGGCCATTACTTCTAATGAAAAATCCATGTCACAAGCCCAGCCGAAAGTTTTCACACAGCTCTGACAGTTTGTGCTGCACTTTAGATTCAGTTTGATTTAGAAATTCCAACATTGGAAAGATAAAAAACAATTCAAGAAACTATTTTCTGTGAGTCAAAGAAACCTCGAGAGGATTCAGTGTGAGGAGAGCCCAAAAAAAAGAAATGACAGTGACGGAGATGCAGGTGAACAGAAAGTACAGAAGGTAAATCACATACTGTTTTTCACCTCACAAGCCTGCGGTGATACATAATGCATGCTGCCAGCATTCAGTCGGGGAAGGGGAGAAATTCCCGTTGATTGCACGCCTTGTCGAGGAGCTGACTCATTCATTATCCAGTTTACAGGTCTCCTCACAATTGTCAATTTGCATTCAATCAAAAAGGATTTAACGTTGCGTAATTCGAAATCTGTCCGACAAATCTATCTAATTTGTTCCAGTTTCTGTGTTCGTCCGGCTGCAGACGCATCGCCGTACCGCCAGCTCACACACACTTCACCTCCAACACCAAACCTCTGCAACAGTCTGCAGCTCTGAGAGAAGAACAACAGCTTTTAGGCTAAACAAAACAAAAGGTGAATAATTCATATGAAGATAGCTCTGTGAGCAAGCCTTTGAAGTCACTCTATTGTTTTATCCGCCGTTTATTCCTGAACACGAGGATAGAAGATGCACTGCAGGGATTCACCTGCAGCTCCGAGTCGGCCCTCACATTCATGTGCACATCGGCGAGGTTTTCAATAATGCACCAGCTCCCCACTCAGCCGCGGTCAAAGTCATGATGCAGACAGCCCTCCATCTCTCCAGCTACGGAGCGACCGGGGATTTGAGGCTGAGCAAGTTTCTAAATCACTGTTCTCCACCTCGTGGGAATGCAGAAAATGCAACTCGAGTTAAAAATTAACGACGAGTCATTTCTGACCCATTTCGACGCCTCCTCGTGAGGAGCTTATGAATCTGTAAGCAAATTTTAATTTGGAGCAGCTGCGAGCAGAGTGGCGCTGCAACACAACTACTATGGTGTTGTGAGAAATAGCAGCTGGATGATATTTCATGAAACGGCTCCTGAGAAGGAAAGGGGAAAGGTCGGAGGATGTCCTGTTGGCAGGATTACTGGCTGCCTCTCAAGCTTACAGTACATGCATACTGAACTGACCGCTAACCAGAGTCATGTTGCACGCTCCCAGCCGAGGTTTAACTTTAAACACAGGCTGCACTAAGATACAGTTACAGTTAACTGTTAAGCCAGTATCATTAGCTTTGTGTGCTATTGTCCTTTTCTCTCTTTATAAAGAGAGAGCACATCTTGCTAAAGGTCGATGTTGTCAGCACACAAACATGTCAGCATCAAACATAATCCTGTTTAAATCCACTGCTCATTTGAGATGTGAAATCTGTAACATGCGATCATGAGATTAGCAAGCAAGATGTGGCACACAGATTTACTCAAGCAGCTGGTAGTGGTCTGTTTCTGGTGTAATGTTAAAGAGCACTCTCCAGATCATGTACAGATCAGCTACAAATGTACCTGTAAGCCTTTTAGATATAAGACATCTGAAACACTATCATAACATAACATATAACTAACGACGTAGCGTAACAACGTAGCGTAACGACGTAGCGTAACGACGTAGTGTAACAACCTTAACAACCTTAACAACCGTAACAACGCAACAAAACCACTATAGTTAGGTTTAGGAAATAACAACATGGTTTGGCTTAAAACAACTACGCTTGTACAGTGAAAATGACACTGAACATTGTGAACACGGGACACGAATGGACAGCTGATTGTAACGTGACGCACGGGACACGAACAGCGGTCTCCTGGATGAAATGTTTGTTGGACTCATCCACTTCCCTTCCCGCCCGCCTGTCTGGTGTGTCTCTTTTTGCTATTTAAACTACATCACCTGCTCTGACCGAATGCAAAAACGTCCACATTCAATGTATCCCTGGGCTGGGCCAGTACGATCTAGTGTTTGAAATTGTTGCTCTGGTTTCTACTTTGGCCCCAACCTGATTCATGTCAGAGAGCCTTCTAGATGTACTCTGTCATCATCCTGACAATGAATAGAAGAATGACCTGAGGATGACCCACCACCCCTCAATATTGTGTTAGTGGACTGAGCAGGCTGAAACTGAGCGTGTAAATTGTGCTTTTTAAGCGCTCTGTTTGGACAGAATACAATCTCTCAGGCTACGCAGACACCAGTCTGCTCCTTATACCTCCTGGCAGGTTGTAAACATTGCAAAACTTTCTCTTTTCAGGGAGTGAAAGTGCAGCGGTGGTTTAAAAAAAATCAAACTTCCACAGCAGCTACGTCTACGTACATCTGCTCGCAGAAATATGATGCAGCGAGTTCAAGAAGTAGCACCAGATGATAAAAAACTGAATCTAAAGCTCGTAAAAGAAGCGCGGGGAAGTTTGCACATCACTCTTTATGGGTGTGAAACGACTAGACAGACCAGCAGCACACCCCCATCACACACACACACACACACACACACACACACACACAGATGAGGATGTATGGATTACCAGAGGGGCAGCTCCATGACAGCTTTAGCGGCCAACGGGAATCTGACACAGGAAACACGGCGCACTGCTGTCTGAATGAGAAGAGCAGCAGCTGTGTGTGTGTGTGTGTGTGTGTGTGTGTGTGTGTGTGTGTGTGTGTGTGTGTGTGTGTGTGTGTGTGTCATCATCTAGTTTAGCAGCAGGCCCTCCACCCCTCTGAGCTACATAACAAAAATAACATATGCCATTTAGTATTAGTGTGTGTGAGTGTGCAGAGCAGAGAAGGCAATTAGAGCGGAGTTAAGCTGAGGGTGGCAAACTGCAAGTACACACACACTGCAAATGAACTAGCTGTGCAGTGGCAGGAAACACACACACACACACACACACACTCGTTGCGGGTCAGTAAGCTCACAGAGATGAAAGTAACAGTACTCAAAGAGAAAGTACTCTCTCTCTCTCCCTCCCTCGTCCTTTGATTTTTCCCTTTACTGTACTTCTTGATCTGCTAGCTATCACTGTATCCATCCATCCATGCATCCATCTATCTATCTGGATGGACACATCACAATGTAAATGTAATACAGTTTATTATTAAGAGGCTAGGATCTAGAGTGAAGATACTGGTATCATATGAAACTAGAAAACCTAATGAATCCATCGGTACCAACCATGTCATACTAGTTTGTAGTGAAGGAGGTTAAATAACGCTCCAAACTTAAACCAAATTTTGGTGAGGAAAAACTGGCATGTCCATTTTCAAAGGGGTCCCTTGACCTCTGACCTCCAGATGTGTGAATGTAAATGGGTTCTATGGGTACCCACGAGTCTCCCCTTTACAGACATGCCCACTTTATGATAATCACATGCAGTTTGGGGCAAGTCATAGTCAAGTCAGCACACTGACACACTGACAGCTGTTGTTGACTGTTGGGCTGCAGTTTGACATGTTATGATTTGAGCATATTGTTTTATGCTAAATGCAGTACCTGTGAGGGTTTCTGGATCAATATCTGTCATTGTTTTGTGTTGTTAATGGATTTCCAATAATAAATATTAACATGCATTTGCATGAAGCAGCATATTTGCCCACTCCCATGTTGATAAGAGTATTAAATACTTGACGAATCTCCCTTTAAGGTTCATTTTGAACAGATAAAACGTGTGATTAATTTGCGATTAACTATTTTAAATTGATTGACAGCCCTAGTTCAAATGTAATCTTGTAAAATTTTGTTTTTGGGAGGAAACCTGAATAAATACAGTTGTTTGAAGGAGATGTTTTCACAGCAATAGAAAATAGAGAGGGATTTATGACCCGTTTAACTTTAACACTGTCTCTAAGTCTTTAGTGTTTTGTTTTTATTTTTTAACGCGGTATCAAATCGGTATCAAGAATTGTGGAATTTCACTTTTACTGGTTTCGACTACTAAATTTCTGGTATTGTGACATGAAATCAAGACAGTTTGCTGTTGGTCAATAGTGCGAATTTGAGCGCCAAACTTCACCAAAATTGAACTTGACGCAACGTAAAGTTAATCCCATGAATGTGGCAAGAAATATTGTAGACAGTTGCAATATTGCTTCCAGTAAAGACTTCAAAAGCTCCAGTCTTCAACCTTTACTGGGAGTGTGTTTAGCTGGTTACATACAGGAGCTCTGCACCTACACACATAGTGAGGGTTGAAGAGAGAGTTCCTTCACTGGCTGGACGGACGTATTTTCATATCAATTCAATTCCCTCACTACAGAGCAGCTGGTAAAGACGGGCATGGTGGGAGCTAGAGCTGCTCCAGAGAGAGAGAGAGAGAGAGGGCAAGAGTCTTCACAAGAAACCACTAAGAGGATTAACTACACATGCTCGGCATTACCACATTACCATACATTTCACTTTTCAAACCACAGACAGACAAACCTGCAGCAGCAGTGAGTGGAGGCCGGCTGCATGCGAGGGCTTATCCACTCACTGAAGTCAATCTCACCAAAACACCCAAACACACACACACACACACACACACACGCACACACACACACTCAATCATACAACCCGGTGTTCCTCCTTTCTGTGTGCTATTAGCGTCTCGATTAGGATAAGTGGAGCACGGCTACTGTTAAAGAAGCTAAATGGGCCAAAGTGTGCATGTATTGATGTGTGTGTGTGTGTGTGTGTATTGTGTATAATCCAATCTGCTTCTCCGTGCTCTATAATTGGGTTTGTGCTCAGCAGCTCAGACACCAGACTGGATCTTCCTTTTGGGGAGGTTTTGTCTACATTTTTCTTTTTATTTCGAGAGTTGTAACAACACATACCTTTTGTGCATCCACTGCTCCCAAACAAACACACACACACACACACATACACATACACATACACACACAGGCTCTCCAAACACCTCCTGCACCCCCGCTGACAAGATACTTCTCCAAGATGTGATGTTACAAGCACCAAGCTGTGTAGTGGTGTTAACAGGGTGTGTGTGTGTGTGTGTGTGTGTGTGTGTGTGTGTGTGTGTGTGTGTGTGTGTGTGTGTGTGTGTGTGTGTGTGTGTGTGTGTGTGTGTCCCAGGCTGACTGATAGTCCAAGTATACAGACCCCTAAAACACACACTTGTTTCCGTCTCTTAGGAGGACATAGTGTCGGGCGATAAATCGATTTTATTAATTAATTGAAATTAATGGTTTAGGACGATGTTTAGAAATGAGAATAGATTTCCTCTTTAACCTGAGTAATTACGGTTCAGAACTGCCACCGCTGCCCTGAGCGCCCGTAGTTCAGAGTAAACACGACGCTAGAGTTTTCTACAGCGTCCCACCTCGAGCAAACTACTGGTCGCTGTAAAGTTTGTCTAAACTGGAACCTAAAGCAGCACGGACGCAGCAGAGGAAATCAATAGACAGTCTCAACAAAGCCAGGTCATTCATTTTATATGTTGTTCTCGTTTCAATAAAAAGGAAAATCCTTGAAGTCTGATTTGTATCCTCATCTCTCATTAAAGTAAATATAAGTAAATAATGACCTTAAGTTTGAGGAAAGTTTGACAGCTTGTGCCGTCGTCGTCGTCCCAAAGATGCCATGTTCCAGTTGCTGATAAAAAAAAACAAAAGACTCCTCATCATAACGGCACGAGGAAGAGAAAAGCTGCAGGTCCTCATATCAGAGCAGCTGGAACCTGCATAGGTTTGGTATTTTTCTTTTATAGTTCATTCTTGACCTCGAAAGCAGCATTTGACTAAACTATTTCAGCTCAAGGTCCACTTACTCACGTGTTCTGGAGCTCTCAATCATATCACACGGTCTTCATCATCAGATTGAGTTCGCTAGGTCGTCATGGAAACTTAGATCCACGATTCTGAGCTCTTCTGTGACTTTGAGTTGTTGAGCTCATCTGCTGAACAAAGAATGTGTGATATGGTCGAAGGGTTGAGGAGAAACAAGTAAGTGAACCTTGAGCTCTGAGATTGTTTTTGTGATTATTATACACTGAGTTAATGAGTCTTCGGCCTCTCTGTGTTTCTGTTTAAGTTTGATTTAAAGGTGAGAAAATGTCTCAGTGAGGAGTTCCTCCATTATTCAGTGTCTGTGGAGAAGCCCCGGGATCCGACTCCAACAATGAGCTGAATTTTGTTTTAGGGTGGATTTTCCCTTTTAACAAACCCCTCACAAAAACCTTAAGGCTGCAGGAGGTGGGAACATCCCTCCATGCTGATCGGAAGCCAGTAGATTCAAATTCACCCCAACCTTTAGAGTGCAGGTAAAAATGTAAAAGTGTCTCCTCACCGATGGTTGAAACTCTAAACTACCTCCAGTCCTGACTTCCAAACTCAAAGTCACATTCACCGAGTTCATCAGGAAACAGCTCAACTCAGTAAACCAACTGTCCAACCAAACGGCAGAATAACTCAAGGAGGCAGAAATCTGGTAAATGGAGCAAGAAAATGTACTTTCTAAAAATATAACTGGAGAGAGCAAAGTCATTCTCCGGTCCGGCCTTTTTTTTTTTTTGACAAAATTCAACCAAATGAAGATGTCAGAACAAGAATCAGATTCATAAAACTCATAAAAGTAAAACACGTTGGTACATGCATCTAACTATGATTAATTACTGTATATAACTCTTAATGTTTCTAGACATCTGGATGAGGATAAAAACCAAACTACTGTGATGTTTTTTCTTCTCATTTCCATCCAGGTATTGACTTTTGCTCTGTGAGCTACACCTCTCTGATCCTGTTGCTGCTGTAATGACCCAGCTTCCCCTCAGGGATCAATACAAGTTCATCTGATCTGATATCAGCTCCTCGTCTCCTCTCCTCTCCTCTTATCTCATCTCGTCTCGTTTCACCTGCAAAGAAAAAACTACAAAAGCTACAGATTCATCTGACGCTTCTCTAGAAAAAGAAAAAACATTCCTCCGGTTTGAAGTCAGAAACTACCGTATGTTTTTAGATGCAGGATGTTTCCTCGGGGAGGACGCCTAAAGTTGCATGTTTTTTTGTTTGTTTTTCTGTTGTAGAAAAGCTGCTCCTTAACGTACAAAAATACCTTGAATCAACTAGTCACAACTTCTCATAATAGATGACAGAAAACACCCAATCACTCAGACTTTTTCTGCATTCAAACTTATTTCTTATTTGCATTTCGGTCTTTGTGAATCTTTTCATCCATGTTCAGACTGAACATGGATGTGACTCCGTTTCTCTGCACACACAGGTCTCCTGTGTCGTGTCATTTTTCTTTTGAATGGATTGTTTCTTCTTTTGGAAAGTTTTTTTAACCCAATAAACCTCCTGTGACTTCTTTGAATATGCTGAACAAGTTGGATTTCTTATTTCTTTTACCAGTTGGCATCATCTGCATGTGTAAATATACTAGACCGAAGGCCTATAGATTCTTTTACTTTCTTTTCTTTTAATAAAAAACATGCATGTAGCATCCTGCAACTTTCCTACATTATCATAGGGCTGTCAATCAATTCAAATAGTTAATCATAATTAATCACACATTTTTTATCTGTTCAAAATGTACCTTAAAGGGAGATTTGTCAAGTATTTAATACTCTTATCAACATGGGAGTGGACAAATATGCTGCTTTATGCAAATGTGTGTATATATTTATTATTGTAAATCAATTAACAACACAAAACAATGACAGATATTGATCCAGAAACCCTCACAGGTACTGCATTTAGCATAAAACAATATGCTCAAATCATAACATGGCAAACTGCAGCCCAATAGACAACAACAGCTGTCAGTGTGTCAGTGTGCTGACTTGACTATGACTTGCCCCCAAACTGCATGTGATTATCATAAAGTGGGCATGTCTGTAAAGGGGAGACTCGTGGGTACCCATAGAACCCATTTACATTCACTGATCTGGAGGTCAGAGGTCAAGGGACCCCTTTGAACATGGACATGCCAGTTTTTCCTCGCCATAATTTGGTGTAAGTTTGGAGCGTTATTTAACCTCCTTCACTACAAGCTAGTATGACATGGTGCCAGTATCTTCACTCTAGCTTTAAAACTGAGCCGCTATAACCTTAAAATCACGTGTTGCGTTAATGTGTTATTATTGTGTTAACTTTGACAGCCCTAGTAAACATACTAAACTTTAAGAGTCTTTTACGTTAGAAAATATGCATGTCGCATCCTGCACCTTTCCTATATTACTGCTGCAGACCGATATTGATTTAAATCACATCATTTAATTAAGCATGATAACTTTTATAAACTTGTCTTGTCATGTCTGTCAGGCTTCACTTGAGTTTGGAAATAATTCAGTACAAGTAAAAAACATCAGCATGCAGGCAATAAAACATGTAATTGAGCTGGATACAGTCTTGTGTTTCAGTGTTTCTACATCACCTTTTACAGATTTTACAGTTAATTTAATATACTGCCATATGCGCTGATACCTAGCTGTCAGAATAAAGATATGAAGGATGTATGGATTTATTAGTGTGTGAGTACATAAAAGACGAGGAGTGCTGGAGCCTGCAGGCTGAGAAAAGGTGCAGCTGCTCTGAGAGAAACAGTGAAAAGTAGGTCCTCTGCAGCTTCCATCCAAGACGCTGCGCTGCCAGCCTTTTAAGTCTCAAGACCTGGATCCAAAAAGTCTGTATACGGAGGGAAGCCGGCCAACAAACCGTGCTGCGTTGAATGACTTGAGCTGAGAAACAAGAGCCGAGTCTGCCATGCATTCTCTCTCCTCTCTCTCTCCCCCCGGTGAGCACAACGTCGGGGTAATTATTTGGCAGAAGACATTGTGAAACAGATCTGACAGCTGCAATTATGACGATGACGAGGCATGACTGCTGCGCCACCCCGTGATCTGTGTAGCGGTGCAGGCCGTTATGCTGCTATGGATTGGGTTGGAGAGGGAGGAGGGGATGAGGAGGAAGGTTGTCCAGCTGATTGGACCTGATCTGTGATTACAATGACGGTGATGAAGATAAGTTGAAGTATGAACTTTACGGACTCTAAAGAGGGGGATATGGGTATGGAGTATCTTTAAAACCAGAGTGGACAACAGACTAAATCTGGGCCAATTAAAACAAGCCAAACAACATCACCACCTTTAGTGAGTAAGTGTCTGTGGAGGAGACGATCATTATTGCAGTTGCTATGATTCCTCTTCCTCCAACACTACAGGTACAAATGCCTGCTAATGAGCAATCTACGCCTGCAAGCGCTGACATTCCCACATCGACAAGCGAGGAAATGGCGTTGGCGTTGTTGCTCTGTTCTTTTCTCCTGCAGTGGGTCTAAGGATGGAGATGTTAGGAGGTCACAAAGGTGAAGACCCTCTGTTTGTGGTGGTGCATGAGGAGATGCCCACCACTTCTTGCAGCGTGAGTTAATCCCACGCCTCCTGCTATCCCATAGTGTACGTCTCCTCATGCCGTACTATAGCTGGAGGATATTTAGGCTTTAGGCTCCACTGCTAGAGGTACATTTATATTTGTATTATTTGATTTGTTTATTAGTTTCTTAAAAACTCACTGAGGTTTTGCTCAACCAGTGACATCACGTCTGCCTCCGGAGCAGCTTTGCCTCAAGAAACAGTTTCAACTACAACTCTCTGAACTCTTGCAGTCGGTGTTTTACTGGCACTCTGTTGTTATCACAGGAACCCCCTGAGACGTTTCACTGGAAACAATCCCCTTCATTATGCAGGACGAGTATTTACTAGCTTGGAGGAATTGGCAGTGCTGCTCTGGTGTATGTCTGGGTAATCAAAAAACAGTCTAATTTAAGATTTGAAATGACATTTTTATCAGTTCTAAATCCACAAAACAGCTAATGAGATTTATTAAAATGACAAAACTGGCCTCTTAGGAGAACAACAGACTAATGTGACAATGTTTAGCAAAGCACACAATATAATAATCCTAATCCTAACGTCATTATTCTGAGAGTACGTGCACAGTCACATGAAGAGTCTGCAGCCGTACCAGCAGCTCTGTGAGGCTGCAACTAGGCACAGCGGTGCTTTGAGCTAAATGCTAATGTCATTTTCGTGAATATTAGACGCGAAGGTGTGGTACCAGCAGGGTGCAACAAAACCACTTAGTTAGGTTTAGGTAAAACGTTATGGTTGGGCATCAAATAAGTACGTAAACTGAGTAAAACACGTATGGAAAAGACATCACAAACGTCGCTAACTTAACTTACAAAACAAAACACCAGTCTCCTGTTTGAAAGTCCTATGTTTGTCACCTCTCCTCCTGTCTTCTCACTTTTTATTCTACATCACTAGCTCTGAGCGGAGCATATTTACGCTGTTGCATTTACATTGCATTCAGTACAGACTACATGTCGTACAAATGACACGCCAAAAGCAAGAACGGAGTTCTTAATGCACGCTTTTGTCTTGTGCATTATCATGTCATTCACATGTATTTTCATGCAACTGGGTTGGAGGGGAACATGAATGTCTGAACCAAATCACATCCAATAGCCGTCAAGACATTTGACTCAAAACTACAAATATTAACCTCATGGTGGTGCTAGAGGAAAAGTCAACACAATCACCAATGGGATTAGGGTTCATCCTCTGGGCACCATGAGCGTCTGTACAAAATGTCCCAACAATCCATCCAATAGTTGTTGAGTTATTTCAGTCTGAACAGACAACTGAAATGAGCAGCCATGCTGTTAACATGCCTTGTGGACTTCCTGTGCACCAGCCCCAAAAGGTTGGTAGAGAAAATCGAGTGTCTGCCATCCGTCCAATCACCTTTACGAAGATAACTCTAAAAGGTCAGCGCCTCCGATCGATACCCCTCAGAGAGCAATTTACAGTCGTCACCTGTCAAGTGAACGCAGCATCCAGACCTCAGGGCCAATCAGCCGGCAGACATGACATCACTTTAAGATACTCGTCAGAGAAGTACAAGAGCTACCAGGAACCTTAAGGGCTCCTCCAGGCTTCAGACCCCCAGAGAACCAGCAACGGTTCCTTAAAGAACTGTTCCACCACTCTAACACACCATTTCCATTTTCACACAAGTCAAAGCTTTCAGTTTATTCTCATTCTACGATTTCTATATGAGATATTTGAATAACCCACAGAGGGACAGATAGAGATTTCTTGCTTTATAGTTAGATGCTGAGTATGGACCGTTGTTATCTGAGACACACACATTTCTTCAGCATTTTTTGGATATTTTTCTGAGAATTATTCAACAATTTTAGGACATTTTTCAGACTTTTGTCAGACATTTTTGGGAAATTTTTTATAACTTTTTTTTCGGAAATTTTCAGCCATTTCTCAGACTCTTTGGGTCATTGTTTTGGACATTTTTCAGATATTTTTCTGACATTTTTTCGGACATTTTCTGGTCATTTTTTTCGGACATATATCAGACTTTTTTTGCCTTTTTCAAACAATTTTCCGGACATTTGGGGATTTTCTTCTCCCTTTTTCAGCCATTTTTCGGACATTTGTCGGACATTTTTTTTTTATATTTTTCCAACCTTTACTTGGACATTTGTCCAACTTTTTTCCATATTTTTTCCAACTTTTTTCCAACTTTTTTCTGACATTCTGTTGGACTTTTTTTTCGGATATATGTCTGCCTTTCTTCTGCCTTTCTTCTGACATTTTTCCGACATTTTTCCCATCGATAACATTGTACATTCATATGATGCAGCTTCTGTTGTTCTACTCTGAGCTGTACTGAAAGCAGATCTACACTTCTGAATTCATCACTGCCAACATGAGTTTGAGGGGATTAATAAATACCAAATAATATTATTTTGCAACACCTGCATTTTGTTTCTAAGTTTAGCTGTCAAACCACTGCACATAGCAGAACATGTATAATCAAAATGACACTGAAGTTTCTAAACAGAAAAGTGTTCTGCAACACAGGAACTCGAGTTTGTTGGTACATTTACAACATTTTAGCAGCGATAGATTCACAGGAGAGTGACTGCTCCAATATTATTCCTAAATACGAGACACTGTATGTCTGAGATACAAATCCAGCTCCATTAAAAAGACTTTCAACATATTTGTTCTTGATGATTGACTCAGATTTACCCAAATGTACTGAAAGCTTGTTATCTATGCGCCACTCTCTTACACTAGAAGATATAGCAAGCTTTGATACACACACACAATACTTGTTAGTAGATACATTCACTGGTGGTTTTGATCTTTTCATGGTAAAAGAAATACACAGAATATCAAAAGACTTATTCTCCAGGTTCTTCACGCCAAACACTGTGATTATTTCTCCATATTTCAGTAATAATCTTTTAGTTTGTACAAAAAAAAGACAAAAACGCTTCATTCTTAGCAGACAGGAATCCCTTAAAAACTTCAGACAGGCCTTAGCCATCATATAATATATACAAACACACCATATACAGTAATATAAACTCCTCTAATCCTTTGAATTTAACGCTTCAAGTTTCCATTAATTTGCAAGTTTAGTGGACAGGCTGCTGGAACAAAACCTAATAGAAGTTATCCATGTATTTAAAAAATCCAATTCACTTGTTTCACACCTTAAACAACTCCTAATCTAAATGTGAAGTATTGAAAGGGATGTTAAAATATGAAATCAAAGGGATGAAAACCATGTTAAAGTCAAGGCCTTTGTCAGTAGTACAGCTGTGACTCAGTCGGGGTCCTTCCTCTACCAGCTTGATGAAATCTTCACACCGCATGTTCAACCTAAACATGCAATTCCTCTGCAATAAAGAGAATCCTTAATCAGAGAGCAGAGCGGGTTGCACAAGCCCGTCCATGAATCTTTAACTCTACCTGTAAATGTCAATGAATTCTGGGTATTTTTAGCAGCAGTGTGGCATTTTATTCCACCCCATATCACGCCAACATACGAGAGACAAACTCAGGATCAGCTCGACTTAGAAATTCAGCCTCACGCTGTGCATCACATTTTCTGTCTTTACCGAGAGTCAAGTGTTAACCACTTATAGACTCCACTGCAGCTTAAATTACAAGTAATGCAAGAAGTCCTGTGTGGTAAATCATCGATCATACAGGCATCACTTTGATCTTTGGAGGTGATCATCATTTCTCTATTTTTGACATGTGTTGCATCTGTTTTGGTCGGATTATAACAGCAGAGACCTCGCTCGCTGCAATAACTACATTATTCTCCTCCCAGGAGGCGCTTTCATGTGGTTCAGGAGGGAAGAAATTCTTTGTAACAAAGGTCAACATGTCAAGGAAGTCTTGGTTATTTATTATTTTTGTCCTTTACTTATTTATCTGCCTCACATTTATCTTTTTTTTGCTTTTTTATGATTATTACAATTTCTATCAGCACATTATTTGCAGTTTTTTGAGGTCACTGTGATTGACGTCAGTTTGTGATTCACCTTTTCTTGTTTTCTAAACAGTTTATGTGTGAGTTAGGTTCACTGCATGCTAACATAGATTTAGATATGCTCATGGTTTTATCCATGTCATAATAAAGGATTTTAAATTCACAACAATGGTACGTGTCCGCAGCGTTCTTCCCATGCTTCCCGTTCATTGTCTATGTAAGCAGCTGTGCGATGCATTCTGGTAGCGTGGCGGCGCAATTCAAGAGGTGTGGCGTCACATTGCCGACTTCATATAAATCAGGGGCGTCCGGCGCGACTCTCCGCCTCTGGAAACTCTATAGAAACTTTTAAACTAACGGTTGTCGATCTAAAATAAAGACAGATTCAGCAACTGCATGGCTTCTTTCTCACATAAAATGTTTTCAGAAACACATTTCGGTGAACTATTTTTGTAATAGAAGAGAAGAAAGTTTCCAAACGAGCCGCCATGTCTGTTCCGGTTTGAATGCTGGGAGCAGCAGCCCGCGAGAGAAAGCTTTCGTCCAATTAGGTGCCTCGTGTCTAGTGGCAGCCCATCAAGTGTCCAATGCTGGGAAGCGAGGCGATCCCTCACGATAAAAAGGCCCCTGTTGACATGTACCATCAGAGTGCCTCGGATGTTTTCCAGACTGCCATCCTACAGAAAGGACTTCCTCTCAAAGCAAGCTGGACAGTCACTGTTTTCATATTATTTGACTACTTGCCCCATCCTTGAAGAGCTCTTTAGTCCTGCTTTTTTACTTCAACATTACCAACACCGAGTTTCCCGACCCAGTGCAGCACAAACAAGCTCTGATAAACCCGCTGTACACAGACAAAGTTAACAGACTAGCTGGTACAGAACGTGGAACATCTGGCAGCTAAAGAGGCAGATATGACACAAACATGAATGATTATGTTGTTCCGTGTCTGCTGGGTGCATAAATAGGCAACTGTTTGCTAACATATTTCACATAACTTTAAAATCCAGTGTGTGTTTCAGCTTGTTGTGAAGTTCCTTTGCCCCGTGGTGGCCAATAAAAAGCGATTTAAGCAACTAAAATGACCTTAATTTTTAATGAATATCCCCGTTACAAGAACTTCTGTAAGCACCACTCACTTCACTTCCAATCGATAGTAAGGAGGAGAGTGAGTCAGAGTCACCAGCATTGTATCCTGACAATAGGTGAAACAGAATACTCCTGTGACCTTCGAGAAAACCGGCGTGTACAGCAGAAAAGTGCTGGCGGAGGAAATGAAGAGCCGAGGAGGAAAAGGTGGAAGAGGTATTTTTACCTCAAGACAGGAACAAATTATACATATTAGAGGCAGCAGAGGAGGAGGAAGGGAAGGAGACGGGGTGTGTGACTCAGGGGCGACGGGGGCGACGGGAGGTAATTGTTCAAGAGATGAGATTTTGGATTACAGGAAGAGACAGGAAGTCGCTCTGCTGTCCTGAAATGACTTTTTCTTTTGTGCAGTTTTATAATGTTTCTGACCTAGAGACGCTCTCTTAAAACAGTCAGCTTGACAATAGGAGTTTGGTGGTTGTCAAGATCGTATCTCTTCTTGTGAATCTTTGCTTTCATGTGTCACCGGCGTGCTGATGCCGTTAGCTGAACTTCTCCTCCCGCTGCTGCTGGCGTGAGCAGGTGCTGATGTGAATCCATGACAGCCCCGTCCATATTTAGTAAAGCTCTGTGATGACTCCACAGACCGTCCCTCTGCCTCCAACCCACATTATTTTGGTGGCAAAGACTTTCCCGGCACCGGCGACAAAAAACAGCTGCAGCCGGGCGCCACAAGGAAAACGCTGCAGCTATTTTAACTTTCACTTTGTAACCGAATATCAGAGGGAGGGGGGGGGAATAAAGTCAGCAGCTATAACAGGAGTTATTTAGCCAGATAGATTGAAATGAATATGTAGTTGAAGTGAACATGTTCACACAAAAAGTGGATTAATAACAGACGTCAGTGGAGTAAAACATTCCTGACGCCGATAGGCAGGCGGCGGGCAGGCGGCGGGCAGGCAGCCATTATGAATCAGATGATGGACGCTCCCGGCGCGGCCGACATCGCAGCAGCAAACATGATACTGAGAGCCAACTATTCGTAGCCTCATAAAGGAAACTGCCGCTGTGCCGTTACTGTATTTATCCATCTTGGCTCAAATGTTTTTCTGCCACAGGGAGAGAAGTCATGAAGGGAGTCAGGACTGAATGTTTGTCATGTGGAGCTCCGCAGCAGAGATGGAAAGTAACTAAGTACATTTACTCCACTTCTACTCTCACAGGAAATATTGCATTTTCTATTCCACTACATTTATTTGAAATAAAACATATGATGCATTGGTATAGATTTAACTAGAGAATGGTAAAAACAACGCACTATAGTATCCACACTGAATTATGTCAACAGTAGACTCAGTGCTGCTGCGACTACCCTTGACCCACTGGATGCCATTTATGTACCACAATGCAGTTCCATTCATCACTCAGTGAGTTAGAACTGACAAGCTCAGAGGTCAACACTGACATCTAGAAACATCACTAGACCTGTGTTGTCATTTATAAAGTCCATGTTCAAAGTGAACAGCTTTAAATGTTCCTCATACCAACTCTTAACTGGGGAATACTGGTTTCCAGTAACACACTTTTTGCTGCGTTGAGGAACGCCCAACTTTGGAAAAGGTTGAGATAATGAAAAGGAACAAAGGTGTCATAAATCGGGAGAAATACGGGAGAATTGTGACACTGGGAGGAAACCGGTAGAGGGCCATGAAAAACGTGAGTCTCCCGGAAAAATCGGGAGGTTTGGTAAGTATGGGACGGACCCAGATCCGGCTTTGCTACAACCTTCGACCTGCAGTCGGAGCTCCGGCGGGAGTTGGAGACCCGGCAGCACGACTCCTCCTCCGCCCAGGAGCAGAGCTTCACCTCACTGCTCTGCCTGGGAGCCGACACCGACACCACGCTGCTGGAGGCCCAGGCCGTATTGCTGGGCCCGCTGTAGCAAAGGGAGGCACGGGAGAACCAGAACCAGGACTGAGCAGAGCAGACTGTCAGACCCTGCTGCAGTAAAATGAGAGGTTTCCTAAAGGGAGTCTGGTGCTACCGCTTTTATCTACAGGGACCACCAAAATCAACACAAAATGAAAGATCCTCATAGTAACTTTTAATAATATTTGAGATTGTTTTCAGATCTCTCTTGCAAAAAAATTATGTTGAAGTTAAATAAATAAAACATTTATATATATTTAGGCAATTATTACTGACATTACTAAAGTAAAGAAGACCAGAGTTTTATTGCAGTATTGCCTTCTTACTGAAGATCTGAACACTTCTTCCACCCATCACTGCTGCAGAGTCTGTTTTGACAGCGTACATCTTCTGTCAGGTGCAGACATGATTTATTTAACTGAAATGCACCTTTTAAAGAGAAGTCTGCTGCTTTACATCTGAAAGTTCAAGTTCTTTGCAGTGAAGAAGAAGAAGAAGTGTGTGATGAACCAGTGAGAGGTGGTTTAGAGCTTTATTTAAGCTCCAATTAAAATCAATGCGACCATCACTGCAAATATTGGACTCATTACTTCTACATAAATAACATATAATATGCTGCATAGATTATTGAAGTAATGGATCTGATACTTCTTTCTCCTGCAGAGTTTGTTTTGAGGACATTCAGTTGAGGATTCTTTGCTTTTTGCAGAAGCTGTCATGCTTTCATCCTGTTTCTATTAACTGTGGATGATAGTTTTCATCCTCGTGTCTGTCAGTTGTCATATAGACGGCTGCTGTAACTGCGATGGCATTAACTGAAGTGCAGCTTTGAGCAGAAAGCAAAGAGCCATCTTTAAATTTGACGAGTGAAAAAGCATCTGAACGGTCTGAGGTGGATGGAAGCACATTAAAGATAATTCGAGCATCACTAACGCCTCTTTTATCTTTATATTTTTATTTAGATCAAGGGAATTCAAATCCACTATTCATATTCATCCAGCCTCTCACCTCCTGCGTGTATCCAGCTGTATAGTGCTGCTGCTAAATTGCCGTATTGTAAAATGTTGCACTCCACTGTGTCCTTCATCCGTCTCATTAGCGGAGCGTTCACTGCCACGTTTTTTTGACAGATGAAAAGAAAGCACAACGTGATTTGTCTTTGCATTTTCTTTTGGAGACGGAGCGGCGTGAATTTAGAAAGCGTGCGGTAAAACATGTAAGCAGCGAAGGCAACATCTGTAACGCATAAAAGTAAAAGTGGCCCACGAGGAGTCCCGAGGCACTCGAGAGAGACAAACAACACAAAGATGAAATCAAAGATGACTTCCTTACCTTGTCAACTAATCACTGCAACAACAAAAGCATATAGTACGCATATTCTAAGATCTTCTTCTATTTGGCATTAATATCTTTCCTTTTTTCTGTTTCTGTCTTCTACACTACATATTTACTGTACCTCTGCTGCTCTGAAAGCAGCCTGCTCTCCTAAAAATTACAACAAAACTGCACTGTCAGTGAAGTTTCTAGGTATTTTCTCCCACGTTACATTTCTTTTCGACGTATTATACATCTCTAATCAAAGTCTGCGTAAGCCCGTACTTATTTAAACCCAAAACATGATCTTTTATTAAAATTAACCAAGTAGTTTTGTTGCCTAAACCTAAACGTAATTGAGAATGCAGTTTCGTTGTATGGGAACGTAATCTAAAACGCCAACAACGTAAATCAAAACACCAAAAGAGCCTCAAATGTGTCCCATGTGGTTAAACCATAGACTGTATATAAGAAGTAAACGTAGTCCCCGTGACGTCACCGTTGACTGCTGTTTTGAAGCCTCGAGTTTGGCATTTTGGCCGTCGTCATCTTGGTTATTTGCAGCCAGAAGTGACACGAGAGGGTGGAGCTGAACACTGATCGATTAAACGCAAATTAATCACACATCTGTTCAAAATGTACCTTAAAGGGAGATTTGTCAAGTATTTAATCCTCTTATCAACATGGGAGTGGACAAATATGCTGCTTTATGCAAATGCATGTATATATTTATTATTGGAAATCAATTAACAACACAAAACAATGACAGATATCATCCAGAAACCCTCACAGGTACTGCATTTAGCATAAAACAATATGCTCCAATCATAACATGGCAAACTGCAGCCCAACAGGCAACAACAGCTGTCAGTGTGTCAGTGTGCTGACTTGACTATGACTTGCCCCAAACTGCATGTGATTATCATAAAGTGGGCATGTCTGTCATGACAGTTTTTCCTCTCTAAAATGTGGCTTAAGTTTGGAGCGTTATTTAACCTCCTTCACGACAAGCTAGTATGACACGGTTGGTACCGATGGATTCTTTGGTTTTTCTAGTTTCATATGATAGCAGTATCTTCACTCTAGCTGAGTGAACCTATTTAAGGATGTCTCCTCTGTGAACTTGTGATTGGTATTTGTCATTAACACCTCATATTTTAAAGAACAAACGGTTAATTGAAAAATAGTTGAGAGATTAATGGCCATTGTGTCTCCATATGGAGAATACTGGAGGCTTCATATTTCATTGTGTACGTTCAATAATCTGCTGGTTGTAATCACCAGACAGCCGGAGCAGAACGGACTCTGATTGGTGGAGACTAGCTGCAGACTCACATGCTCAAGATGCCTCAGCGAGGACAGCCGGCAGAGAGCGAACGCCGTGATGAAAACTGGCATTAGTCTGCACTTCAGGGACCGGCAACAAGAGACATGTCCACTAGTGAGGGATCACAACATCCATCTAATACATCCCATACAGGACTGTGACTCCTGCTAAGACCATACCAGTGTTTATTCACGTTTTAACTACAAAATGCATGGATGTGCATCTGTCATCTTGCACGTTATTTCAGCATTTTTCAACACTCGTGCAGGAGGGAAAAAAGATGTTTGTTTTGAGAGTTTGATACCAATAAGTAGTTTGGACATTAACAGAGCTGTATTGGGAGAAAAAGTGGATGTTGTGATGAGAAGAATGATGTGAAGTTGCAGACTCTCAAGTCTTGCTAGTGTCCTTGAACGCACCACTAGTGAGAGTTTATAAGAGTTACAACACTACAACCTTGAAACACTGTAAAGGCAGACGATGATGTTCACTGAGATGAACTGAACTGACACCAGTGGCTGCCTGGAGTGAAGGAAATCAATGTAAAACCACTATTACAGTAAATGGTCAGTTGTAATGTGAGGTATACAGGTACACGAGGATTTCTGTTTGGTTCGTATTGATTCAAGTTTCTGTTTTTCAGCTGTTTAAAGAGAAGTCAACAGGAGCCTTACAGGGATATATGACTTTGTTCTTGTTATTCTTGAGGTATTATGATTTTTCTTATAAAATTATGACTTTGTTCTTATAATATAATGCTTCTTGCTTCTATAATTCTTGTAAAACTACAACTTTATTCTCAGGATTTTGACTTTTTCTTCATACTAACATGACTTCCCCCCCATAAAATGACATTATTCTCAAAAATTAGGACTTTTGTCTCGTAATACTATGGTTATTCTTGAAATATTATATTTTTAATTGTAAAATTATGACTTCTTGTATTATGTCTTTTGATATACGTACAATGACAACATTTTATTCTGCCGACTGGTTTTCTAAACTATACTCTTATACTTAGTTATGAGTTTTAAAATGATATGTTTTGTACATTTCACATCCTCCAAACTGAACTCCAGAAAGGATTGTTTGTTCCACAACCTATCATGCTACTTTCATCGTTGTTTCTGACGGATCATTATCACAAGTAGAAGAATAAGAATAAGAGGCCGATTGTGAGTTGAAATGTTTTATTCATTTGAACAAGTCCTTGCGGTATTTGCAGTGTCATGTTGTACCAAACCAAATATCATTGAAGTGATTAATGTCCTCAGTCTCAGAGTATCTGAAACCAGTCTGACAGTCTGACAAGCTCCAAAAAATGAACCAAGAAGCTGAGATAAGCTGCTGTTGTTCTCTTGAAATAAAGAGGTTTTGTTGATAAATGTATGCAGTCAGTTGAAGTTTCTGCTGAACTTTTGACCTTCTCAGTACTTTTCTCTTTCTTGTTATTGTATTTTTTTTAGCATGTAGGATTTTTAATTTATGAAACTCTATGTGGGAGTTTTTCAATATTTTGAAACTGTGCATACGAAGCGGTTCAGGGTATTTCTGTTGTGTTTGCGGTGGAGATGACGGCCTCGTATTGATTTCCTCTCAGAGTCTGAAGGGGAGTTTTTGGCTGCAGGAGCAGAGAGCGACATGACTCGGCTTACTCCGCCTGCCAGTTGTTTACATATTTCACATAACTTCTTCTGTTGTGCCTCCAGGCACCTGCTGCATGCGCCGCTCAAAACGCCTCGCCGCCGGCCAAATATCCACTAGCTGCTCTGTCAGTCTGCATCTGCTGGGTAACAGCAGAAACCGCAGCTTTCTGCCCGTCTGCCCTCCTGAGTGAGACGCCGTGTTTGTGTTGACAGGCCGAGGACGAAGCTGAGCCGCTACGCTCTCTAGTTCCTCTGTAGTTACTGTGTTTACTCGGCTGGTCCAACTTGTCTCACCTTGTTCTGAACCTCCTCTCCACCTTTCAACCTCCGTTCATTTGCTGACTAATGTGCAGTTGACATTTAACACTTTGGAAGGAACGTAAATCACTGAGTTTGCATGCTTTAGCCTCGTGACTGAATACATGAATGAATGTTCTTTTGTGTGTCACACCGTTGAAATGAGCCGTTCCATGGTTGCATTACATGGATGCAATAATAGTACATAAGAATGAGGAAAAGAAAAAAAACAACATTACAATAGATTTAAATTTTATGAGTAATGTTATAAAAATTATGTCTGCATTTTCAGAAAATTTTCAGATATGTTGAATCTCGACGTTTCTGAACCAAAAATACGTTTCATATCAACATTTCTACATACCGGTATAGACAACAAGGTTTAGACAAAAAAAACGCCTTGGTTAGATTTAGTAAAAGATCATGTTTTGGATTAAAATAACTGTGTGCTTTTGATTTCATACGGGACATGAACAGCGATCTCCTGGGTCAACGTATTCTCACACAACGGTTCGTATGATATCTTAGAAAAAGTTATTCCTCATTTTTGTGTTTTCCTACGAATGTCCAGCAACACGTGTCAATTTCCGCGCGTTACATGCATACAGTCTTTTCAAAATAAACCTCTGTCTCCACAGGAAACTACTTAGTTAGGTTTAGGAAAAGATGGTGGTTTGGTTGAAAATAACTATGGAAGTGGCGTTACTTCAGTACGGAAGTTGTGTGACAAATAAATCAGCGTTACCTTCTGGTTTCGCCAAGATGTGAATATTACAGGCGTGTATGAAGGTGCAGTACCAGCAGGAGGCAACAAAACCACTTAGTTAGGTTTAAGAAAAACATCATGTTGACCTTAAAATAAGTACGTAAACTTAGTAAAATACATACGGAAACAACGTCACAAAAAAAACACACGACAAACGTCACTAACGTAACTTACAAAAAAGAAAGAACTGTTTCTGTTGGACCGATCCACCTCCCCTCTCGCCCACCATCAGCAGTCTTCTCACTCTTTATTCTCCGTCACTAGCTCTGAATGTAGCATATTTACACAATGCATTTACATTGCAGTCAGTACAGACTACATGTCGTACAAATGAGACGCCAAAAGCAAGAACAGTGTTCTTATTGCATGCTTATCATCTCATTTACATACATTTTCGTGCGACCGGGCTGATGGGAACGTCATTTTGAAGATGCGTAAAATTATTGTATTGAGCTGATTTTTTTCCCCTCAACAGGAATATTTTTTCCCGCTCTATTCTCTGGTGATGTAGTTTCTGTTGTATACACTTTTATTCAGTTCCACCGTTGTGCTGCTCAGACTATTCAGCTGCTTTCTCTAAAAGAGTATCTAATAAAATACAGAAATGTTCAGTGAAACTCAAATGTTTAAGAGCAAAAGTAAAAGCTTTGCAGGTTCATTTCTCAGTTTGTTAAGATGTTTCTCCGCATCCAGACATGCTCATCAACACACTACCAGTCCACTCACAGAGCAGCAGTGGATCGGGTCAAACTGTCACAAATAACAACAACATAACCTTTTTCATGCATGAGAGCTGATGCAAAAAAACCTGCTCCAGAAACCTCGAAAATGTTTCTTTTCTGCCCTCAGACCTGAACAGATTCCAGTCACGGCTCTCTGACTCCCTGACGGGGCTTTTCTGTTCCCACCTGGCCTGGTGGCTCTAAAAGGAAATTGATCTTTAGAAACCAGCTCCTGAGTTTTGGAAAAATCATCGCTCACTCTGTGCCACACGCCAGCAGCCCTCTCTGATGACCGCTCATTTTTCTTAGGGTCCTGGAGTACATGACAATTTGTTCGGTGCTTTCTGGAGGAAAAAGCGAGCCGCCAGTGGAGTGGGCCGCACCGACTTTTAAACAGAGCTACACCTCTGACCTCACATTCACCAGCCTCCATAAACACTCCTTAAACATCTCTGACAAAGCCAGATTCATCATCTTAACCCTCCACTGAACCACTTTGAAGCACTCTGCACATCAGTCCTTCTTACAACCTCACAGCTCGCCGTGCGTTAGGTGAAGGAGATCCAGCTCCGGACCCCAGGCGGCTGTCGCCATAATCGAGCTGACGAGCAGAGAGTCGTCTTTCTTTCATGAAAACCTCCTCAAAGAAAAAAACACTCTCACATCGGGGAAAAGAGCTCTGAGGGGGGAAGACTTCCTTCAACTTATGCGGAAGAATAAATTGGGCTTTTAGATGAGCAGAACGGCCTTGAATTCAAAAAGAAAAAAAGGAATCAAAGAGGCGAGTGGAAATGTTCTCATCTGCCAGGATGCGGTGAAGTTCAGGGAGGAAGGAGGAAGGTTCTCTCTCATGTTCTTCAGACGGAACAACAGCTGATTTAGTTAAAGGAGGAACATTTATTAAACTTCACCAAAGATCTGAGCATTAAATAATCACAGGAAACTAATGATGGCGGAGATGATTCGATTGTTTGTGTTTCCTAATAATGAAAGAGGGAACAAAGTATATGTCGACACACCGTTTAGAGCTTAAAAAGTAATGCATTATAATTCGTATATTTCCCATGTAATCAATTCATATTCATTCATCGTAATCGTGAACCATGAAGTATAAAGAGTGACAAACGCCGCGTAGGGAGGAGGTCGGGGTGGATGGGCAGCTCAAAAAACACCGGACTTTCACCCGTTTTCCCGTCTGAAAGCAGAAGTGAACGTTGATTTATTCATCCCATAATATCGTTACTTAAGTAACGCCACTTTCTTAGTTATTTTATAACTCGAACTATGATCTTTTTCTAACCAAGTAGTTTTGTTGCCTAAACCTAAGGAAGTCGTTTCCCGTGAAGACGGACGTGTATTTTGAAAAGACTGTGTGCATGTAACGAGCAGAAATTGACACGTGTTGCTGGACATTCGTTGGAAAACGTACGCAAAATAAGATCATAAGATATCATATCATCATGTTGTATGAGGATACGTTGATATTTTACTATCAATCAGATCCCCAAACAGAGGATGTGGAGTGGCTTTCTTCATGATAGAGTTTGACAATAGTTATCATAATAGAATTCATTCATGAAGCACTTTGTTCAAAAAAAGTGCTTTAACCAAATTGAATAAGGTTATACAAAAAGGCTTACAATAAAAATATTAGGGCTGTCACAGTTAACGCGATAATAACATGTTAACGCAAATTCATTTTAATGCCACTAATTAACACAACTTATGATTTTTCAGTTGCAGTTTTAAAGCTAGAGTGAAGATACTGGTATCACATTAAACTATAAAACCTAATGAATCCGTCGGTACCAACCATGTCATACTAGCTTGTTGAGAAGGAGGTTAAATAACGCTTCAAACTTATGCTACATTTTGACGAGGAAAAACTGTCATGACCATTTTCAAAGGGGTCCCTTGACCTCTGACCTCCAGATGTGTGAATGTAAATGGGTTCTATGGGTACCCACGAGTCTCCCCTTTACAGACATGCCCACTTTATGATAATCACATGCAGTTTGGGGCAAGTCATAGTCAAGTCAGCACACTGACACACTGACAGCTGTTGTTGCCTGTTGGGCTGCAGTTTGCCATGTTATGATTGGAGCATATTGTTTTATGCTAAAATCAGTACCTGTGAGGGTTTCTGGACAATATGTGTCATTGTTTTGTGTTGTTAATTGATTTCCAGTAATAAATATATGCAAACATTTGCATAAAGCAGCATATTTGTCTACTCCCATGGTGATTAAATATTTTAATTGATTGACAGCCATAAAAATTACATTTTCATAAGCAACATAAAAGAGAAAAAGAAGTCGTTCTATATCTTGTGTTTTCAGAAGTGATTAAAGAACATCCTGAGTTGTGCCTGAGGACCTCCCACTGTGTGTAGCTTGATAAGGATGCAGTCATTCAGTCTACTGGGGCCATGGATCTTAAAATCAATCCTGTAACTACCTGATAGATAGTCCATGTAAAGACTTTAAGAGGGCAGTGATATGATCTCTCTTCTGGGTGGTTTTTGTTAGCAGTCTGCTGCATTCTGCACAATTTGGAGTCAATGACTTGTTTTCAGCCCGATTTTAATATCAACTGATCCATATGAGGCCTTAAAGAGAGGCTTTCATCAATTGTGACGCCTGGTCACAATCTCAACATGAGTACCTTGTGAGGACACGATGCAGAGAAGAGCAGCTGGCTCCTTCTCTTAGTTAGAAAAGAACATGGCCTCGGTTTGCTCTGCATTCAGCGCCGTCTGACGTGGAACAGGTGTGACTGAATGCAGACTGCAGATGTTCAATACTAAAGCGACAGTACATGCACATCAATAAACATTTCATTTCATTCAACAATGTGTGATGATAACTGTAAAGGTTTAACATTTCTCTCTGAAATGGAGAGGGAAACGATAGGAAAAACTGCACTGAGCAAACATACTTTATTTCCACGTCTGTCTATAGACTGATATTTATTAAGCTGTATATATATCTATATTTATTTAAAGCCACAGCTGTGATAGGAGGGTGTAACGCTCGATAGAAGTGATTACTCAGCCTGTTTGTGAATGTCACGCCCCTTCGTCTTTCTCACCACACACTCCTCCATGAAGGATTAGATGTAAGCTGCTGTGTTTATGGACCAGGATCAACACCATCCCTCCTTCACTCTCCATCCTCTCTCCTCTTCCTCCTCCTCCTCCTCTCTGTTCTGATAAACCCGAGGGGGGCGGACGCTGGGGTCAGGAGTTCCCTCCAGCACGCTGAGCTGAGCAGCAGCACTGCCACATTGATATTGATTGAAATTTTGACATTAATAAATAATGACCTTGTTAGATTTGGGATGTCTGTGTGTAATTACAGTGAACAGATGAGACGTAACAGAGCAGACTGACCGCCTCAAGAGGCCTCGACTCGGCATCTAATGTTATACAACACAAGGTTCAATTCAGAGGTAGCGCTCTATAGCACCAAGCAGGAAGAGAGTTGTTTCTCAGCAGGGTCATGAGGTTAATGAGAAATATTGTCTTCATATTCAGGGGTTAAAAGTAGCGCGCCTGCACAAGCGTGAGACTGTATATGCGCAAGATTTTTCAATAGTCAGGTTTTAGTGAAGATGCATGTGTTGAGAAGTAGTGAGCATACGACTGGCTAAATGAGAGTTGGATTGAACTGCACGAGTTGTGTGAGAGTTTGTAAACTGACGTTTTGACATAGTTTTCTGTTGTTAAACGCCGCATCTATTTACTTCAATTCATCAAGACTTGTCTCTGTTTTTGTATTCTTCGTTCATCGTGGAGGCATGAGAAGAATTCAAGGTAACACGTGGTGAGTAACTGACAAACAGCAGACTTTTAACCAGGAGATCTACAGTACGTTGTTGAGCGGTGTTTTGTTTTGTAAGTTACGTTGGTGACGTTTGTCACGTGATTTCTGTTGACGTTCTGTGACGTGTTTTCCTTAGTTGTTTCCGTACGTGCTTTACTTAGTTTACTTACTTAATTTAAGCCCAACCATGACGTTTTCCTTTATCCTTACTAAGTGGCTGTCTTGCCTAAACATATCTGCAGACATTTGGCGTTCAAATGACACATAAAGATGCTAAAATGCGTTATTATTGCGTTAACTTTGACAGCCCTAGTTCTTTCCTTTTCCCTTCCTTCTTAATACATGTCTTCCTAATTTATCTGGTTCCTTCCTCCCTTTATTCGTTCTGTCTTTCTTTCATATTTTCTGTGTGAGCTGATCTGAAGGCACAGAGACCCCCGAAACTGGACATACAAACTAAACTAAGCTTCATTTTAGTTTTTCATAAACTATTTGCCTGCTGGTGGTTTTACTAGTTGGAGTTTGTTTTGTTCCTGTATGTGGTGTCATGACTTTTACTTAACCGTCATTACTGTTTTTCTACTTGAGGGCAGAGCAGCAAAGCTGCGAACACAACACTGACTCTGTGATTTTTTAGTTGTAATGGTGAGCTTGAGGACAGGTTTAGAGATCCAGTATGCGGATGACACATGGAGATAAATAAAATCATCCCCGAGGCGGACAGGACGGTGGATATCATTTCCTGCCGCTGGACAGAGAGGCTGATGTGGCGGATATCCACCTGTTGTTCCTCGCAGCACATCCACTGCATACACTGACATTATTCTGAAGCGACAGGAGAGGAGGCTGAAATAGCAGAGCGACGGCGAGGCGACCTCTCCGTGGGAGGGAAGAGCCGGACAGATGGATGGAGAGAGAAGGAGTGGGAGGAAGCAGCCGAGCGTGTCGGCACAAATCATCTTCACGCCAGAGGCTACGTGACAGGTGACTGCAGCACATTTCTGAGGCCTCGGGGTCCGCTGGGGGATAAACGGGCAGCGAGGAGCTGCAGCGGGTAAAATGTGACAGACAGACTGGAGGGCTTCAGGTTCAAGTGCCACCTGGGAGAATCTGACTTACCCGAATAAAAACTACCACAAAGATCCTCTCAGAAAGGAACCTAATCTCTCTCTCAGCAGGTGGGTGACGGGATTCTGACCCAAACTTTACTTACTACAAACAAAATAGAATCAACACTATATAATATTCATATATCCTCAGAGAGCGGGTCATTGTTGGGAAAGAAACCCCAACAGGGCGATGCAAGACCTCGATGTGAAGCATATTAAACCACGGCCTCTTTCCAAAATAAAACAAGGCCCTTATAATCCAAAGTAAAAGTTCATTCTTGACCTTGGAAATAGTTTGATGAAATAAACTTAACTTATCTTTTTCAACCCATTCACGACCGCCTTATTTACGTGACTGAAGCCCCATATCTAGGTCATGTAATACAACACAATCTCACGGCAGTTTGTGAAATAGTCACCAAATTTAATCTTTTCGATTCGTGTACAAAGACACACATTTACCTTTTTTTTTCGTGACGCTCAGCACGACTTTCAACAACGTATTTTTCGTATGTTTTCCTACGAATGTCCAGCAACACGTGATGCATGTGTCAATTTCCGCTCCAGTATTTTCAAAATAAAACTACTTAGTTATGTTTAGGAAAAGATTGTGGTTTGAGTTGAAATAGCTCCGGAAGTGTTGTAACTTAAGTACGGAAAGTACGTGACAAATAAATCAACTTTGACTTGTGGTTTCACGGGGCACGAAAGGTCTCCTGGTGAAAGTTCTGTGTTTTTTGACCCACCCATCCACCGCAACATCCTCCCTACATGGCGTTCGCTGCTCTTTATACTTCCCGGTTCACGATTACGTGGATTACATACAAATTGATTTCGTGCTGACCATCACAAAAACAATTGGAAATCTATGTACACAAATCAATATATTAATATATAAATGTTGTCAGTATTTCACAAATTGCTGTGAGACTGGGCTAGGTGATGACATGCAAACTCCATCCTACGATGAAGACCATGAGATGTGCTTGTTAAGTGGACCTTGAATGAAGACGTGTTTGTCAAGTTTAACTCAAGGTTGTTTCACCCGATACGGCCTCATTACTCTTGTTGCTATGGTTGTTGTGGTTAAATTATCTATCTTGTTCAAAGGTCCGCCAGCCAATCAGAAACCAGAATGCTCCGTGGCACGTATGACTCTCCGGCCCTGAAGCACACCAGGACTAACAAACGGGCCAAACAGCTTCAGGCTTTTTTTAATCTGTTCCCATCCACATTGCTGCACTCAGCGTCGTCCCCGGAGGAAAAGCCTCCCACAGCTCCAGATGGCCGCTCGGCCTGCGGCTGCCAGGTACGACTGTCTGTCTCTCACCGACTTCAAGTGTCGGTGTGAGGTGGAGTTTATACGCTCTGCAAATCTGTGAAACAAAGGTTAAAAATCCTCCATCTGGCAACGCTCAGGACAAACTCAGGGCTTCCCTGCCAAGCTGCTGCAGCCCTCATCACATTCACATCCACATCAGTGAAGGGCAAAACTTCCCCGGCAGATAAGCTGTTGATGAGCAGGAGAAACGGAAGCATTTGTACGACTTTTAGGAAGCGGAGGAGAAGCACCACCAGCTGTGCTGAAGGTGAGAACATAACGAACTACGTGACAGGCTTTACACGGCCTTGATTCTGTAAAACGCCAAACTCAAGGACCCACAGCGAAATACAAAAAACAAGCAGGATGTGCTACAGATGGGTGTCTGGACCGCAGCCGGACGGATTCTGATGCTCTGCATTAAGAAGTGAAACAAAAAGAAAGTTGAATTAATTAAGCTGCAGCTCTTGTTGAAATATATTTGAATAAAAAAAGAAAATCATTGCAGGAAATTTTGATCCTTCAAGACCTTGTGTTCATAATAAGATCCACATGTGATGAAAAGAAAAATGCTGACTGGTGTTATTATTAAAGTTATATGAGTCATCTACAGACCTGAGCTACAATATTTACAGTGATATGATGAATTTATGACAAAATAAAAATGCTTTCCAGAAGCAACTACTGAGATTGAAAGTTGATTATTGATCAAACAATAATTTGATAAAAGCAACAAACACATCTAATAGTCTGGAGTAAAGTTTGACGAAAGCTTTAGCAGCTGTTTTTATCACAGAGATATTAAGACTCTGGTTTTCTGAATTGGTAAATAACATATTTAAAAACAGCTACCAAGGTTTTTCTCATATCTATTTAATGTTTAAGCTGCATTCATTGATTTGTTTAGATCACTCTAGTGAAGCTAAACTCTTCAAACATCTGACAGACACATAACTCTGACATGTAATCAACCAGGTAATGGACCCGTCTGTCCACCGGAAGGAGGCGTGGCAGTGACAAGTTTTGTGTCGCCATGACGTGAATATTACACGCCTGCATGAAGTTTACGTTTGTCACGTGTTCTTTAGTTACAGAAGTCTAACTTCAGAGCTAGTTACGTCGTATATAAAGTGAGAAAGATCCAACAAACACAGGACTGTCAAGCGGGAGACAGGTGTATTGTTTTCTAAGTTATGTTAGCGACGATCGTCACGTGTTTTCCGTACTGACGTTACGTTTTTTCCATACGTGTATTACTTAGTTTACGTACTTATTTTAAGCCCAACCATGACGTTTTCCCTTAACCTATCCAAGTGTTTTCCTTGCCTAATCCTAAGTGAGTGGTTTTGTTGCCCCCGTGCTGGTACTGCACGTTAATACAGGTGTTTAATATTCACGTCTCTGCGAGGCAAAACGTGAGACTGACACGCTGTCCTCTGGTGGACAGACGGGTCTATTACACGCTTTGGCGTGCTATCAGGTTGAGTCAACATAAACACTTGATATGGCCAACATGTTAGCAAACTGTTGCAGACACAGAGCACAGGCTATTCTCATACACCATTCGTAGCTATACATATGAAAAGCAATGCACTGTAATCCGTATATCTTCGTATGTAATCCACGTAATTATGAACAAGTATGAAGAGCGACAAACGCAGCGCAGTGAGGAGGTTCGGGTGGGTCAAAAAATGTGTGAAACCAACGTTGATTTATTTATCGCGTGACTTCCGTAGTTATTTTAACCCAAACCACGATCTTTTCCTAAACCTAACTAAGTTGTTTCCTGTGAAGACGGACGTTTTCATAAGATATCATTCGAACCGTTGCAGAACTAAATGATCATCCCATTGAAGTTGTGTTTGTATTTCTACCTGATGAATCAAATATTCCTTCTCTATTTATCTCAAAGATCTTTGAACTTATGATGCCTGAGGACTTTTCCAGTATTTTTTGACAATGTGTTAACAAATAAAGCTGCATACATTAGTATGTTATAGTCCTAATATAGATTAGTAGAAGTCTAAATGGAAATCTGTTTTTGAAAGAATAATTTATGTATTGCATCACCTTTCCAATATTAGATTAAAACCCTTCATTATTTAAATACAAACACCAGCAGAACAAAACCTAATTAACTGAGTACAAGACTGCCAATAATTATATAACAACTCAGTGATGTAATTACGCCTGATTCAACCTCCAATTAGACATCCTGACATATTGAATCTCCGCAGCGTTGAGCGTCACATCCGTTGTTTTATGTAAAGAACATGAAAGAAGTCAAAGCCGGGTCACTGATATGAGCTCAGACAGGACCGTGTTCAAACAAATCCCCTCCTCTGCTTTCTCCCTCTCTGCTTCAATCTGGAGGAGAGAGGGAGTGTGATGGGGGGTAGAGGAGGTGGAGGTGGAGGAGGAGGAGGTGGTGGTTGGGGGTGAACAGACTCCAAAGACGAGGCTGTGTTGTGGTTGTAAACAACAAAGTGAATTCCTTCTGTCGATCAGTGCAAGTTCAAAGCCTCCGCACAAAGCCGGAGCCGTGCGGATCAGCCACCCTTGAATTTCATTATACAGCTGTGTGTGTGTGTGTGTGTGTGTGTGTGTGTGTGTGTGTGTGTGTGTGTGTGTGTGTGTGTGTGTGTGTGTGTGTGTGTGTGTGTGTGTGTGTGTGTGCGTGCGTGCGTGCGTGCGTGTGTGTGTGTGTGATGTAGGTAGTGACTTCCAGGAGCAGACCCCCCAACACACACTGTAAACCTCTTACAGGGACAGCAGAGTCACTCTGAAGCCCACAGGGGAACAAATGAGGCCGGACAAAGGCGTGTTTTTGGAGGCTGTTTGGTCGCTCGGGAGGATTCACGCAGCACAAAGACCTCATTCACGGCCTCCGCTCCGCCACAGACAGGTTGTTCTTTTTTTTTTTTGGTCGGAGCTCATCCGAGGACATCCCTTTGTCCTCCCCAAAGTGTGCGATTCATACGAGGTGAAATGTATGAACGTTTTTTTTCTTCGATCGTGTCTCCTGTGATGTTGCTAATTCTTCAGACAGAAGAGCGACCGGTGGTTGGATCGGAGCCCAACCTGAGTTACTGTCATCCTCAGACGGATCGGTGTTAACGACACACACAGGGCGCCGTGCACAGGGCGCTGTGCACGGGCTGTTTATCTCCCTGATGAGAGCCGCTGTCAGCCAGACATCTCTAAATACTGTAACACAGAGGTGCTCTGTGTACAAATATTACATTTAAAGTTAAATTTTTTTTTTTTTACATTTCCTTAAGAAAATATTAACGATAAAGTGACAAAAAATAAGAGGAACAGAGGGGGGGATGGTAGGAAAAGGAAAGAAACAATGATTGAACTAAAGAATGAGGAACTAAAAGAAAAGTAAAGAAACAAATTAAGAAGAGAAAAGTGAAAAAAGTGAAAGAAGGAAGGCAAGAAAGAACCCAAGAGCTAAGAAAGAAGGAAATAAAAAAGGAAAATGACACGTTATTTCCATAAGAAAGAATATAAAAAAAAGTTAAAGAAGGGTCGAGGAGTAAAGGAAACAAGGGAGGAAAATCAGGAAAGATGAAAGGTTAAAGGGAAAAAGACAAATTGAAGGAAAGATTGCAGAACAAAAGGGAAAATGCAAAGAAGGAAAAAAGGGAAGGAAAGAAAGAACAGAAGATAACAAGAAGTAAAGAAGAAGCACAAAGGGAAATAAGAAAAACTTCAAGGAAAAGAATTAAGAACCAAAGGTGAAAGTAAGGGGGGACATAAAGAAAAGAGGGTGAAAAAAGAGGGAAAGACGGAACCCGAAAGCTAAGGAGGAAAGGAAAGGAAAAGAAAATGATTATATTTATAAGAAAGGAAAAGGAAATGAAAGGAAGAAGAAAAGAAGGGAAATAAAGGGAGAGAAACGGGAACAAATGTGGGAGGAATAAAGGAAACAAGGAAGGACGAAGGTAAGGTAGGAAGGTGAGAAAAGAAGGAAAAGGGGAAAGAAAAATGGATGACGAGAAGGAAATTTGAGAAGGAATGCAGAACAGAAGGTGAGAGGAAAGATGAAAAGTAAAGAACAGAGAGAGAAGGAAAGAAAGAAAGAACCCAAAAGCTAAGAAAAGAAGGAAAGAAAAAGGAGACGAAAGAAAGATTATTTTGTAAGAAAGTAAATGAAAGGAGGAAGAAAAAAGAAAAAGGGAGAGAAACTTTAACAAAGAGAAAGACAAAGATCAAAGGAGTAAAGGAAATAAGAAAGAAAGAAAGAAATTTGCTGAAAGTACAGAAATCTTAGAGCGTAAATGCAGAACAGACTTCTAGAAAGTAGTATTTAGGTGGAATATACCTTTAAAACTATAAGTTGTCCGACATAAAGTATTTGGGTGGAATGGACCTTTATTTTGAAACATTAGGTCCCTAGATTTCTGTTAATATACAGTGAGAGTTGGGTGCTTTTATTTTGTAAAACAAGCCTCATCCTGAGCTTCCTGTTGAAGCGGCTGTACAGCATTCACACAAAAACAAATGATGAAAGGAAAGAAAGGAAAGAAGCTCAGATAGTGATAATAAAAGAACATATGTTGGGCTGTTATGTGATGTTGAACATGACTGTTGAACATGACTGTAGTGTAAAGTGTGTAAAGAGCCAGCACCACAGATGTAGATTTAAGGCTCCAGTGACTCTGACTGTAATAATAATATATTTCGTTCATATCGACCTCCTTTAACTTTGAATGAACTTCACTTA